>NC_134399.1:72460180-73060180 GCF_050003625.1 Haematobia irritans | reverse complement strand
CCTAAACTATGCGTCCTAGAGCGAAAAGGACTTTATTTCGTGACCACCCCAAAAAAATTGAAAAATCCACCCAAAACCTCAAAAAATTTAAATTTTTATATGAAAAACTTCTTTTGGCTATATCTCCTTAAATATGCGTCCTAGAGCGAAAAGGACTTTAATTCGTGACCACCCTCAAAAAATTGAAAAATCCACCCAAAACCTAAAAAAATTTAAATTTTTATATGAAAAACTTCTTTTGCCCATATCTCCTTAAATATGCGTCCTAGAGCGAAAAGGACTTTAATTCGTGACCACCCCCAAAAAATTGAAAAATCCACTCAAAACCTCAAAAAATTTAAATTTTTATATGAAAAACTTCTTTTGCCCATATCTCCTTAAATATGCGTCCTAGAGCGAAAAGGACGATAATTCGTGACCACCCTCAAAAAATTGAAAAATCCACCCAAAACCTAAAAAAATTGAAATTTTTATATGAAAAACTTCTTTTGGCTATATCTCCTTAAATATGCGTCCTAGAGCGAAAAGGACTTTATTTCGTGACCACCCCAAAAAAATTTAAAAAGTCCACTCCAAACCTAAAAAAATTGAAATTTTTATATGAAAAACTTCTTTTGCCCATATCTCCTAAACTATGCGTCCTAGAGCGAAAAGGACTTTATTTCGTGACCACCCCAAAAAAATTGAAAAATTCACCCAAAACCTAAAAAAATTGAAATTTTTATATGAAAAACTTCTTTTGCCCATATCTCCTTAAATATGCGTCCTAGAGCGAAAAGGACTTTAATTCGTGACCACCCCCAAAAAATTGAAAAATCCACTCCAAACCTAAAAAAATTGAAATTTTTATATGAAAAACTTCTTTTGCCCATATCTCCTAAACTATGCGTCCTAGAGCGAAAAGGACTTTATTTCGTGACCACCCCAAAAAAATTGAAAAATCCACCCAAAACCTCAAAAAATTTAAATTTTTATATGAAAAACTTCTTTTGGCTATATCTCCTTAAATATGCGTCCTAGAGCGAAAAGGACTTTAATTCGTGACCACCCTCAAAAAATTGAAAAATCCACCCAAAACCTAAAAAAATTTAAATTTTTATATGAAAAACTTCTTTTGCCCATATCTCCTTAAATATGCGTCCTAGAGCGAAAAGGACTTTAATTCGTGACCACCCCCAAAAAAATTGAAAAATCCACCCAAAACCTCAACAAATTTAAATTTTTATACGAAAAACTTATTTTGGCTATATCTCCTTAAATATGCGTCCTAGAGCGAAAAGGACTTTAATTCGTGCCCACCCTCAAAAAATTGAAAAATCCACCCAAAACCTAAAAAAATTGAAATTTTTATATGAAAAACTTCTTTTGCCCATATCTCCTAAACAATGCGTCCTAGAGCGAAAAGGACTTTATTTCGTGACCACCCCAAAAAAATTGAAAAATTCACCCAAAACCTAAAAAAATTGAAATTTTTATATGAAAAACTTCTTTTGACCATATCTCATAAACTATGCGTCCTAGAGGGAAAAGGACTTTATTTCGTGACCACCCCAAAAAAATTGAAAAATCCACCCAAAACCTCAAAAAATTTAAATTTTTATATGAAAAACTTCTTTTGCCCATATCTCCTTAAATATGCGTCCTAGAGCGAAAAGGACGATAATTCGTGACCACCCTCAAAAAATTTAAAAATCCACCTAAAACCTAAAAAAATTGAAATTTTTATATGAAAAACTTCTTTTGGCTATATCTCCTTAAATATGCGTCCTAGAGCGAAAAGGACTTTAATTCGTGACCACCCTCAAAAAATTGAAAAATCCACCCAAAACCTTAAAAAATTGAAATTTTTATATGAAAAACTTCTTTTGCCCATATCTCCTTAAATATGCGTCCTAGAGCGAAAAGGACGATAATTCGTGACCACCCTCAAAAAATTAAAAAATCCACCCAAAACCTAAAAAAATTTAAATTTTTATATGAAAAACTTCTTTTGCCCATATCTCCTTAAACATGCGTCCTAGAGCGAAAAGGGCTTTAATTTGTGACCACCCTCAAAAAATTCAAAAATCCACCCAAAACCTAAAAAAATTTAAATTTTTATATGAAAAACTTCTTTTGCCCATATCTCCTTAAATATGCGTCATAGAGCGAAAAGGACTTTAATTCGTGACCACCCTAAAAAAATTGAAAAATCCACCCAAAACCTAAAAAAATAAATTTTTATATGAAAAACTTCTTTTGCCCATATCTCCTTAAATATGCGTCCTAGAGCGAAAAGGACTTTAATTCGTGACCACCCTCAAAAAATTGAAAAATCCACCCAAAACCTAAAAAAATTGAAATTTTTATATGAAAAACTTCTTTTGCCCATATCTCCTAAACTAAGCGTCCTAGAGCGACAAGGACTTTATTTCGTGACAACCCTCAAAAAATTAAAAAATCCACCCAAAACCTAAAAAAATTTAAATTTTTATATGAAAAACTTCTTTTGCCCATATCTCCTTGAATATGCGTCCTAGAGCGAAAAGGACTTTAATTCGTGACCACCCCCAAAAAAATTGAAAAATCCACCCAAAACCTAAAAAAATTGAAATTTTTCTATGAAAAACTTCTTTTGCCATATCTCCTAAACCATGCGTCCTAGAGCGAAAAGGACTTTATTTCGTGACCACCCCAAAAAAATTGAAAAATTAACCCAAAACCTAAAAAAATTGAAATTTTTATATGAAAAACTTCTTTTGCCCATATCTCCTTAAATATGCGTCCTAGAGCGAAAAGGACTTTAATTCGTGACCACCCCCAAAAAATTGAAAAATCCACTCAAAACCTCAAAAAATTTAAATTTTTATATGAAAAACTTCTTTTGCCCATATCTCCTTAAATATGCGTCCAAGAGCGAAAAGGACGATAATTCGTGACCACCCTCAAAAAATTGAAAAATCCACCCAAAACCTAAAAAAATTGAAATTTTTATATGAAAAACTTCTTTTGGCTATATCTCCTTAAATATGCGTCCTAGAGCGAAAAGGACCTTATTTCGTGACCACCCCAAAAAAATTGAAAAGTCCACTCCAAACCTAAAAAAATTGAAATTTTTATATGAAAAACTTCTTTTGCCCATATCTCCTTAAATATGCGTCCTAGAGCGAAAAGGACTTTAATTCGTGACCACCCCCAAAAAATTGAAAAATCCACTCAAAACCTCAAAAAATTTAAATTTTTATATGAAAAACTTCTTTTGCCCATATCTCCTTAAATATGCGTCCTAGAGCGAAAAGGACGATAATTCGTGACCACCCTCAAAAAATTGAAAAATCCACCCAAAACCTAAAAAAATTGAAATTTTTATATGAAAAACTTCTTTTGCCCATATCTCCTTACATATGCGTCCTAGAACGAAAAGGACTTTAATTCGTGACCACCCCCAAAAAATTGAAAAATCCACTCAAAACCTCAAAAAATTTAAATTTTTATATGAAAAACTTCTTTTGCCCATATCTCCTTAAATATGCGTCCTAGAGCGAAAAGGACGATAATTCGTGACCACCCTCAAAAAATTTAAAAATCCACCTAAAACCTAAAAAATTGAAATTTTTATATGAAAAACTTCTTTTGGCTATATCTCCTTAAATATGCGTCCTAGAGCGAAAAGGACTTTAATTCGTGACCACCCTCAAAAAATTGAAAAATCCACCCAAAACCTAAAAAAATTGAAATTTTTATATGAAAAACTTCTTTTGCCCATATCTCCTAAACTATTCGTCCTAGAGCGAAAAGGACTTTATTTCGTGACCACCCCAAAAAAATTAAAAAATTCACCCAAAACCTAAAAAAATTGAAATTTTTATATGAAAAACTTCTTTTGTCCATATCTCCCTAAATATGCGTCCTAGAGCGAAAAGGACTTTAATTCGTGACCACCCTCAAAAAATTGAAAAATCCACCCAAAACCTAAAAAAATTGAAATTTTTATATGAAAAACTTCTTTTGGCTATATCTCCTTAAATATGCGTCCTAGAGCGAAAAGGACTTTATTTCGTGACCACCCTCAAAAAATTTAAAAATCCACCTAAAACCAAAAAAAATTGAAATTTTTATATGAAAAACTTCTTTTGCCCACATCTCCTTAAATATGCGTCCTAGAGCGAAAAGGACTTTAATTCGTAATCACCCTAAAAAAATTGAAAAATCCACCCAAAACCTGAAAAAATTTACATTTTTATATGAAAAACTTCTTTTGCCCATATCTCCTTAAATATGCGTCCTAGAGCGAAAAGGACTTTAATTCGTGACCACCCCCAAAAAATTGAAAAATCCACTCAAAACCTCAAAAAATTTAAATTTTTATATGAAAAACTTCTTTTGCCCATATCTCCTTAAATATGCGTCCTAGAGCGAAAAGGACTTTAATTCGTGACCACTCCCAAAAAATTGAAAAATCCACTCAAAACCTCAAAAAATTTAAATTTTTATATGAAAAACTTCTTTTGCCCATATCTCCTTAAATATGCGTCCAAGAGCGAAAAGGACGATAATTCGTGACCACCCTCAAAAAATTGAAAAATCCACCCAAAACCTAAAAAAATTGAAATTTTTATATGAAAAACTTCTTTTGGCTATATCTCCTTAAATATGCGTCCTAGAGCGAAAAGGACTTTAATTCGTGACCACCCTCAAAAAATTTAAAAATCCACCTAAAATCTAAAAAAATTGAAATTTTTATATGAAAAACTTCTTTTGGCTATATCTCCTTAAATATGCGTCCTAGAGCGAAAAGGACTTTAATTCGTGACCACCCCCAAAAAATTGAAAAATCCACTCAAAACCTCAAAAAATTTAAATTTTTATATGAAAAACTTCTTTTGCCTATATCTCCTTAAATATGCGACCTAGAGCGAAAAGGACTTTAATTCGTGACCACCCTCAAAAAATTGAAAAATCCACTCAAAACTTCAAAAAATTGAAATTTTTATATGAAAAACTTCTTTTGCCCATACCTCCTTAAATATGCGTCCTAGAGCGAAAAGGACGATAATTCGTGACCACCCTCAAAAAATTTAAAAATCCACCTAAAATCTAAAAAAATTTAAATTTTTATATGAAAAACTTCTTTTGGCTATATCTCCTTAAATATGCGTCCTAGAGCGAAAAGGACTTTAATTCGTGACCACCCTCAAAAAATTGAAAAATCCACTCCAAACCTAAAAAAATTGAAATTTTTATATGAAAAACTTCTTTTGCCCATATCTCCTTAAATATGCGTCCTAGAGCGAAAAGGACTTTAATTCGTGACCACCCTAAAAAAATTGAAAAATCCACCCAAAACCTAAAAAAAATTAAGTTTTTATATGAACAACTTCTTTTGCCCATATCTCCTTAAATATGCGTCCTAGAACGAAAAGGACTTTAATTCGTGACCACCCCCAAAAAATTGAAAAATCCACTCAAAACCTCAAAAAATTTAAATTTTTATATGAAAAACTTCTTTTGCCCATATCTCCTTAAATATGCGTCCTAGAGCGAAAAAGGACGATAATTCGTGACCACCCTCAAAAAATTTAAAAATCCACCTAAAACCTAAAAAAAATGAAATTTTTATATGAAAAACTTCTTTTGGCTATATCTCCTTAAATATGCGTCCTAGAGCGAAAAGGACTTTAATTCGTGACCACCCTCAAAAAATTGAAAAATTCACCCAAAACCTAAAAAATTGAAATTTTTATATGAAAAACTTCTTTTGCCCATATCTCCTTAAATATGCGTCCTAGAGCGAAAAGGACTTTAATTCGTGACCACCCTCAAAAAATTGAAAAATCCACCCAAAACCTAAAAAAATTGAAATTTTTATATGAAAAACTTCTTTTGGCTATATCTCCTTAAATATGCGTCCTAGAGCGAAAAGGGCTTTATTTCGTGACCACCCCCAAAAAATTGAAAAATCCACTCAAAACCTCAAAAAATTTAAATTTTTATATGAAAAACTTCTTTTGCCCATATCTCCTTAAATATGCGTCCAAGAGCGAAAAGGACGATAATTCGTGACCACCCTCAAAAAATTGAAAAATCCACCCAAAACCTAAAAAAATTGAAATTTTTATATGAAAAACTTCTTTTGGCTATATCTCCTTAAATATGCGTCCTAGAGCGAAAAGGACTTTAATTCGTGATCACCCCCAAAAAATTGAAAAATCCACTCAAAACCTCAAAAAATTTAAATTTTTATATGAAAAACTTCTTTTGCCCATATCTCCTTAAATATGCGTCCTAGAGCGAAAAGGACTTTAATTCGTGACCACCCTAAAAAAATTGAAAAATCCACCCAAAACCTAAAAAAATTGAAATTTTTATATGAAAAACTTCTTTTGCCCATATCTCCTTAAATATGCGTCCTAGAGCGAAAAGGACTTTAATTCGTGACCACCCCCAAAAAATTGAAAAGTCCACTCCAAACCTAAAAAAATTGAAATTTTTATATGAAAAACTTCTTTTGCCCATATCTCCTTAAATATGCGTCCTAGAGCGAAAAGGACTTTAATTCGTGACCACCCTAAAAAAATTGAAAAATCCACCCAAAACCTAAAAACATTTAAATTTTTATATGAAAAACTTCTTTTGCCCATATCTCCTTAAATATGCGTCCTAGAGCGAAAAGGACTTTAATTCGTGACCACCCCCAAAAAATTGAAAAATCCACTCAAAACCTCAAAAAATTTAAATTTTTATATGAAAAACTTCTTTTGCCCATATCTCCTTAAATATGCGTCCTAGAGCGAAAAAGGACGATAATTCGTGACCACCCTCAAAAAATTTAAAAATCCACCTAAAACCTTAAAAAATTGTAATTTTTATATGAAAAACTTCTTTTGGCTATATCTCCTTAAATATGCGTCCTAGAGCGAAAAGGACTTTAATTCGTGACCACCCTCAAAAAATTGAAAAATCCACCCAAAACCTAAAAAATTGAAATTTTTATATGAAAAACTTCTTTTGCCCATATCACCTAAACTATGCGTCCTAGAGCGAAAAGGACTTCATTTCGTGACCACCCCAAAAAAATTGAAAAATTCACGCAAAACCTAAAAAAATTGAAATTTTTATATGAAAAACTTCTTTTGCCCATATCTCCTTAAATATGCGTCCTAGAGCGAAAAGGACTTTATTTCGTGACCACCCTCAAAAAATTGAAAAGTCCACTCCAAACCTAAAAAAATTTAAATTTTTATATGAAAAACTTCTTTTGCCCATATCTCCTTAAATATGCGTCCTAGAGCGAAAAGGACTTTAATTCGTGACCACCCTCAAAAAATTGAAAAATCCACCCAAAACCTAAAAAAATTGAAATTTTTATATGAAAAGCTTATTTTTCCCATATCTCCTAAACTATGCGTCCTAGAGCGAAAAGGACTTTATTTCGTGACCACTCCAAAAAAATTGAAAAATCCACCCAAAACCTAAAAAAATTGAAATTTTTATATGAAAAAGTTATTTTGCCCATATCTCCTTAAATATGCGTCCTAGAGCGAAAAGGACTTTAATTCGTGACCACCCTCAAAAAATTGAAAAATCCACCCAAAACCTAAAAAAATTGAAATTTTTATATGAAAAACTTCTTTTGCCCATATCTCCTAAACTATGCGTCCTAGAGCGAAAAGGACTTTATTTCGTGACCACCCCAAAAAAATTGAAAAATTCACCCAAAACCTAAAAAAATTGAAATTTTTATATGAAAAACTTCTTTTGCCCATATCTCCTTAAATATGCGTCCTAGAGCGAAAAGGACTTTAATTCGTGACCACCCTAAAAAAATTGTAAAATCCACCCAAAACCTAAAAACATTGAAATTTTTATATGAAAAACTTCTTTTTCCCATATCTCCCATAAACTATGCGTCCTAGAGCGAAAAGGACTTTATTTCGTGACCACCCCAAAAAATTTGAAAAATCCACCCAAAACCTAAAAAAAATTGAAATTTTTATATGAAAAACTTCTTTTGCCCATATCTCCTTAAATATGCGTCCTAGAGCGAAAAGGACTTTAATTCGTGACCACCCTAAAAAAATTGAAAAATCCACCCAAAACCTAAAAAAATTTAATTTTTTATATGAAAAACTTCTTTTGCCCATATCTCCTTAAATATGCGTCCTAGAGCGAAAAGGACTTTAATTCGTGACCACCCCCAAAAAATTGAAAAATCCACTCAAAACCTCAAAAAATTTAAATTTTTATATGAAAAACTTCTTTTGCCCATATCTCCTTAAATATGCGTCCTAGAGCGAAAAGGACGATAATTTGTGACCACCCTCAAAAAATTGAAAAATCCACCCAAAACCTAAAAAAATTGAAATTTTTATATGAAAAACTTCTTTTGGCTATATCTCCTTAAATATGCGTCCTAGAGCGAAAAGGACTTTATTTCGTGACCACCCCAAAAAAATTGAAAAGTCCACTCCAAACCTAAAAAAATTGAAATTTTTATATGAAAAACTTCTTTTGCCCATATCTCCTTAAATATGCGTCCTAGAGCGAAAAGGACGATAATTCGTGACCACCCTCAAAAAATTTAAAAATCCACCTAAAACCTAAAAAAATTGAAATTTTTATATGAAAAACTTGTTTTGGCTATATCTCCTTAAATATGCGTCCTAGAGCGAAAAGGACTTTAATTCGTGACCACCCTCAAAAAATTGAAAAATCCACCCAAAACCTAAAAAAATTGAAATTTTTATATGAAAAACTTCTTTTTCCCATATCTCCCATAAACTATGCGTCCTAGAGCGAAAAGGACTTTATTTCGTGACCACCCCAAAAAAATTGAAAAATCCACCCAAAGCCTAAAAAAATTTAAATTTTTATATGAAAAACTTCTTTTGCCCATATCTCCTTAAATATGCGTCCTAGAGCGAAAAGGACTTTAATTCGTGACCACCCTAAAAAAATTGAAAAATCCACCCAAAACCTAAAAAAATTGAAATTTTTATATGAAAAACTTCTTTTGCCCATATCTCCTTAAATATGCGTCCTAGAGCGAAAAGGACTTTAATTCGTGACCACCCCCAAAAAATTGAAAAATCCACTCAAAACCTCAAAAAATTTAAATTTTTATATGAAAAACTTCTTTTGCCCATATCTCCTTAAATATGCGTCCTAGAGCGAAAAGGACTTTATTTCGTGACCACCCCAAAAAATTGAAAAATCCACCCAAAACCTAAAAAAATTGAAATTTTTATATGAAAAACTTCTTTTGGCTATATCTCCTTAAATATGCGTCCTAGAGCGAAAAGGACTTTATTTCGTGACCACCCCAAAAAAATTGAAAAGTCCACTCCAAACCTAAAAAAATTGAAATTTTTATATGAAAAACTTCTTTTGCCCATATCTCCTTAAATATGCGTCCTAGAGCGAAAAGGACTTTAATTCGTGACCACCCTAAAAAAATTGAAAAATCCACCCAAAACCTAAAAATTTAAATTTTTATATGAAAAACTTCTTTTGCCCATATCTCCTTAAATATGCGTCCTAGAGCGAAAAGGACTTTAATTCGTGACCACCCCCAAAAAATTGAAAAATCCACTCAAAACCTCAAAAAATTTAAATTTTTATATAAAAAAATTCTTTTGCCCATATCTCCTTAAATATGCGTCCTAGAGCGAAAAGGACGATAATTCGTGACCACCCTCAAAAAATTTAAAAATCCACCTAAAACCTAAAAAAATTGAAATTTTTATATGAAAAACTTCTTTTGGCTATATCTCCTTAAATATGCGTCCTAGAGCGAAAAGGACTTTAATTCGTGACCACCTTCAAAAAATTGAAAAATCCACCCAAAACCTAAAAAAATTGAAATTTTTATATGAAAAACTTCTTTTGCCCATATCTCCTAAACTATGCGTCCTAGAGCGAAAAGGACTTTAATTCGTGACCACCCCCAAAAAATTTAAAAATCCACCCAAAACCTAAAAAAATTGAAATTTTTATATGAAAAACTTCTTTTGCCTATATCTCCTAAACTATGCGTCCTAGAGCGAAAAGGACTTTATTTCGTGACCACCCCAAAAAAATTGAAAAATTCACCCAAAACCTAAAAAAATTTAAATTTTTATATGAAAAACTTCTTTTGCCCATATCTCCTAAACTATGCGTCCTAGAGCGAAAAGGACTTTATTTCGTGACCACCCCAAAAAAATTGAAAAATTCACCCAAAACCTAAAAAAATGTAAATTTTTATATGAAAAACTTCTTTTGCCCATATCTCCTTAAATATGCGTCCTAGAGCGAAAAGGACTTTAATTCGTGACCACCCTCAAAAAATTGAAAAATCCACCCAAAACCTAAAAAATTTAAATTTTTATATGAAAAACTTCTTTTGCCCATATCTCCTTAAATATGCGTCCTAGAGCGAAAAGGACTTTAATTCGTGACCACCCCCAAAAAAATTGAAAAATCCACTCAAAACCTCAAAAAATTTAAATTTTTATATGAAAAACTTCTTTTGCCCATATCTCCTTAAATATGCGTCCTAGAGCGAAAAGGACGATAATTCGTGACCACCCCAAAAAAATTGAAAAATCCACCCAAAACCTAAAAAAATTGAAATTTTTATATGAAAAACTTCTTTTGCCCATATCTCCTTAAATATGCGTCCTAGAGCGAAAAGGACTTTAATTCGTGACCACCCTCAAAAAATTGAAAAATCCACCCAAAACCTAAAAAAATTGAAATTTTTATATGAAAAACTTCTTTTGCCCATATCTCCTTAAATATGCGTCCTAGAGCGAAAAGGACTTTAATTCGTGACCACCCCCAAAAAATTGAAAAATCCACCCAAAACCTCAAAAAATTTAAATTTTTATATGAAAAACTTCTTTTGCCCATATCTCCTTAACCACCTCAAAAAATTTAAAAATCCACCTAAAACCTAAAAAAATTGAAATTTTTATATGAAAAACTTCTTTTGGCTATATCTCCTTAAATATGCGTCCTAGAGCGAAAAGGACTTTAATTCGTGACCACCCTCAAAAAATTGAAAAATCCACCCAAAACCTAAAAAAATTGAAATTTTTATATGAAAAACTTCTTTTTCCCATATCTCCTAAACTATGCGTCCTAGAGCGAACAGGACTTTATTTCGTGACCACCCCAAAAAAATTGAAAAATTCACCCAAAACCTAAAAAAATTGAAATTTTTATATGAAAAACTTCTTTTGCCCATATCTCCTTAAATATGCGACCTAGAGCGAAAAGGACGTTAACTCGTGACCACCCTCAAAAAATTGAAAAATCCACCCAAAACCTAAAAAAATTTAAATTTTTATATGAAAAACTTCTTTTGCCCATATCTCCTAAACTATGCGTCCTAGAGCGAAAAGGACTTTAATTCGTGACCACCCCCAAAAAATTGAAAAATCCACTCAAAACCTCAAAAAATTTAAATTTTTATATGAAAAACTTCTTTTGCCCATATCTCCTTAAATATGCGTCCTAGAGCGAAAAGGACGATAATTCGTGACCACCCTCAAAAGATTTAAAAATCCACATAAAACCCAAAAAAATTGAAATTTTTATATGAAAAACTTCTTTTGGCTATATCTCCTTAAATATGCGTCCTAGAGCGAAAAGGACTTTAATTCGTGACCACCCTCAAAAAATTGAAAAATCCACCCAAAACCTAAAAAAATTGAAATTTTTATATGAAAAACTTCTTTTGCCCATATCTCCTAAACTATGCGTCCTAGAGCGAAAAGGACTTTAATTCGTGACCACCCCCAAAAAATTGAAAAATCCACTCAAAACCTCAAAAAGTTTAAATTTTTATATGAAAAACTTCTTTTGCCCATATCTCCTTAAATATGCGTCCTAGAGCGAAAAGGACGATAATTCGTGACCACCCTCAAAATATTTTAAAATCCACATAAAACCCAAAAAAATTGAAATTTTTATATGAAAAGCTTCTTTTGGCTATATCTCCTTAAATATGCGTCCTAGAGCGAAAAGGACTTTATTTCGTGACCACCCCAAAAAATTGAAAAATCCACCCAAAACCTAAAAAAATTGAAATTTTTATATGAAAAACTTCTTTTGCCCATATCTCCTTAAATATGCGTCCTAGAGCGAAAGGACTTTATTTCGTGACCACCCCAAAAAAATTGAAAAGTCCACTCCAAACCTAAAAAAATTGAAATTTTTATATGAAAAACTTCTTTTGCCCATATCTCCTTAAATATGCGTCCTAGAGCGAAAAGGACTTTAATCCGTGACCACCCCCAAAAAATTGAAAAATCCACTCAAAACCTCAAAAAATTTAAATTTTTATATGAAAAACTTCTTTTGCCCATATCTCCTTAAATATGCGTCCTAGAGCGAAAAGGACTTTATTTCGTGACCACCCCAAAAAAATTGAAAAATCCACCCAAAACCTAAAAAAATTGAAATTTTTATATGAAAAACTTCTTTTGGCTATATCTCCTTAAATATGCGTCCTAGAGCGAAAAGGACTTTATTTCGTGACCACCCCAAAAAAATTGAAAAGTCCACTCCAAACCTAAAAAAATTGAAATTTTTATATGAAAAACTTCTTTTGCCCATATCTCCTTAAATATGCGTCCTAGAGCGAAAAGGACTTTAATTCGTGACCACCCTAAAAAAATTGAAAAATCCACCCAAAACCTAAAAATTTAAATTTTTATATGAAAAACTTCTTTTGCCCATATCTCCTTAAATATGCGTCCTAGAGCGAAAAGGACTTTAATTCGTGACCACCCCCAAAAAATTGAAAAATCCACTCAAAACCTCAAAAAATTTAAATTTTTATATAAAAAACTTCTTTTGCCCATATCTCCTTAAATATGCGTCCTAGAGCGAAAAGGACGATAATTCGTGACCACCCTCAAAAAATTTAAAAATCCACCTAAAACCTAAAAAAATTGAAATTTTTATATGAAAAACTTCTTTTGGCTATATCTCCTTAAATATGCGTCCTAGAGCGAAAAGGACTTTAATTCGTGACCACCTTCAAAAAATTGAAAAATCCACCCAAAACCTAAAAAAATTGAAATTTTTATATGAAAAACTTCTTTTGCCCATATCTCCTAAACTATGCGTCCTAGAGCGAAAAGGACTTTAATTCGTGACCACCCCCAAAAAATTTAAAAATCCACCCAAAACCTAAAAAAATTGAAATTTTTATATGAAAAACTTCTTTTGCCTATATCTCCTAAACTATGCGTCCTAGAGCGAAAAGGACTTTATTTCGTGACCACCCCAAAAAAATTGAAAAATTCACCCAAAACCTAAAAAAATTTAAATTTTTATATGAAAAACTTCTTTTGCCCATATCTCCTAAACTATGCGTCCTAGAGCGAAAAGGACTTTATTTCGTGACCACCCCAAAAAAATTGAAAAATTCACCCAAAACCTAAAAAAATGTAAATTTTTATATGAAAAACTTCTTTTGCCCATATCTCCTTAAATATGCGTCCTAGAGCGAAAAGGACTTTAATTCGTGACCACCCTCAAAAAATTGAAAAATCCACCCAAAACCTAAAAAATTTAAATTTTTATATGAAAAACTTCTTTTGCCCATATCTCCTTAAATATGCGTCCTAGAGCGAAAAGGACTTTAATTCGTGACCACCCCCAAAAAAATTGAAAAATCCACTCAAAACCTCAAAAAATTTAAATTTTTATATGAAAAACTTCTTTTGCCCATATCTCCTTAAATATGCGTCCTAGAGCGAAAAGGACGATAATTCGTGACCACCCCAAAAAAATTGAAAAATCCACCCAAAACCTAAAAAAATTGAAATTTTTATATGAAAAACTTCTTTTGCCCATATCTCCTTAAATATGCGTCCTAGAGCGAAAAGGACTTTAATTCGTGACCACCCTCAAAAAATTGAAAAATCCACCCAAAACCTAAAAAAATTGAAATTTTTATATGAAAAACTTCTTTTGCCCATATCTCCTTAAATATGCGTCCTAGAGCGAAAAGGACTTTAATTCGTGACCACCCCCAAAAAATTGAAAAATCCACCCAAAACCTCAAAAAATTTAAATTTTTATATGAAAAACTTCTTTTGCCCATATCTCCTTAACCACCTCAAAAAATTTAAAAATCCACCTAAAACCTAAAAAAATTGAAATTTTTATATGAAAAACTTCTTTTGGCTATATCTCCTTAAATATGCGTCCTAGAGCGAAAAGGACTTTAATTCGTGACCACCCTCAAAAAATTGAAAAATCCACCCAAAACCTAAAAAAATTGAAATTTTTATATGAAAAACTTCTTTTTCCCATATCTCCTAAACTATGCGTCCTAGAGCGAACAGGACTTTATTTCGTGACCACCCCAAAAAAATTGAAAAATTCACCCAAAACCTAAAAAAATTGAAATTTTTATATGAAAAACTTCTTTTGCCCATATCTCCTTAAATATGCGACCTAGAGCGAAAAGGACGTTAACTCGTGACCACCCTCAAAAAATTGAAAAATCCACCCAAAACCTAAAAAAATTTAAATTTTTATATGAAAAACTTCTTTTGCCCATATCTCCTAAACTATGCGTCCTAGAGCGAAAAGGACTTTAATTCGTGACCACCCCCAAAAAATTGAAAAATCCACTCAAAACCTCAAAAAATTTAAATTTTTATATGAAAAACTTCTTTTGCCCATATCTCCTTAAATATGCGTCCTAGAGCGAAAAGGACGATAATTCGTGACCACCCTCAAAAGATTTAAAAATCCACATAAAACCCAAAAAAATTGAAATTTTTATATGAAAAACTTCTTTTGGCTATATCTCCTTAAATATGCGTCCTAGAGCGAAAAGGACTTTAATTCGTGACCACCCTCAAAAAATTGAAAAATCCACCCAAAACCTAAAAAAATTGAAATTTTTATATGAAAAACTTCTTTTGCCCATATCTCCTAAACTATGCGTCCTAGAGCGAAAAGGACTTTAATTCGTGACCACCCCCAAAAAATTGAAAAATCCACTCAAAACCTCAAAAAGTTTAAATTTTTATATGAAAAACTTCTTTTGCCCATATCTCCTTAAATATGCGTCCTAGAGCGAAAAGGACGATAATTCGTGACCACCCTCAAAATATTTTAAAATCCACATAAAACCCAAAAAAATTGAAATTTTTATATGAAAAGCTTCTTTTGGCTATATCTCCTTAAATATGCGTCCTAGAGCGAAAAGGACTTTATTTCGTGACCACCCCAAAAAATTGAAAAATCCACCCAAAACCTAAAAAAATTGAAATTTTTATATGAAAAACTTCTTTTGCCCATATCTCCTTAAATATGCGTCCTAGAGCGAAAGGACTTTATTTCGTGACCACCCCAAAAAAATTGAAAAGTCCACTCCAAACCTAAAAAAATTGAAATTTTTATATGAAAAACTTCTTTTGCCCATATCTCCTTAAATATGCGTCCTAGAGCGAAAAGGACTTTAATCCGTGACCACCCCCAAAAAATTGAAAAATCCACTCAAAACCTCAAAAAATTTAAATTTTTATATGAAAAACTTCTTTTGCCCATATCTCCTTAAATATGCGTCCTAGAGCGAAAAGGACGATAATTCGTGACCACCCTCAAAAAATTGAAAAATCCACCCAAAACCTAAAAAAATTGAAATTTTTATATGAAAAACTTCTTTTGGCTATATCTCCTTAAATATGCGTCCTAGAGCGAAAAGGACTTTAATTCGTGACCACCCTCAAAAAATTGAAAAATCCACCCAAAACCTAAAAAAATTTAAATTTTTATATGAAAAACTTCTTTTGCCCATATCTCCTCAAATATGCGTCCTAGAGCGAAAAGAACTTTAATTCGTGACCACCCCCAAAAAATTGAAAAATCCACTCAAAACCTCAAAAAATTTAAATTTTTATATGAAAAACTTCTTTTGCCCATATCTCCTTAAATATGCGTCCTAGAGCGAAAAGGACGATAATTCGTGACCACCCTCAAAAAATTTAAAAATCCACCTAAAACCTAAAAAAATTGAAATTTTTATATGAAAAACTTCTTTTGCCCATATCTCCTTAAATATGCGTCCTAGAGCGAAAAGGACGATAATTCGTGACCACCTTCAAAAAATTGAAAAATCCACCCAAAACCTAAAAAAATTGAAATTTTTATATGAAAAACTTCTTTTGGCTATATCTCCTTAAATATGCGTCCTAGCGCGAAAAGGACTTTAATTCGTGACCACCCTCAAAAAATTGAAAAATCCACCCAAAACCTAAAAAAATTGAAATTTTTATATGAAAAACTTCTTTTGCCCATATCTCCTTAAATATGCGTCCTAGAGCGAAAAGGACTTTAATTCGTGACCACCCCCAAAAAATTGAAAAATCCACTCAAAACCTCAAAAAATTTAAATTTTTATATGAAAGACCTCTTTTGCCCATATCTCCTTAAATATGCGTCCTAGAGCGAAAAGGACGATAATTCGTGACCACCCTCAAAAAATTGAAAAATCCACCCAAAACCTAAAAAAATTGAAATTTTTATATGAAAAACTTCTTTTGGCTATATCTCCTTAAATATGCGTCCTAGAGCGAAAAGGACTTTAATTCGTGACCACCCTCAAAAAATTGAAAAATCCACCCAAAACCTAAAAAAATTGAAATTTTTATATGAAAAACTTCTTTTGCCCATATCTCCTTAAATATGCGTCCTAGAGCGAAAAGGACTTTAATTCGTGACCACCCCCAAAAAATTGAAAAATCCACTTAAAACCTCAAAAAATTTAAATTTTTATATGAAAAACTTCTTTTGCCCATATCTCCTTAAATATGCGTCCTAGAGCGAAAAGGACGATAATTCGTGACCACCCTCAAAAAATTTAAAAATCCACCTAAAACCTAAAAAAATTGAAATTTTTATATGAAAAACTTCTTTTGGCTATATCTCCTTAAATATGCGTCCTAGCGCGAAAAGGACTTTAATTCGTGACCACCCTCAAAAAATTGAAAAATCCACCCAAAACCAAAAAAAATTGAAATTTTTATATGAAAAACTTCTTTTGCCCATATCTTCTAAACTATGCGTCCTAGAGCGAAAAGGACTTTATTTCGTGACCACCCCAAAAAAATTGAAAAATTCACCCAAAACCTAAAAAAATTGAAATTTTTATATGAAAAACTTCTTTTGCCCATATCTCCTTAAATATGCGTCCTAGAGCGAAAAGGACGATAATTCGTGACCACCCTCAAAAAATTTAAAAATCCACCTAAAACCTAAAAAAATTGAAATTTTTATATGAAAAACTTCTTTTGGCTATATCTCCTAAATATGCGTCCTAGAGCGAAAAGGACTTTAATTCGTGACCACCCTCAAAAAATTTAAAAATCCACCCAAAACCTAAAAAAATTGAAATTTTTATATGAAAAACTTCTTTTGCCCATATCTCCTAAACTATGCGTCCTAGAGCGAAAAGGACTTTTTTTCGTGACCACCCCAAAAAAATTGAAAAATTCACCCAAAACCTAAAAAAATTGAAATTTTTATATGAAAAACTTCTTTTGCCCATATCTCCTTAAATATGCGTCCTAGAGCGAAAAGGACGATAATTCGTGACCACCCTCAAAAAATTTAAAAATCCACCTAAAACCTAAAAAAATTGAAATTTTTATATGAAAAACTTCTTTTGCCCATATCTCCTAAACTATGCGTCCTAGAGCGAAAAGGACTTTAATTCGTGACCACCCTCAAAAAATATAAAAATCCACCCAAAACCTAAAAAAATTGAAATTTTTATATGGAAAACTTCTTTTGCCCATATCTACTTAAATATGCGTCCTAGAGCGAAAAGGACTTTAATTCGTGACCACCCCCAAAAAATTGAAAAATCCACCCAAAACCTAAAAAAATTGAAATTTTTATATGAAAAACTTCTTTTGCCCATATCTCCTAAACTATGCGTCCTAGAGCGAAAAGGACTTTATTTCGTGACCACCCCAAAAAAATTGAAAAATTCACCCAAAACCTAAAAAAATTGAAATTTTTATATGAAAAACTTGTTTTGGCTATATCTCCTTAAATATGCGTCCTAGAGCGAAAAGGACTTTAATTCGTGACCACCCTCAAAAAATTGAAAAATCCACCCAAAACCTAAAAAAATTGAAATTTTTTAATGAAAAACTTCTTTTGCCCATATCTCCTAAACTATGCGTCCTAGGGCGAAAAGGACTTTATTTCGTGACTACCCTCAAAAAATTGAAAAATCCACCTAAAACCTAAAAAAAATTGAAATTTTTATATGAAAAACTTATTTTGCCCATATCTCCTTAAATATGCGTCCTAGAGCGAAAAGGACGATAATTCGTGACCACCCTCAAAAAATTTAAAAATCCACCTAAAACCTAAAAAAATTGAAAGTTTTATATGAAAAACTTCTTTTGGCTATATCTCCTTAAATATGCGTCCTAGAGCGAAAAGGACTTTAATTCGTGACCACCCTCAAAAAAAAACTTCTTTTGCCCATATCTCCTAAACTATGCGTCCTAGAGCGAAAAGGACTTTAATTCGTGACCACCCTCAAAAAATTGAAAAATCCACCCAAAACCTAAAAAAATTGAAATTTTTATATGGAAAACTTCTTTTGCCCATATCTCCTTAAATATGCGTCCTAGAGCGAAAAGGACTTTAATTCGTGACCACCCCCAAAAAATTGAAAAATCCACTCAAAACCTAAAAAAATTGAAATTTTTATATGAAAAAACTTCTTTTGCCCATATCTCCTAAACTATGCGTCCTAGAGCGAAAAAGACTTTATTTCGTGACCACCCCCAAAAAATTGAAAAATTCACCCAAAACCTAAAAAAATTGAAATTTTTATATGAAAAACTTCTTTTGGCTATATCTCCTTAAATATGCGTCCTAGCGCGAAAAGGACTTTAATTCGTGACCACCCTCAAAAAATTGAAAAATCCACCCAAAACCTAAAAAAATTGAAATTTTTATATGAAAAACTTCTTTTGCCCATATCTCCTTAAATATGCGTCCTAGAGCGAAAAGGACTTTAATTCGTGACCACCCCCAAAAAATTGAAAAATCCACTCAAAACCTCAAAAAATTTAAATTTTTATATGAAAAACTTCTTTTGCCCATATCTCCTTAAATATGCGTCCTAGAGCGAAAAGGACTTTAATTCTAACCACCCCCAAAAAATTGAAAAATCCACTCAAAACCTCAAAAAATTTAAATTTTTATATGAAAGACCTCTTTTGCCCATATCTCCTTAAATATGCGTCCTAGAGCGAAAAAGACGATAATTCGTGACCACCCTCAAAAAATTGAAAAATCCACCCAAAACCTAAAAAAATTGAAATTTTTATATGAAAAACTTCTTTTGGCTATATCTCCTTAAATATGCGTCCTAGAGCGAAAAGGACTTTAATTCGTGACCACCCTCAAAAAATTGAAAAATCCACCCAAAACCTAAAAAAATTGAAATTTTTATATGAAAAACTTCTTTTGCCCATATCTCCTTAAATATGCGTCCTAGAGCGAAAAGGACTTTAATTCGTGACCACCCCCAAAAAATTGAAAAATCCACTTAAAACCTCAAAAAATTTAAATTTTTATATGAAAAACTTCTTTTGCCCATATCTCCTTAAATATGCGTCCTAGAGCGAAAAGGACGATAATTCGTGACCACCCTCAAAAAATTTAAAAATCCACCTAAAACCTAAAAAAATTGAAATTTTTATATGAAAAACTTCTTTTGGCTATATCTCCTTAAATATGCGTCCTAGCGCGAAAAGGACTTTAATTCGTGACCACCCTCAAAAAATTGAAAAATCCACCCAAAACCTAAAAAAATTGAAATTTTTATATGAAAAACTTCTTTGGCCATATCTCCTAAACTATGCGTCCTAGAGCGAAAAGGACTTTTTTTCGTGACCACCCCAAAAAAATTGAAAAATTCACCCAAAACCTAAAAAAATTGAAATTTTTATATGAAAAACTTCTTTTGCCCATATCTCCTTAAATATGCGTCCTAGAGCGAAAAGGACGATAATTCGTGACCACCCTCAAAAAATTTAAAAATCCACCTAAAACCTAAAAAAATTGAAATTTTTATATGAAAAACTTCTTTTGCCCATATCTCCTAAACTATGCGTCCTAGAGCGAAAAGGACTTTAATTCGTGACCACCCTCAAAAAATATAAAAATCCACCCAAAACCTAAAAAAATTGAAATTTTTATATGGAAAACTTCTTTTGCCCATATCTACTTAAATATGCGTCCTAGAGCGAAAAGGACTTTAATTCGTGACCACCCCCAAAAAATTGAAAAATCCACCCAAAACCTAAAAAAATTGAAATTTTTATATGAAAAACTTCTTTTGCCCATATCTCCTAAACTATGCGTCCTAGAGCGAAAAGGACTTTATTTCGTGACCACCCCAAAAAAATTGAAAAATTCACCCAAAACCTAAAAAAATTGAAATTTTTATATGAAAAACTTGTTTTGGCTATATCTCCTTAAATATGCGTCCTAGAGCGAAAAGGACTTTAATTCGTGACCACCCTCAAAAAATATAAAAATCCACCCAAAACCTAAAAAAATTGAAATTTTTATATGAAAAACTTCTTTTGGCTATATCTCCTTAAATATGCGTCCTAGAGCGAAAATGACTTTAATTCGTGACCACCCTCAAAAAATTGAAAAATCCACCCAAAACCTAAAAAAATTGAAATTTTTATATGAAAAACTTCTTTTGCCCATATCTCCTAAACTATGCGTCCTAGAGCGAAAAGGACTTTAATTCGTGACCACCCTCAAAAAATATAAAAATCCACCCAAAACCTAAAAAAATTGAAATTTTTATATGGAAAACTTCTTTTGCCCATATCTCCTTAAATATGCGTCCTAGAGCGAAAAGGACTTTAATTCGTGACCACCCCCAAAAAATTGAAAAATCCACTCAAAACCTAAAAAAATTGAAATTTTTATATGAAAAAACTTCTTTTGCCCATATCTCCTAAACTATGCGTCCTAGAGCGAAAAAGACTTTATTTCGTAACCACCCCAAAAAAATTGAAAAATTCACCCAAAACCTAAAAAAATTGAAATTTTTATATGAAAAACTTCTTTTGCCCATATCTCCTAAACTATGCGTCCTAGAGCGAAAAGGACTTTATTTCGTGACCACCCCAAAAAAATTGAAAAATCCACCCAAAACTTAAAAAAAATGAAATTTTTATATGAAAAACTTCTTTTGCCCATATCTCCTTAAATATGCGTCCTAGAGCGAAAAGGACGATAATTCGTGACCACCCTCAAAAAATTTAAGAATCCACCTAAAACCTAAAAAAATTGAAATTTTTATATGAAAAACTTCTTCTGGCTATATCTCCTTAAATATGCGTCCTAGAGCGAAAAGGACTTTAATTCGTGACCACCCTCAAAAAATTGAAAAATCCACCCAAAACCTAAAAAAATTGAAATTTTTATATGAAAAACTTCTTTTGCCCATATCTCCTAAACTATGCGCCCTAGAGCGAAAAGGACTTTATTTCGTGACTACCCCAAAAAAAATTGAAAAATTCACCCAAAACCTAAAAAAATTGAAATTTTTATATGAAAAACTTCTTTTGCCCATATCTCCTAAACTATGCGTCCTAGAGCGAAAAGGACTTTATTTCGTGACCACCCCAAAAAAATTGAAAAATTCACCCAAAACCTAAAAAAATTGAAATTTTTATATGAAAAACTTCTTCCAAAACCTAAAAAAATTTAAATTTTTATATGAAAAACTTCTTTTGCCCATATCTCCTAAACTATGCGTCCTAGAGCGAAAAGGACTTTATTTCGTGACCACCCCAATAAAATTGAAAAATTCACCCAAAACCTAAAAAAATTGAAATTTTTATATGAAAAACTTCTTTTGCCCATATCTCCTTAAATATGCATCCTAGAGCGAAAAGGACTTTAATTCGTGACCACCCTCAAAAGATTGAAAAATCCACCTAAAACCCAAAAAAATTGAAATTTTTATATGAAAAACTTCTTTTGGCTATATCTCCTTAAATATGCGTTCTAGAGCGAAAAGGACGATAATTCGAGACCACCCTCAAAAAATTGAAAAATCCACCCAAAACCTAAAAAAAATTGAAATTTTTATATGAAAAACTTCTTTTGGCTATATCTCCTTAAATAGGCGTCCTAGAGCGAAAAGGACTTTAATTCGTGACCACCCTCAAAAAATTTAAAAATCCACCCAAAACCTAAAAAAAATTGAAATTTTTATATGAAAAAAATTTTTTCCCCATATCTCCTTAAATATGCGTCGAGCGAAAAGGACTTTAATTCGTGACCACCCCCACAAAATTGAAAAATCCACTCAAAACCTCAAAAAATTTAAATTTTTATATGAAAAACTTCTTTTGCCCATATCTCCTTAAATATGCGTCCTAGAGCGAAAAGGACTTTAATTCGTGACCACCCTCAAAAAATTTAAAAATCCACATAAAACCTAAAAAAATTTAAATTTTTATATGAAAAACTTCTTTTGGCTATATCTCCTTAAATATGCGTCCTAGAGCGAAAAGGACTTTAATTCGTGACCACCCTCAAAAAATTGAAAAATCCACCCAAAACCTAAAAACATTGAAATTTTTATATGAAAAACTTCTTTTTCCCATATCTCCCATAAACTATGCGTCCTAGAGCGAAAAGGACTTTATTTCGTGACCACCCCAAAAAAATTGAAAAATCCACCCAAAACCTAAAAAAATTGAAATTTTTATATGAAAAACTTCTTTTGCCCATATCTCCGTAAATATGCGTCCTAGAGCGAAAAGGACTTTAATTCGTGACCACCCTAAAAAAATTGAAAAATCCACCCAAAACCTAAAAAAAATTTAAATTTTTATATGAAAAAATTCTTTTGCCCATATCTCCTTAAATATGCGTCCTAGAGCGAAAAGGACTTTAATTCGTGACCACCCCCAAAAAATTGAAAAATCCACTCAAAACCTCAAAAAATTTAAATTTTTATATGAAAAACTTCTTTTGCCCATATCTCCTTAAATATGCGTCCTAGAGCGAAAAGGACGATAATTTGTGACCACCCTCAAAAAATTGAAAAATCCACCCAAAACCTAAAAAAATTGAAATTTTTATATGAAAAACTTCTTTTGGCTATATCTCCTTAAATATGCGTCCTAGAGCGAAAAGGACTTTATTTCGTGACCACCCCAAAAAAATTGAAAAGTCCACTCCAAACCTAAAAAAATTGAAATTTTTATATGAAAAACTTCTTTTGGCTATATCTCCTTAAATATGCGTCCTAGAGCGAAAAGGACTTTAATTCGTGACCACCCTCAAAAAATTGAAAAATCCACCCAAAACCTAAAAAAATTTAAATTTTTATATGAAAAACTTCTTTTTCCCATATCTCCCATAAACTATGCGTCCTAGAGCGAAAAGGACTTTATTTCGTGACCACCCCAAAAAAATTGAAAAATCCACCCAAAGCCTAAAAAAATTGAAATTTTTATATGAAAAACTTCTTTTGCCCATATCTCCTTAAATATGCGTCCTAGAGCGAAAAGGACTTTAATTCGAGACCACCCTAAAAAAATTGAAAAATCCACCCAAAACCTAAAAAAATTTAAATTTTTATATGAAAAACTTCTTTTGCCCATATCTCCTTAAATATGCGTCCTAGAGCGAAAAGGACTTTAATTCGTGACCACCCCCAAAAAATTGAAAAATCCATACAAAACCTCAAAAAATTTAAATTTTTATATGAAAAACTTCTTTTGCCCATATCTCCTAAACTAAGCGTCCTAGAGCGAAAAGGACGATAATTCGTGACCACCCTCAAAAAATTGAAAATTCCACCCAAAACCTAAAAAAATTGAAATTTTTATATGAAAAACTTCTTTTGGCTATATCTCCTTAAATATGCGTCCTAGAGCGAAAAGGACTTTATTTCGTGACCACCCCAAAAAAATTGAAAAGTCCACTCCAAACCTAAAAAAATTGAAATTTTTATATGAAAAACTTCTTTTGCCCATATCTCCTTAAATATGCGTCCTAGAGCGAAAAGGACTTTAATTCGTGACCACCCTAAAAAAATTGAAAAATCCACCCAAAACCTAAAAAAATTTAAATTTTTATATGAAAAACTTCTTTTGCCCATATCTCCTTAAATATGCGTCCTAGAGCGAAAAGGACTTTAATTCGTGACCACCCCCAAAAAATTGAAAAATCCACTCAAAACCTCAAAAAATTTAAATTTTTATATAAAAAACTTCTTTTGCCCATATCTCCTTAAATATGCGTCCTAGAGCGAAAAGGACGATAATTCGTGACCACCCTCAAAAAATTTAAAAATCCACCTAAAACCTAAAAAAATTGAAATTTTTATATGAAAAACTTCTTTTGGCTATATCTCCTTAAATATGCGTCCTAGAGCGAAAAGGACTTTAATTCGTGACCACCCTCAAAAAATTGAAAAATCCACCCAAAACCTAAAAAAATTGAAATTTTTATATGAAAAACTTCTTTTTCCCATATCTCCCATAAACTATGCGTCCTAGAGCGAAAAGGACTTTATTTCGTGACCACCCCAAAAAAATTGAAAAATCCACCCAAAACCTAAAAAAATTGAAATTTTTATATGAAAAACTTCTTTTGCCCATATCTCCTTAAATATGCGTCCTAGAGCGAAAAGGACGATAATTCGTGACCACCCTCAAAAAATTGAAAAATCCACCCAAAACCTAAAAAAATTGAAATTTTTATATGAAAAACTTCTTTTGGCTATATCTCTTTAAATATGCGTCCTAGAGCGAAAAGGACTTTATTTCGTGACCACCCCAAAAAAATTTAAAAAGTCCACTCCAAACCTAAAAAAATTGAAATTTTTATATGAAAAACTTCTTTTGCCCATATCTCCTAAACTATGCGTCCTAGAGCGAAAAGGACTTTATTTCGTGACCACCCCAAAAAAATTGAAAAATTCACCCAAAACCTAAAAAAATTTAAATTTTTATATGAAAAACTTCTTTTGCCCATATCTCCTTAAATATGCGTCCTAGAGCGAAAAGGACTTTAATTCGTGACCACCCCCAAAAAATTGAAAAATCCACCCAAAACCTAAAAAAATTGAAATTTTTATATGAAAAACTTCTTTTGCCCATATCTCCTAAACTATGCGTCCTAGAGCGAAAAGGACTTTATTTCGTGACCACCCCAAAAAAATTGAAAAATCCACCCATAACCTCAAAAAATTTAAATTTTTATATGAAAAACTTCTTTTGGCTATATCTCCTTAAATATGCGTCCTAGAGCGAAAAGGACTTTAATTCGTGACCACCCTCAAAAAATTGAAAAATCCACCTAAAACCTAAAAAAATTGAAATTTTTATATGAAAAACTTCTTTTGGCTATATCTCCTTAAATATGCGTCCTATAGCGAAAAGGACTTTAATTCGTGACCACCCTCAAAAAATTGAAAAATCCACCCAAAACCTAAAAAAATTGAAATTTTTATATGAAAAACTTCTTTTGCCCATATCTCCTTAAATATGCGTCCTAGAGCGAAAAGGACGATAATTCGTGACCACCCTCAAAAAATTAAAAAATCCACCCAAAACCTAAAAAAATTGACATTTTTATATGAAAAACTTCTTTTGCCCATATCTCCTTAAACATGCGTCCTAGAGCGAAAAGGGCTTTAATTTGTGACCACCCTCAAAAAATTCTAAAATCCACCCAAAACCTAAAAAAATTTAAATTTTTATATGAAAAACTTCTTTTGCCCATATCTCCTTAAATATGCGTCCTAGAGCGAAAAGGACTTTAATTCGTGACCACCCTAAAAAAATTGAAAAATCCACCCAAAACCTAAAAAAATTAAATTTTTATATGAAAAACTTCTTTTGCCCATATCTCCTTAAATATGCGTCCTAGAGCGAAAAGGACTTTATTTCGTGACAACCCTCAAAAAATTAAAAAATCCACCCAAAACCTAAAAAAATTTAAATTTTTATATGAAAAACTTCTTTTGCCCATATCTCCTTGAATATGCGTCCTAGAGCGAAAAGGACTTTAATTCGTGACCACCCCCAAAAAAATTGAAAAATCCACCCAAAACCTAAAAAAATTGAAATTTTTATATGAAAAACTTCTTTTGCCATATCTCCTAAACCGTGCGTCCTAGAGCGAAAAGGACTTTATTTCGTGACCACCCCAAAAAAATTGAAAAATTAACCCAAAACCTAAAAAAATTGAAATTTTTATATGAAAAACTTCTTTTGCCCATATCTCATAAACTATGCGTCCTAGAGGGAAAAGGACTTTATTTCGTGACCACCCCAAAAAAATTGAAAAATCCACCCAAAACCTCAAAAAATTTAAATTTTTATATGAAAAACTTCTTTTGCCCATATCTCCTTAAATATGCGTCCTAGAGCGAAAAGGCCGATAATTCGTGACCACCCTCAAAAAATTGAAAAATCCACCCAAAACCTAAAAAAATTGAAATTTTTATATGAAAAACTTCTTTTGGCTATATCTCCTTAAATATGCGTCCTAGAGCGAAAAGGACTTTATTTCGTGACCACCCCAAAAAAATTGAAAAGTCCACTCCAAACCTAAAAAAATTGAAATTTTTATATGAAAAACTTCTTTTGCCCATATCTCCTTAAATATGCGTCCTAGAGCGAAAAGGACTTTAATTCGTGACCACCCTAAAAAAATTGAAAAATCCACCCAAAACCTAAAAAAATTAAATTTTTATATGAAAAACTTCTTTTGCCCATATCTCCTTAAATATGCGTCCTAGAGCGAAAAGGACTTTAATTCGTGACCACCCCCAAAAAAATTGAAAAATCCACTCAAAACTTCAAAAAATTTAAATTTTTATGTGAAAAACTTCTTTTGCCCATATCTCCTTAAATATGCGTCCTAGAGCGAAAAGGACGATAATTCGTGACCACCCTCAAAAAATTTAAAAATCCACCTAAAACCTAAAAAATTGAAATTTTTATATGAAAAACTTCTTTTGGATATATCTCCTTAAATATGCGTCCTAGAGCGAAAAGGACTTTAATTCGTGACCACCCTCAAAAAATTGAAAAATCCACCCAAAACCTAAAAAAATTGAAATTTTTATATGAAAAACTTCTTTTGCCCATATCTCTTAAACTATTCGTCCTAGAGCGAAAAGGACTTTAATTCGTGACCACCCCAAAAAAATTAAAAAATTCACCCAAAACCTAAAAAAATTTAAATTTTTATATGAAAAACTTCTTTTGCCCATATCTCCTTAAATATGCGTCCTAGAGCGAAAAGGACTTTAATTCGTGACCACCCTCAAAAAATTGAAAAATCCACCCAAAACCTAAAAAAATTGAAATTTTTATATGAAAAACTTCTTTTGGCTATATCTCCTTAAATATGCGTCCTAGAGCGAAAAGGACATTATTTCGTGACCACCCTCAAAAAATTGAAAAATCCACATAAAACCAAAAAAAATTGAAATTTTTATATGAAAAACTTCTTTTGCCCACATCTCCTTAAA
This sequence comes from Haematobia irritans, assembly GCF_050003625.1. Taxonomy (NCBI): domain Eukaryota; kingdom Metazoa; phylum Arthropoda; class Insecta; order Diptera; family Muscidae; genus Haematobia; species Haematobia irritans. The sequence continues at coordinate 73,032,627 of NC_134399.1, read as the reverse complement.
TATGCGTCCTAGAGCGAAAAGGACTTTAATTCGTGATCACCCTAAAAAAATTGAAAAATCCACCCAAAACCTGAAAAAATTTACATTTTTATATGAAAAACTTCTTTTGCCCATATCTCCTTAAATATGCGTCCTAGAGCGAAAAGGACTTTAATTCGTGACCACCCCCAAAAAATTGAAAAATCCACTCAAAACCTCAAAAAATTTAAATTTTTATATGAAAAACTTCTTTTGCCCATATCTCCTTAAATATGCGTCCTAGAGCGAAAAGGACGATAATTCGTGACCACCCTCAAAAAATTGAAAAATCCACCTAAAACCTAAAAAAATTGAAAATTTTATATGAAAAACTTCTTTTGGCTATATCTCCTTAAATATGCGTCCTAGAGCGAAAAGGACTTTAATTCGTGACCACCCTCAAAAAATTGAAAAATCCACCCAAAACCTAAAAAAATTGAAATTTTTTATGAAAAACTTCTTTTGCCCATATCTCCTTAAATATGCGTCCTAGAGCGAAAAGGACTTTAATTCGTGACCACCCCCAAAAAATTGAAAAATCCACTCAAAACATCAAAAAATTTAAATTTTTATATGAAAAACTTCTTTTGCCCATATCTCCTTAAATATGCGTCCTAGAGCGAAAAGGACTTTAATTCGTGACCACCCTCAAAAAATTTAAAAATCCACCTAAAACCTAAAAAAATTGAAATTTTTGTATGAAAAACTTCTTTTGGCTATATCTCCTTAAATATGCGTCCTAGAGCGAAAAGGACTTTAATTCGTGACCACCCCCAAAAAATTGAAAAATCCACTCAAAACCTCAAAAAATTTAAATTTTTATATGAAAAACTTCTTTTGCCCATATCTCCTTAAATATGCGTCCTAGAGCGAAAAGGACGATAATTCGTGACCACCCTCAAAAAATTTAAAAATCCACCTAAAATCTAAAAATATTGAAATTTTTATATGAAAAACTTCTTTTGGCTATATCTCCTTAAATATGCGTCCTAGAGCGAAAAGGACTTTAATTCGTGACCACCCTCAAAAAATTGAAAAATCCACCCAAAACCTAAAAAAATTGAAATTTTTATATGAAAAACTTCTTTTGCCCATATCTCCTAAACTATGCGTCCTAGAGCGAAAAGGACTTTATTTCGTGACCACCCCAAAAAAATTGAAAAATTCACCCAAAACCTAAAAAAATTTAAATTTTTATATGAAAAACTTCTTTTGCCCATATCTCCTTAAATATGCGTCCTAGAGCGAAAAGGACTTTAATTCGTGACCACCCCCAAAAAATTGAAAAATCCACTCAAAAATCCTCAAAAAATTTAAATTTTTATATGAAAAACTTCTTTTGCCCATATCTCCTTAAATATGCGTCCAAGAGCGAAAAGGACGATAATTCGTGACCACCCCCAAAAAATTGAAAAATCCACTCAAAACCTCAAAAAATTTAAATTTTTATATGAAAAACTTCTTTTGCCCATATCTCCTTAAATATGCGTCCTAGAGCGAAAAGGACTTTAATTCGTGACCACCCCCAAAAAATTGAAAAATCCACTCAAAACCTCAAAAAATTTAAATTTTTATATGAAAAACTTCTTTTGCCCATACCTCCTTAAATATGCGTCCTAGAGCGAAAAGGACGATAATTCGTGACCACCCTCAAAAAATTTAAAAATCCACCTAAAATCTAAAAAAATTGAAATTTTTATATGAAAAACTTCTTTTGGCTATATCTCCTTAAATATGCGTCATAGAGCGAAAAGGACTTTAATTCGTGACCACCCTCAAAAAATTGAAAAATCCACTCCAAACCTAAAAAAATTGAAATTTTTATATGAAAAACTTCTTTTGCCCATATCTCCTTAAATATGCGTCCTAGAGCGAAAAGGACTTTAATTCGTGACCACCCTAAAAAAATTGAAAAATCCACCCAAAACCTAAAAAAAATTAAGTTTTTATATGAACAACTTCTTTTGCCCATATCTCCTTAAATATGCGTCCTAGAGCGAAAAGGACGATAATTCGTGACCACCCTCAAAAAATTTAAAAATCCACCTAAAACCTAAAAAAATGAAATTTTTATATGAAAAACTTCTTTTGGCTATATCTCCTTAAATATGCGTCCTAGAGCGAAAAGGACTTTAATTCGTGACCACCCTCAAAAAATTGAAAAATTCACCCAAAACCTAAAAAAATTGAAATTTTTATATGAAAAACTTCTTTTGCCCATATCTCCTTAAATATGCGTCCTAGAGCGAAAAGGACTTTAATTCGTGACCACCCTCAAAAAATTGAAAAATCCACCCAAAACCTAAAAAAATTGAAATTTTTATATGAAAAACTTCTTTTGGCTATATCTCCTTAAATATGCGTCCTAGAGCGAAAAGGGCTTTATTTCGTGACCACCCTCAAAAAATTTAAAAATCCACCTAAAACCTAAAAAAATTGAAATTTTATATGAAAAACTTCTTTTGCCCATATCTCCTTAAATATGCGTCCTAGAGCGAAAAGGACTTTAATTCGTGACCACCCTAAAAAAATTGAAAAATCCACCCAAAACCTCAAAAAATTTAAATTTTTATATGAAAAACTTCTTTTGCCCATATCTCCTTAAATATGCGTCCTAGAGCGAAAAGGACTTTAATTCATGACCACCCCCAAAAAATTGAAAAATCCACTCAAAACCTCAAAAAATTTAAATTTTTATATGAAAAACTTCTTTTGCCCATATCTCCTTAAATATGCGTCCTAGAGCGAAAAGGACTTTAATTCGTGACCACCCCCAAAAAATTGAAAAATCCACTCAAAACCTCAAAAAATTTAAATTTTTATATGAAAAACTTCTTTTGGCTATATCTCCTTAAATATGCGTCCTAGAGCGAAAAGGACTTTAATTCGTGACCACCCTCAAAAAATTGAAAAATCCACCCAAGATCTAAAAAAAAATGAAATTTTTATATGAAAAACTTATTTTTCCCATATCTCCTAAACTATGCGTCCTAGAGCGAAAAGGACTTTAATTCGTGACCACCCCCAAAAAATTGAAAAATCCACCCAAAACCTCAAAAAAGTTAAATTTTTATATGAAAAACTTCTTTTGCCCATATCTCCTTAAATATGCGTCCTAGAGCGAAAAGGACTTTAATTCGTGACCACCCTCAAAAAATTCAAAAATCCACCCAAAACCTAAAAAAATTGAAATTTTTATATGAAAAACTTCTTTTGCCCATATCTCCTAAACTATGCGTCCTAGAGCGAAAAGGACTTCATTTCGTGACCACCCCAAAAAAATTGAAAAATTCACGCAAAACCTAAAAAAATTGAAATTTTTATATGAAAAACTTCTTTTGCCCATATCTCCTTAAATATGCGTCCTAGAGCGAAAAGGACTTTATTTCGTGACCACCCCAAAAAAATTGAAAAATCCACTCAAAACCTCCAAAAATTTAAATTTTTATATGAAAAACTTCTTTTGGCTATATCTCCTTAAATATGCGTCCTAGAGCGAAAAGGACTTTAATTCGTGACCACCCTCAAAAAATTGAAAAATCCACCCAAAACCTAAAAAAAAATGAAATTTTTATATGAAAAGCTTATTTTTCCCATATCTCCTAAACTATGCGTCCTAGAGCGAAAAGGACTTTATTTCGTGACCACTCCAAAAAAATTGAAAAATCCACCCAAAACCTAAAAAAATTGAAATTTTTATATGAAAAACTTCTTTTGCCCATATCTCCTTAAATATGCCCATATCTCCTTAAATTTTTATATGAAAAACTTCTTTTGCCCATATCTCCTTAAATATGCGTCCTAGAGCGAAAAGGACTTTAATTCGTGACCACCCCCAAAAAATTGAAAAATCCACTCAAAACCTCAAAAAATTTAAATTTTTATATGAAAAACTTCTTTTGCCCATATCTCCTTAAATATGCGTCCTAGAGCGAAAAGGACTTTAATTCGTGACCACCCCCAAAAAATTGAAAAATCCACTCAAAACCTCAAAAAATTTAAATTTTTATATGAAAAACTTCTTTTGGCTATATCTCCTTAAATATGCGTCCTAGAGCGAAAAGGACTTTATTTCGTGACCACCCCAAAAAAATTGAAAAGTCCACTCCAAACCTAAAAAAATTGAAATTTTTATATGAAAAACTTCTTTTGCCCATATCTCCTTAAATATGCGTCCTAGAGCGAAAAGGACTTTAATTCGTGACCACCCTAAAAAAATTGAAAAATCCACCCAAAACCTAAAAAAATTAAATTTTTATATGAAAAACTTCTTTTGCCCATATCTCCTTAAATATGCGTCCTAGAGCGAAAAGGACTTTAATTCGTGACCACCCCCAAAAAAATTGAAAAATCCACTCAAAACTTCAAAAAATTTAAATTTTTATGTGAAAAACTTCTTTTGCCCATATCTCCTTAAATATGCGTCCTAGAGCGAAAAGGACGATAATTCGTGACCACCCTCAAAAAATTTAAAAATCCACCTAAAACCTAAAAAATTGAAATTTTTATATGAAAAACTTCTTTTGGATATATCTCCTTAAATATGCGTCCTAGAGCGAAAAGGACTTTAATTCGTGACCACCCTCAAAAAATTGAAAAATCCACCCAAAACCTAAAAAAATTGAAATTTTTATATGAAAAACTTCTTTTGCCCATATCTCTTAAACTATTCGTCCTAGAGCGAAAAGGACTTTAATTCGTGACCACCCCAAAAAAATTAAAAAATTCACCCAAAACCTAAAAAAATTTAAATTTTTATATGAAAAACTTCTTTTGCCCATATCTCCTTAAATATGCGTCCTAGAGCGAAAAGGACTTTAATTCGTGACCACCCTCAAAAAATTGAAAAATCCACCCAAAACCTAAAAAAATTGAAATTTTTATATGAAAAACTTCTTTTGGCTATATCTCCTTAAATATGCGTCCTAGAGCGAAAAGGACATTATTTCGTGACCACCCTCAAAAAATTGAAAAATCCACATAAAACCAAAAAAAATTGAAATTTTTATATGAAAAACTTCTTTTGCCCACATCTCCTTAAATATGCGTCCTAGAGCGAAAAGGACTTTAATTCGTGATCACCCTAAAAAAATTGAAAAATCCACCCAAAACCTGAAAAAATTTACATTTTTATATGAAAAACTTCTTTTGCCCATATCTCCTTAAATATGCGTCCTAGAGCGAAAAGGACTTTAATTCGTGACCACCCCCAAAAAATTGAAAAATCCACTCAAAACCTCAAAAAATTTAAATTTTTATATGAAAAACTTCTTTTGCCCATATCTCCTTAAATATGCGTCCTAGAGCGAAAAGGACGATAATTCGTGACCACCCTCAAAAAATTGAAAAATCCACCTAAAACCTAAAAAAATTGAAAATTTTATATGAAAAACTTCTTTTGGCTATATCTCCTTAAATATGCGTCCTAGAGCGAAAAGGACTTTAATTCGTGACCACCCTCAAAAAATTGAAAAATCCACCCAAAACCTAAAAAAATTGAAATTTTTTATGAAAAACTTCTTTTGCCCATATCTCCTTAAATATGCGTCCTAGAGCGAAAAGGACTTTAATTCGTGACCACCCCCAAAAAATTGAAAAATCCACTCAAAACATCAAAAAATTTAAATTTTTATATGAAAAACTTCTTTTGCCCATATCTCCTTAAATATGCGTCCTAGAGCGAAAAGGACTTTAATTCGTGACCACCCTCAAAAAATTTAAAAATCCACCTAAAACCTAAAAAAATTGAAATTTTTGTATGAAAAACTTCTTTTGGCTATATCTCCTTAAATATGCGTCCTAGAGCGAAAAGGACTTTAATTCGTGACCACCCCCAAAAAATTGAAAAATCCACTCAAAACCTCAAAAAATTTAAATTTTTATATGAAAAACTTCTTTTGCCCATATCTCCTTAAATATGCGTCCTAGAGCGAAAAGGACGATAATTCGTGACCACCCTCAAAAAATTTAAAAATCCACCTAAAATCTAAAAATATTGAAATTTTTATATGAAAAACTTCTTTTGGCTATATCTCCTTAAATATGCGTCCTAGAGCGAAAAGGACTTTAATTCGTGACCACCCTCAAAAAATTGAAAAATCCACCCAAAACCTAAAAAAATTGAAATTTTTATATGAAAAACTTCTTTTGCCCATATCTCCTAAACTATGCGTCCTAGAGCGAAAAGGACTTTATTTCGTGACCACCCCAAAAAAATTGAAAAATTCACCCAAAACCTAAAAAAATTTAAATTTTTATATGAAAAACTTCTTTTGCCCATATCTCCTTAAATATGCGTCCTAGAGCGAAAAGGACTTTAATTCGTGACCACCCCCAAAAAATTGAAAAATCCACTCAAAAATCCTCAAAAAATTTAAATTTTTATATGAAAAACTTCTTTTGCCCATATCTCCTTAAATATGCGTCCTAGAGCGAAAAGGACTTTAATTCATGACCACCCCCAAAAAATTGAAAAATCCACTCAAAACCTCAAAAAATTTAAATTTTTATATGAAAAACTTCTTTTGCCCATATCTCCTTAAATATGCGTCCTAGAGCGAAAAGGACTTTAATTCGTGACCACCCCCAAAAAATTGAAAAATCCACTCAAAACCTCAAAAAATTTAAATTTTTATATGAAAAACTTCTTTTGGCTATATCTCCTTAAATATGCGTCCTAGAGCGAAAAGGACTTTAATTCGTGACCACCCTCAAAAAATTGAAAAATCCACCCAAGATCTAAAAAAAATGAAATTTTTATATGAAAAACTTATTTTTCCCATATCTCCTAAACTATGCGTCCTAGAGCGAAAAGGACTTTAATTCGTGACCACCCCCAAAAAATTGAAAAATCCACCCAAAACCTCAAAAAAGTTAAATTTTTATATGAAAAACTTCTTTTGCCCATATCTCCTTAAATATGCGTCCTAGAGCGAAAAGGACTTTAATTCGTGACCACCCTCAAAAAATTCAAAAATCCACCCAAAACCTAAAAAAATTGAAATTTTTATATGAAAAACTTCTTTTGCCCATATCTCCTAAACTATGCGTCCTAGAGCGAAAAGGACTTCATTTCGTGACCACCCCAAAAAAATTGAAAAATTCACGCAAAACCTAAAAAAATTGAAATTTTTATATGAAAAACTTCTTTTGCCCATATCTCCTTAAATATGCGTCCTAGAGCGAAAAGGACTTTATTTCGTGACCACCCCAAAAAAATTGAAAAATCCACTCAAAACCTCCAAAAATTTAAATTTTTATATGAAAAACTTCTTTTGGCTATATCTCCTTAAATATGCGTCCTAGAGCGAAAAGGACTTTAATTCGTGACCACCCTCAAAAAATTGAAAAATCCACCCAAAACCTAAAAAAAAATGAAATTTTTATATGAAAAGCTTATTTTTCCCATATCTCCTAAACTATGCGTCCTAGAGCGAAAAGGACTTTATTTCGTGACCACTCCAAAAAAATTGAAAAATCCACCCAAAACCTAAAAAAATTGAAATTTTTATATGAAAAACTTCTTTTGCCCATATCTCCTTAAATATGCCCATATCTCCTTAAATTTTTATATGAAAAACTTCTTTTGCCCATATCTCCTTAAATATGCGTCCTAGAGCGAAAAGGACTTTAATTCGTGACCACCCCCAAAAAATTGAAAAATCCACTCAAAACCTCAAAAAATTTAAATTTTTATATGAAAAACTTCTTTTGCCCATATCTCCTTAAATATGCGTCCTAGAGCGAAAAGGACTTTAATTCGTGACCACCCCCAAAAAATTGAAAAATCCACTCAAAACCTCAAAAAATTTAAATTTTTATATGAAAAACTTCTTTTGGCTATATCTCCTTAAATATGCGTCCTAGAGCGAAAAGGACTTTATTTCGTGACCACCCCAAAAAAATTGAAAAGTCCACTCCAAACCTAAAAAAATTGAAATTTTTATATGAAAAACTTCTTTTGCCCATATCTCCTTAAATATGCGTCCTAGAGCGAAAAGGACTTTAATTCGTGACCACCCTAAAAAAATTGAAAAATCCACCCAAAACCTAAAAAAATTAAATTTTTATATGAAAAACTTCTTTTGCCCATATCTCCTTAAATATGCGTCCTAGAGCGAAAAGGACTTTAATTCGTGACCACCCCCAAAAAAATTGAAAAATCCACTCAAAACTTCAAAAAATTTAAATTTTTATGTGAAAAACTTCTTTTGCCCATATCTCCTTAAATATGCGTCCTAGAGCGAAAAGGACGATAATTCGTGACCACCCTCAAAAAATTTAAAAATCCACCTAAAACCTAAAAAATTGAAATTTTTATATGAAAAACTTCTTTTGGATATATCTCCTTAAATATGCGTCCTAGAGCGAAAAGGACTTTAATTCGTGACCACCCTCAAAAAATTGAAAAATCCACCCAAAACCTAAAAAAATTGAAATTTTTATATGAAAAACTTCTTTTGCCCATATCTCTTAAACTATTCGTCCTAGAGCGAAAAGGACTTTAATTCGTGACCACCCCAAAAAAATTAAAAAATTCACCCAAAACCTAAAAAAATTTAAATTTTTATATGAAAAACTTCTTTTGCCCATATCTCCTTAAATATGCGTCCTAGAGCGAAAAGGACTTTAATTCGTGACCACCCTCAAAAAATTGAAAAATCCACCCAAAACCTAAAAAAATTGAAATTTTTATATGAAAAACTTCTTTTGGCTATATCTCCTTAAATATGCGTCCTAGAGCGAAAAGGACATTATTTCGTGACCACCCTCAAAAAATTGAAAAATCCACATAAAACCAAAAAAAATTGAAATTTTTATATGAAAAACTTCTTTTGCCCACATCTCCTTAAATATGCGTCCTAGAGCGAAAAGGACTTTAATTCGTGATCACCCTAAAAAAATTGAAAAATCCACCCAAAACCTGAAAAAATTTACATTTTTATATGAAAAACTTCTTTTGCCCATATCTCCTTAAATATGCGTCCTAGAGCGAAAAGGACTTTAATTCGTGACCACCCCCAAAAAATTGAAAAATCCACTCAAAACCTCAAAAAATTTAAATTTTTATATGAAAAACTTCTTTTGCCCATATCTCCTTAAATATGCGTCCTAGAGCGAAAAGGACGATAATTCGTGACCACCCTCAAAAAATTGAAAAATCCACCTAAAACCTAAAAAAATTGAAAATTTTATATGAAAAACTTCTTTTGGCTATATCTCCTTAAATATGCGTCCTAGAGCGAAAAGGACTTTAATTCGTGACCACCCTCAAAAAATTGAAAAATCCACCCAAAACCTAAAAAAATTGAAATTTTTTATGAAAAACTTCTTTTGCCCATATCTCCTTAAATATGCGTCCTAGAGCGAAAAGGACTTTAATTCGTGACCACCCCCAAAAAATTGAAAAATCCACTCAAAACATCAAAAAATTTAAATTTTTATATGAAAAACTTCTTTTGCCCATATCTCCTTAAATATGCGTCCTAGAGCGAAAAGGACTTTAATTCGTGACCACCCTCAAAAAATTTAAAAATCCACCTAAAACCTAAAAAAATTGAAATTTTTGTATGAAAAACTTCTTTTGGCTATATCTCCTTAAATATGCGTCCTAGAGCGAAAAGGACTTTAATTCGTGACCACCCCCAAAAAATTGAAAAATCCACTCAAAACCTCAAAAAATTTAAATTTTTATATGAAAAACTTCTTTTGCCCATATCTCCTTAAATATGCGTCCTAGAGCGAAAAGGACGATAATTCGTGACCACCCTCAAAAAATTTAAAAATCCACCTAAAATCTAAAAATATTGAAATTTTTATATGAAAAACTTCTTTTGGCTATATCTCCTTAAATATGCGTCCTAGAGCGAAAAGGACTTTAATTCGTGACCACCCTCAAAAAATTGAAAAATCCACCCAAAACCTAAAAAAATTGAAATTTTTATATGAAAAACTTCTTTTGCCCATATCTCCTAAACTATGCGTCCTAGAGCGAAAAGGACTTTATTTCGTGACCACCCCAAAAAAATTGAAAAATTCACCCAAAACCTAAAAAAATTTAAATTTTTATATGAAAAACTTCTTTTGCCCATATCTCCTTAAATATGCGTCCTAGAGCGAAAAGGACTTTAATTCGTGACCACCCCCAAAAAATTGAAAAATCCACTCAAAAATCCTCAAAAAATTTAAATTTTTATATGAAAAACTTCTTTTGCCCATATCTCCTTAAATATGCGTCCAAGAGCGAAAAGGACGATAATTCGTGACCACCCCCAAAAAATTGAAAAATCCACTCAAAACCTCAAAAAATTTAAATTTTTATATGAAAAACTTCTTTTGCCCATATCTCCTTAAATATGCGTCCTAGAGCGAAAAGGACTTTAATTCGTGACCACCCCCAAAAAATTGAAAAATCCACTCAAAACCTCAAAAAATTTAAATTTTTATATGAAAAACTTCTTTTGCCCATACCTCCTTAAATATGCGTCCTAGAGCGAAAAGGACGATAATTCGTGACCACCCTCAAAAAATTTAAAAATCCACCTAAAATCTAAAAAAATTGAAATTTTTATATGAAAAACTTCTTTTGGCTATATCTCCTTAAATATGCGTCATAGAGCGAAAAGGACTTTAATTCGTGACCACCCTCAAAAAATTGAAAAATCCACTCCAAACCTAAAAAAATTGAAATTTTTATATGAAAAACTTCTTTTGCCCATATCTCCTTAAATATGCGTCCTAGAGCGAAAAGGACTTTAATTCGTGACCACCCTAAAAAAATTGAAAAATCCACCCAAAACCTAAAAAAAATTAAGTTTTTATATGAACAACTTCTTTTGCCCATATCTCCTTAAATATGCGTCCTAGAGCGAAAAGGACGATAATTCGTGACCACCCTCAAAAAATTTAAAAATCCACCTAAAACCTAAAAAAATGAAATTTTTATATGAAAAACTTCTTTTGGCTATATCTCCTTAAATATGCGTCCTAGAGCGAAAAGGACTTTAATTCGTGACCACCCTCAAAAAATTGAAAAATTCACCCAAAACCTAAAAAAATTGAAATTTTTATATGAAAAACTTCTTTTGCCCATATCTCCTTAAATATGCGTCCTAGAGCGAAAAGGACTTTAATTCGTGACCACCCTCAAAAAATTGAAAAATCCACCCAAAACCTAAAAAAATTGAAATTTTTATATGAAAAACTTCTTTTGGCTATATCTCCTTAAATATGCGTCCTAGAGCGAAAAGGGCTTTATTTCGTGACCACCCTCAAAAAATTTAAAAATCCACCTAAAACCTAAAAAAATTGAAATTTTATATGAAAAACTTCTTTTGCCCATATCTCCTTAAATATGCGTCCTAGAGCGAAAAGGACTTTAATTCGTGACCACCCTAAAAAAATTGAAAAATCCACCCAAAACCTCAAAAAATTTAAATTTTTATATGAAAAACTTCTTTTGCCCATATCTCCTTAAATATGCGTCCTAGAGCGAAAAGGACTTTAATTCATGACCACCCCCAAAAAATTGAAAAATCCACTCAAAACCTCAAAAAATTTAAATTTTTATATGAAAAACTTCTTTTGCCCATATCTCCTTAAATATGCGTCCTAGAGCGAAAAGGACTTTAATTCGTGACCACCCCCAAAAAATTGAAAAATCCACTCAAAACCTCAAAAAATTTAAATTTTTATATGAAAAACTTCTTTTGGCTATATCTCCTTAAATATGCGTCCTAGAGCGAAAAGGACTTTAATTCGTGACCACCCTCAAAAAATTGAAAAATCCACCCAAGATCTAAAAAAATTGAAATTTTTATATGAAAAACTTCTTTTTCCCATATCTCCTAAACTATGCGTCCTAGAGCGAAAAGGACTTTAATTCGTGACCACCCCCAAAAAATTGAAAAATCCACTCAAAACCTCAAAAAATTTAAATTTTTATATGAAAAACTTCTTTTGCCCATATCTCCTTAAATATGCGTCCTAGAGCGAAAAGGACTTTAATTCGTGACCACCCTCAAAAAATTGAAAAATCCACCCAAAACCTAAAAAAATTGAAATTTTTATATGAAAAACTTCTTTTGCCCATATCTCCTAAACTATGCGTCCTAGAGCGAAAAGGACTTTATTTCGTGACCACCCCAAAAAAAATTGAAAAATTCACCCAAAACCTAAAAAAATTGAAATTTTTATATGAAAAACTTCTTTTGCCCATATCTCCTTAAATATGCGTCCTAGAGCCAAAAGGACTTTAATTCGTGACCACCCCCAAAAAATTGAAAAATCCACTCAAAACCTCAAAAAATTTAAATTTTTATATGAAAAACTTCTTTTGGCTATATCTCCTTAAATATGCGTCCAAGAGCGAAAAGGACGATATTTCGTGACCACCCTCAAAAAATTGAAAAATCCACCCAAAACCTAAAAAAATTGATATTTTTATATGAAAAACTTCTTTTGGCTATATCTCCTTAAATATGCGTCCTAGAGCGAAAAGGACTTTAATTCGTGACCACCCCCAAAAAATTGAAAAATCCACTCAAAACCTCAAAAAATTTAAATTTTTATATGAAAAACTTCTTTTGCCCAGAGCGAAAAGGACTTTAATTCGTGACCACCCTAAAAAAATTGAAAAATCCACCCAAAACCTAAAAAAATTGAAATTTTTATATGAAAAACTTCTTTTGCCCATATCTCCTTAAATATGCGTCCTAGAGCGAAAAGGACTTTAATTCGTGACCACCCCCAAAAAATTGAAAAGTCCACTCCAAACCTAAAAAAATTGAAATTTTTATATGAAAAACTTCTTTTGCCCATATCTCCTTAAATATGCGTCCTAGAGCGAAAAGGACTTTAATTCGTGACCACCCTAAAAAAATTGAAAAATCCACCCAAAACCTAAAAACATTTAAATTTTTATATGAAAAACTTCTTTTGCCCATATCTCCTTAAATATGCGTCCTAGAGCGAAAAGGACTTTAATTCGTGACCACCCCCAAAAAATTGAAAAATCCACTCAAAACCTCAAAAAATTTAAATTTTTATATGAAAAACTTCTTTTGCCCATATCTCCTTAAATATGCGTCCTAGAGCGAAAAAGGACGATAATTCGTGACCACCCTCAAAAAATTTAAAAATCCACCTAAAACCTTAAAAAATTGTAATTTTTATATGAAAGCTTCTTTTGGCTATATCTCCTTAAATATGCGTCCTAGAGCGAAAAGGACTTTAATTCGTGACCACCCTCAAAAAATTGAAAAATCCACCCAAAACCTAAAAAAATTGAAATTTTTATATGAAAAACTTCTTTTGCCCATATCTCCTAAACTATGCGTCCTAGAGCGAAAAGTACTTCATTTCGTGACCACCCCAAAAAAATTGAAAAATTCACCCAAAACCTAAAAAAATTGAAATTTTTATATGAAAAACTTCTTTTGGCTATATCTCCTTAAATATGCGTCCTAGAGCGAAAAGGACTTTATTTCGTGACCACCCTCAAAAAATTGAAAAGTCCACTCTAAACCTAAAAAAATTGAAATTTTTATATGAAAAACTTCTTTTGCCCATATCTCCTTAAATATGCGTCCTAGAGCGAAAAGGACTTTAATTCGTGACCACCCTCAAAAAATTGAAAAATCCACCCAAAAAAACTTCTTTTGCCCATATCTCCTAAACTATGCGTCCTAGAGCGAAAAGGACTTTATTTCGTGACCACCCCAAAAAAATTGAAAAATTCACCCAAAACCTAAAAAAATTGAAATTTTTATATGAAAAACTTCTTTTGGCTATATCTCCTTAAATATGCGTCCTAGAGCGAAAAGGACTTTAATTCGTGACCACCCTAAAAAAATTGAAAAATCCACCCAAAACCTAAAAAAATTGAAATTTTTATATGAAAAACTTCTTTTGGCTATATCTCCTTAAATATGCGTCCTAGAGCGAAAAGGACTTTAATTCGTGACCACCCTAAAAAAATTGAAAAATCCACCCAAAACCTAAAAAAATTGAAATTTTTATATGAAAAACTTCTTTTGCCCATATCTCCTAAACTATGCGTCCTAGAGCGAAAAGGACTTTATTTCGTGACCACCCTCAAAAAATTGAAAAGTCCACTCCAAACCTAAAAAAATTGAAATTTTTATATGAAAAACTTCTTTTGCCCATATCTCCTTAAATATGCGTCCTAGAACGAAAAGGACTTTAATTCGTGACCACCCCCAAAAAATTGAAAAATCCACTCAAAACCTCAAAAAATTTAAATTTTTATATGAAAAATTTCTTTTGCCCATATCTCCTTAAATATGCGTCCAAGAGCGAAAAGGACGATAATTCGTGACCACCCTCAAAAAATTGAAAAATCCACCCAAAACCTAAAAAAATTGAAATTTTTATATGAAAAACTTCTTTTGGCTATATCTCCTTAAATATGCGTCCTAGAGCGAAAAGGACTTTAATTCGTGACCACCCCCAAAAAATTGAAAAGTCCACTCCAAACCTAAAAAAATTGAAATTTTTATATGAAAAACTTCTTTTGCCCATATCTCCTTAAATATGCGTCCTAGAGCGAAAAGGACTTTAATTCGTGACCACCCTAAAAAAATTGAAAAATCCACCCAAAACCTAAAAACATTTAAATTTTTATATGAAAAACTTCTTTTGCCCATATCTCCTTAAATATGCGTCCTAGAGCGAAAAGGACTTTAATTCGTGACCACCCCCAAAAAATTGAAAAATCCACTCAAAACCTCAAAAAATTTTAATTTTTATATGAAAAACTTCTTTTGCCCATATCTCCTTAAATATGCGTCCTAGAGCGAAAAAGGACGATAATTCGTGACCACCCTCAAAAAATTTAAAAATCCACCTAAAACCTAAAAAAATTGTAATTTTTATATGAAAAACTTCTTTTGGCTATATCTCTTTAAATATGCGTCCTAGAGCGAAAAGGACTTTAATTCGTGACCACCCTCAAAAAATTGAAAAATCCACCCAAAACCTAAAAAAATTGAAATTTTTATATGAAAAACTTCTTTTGCCCATATCTCCTAAACTATGCGTCCTAGAGCGAAAAGGACTTCATTTCGTGACCACCCCAAAAAAATTGAAAAATTCACGCAAAACCTAAAAAAATTGAAATTTTTATATGAAAAACTTCTTTTGCCCATATCTCCTTAAATATGCGTCCTAGAGCGAAAAGGACTTTATTTCGTGACCACCCCAAAAAAATTGAAAAGTCCACTCCAAACCCAAAAAAAATTTAATTTTTTATATGAAAAACTTCTTTTGCCCATATCTCCTTAAATATGCGTCCTAGAGCGAAAAGGACGATAATTCGTGACCACCCTCAAAAAATATAAAAATCCACCTAAAACCTAAAAAAATTGAAATTTTTATATGAAAAACTTCTTTTGGCTATATCTCCTTAAATATGCGTCCTAGAGCGAAAAGGACTTTAATTCGTGACCACCCTCAAAAAATTGAAAAATCCACCCAAAACCTAAAAAAAAATGAAATTTTTATATGAAAAACTTATTTTTCCCATATCTCCTAAACTATGCGTCCTAGAGCGAAAAGGACTTTAATTCGTGACCACCCCCAAAAAATTGAAAAATCCACCCAAAACCTCAAAAAAGTTAAATTTTTATATGAAAAACTTCTTTTGCCCATATCTCCTTAAATATGCGTCCTAGAGCGAAAAGGACTTTAATTCGTGACCACCCTCAAAAAATTCAAAAATCCACCCAAAACCTAAAAAAATTGAAATTTTTATATGAAAAACTTCTTTTGCCCATATCTCCTAAACTATGCGTCCTAGAGCGAAAAGGACTTCATTTCGTGACCACCCCAAAAAAATTGAAAAATTCACGCAAAACCTAAAAAAATTGAAATTTTTATATGAAAAACTTCTTTTGCCCATATCTCCTTAAATATGCGTCCTAGAGCGAAAAGGACTTTATTTCGTGACCACCCCAAAAAAATTGAAAAATCCACTCAAAACCTCAAAAAATTTAAATTTTTATATGAAAAACTTCTTTTGGCTATATCTCCTTAAATATGCGTCCTAGAGCGAAAAGGACTTTAATTCGTGACCACCCTCAAAAAATTGAAAAATCCACCCAAAACCTAAAAAAAAATGAAATTTTTATATGAAAAGCTTATTTTTCCCATATCTCCTAAACTATGCGTCCTAGAGCGAAAAGGACTTTATTTCGTGACCACTCCAAAAAAATTGAAAAATCCACCCAAAACCTAAAAAAATTGAAATTTTTATATGAAAAACTTCTTTTGCCCATATCTCCTTAAATATGCCCATATCTCCTTAAATTTTTATATGAAAAACTTCTTTTGCCCATATCTCCTTAAATATGCGTCCTAGAGCGAAAAGGACTTTAATTCGTGACCACCCTCAAAAAATTCAAAAATCCACCCAAAACCTAAAAAAATTGAAATTTTTATATGAAAAACTTCTTTTGCCCATATCTCCTTAAATATGCGTCCTAGAGCGAAAAGGACGATAATTCGTGACCACCCTCAAAAAATTCAAAAATCCACCCAAAACCTAAAAAAATTGAAATTTTTATATGAAAAACTTCTTTTGCCCATATCTCCTAAACTATGCGTCCTAGAGCGAAAAGGACTTTATTTCGTGACCACCCCAAAAAAATTGAAAAATCCACTCAAAACCTCAAAAAATTTAAATTTTTATATGAAAAACTTCTTTTGCCCATATCTCCTTAAATATGCGTCCTAGAGCGAAAAGGACTTTAATTCGTGACCACCCTCAAAAAATTGAAAAATCCACCCAAAACCTAAAAAAAAATGAAATTTTTATATGAAAAGCTTATTTTTCCCATATCTCCTAAACTATGCGTCCTAGAGCGAAAAGGACTTTATTTCGTGACCACTCCAAAAAAATTGAAAAATCCACCCAAAACCTAAAAAAATTGAAATTTTTATATGAAAAACTTCTTTTGCCCATATCTCCTTAAATATGCCCATATCTCCTTAAATTTTTATATGAAAAACTTCTTTTGCCCATATCTCCTTAAATATGCGTCCTAGAGCGAAAAGGACTTTAATTCGTGACCACCCCCAAAAAAATTGAAAAATCCACTCAAAACCTCAAAAAATTTAAATTTTTATATGAAAAACTTCTTTTGCCCATATCTCCTTAAATATGCGTCCTAGAGCGAAAAGGACGATAATTCGTGACCACCCTCAAAAAATTTAAAAATCCACCTAAAACCTAAAAAAATTGAAATTTTTATATGAAAAACTTCTTTTGGCTATATCTCCTTAAATATGCGTCCTAGAGCGAAAAGGACTTTAATTCGTGACCACCCCAAAAAAATTGAAAAATCCACCCAAAACCTCAAAAAATTTAAATTTTTATATGAAAAACTTCTTTTGCCCATATCTCCTAAACTATGCGTCCTAGAGCGAAAAGGACGATAATTCGTGACCACCCTCAAAAAATTTAAAAATCCACCTAAAACCTAAAAAAATTGAAATTTTTATATGAAAAACTTCTTTTGCCCATATCTCCTTAAATATGCGTCCTAGAGCGAAAAGGACTTTAATTCGTGACCACCCTTAAAAAATTGAAAAATCCACCCAAAACCTAAAAAAATTTAAATTTTTATATGAAAAACTTCTTTTGCCCATATCTCCTAAACTATGCGTCCTAGAGCGAAAAGGACTTTATTTCGTGACCACCCCAAAAAAATTGAAAAATTCACCCAAAACCGAAAAAAATTGAAATTTTTATATGAAAAACTTCTTTTGCCCATATCTCCTAAACTATGCGTCCTAGAGCGAAAAGGACTTTAATTCGTGACCACCCCCAAAAAATTGAAAAATCCACTCAAAACCTAAAAAAATTGAAATTTTTGTATGAAAAACTTCTTTTGCCCATATCTCCTTAAATATGCGTCCTAGAGCGAAAAGGACTTTAATTCGTGACCACCCTCAAAAAATTCAAAAATCCACCCAAAACCTAAAAAAATTGAAATTTTTATATGAAAAACTTCTTTTGCCCATATCTCCTAAACTATGCGTCCTAGAGCGAAAAGGACTTTATTTCGTGACCACCCCAAAAAAATTGAAAAATTCACCCAAAACCTAAAAAAATTGAAATTTTTATATGAAAAACTTCTTTTGCCCATATCTCCTAAACTATGTGTCCTAGAGCGAAAAGGACTTTAATTCGTGACCACCCCCAAAAAATTGAAAAATCCACTCAAAACCTAAAAAAATTGAAATTTTTATATGAAAAACTTCTTTTGCCCATATCTCCTTAAATATGCGTCCTAGAGCGAAAAGGACTTTAATTCGTGACCACCCTCAAAAAATTGAAAAATCCACCCAAAACCTAAAAAAAATTGAAATTTGTATATGAAAAACTTCTTTTGCCCATATCTCCTTAAATATGCTTCCTAGAGCGAAAAGGACTTTAATTCGTGACCACCCTAAAAAAATTGAAAAATCCACCCAAAACCTAAAAAAATTTAAATTTTTATATGAAAAACTTCTTTTGCCCATATCTCCTTAAATATGCGTCCTAGAGCGAAAAGGACTTTAATTCGTGACCACCCCCAAAAAATTGAAAAATCCACTCAAAACCTCAAAAAATTTAAATTTTTATATGAAAAACTTCTTTTGCCCATATCTCCTTAAATATGCGTCCTAGAGCGAAAAGGACGATAATTCGTGACCACCCTCAAAAAATTTAAAAATCCACCTAAAACCTAAAAAAATTGAAATTTTTATATGAAAAACTTCTTTTTGCTATATCTCCTTAAATATGCGTCCTAGAGCGAAAAGGACTTTAATTCGTGACCACCCCCAAAAAATTGAAAAATCCACTCAAAACCTCAAAAAATTCAAATTTTTATATGAAAAACTTCTTTTTCCCATATCTCCTAAACTATGCGTCCTAGAGCGAAAAGGACTTTATTTCGTGACCACCCCAAAAAAATTGAAAAATTCACCCAAAACCTAAAAAAATTTAAATGTTTATATGAAAAACTTCTTTTGGCTATATCTCCTTAAATATGCGTCCTAGAGCGAAAAGGACTTTATTTCGTGACCACCCCAAAAAAATTGAAAAATCCACCCAAAACCTAAAAAAATTGAAATTTTTATATGAAAAACTTCTTTTGCCCATATCTCCTAAACTATGCGTCCTAGAGCGAAAAGGACTTTATTTCGTGACCACCCCAAAAAAATTGAAAAATCCACCCAAAACCTAAAAAAATTTAAATTTTTATATGAAAAACTTCTTTTGCCCATATCTCCTAAACTATGCGTCCTAGAGCGAAAAGGACTTTATTTCGTGACCACCCCAAAAAAATTGAAAAATTCACCCAAAACCTAAAAAAATTTAAATTTTTATATGAAAAACTTCTTTTGCCCATATCTCCTTAAATATGCGTCCTAGAGCGAAGAGGACTTTAATTCGTGACCACCCTCAAAAACTTGAAAAATCCACCCAAAACCTAAAAAAATTGAAATTTTTATATGAAAAACTTCTTTTGGCTATATCTCCTTAAATATGCGTCCTAGAGCGAAAAGGACTTTAATTCGTGACCACCCCCAAAAAATTGTAAAATCCACCCAAAACCTAAAAAAATTGAAATTTTTATATGAAAAACTTCTTTTGCCCATATCTCCTAAACTATGCGTCCTAGAGCGAAAAGGACTTTATTTCGTGACCACCCCAAAAAAATTGAAAAATTCACCCAAAACCTAAAAAAATTTAAATTTTTATATGAAAAACTTCTTTTGCCCATATCTCCTTAAATATGCGTCCTAGAGCGAAGAGGACTTTAATTCGTGACCACCCTCAAAAACTTGAAAAATCCACCCAAAACCTAAAAAAAATTAAATTTTTATATGAAAAACTTCTTTTGGCTATATCTCCTTAAATATGCGTCCTAGAGCGAAAAGGACTTTAATTCGTGACCACCCCCAAAAACTTGAAAAATCCACCCAAAACCTAAAAAAATTGAAATTTTTATATGAAAAACTTCTTTTGGCTATATCTCCTTAAATATGCGTCCTAGAGCGAAAAGGACTTTAATTCGTGACCACCCCCAAAAAATTGTAAAATCCACCCAAAACCTAAAAAAATTGAAATTTTTATATGAAAAACTTCTTTTGCCCATATCTCCTTAAATATGCGTCCTAGAGCGAAAAGGACTTTAATTCGTGACCACCCTCAAAAAATTGAAAAATCCACCCAAAACCTAAAAAAATTGAAATTTGTATATGAAAAACTTCTTTTGCCCATATCTCCTTAAATATGCGTCCTAGAGCGAAAAGGACTTTAATTCGTGACCACCCTAAAAAAATTGAAAAATCCACCCAAAACCTAAAAAAATTTAAATTTTTATATGAAAAACTTCTTTTGCCCATATCTCCTTAAATATGCGTCCTAGAGCGAAAAGGACTTTAATTCGTGACCACCCCCAAAAAATTGAAAAATCCACTCAAAACCTCAAAAAATTTAAATTTTTATATGAAAAACTTCTTTTGCCCATATCTCCTTAAATATGCGTCCTAGAGCGAAAAGGACGATAATTCGTGACCACCCTCAAAAAATTTAAAAATCCACCTAAAACCTAAAAAAATTGAAATTTTTATATGAAAAACTTCTTTTGGCTATATCTCCTTAAATATGCGTCCTAGAGCGAAAAGGACTTTAATTCGTGACCACCCCCAAAAAATTGAAAAATCCACTCAAAACCTCAAAAAATTCAAATTTTTATATGAAAAACTTCTTTTTCCCATATCTCCTAAACTATGCGTCCTAGAGCGAAAAGGACTTTATTTCGTGACCACCCCAAAAAAATTGAAAAATTCACCCAAAACCTAAAAAAATTTAAATGTTTATATGAAAAACTTCTTTTGGCTATATCTCCTTAAATATGCGTCCTAGAGCGAAAAGGACTTTATTTCGTGACCACCCCAAAAAAATTGAAAAATCCACCCAAAACCTAAAAAAATTGAAATTTTTATATGAAAAACTTCTTTTGCCCATATCTCCTAAACTATGCGTCCTAGAGCGAAAAGGACTTTATTTCGTGACCACCCCAAAAAAATTGAAAAATCCACCCAAAACCTAAAAAAATTTAAATTTTTATATGAAAAACTTCTTTTGCCCATATCTCCTAAACTATGCGTCCTAGAGCGAAAAGGACTTTATTTCGTGACCACCCCAAAAAAATTGAAAAATTCACCCAAAACCTAAAAAAATTTAAATTTTTATATGAAAAACTTCTTTTGCCCATATCTCCTTAAATATGCGTCCTAGAGCGAAGAGGACTTTAATTCGTGACCACCCTCAAAAACTTGAAAAATCCACCCAAAACCTAAAAAAATTGAAATTTTTATATGAAAAACTTCTTTTGGCTATATCTCCTTAAATATGCGTCCTAGAGCGAAAAGGACTTTAATTCGTGACCACCCCCAAAAAATTGTAAAATCCACCCAAAACCTAAAAAAATTGAAATTTTTATATGAAAAACTTCTTTTGCCCATATCTCCTAAACTATGCGTCCTAGAGCGAAAAGGACTTTATTTCGTGACCACCCCAAAAAATTGAAAAATCCACCCAAAACCTAAAAAAATTTAAATTTTTATATGAAAAACTTCTTTTGCCCATATCTCCTTAAATATGCGTCCTAGAGCGAAAAGGACTTTAATTCGTGACCACCCCCAAAAAATTGAAAAATCCACTCAAAACCTCAAAAAATTTAAATTTTTATATGAAAAACTTCTTTTGCCCATATCTCCTTAAATATGCGTCCTAGAGCGAAAAGGACTTTTGTTGATAATTCACCAATAAACAAGACGTACACGGGTTATATCGATTTAAAGAGATTTTATTGTGCTCAAGTTCCTTCAAAGACCATATTTCCGCCAAATGTTAGGAAAGCTGATTGGAATAGGTATAGGGAATCGTTCAATTCGATGATACCGGAAATGCCGCAGACAAATATGAGCACTGTGCAAGATATCGAACACGCAGTGGAGCGGATTACTAAGGCCTTCAACATTTCACTGAAAGCTGCTTGCCCTAGAGGAAAGCCAAGGGGAAAAAATCGGCCGCCATGGTGGACTACGGAGTTAAGTAATATGAGGAAATCCTGCAGGAAGCTCTTTAACAAAGCAAAGTCCACAAGAGCTCCGGAGGATTGGGACACTTACAAGATGAATCTGAGAGAATATAAACGAGAACTGAGAAGGTCTCAACAAAACTCTTGGGATGATTACTGTAGCAGTATTGAGAATACGTCAGAGGCTTCCAGACTACGGAAGGTACTAGCATCCACTAACACCGCTCCAGGTTTCATTAAAACATCGGAGGGAAATTGGACAACGTCCAGTGAGGAGACGTTGGAGGTACTTTTGGACACACACTTCCCTGGAAATCAGACGGTTGAACCATGTTCCGGCGGTGTAACAGAGGCTCAGCGATCATTTCCTATCGAGGAAATTGTGTCGGAATCTAGAATAAAATGGGCTTTAAATAGCTTTGGACCATTCAAATCCCCCGGACCTGATGGAATTACTCCGGCGGAGTTACAGGCAGTGGCTGAAAGAGTTATCCCCTGGTTGACGGTGATATATAAACGATGTGTAAACTTAGCATATATTCCAGAAAAGTGGAGGGAAACAAAAGTCGTCTTCATACCTAAAGCAGGAAAAGCCTCTCACTCGAGTGCGAAGGATTTCCGACCAATCAGCTTATCCTCATTCCTACTTAAGACCCTGGAGAGGATGATAGACATGTATCTTAGAACTAGCGTGGATTCAAGTTTGCTCTCGAAACGACAGCATGCATACTCGAAGGGCAGGTCTACTGAGACCGCATTGCATGAACTAGTCAGCTTTATTGAAAGCTCACTATCTGTCAAAGAATACACAATCGTGGCGTTTCTAGACATCGAAGGGGCGTTCAATAATGTCCATCCGAGCTCGATATTAAATGGACTGACAACTCTGAATGTTGATCCAGGTATACTTAGGCTGTTAGACGAACTTCTAATAAAGAGACGTATTTCAGCCACACTAGGGCAAGCAAACATACAAAGGTATGT
This sequence comes from Haematobia irritans, assembly GCF_050003625.1. Taxonomy (NCBI): domain Eukaryota; kingdom Metazoa; phylum Arthropoda; class Insecta; order Diptera; family Muscidae; genus Haematobia; species Haematobia irritans. The sequence goes on along the minus strand of NC_134399.1, from coordinate 73,009,504 downwards.
GAACAGAGGCACTCCCCAAGGAGGAGTTCTATCACCTCTTCTTTGGAATGTTGCTATAAACAACCTTCTGGTTTCCCTAGAAAAAGAAAGGATAAAAGTGGTGGCATACGCAGATGATGTGGCGCTAGCAGTCAGGGGAAAATTCCCATCCACAATCAGAGATATTATACAGAGAGCTCTCCGGATGACTGAGAAATGGGCGAAAGATAATGGTCTTGGTGTAAATCCAGCAAAGACAGAACTAGTCATGTACTGCAAAGATCGTAAAACTCCCACGGTTAGGCCCATTTCCTTAGGGGGTACTGAAATTCCCTTTGGTGAGTGTGCAAAATACCTTGGCGTTATTTTGGACAGGAAGCTGAATTTTAGGCTTAATATTGAAGAGAGGGCGAGAAAAGCCACGGTAGCTTTGTACTCGTGCAAAAAGGCAATAGGGAAAAAGTGGGGACTAAAACCAAAAATTGTGCATTGGCTATACACTGCAGTAGTTAGACCTATAATGCTATATGGTGTTGTAGTCTGGTGGCCGGCACTTCAGAAACCGACTTGTTTAGATAAAGTTCAGCGTATGGCGAGCTTGTGTATCTCAGGCGCATTTAGTAAGACAGGAACAGACTCCCTTAATGTCATGCTACATCTATTGCCTTTAGACATTTTGGCCAAACAGTCAGCTGCAACAACGGCTGTGCGGTTGCGCGAGCTATCGCTGTGGTCGGAAAAAATGTACGGTCATAGTTCGGTCCTCAAAATAATGCCAGATGTGCCTAACGTAGAGGATTATACCCTGGCAAAACCACTTTTCGACAAAAAGTTTGAAACTCTAATTCCCAACAGTGAGGCGTGGTGTACACAGACCCCGGGGAATAAAAGATATATAGATTTCTATACTGATGGCTCCAAATTGAATGGACAAGTGGGGTTCGGAGTATATTCTAAAGATCTGGAAATTCGAATAGCGAAAAGATTACCTAATCACTGTAGTGTTTTTCAGGCTGAAATAATAGCAATAAGAGAGGTGGCGAATTGGCTGAGAAGTAATGTTCCAACAAATATTGGCATTAATATATACTCAGACAGTCAACCTTCAATAAAATCCTTGGATTCTGTGTTCCTCAACTCGAAAACGGCCATCGACTGCCGCAAATCTCTCAACGAGATGGCTGAGCAGTACAATATTCACCTAATATGGGTGCCTGGCCATAGGAACATACCGGGGAACTGCGAAGCGGATGAGTTGGCAAGGCTAGGGGCTACCTTACATATTCCAGGGGAACTGGAATTTGTTGGTATGCCCCTAGCTACCTGCAATCTCATGCTGCGTGAGAAGGCTGTTAGGATGGCAAATGTTCGATGGGAGAATTGCAAGGGTTGTAACGACACCAAGCAAATATGGCCCCATTTCAACTTAAACCGCACACTAGATATGCTAATGTTCTCGAGACGTCAGATATCACTCCTGATATCTGCTATAACGGGTCGCTGCCTGATAGGCGATTTTGCAAAAACTATTGGCGCGAAGTAAAGGGTGATTCTTTTGAGGTTAGGATTTTCATGCATTAGTATTTGACAGATCACGTGGGATTTCAGACATGGTGTCAAAGAGAAAGATGTTCAGTATGCTTTGACATTTCATCATGAATAGACTTACGATCTGCCACAACGTCGAATTTTCAGTGAATGGGCCCTAGAAAAGTTGGCAGAAAATCCGCTTTTTTATCGACAAATTTTGTTCAGCGATGAGGCTCATTTCTGGTTGAATGGCTACGTAAATAAGCAAAATTGCCGCATTTGGAGTGAAGAGCAACCAGAAGCCGTTCAAGAACTGCCCATGCATCCCGAAAAATGCACTGTTTGGTGTGGTTTGTACGCTGGTGGAATCATTGGACCGTATTTTTTCAAAGATGCTGTTGGACGCAACGTTACGGTGAATGGCGATCGCTATCGTTCGATGCTAACAAACTTTTTGTTGCCAAAAATGGAAGAACTGAACTTGGTTGACATGTGGTTTCAACAAGATGGCGCTACATGCCACACAGCTCGCGATTCTATTGCCATTTTGAGGGAAAACTTCGGAGAACAATTCATCTCAAGAAATGGACCGGTAAGTTGGCCACCAAGATCATGCGATTTGACGCCTTTAGACTATTTTTTGTGGGGCTACGTCAAGTCTAAAGTCTACAGAAATAAGCCAGCAACTATTCCAGCTTTGGAAGACAACATTTCCGAAGAAATTCGGGCTATTCCGGCCGAAATGCTCGAAAAAGTTGCCCAAAATTGGACTTTCCGAATGGACCACCTAAGACGCAGCCGCGGTCAACATTTAAATGAAATTATCTTCAAAAAGTAAATGTCATGGACCAATCTAACGTTTCAAATAAAGAACCGATGAGATTTTGCAAATTTTATGCGTTTTTTTTTAAAAAAAAAGTTATCAAGCTCTTAACAAATCACCCTTTATAATGACTATTGTATGAGCTGTCATGATGCGGAGGAAAAAGAATCAATTAAACACCTCTTGTGTGAGTGTCCTGCATTTTGTGTAAAGCGCAAGCAACTTTTAGGAGCATATAGCTTCAGATTACTGGCGGATCTGGAAAACGTTAACTTAAGCAGTCTGCTAATGTTTTTGGAACAATCTGGTTGGTTCAACAAAGAAAAATAATCAAGAAGGTTCAGCGGTTAAAACTAGAAGTGCCCATATGTAATAGGTACTTTTAGTTAATGTGGTATCACAATGGACTGAATAGTCTAAGTGAGCCTGAATCTTAATCGGGCTGCCACTTTAACCTAACCTAACCTAACCTTGTGCTCAAGTTCACGGTTGGATAAAGACTAAAAACAAAAAGCAGAATATAAAGGGATATGAAAAATAAACTCAGGGTTGTTATGAGAAGGGTTTCTCTTTAATTGGGTTGCCATATTTCCAACACTCCTTCTCAACACAATTACATAAATTAAATTAATTCAAATTCAAAAATTAATATTATAATTATAATTACATGCATTACATTTCAAGATAAACCCATGGAAATTACAAACTTGCAATGTTTAATTTTGCTCAGATTCTTCGTAAGAATATCTGCCATCATCTCATCGGTTGACATATACTTCACTTCAATTTCGCCTTTGGAGCACATATCCCGAACGTGGTGATACTTGATTTCAATGTGTTTACTCCTCGAATGATGCGTCGGATTTCTTACAAGGCATTGTGCGCTCTGATTATCATTGTAGACTGTCATTGGACCATTCATAGGAAATTTCAATTCGGCTAACATTTGTCGGACATAAGCTGCCTCCGTAGTTGCTGCTGATATTGCCACATACTCTGCCTCGGTTGAACTGAGAGCTACGACAGTTTGTTTCTTTGCACCCCAAGCAAAAACACAATTCGCTACCACAAAAACATAGCCAGAAAATGATTTTCTATCAATGCAATCACCAGCCCAATCGGCATCCACAAAGCATTCAACGGATTTTCCAGATTTCTTGTAATGTAATTTATAGTCAGCTGTTTTCTTCAGATATGGTAGAACATGTTTATAGGCGGTTTCATGTTCTGTGTGTGGATCGCAATTCATCTGCGATAACTTCGTAACAGATAGTAGTATGTCAGGACGGGTCGATAAGGCTAAATACATTAGTGTACCAATAGCAGATTGGTACTTGGTCTTATCTATTCGTTTGCAGTTTTCGTTTTCGCACTTTACGTGAAATCCTGGGTCTAACGGCGTTGAGACCTCTTTACAATTAGACAGACCATACTGTTCTAGTACATCAATTATATACTGCTTCTGTGATATAGTTATCGGTCCCAGATCACCTTCACGATTGAATTCCATCCCAAGGAAATAGGATAGTTCGCCGCCATCAACAATCTCAAATTCCTTGGCAATCGATTGTTTAATCTTCTTGAGCTCCAATAATGATGTACTTCCGACAATCAAATCGTCCACGTAAACCACAATTACGTTGTAGATACCATTCTGTAGTTTCGTGTAAATACAAGGGTCGCTGATGGTAGGACGTAATTTAATTTTGAATTCCACTCACGGCCGCTCTGTTTTAATCCATACAGGGACTTTTTTAGCTTCAAAACCTTGCCTGGATTTCGTTCGTCTTCAAAATATGGTGGTTGCCTCATATAAACCGTATAGTGTAAATCACCATTGAGGTAGGCTGAAGAGACATCTAGTTGGTGCAGATGGATCCCATATTCTACTGCTAAACCAATCACCAATCTGATATTTTCATAGCGAACTACTGGCGAGAAAGTTTCACTATAATTTACATCATATCGCTGGGAGCACCCTTTCGCCACCAATCTGGACTTCAATTTTTGCACGGTTCCATTCTTGTCTCGTTTTACAGCATACACCCACTTGCAACCAATGGCTACTTGACCCTCAGGCAAATCTGCTATTTCCCATGTCTTATTTTTAATGAGCGTGTCATACTCATTTTTCATCGACTCACCCCATTTCTCGGCATGAGGACCATTTAGGGCTTGTTCTACATTCTCAGGTGTTTCTATATCGCACTTACCAATTGCATTCAGCTCATTGTATAGTTTTCTGGGACGCCCTCTTGAACCATCACGTAACAGTCTTGGTCTTCCTGGTCCAATTCTAACAACATGTTCACTTACTTGCGGCTCATTTGCATCTACTTGCATTTCATATGATTCGTTGTTGTTAGGTTGAATATTTTCATCGCTGACATGAAGATTTGCTCCTTCTCGCTGACAACATTCTTGTACCACATTCGATGTGTTGACATCTTCGTTTGGGTTTACAAAAAATTGATCTTCATTCTCGCCCTCTCGATGAAAATTGTTTTCAACTGCTGATTCAGAATTTTCAGAATCATATTTAAAAATGAAAACTTCACCTGGATCTTCACTTTTTTGATGACGATCAAAATCATTTTCCAAGAATATTACGTCTCTTGCAACAATTACTTTGCGATTCATTGGATTATAAAGTCTATAGGCTTTGCTTTGCTCACTATAACCAAGCATGATACATTCTGTGCCTTTCGGTGCAAACTTTTTCGTTGATGTTTTGTCGAGCACTATTGCTTTAGAACCGAATGTTCTAAAATGACCTACTGCTGGCTTATATCCATTCCAAACTTCAAAAGGAGTCTTGTCGCGAAGTATTTTTGTTGTTGTGCGATTCCGTATATATGCAGAGGTTTGAATGGCCTCGGCCCAAAAATTTTCAGACATTCCCGAATGAATGAGCATTGTTCTGGACATCTCAACTAACGTGCGGTTCGACCGTTCTGCAACGCCATTCTGTTGCGGTGTATATGGGACCGTCAATTGCCGTTTTATACCATTCTCACGTAGAAAATTATCAAAGTCTTTGTTCACGTATTCACGACCATTATCCGATCTTAAGCACTTTATTGTTTTACCCGTTTGTTTCCCAACTGCGGCCTTATAGTCCTTAAATGCCTGAAAAACATTATCTTTTGATTTTAAAAAATATACGGTAACATATCTCGAAAAATCGTCTATAAAGGTCGCGAAATACCGTGCACCACCGATTGACACTACATTGACTGGCCCACACACATCGCTATGAATTATTTGAAGTAAATCAGTTGAACGTGTCTTAGACATTTTCGGAAATGAATTTACACAAATTTTTCCCTTTGCACATGCGTCACAGTCTATTGATTTTGGCAAGTTTTTAATATTAATACCACGCACAATATTTTTGTCTATTAATTCTTTCAAACAATTAAAGCCGATATGGCCGTATCTATTGTGCCATTTTATTGCATCATTATTTGCCTTTGACACACTGTAGCACTTATTTTGGATTGTTGTTGTGGTCTTATATAAAGGGTGATTTGTTAAGAGCTTGATAACTTTTTTTAAAAAAAAAACGCATAAAATTTGCAAAATCTCATCGGTTCTTTATTTGAAACGTTAGATTGGTCCATGACATTTACTTTTTGAAGATAATTTCATTTAAATGTTGACCGCGGCTGCGTCTTAGGTGGTCCATTCGGAAAGTCCAATTTTGGGCAACTTTTTCGAGCATTTCGGCCGGAATAGCCCGAATTTCTTCGGAAATGTTGTCTTCCAAAGCTGGAATAGTTGCTGGCTTATTTCTGTAGACTTTAGACTTGACGTAGCCCCACAAAAAATAGTCTAAAGGCGTCAAATCGCATGATCTTGGTGGCCAACTTACCGGTCCATTTCTTGAGATGAATTGTTCTCCGAAGTTTTCCCTCAAAATGGCCATAGAATCGCGAGCTGTGTGGCATGTAGCGCCATCTTGTTGAAACCACATGTCAACCAAGTTCAGTTCTTCCATTTTTGGCAACAAAAAGTTTGTTAGCATCGAACGATAGCGATCGCCATTCACCGTAACGTTGCGTCCAACAGCATCTTTGAAAAAATACGGTCCAATGATTCCACCAGCGTACAAACCACACCAAACAGTGCATTTTTCGGGATGCATGGGCAGTTCTTGAACGGCTTCTGGTTGCTCTTCACTCCAAATGCGGCAATTTTGCTTATTTACGTAGCCATTCAACCAGAAATGAGCCTCATCGCTGAACAAAATTTGTCGATAAAAAAGCGGATTTCTGCCAAATTTTCTAGGGCCCATTCACTGAAAATTCGACGTTGTGGCAGATCGTTCGTCTATTCATGATGAAATGTCAAAGCATACTGAGCATCTTTCTCTTTGACACCATGTCTGAAATCCCACGTGATCTGTCAAATACTAATGCATGAAAATCCTAACCTCAAAAGAATCACCCTTTATAAACAAATCATTCTCTTTGTATGCTTTCAAAATGCATTTGTTTTCTCTGTCCATGATCCTAACATAGTTCTCCTTAAAAACTACACTCATTCCACCGTCTGTGGCTCTGCCAACAGAAATAAAATTATGTGGAATGGAAGACACATGTAAAACATTCTTTAATGTAATATTCGTACCAACAACATCGACGTCACCACGACCAATAGCTCGGACATACATATTATTCGGTAGCATAACTCTGTCTTCGCACTCTTCGTATGATGTAAACAAACCTCGCACACAGCAGAAATGACTGGTTGCTCCACTATCTATACACCATTTGCCCTCACTAGTTTTGTTGTTGCTATTTTCTCTAAATGCTAATAATTGCGTCATAAAACAAGAAGGTTTCTCTTTTCTCTTTTGTTCTTTGCATTTTGCTGCAAAGTTTCCCGGCTGACCACAATTATAACATTTTTTGTTGTGCTGCTCGTTGCCTTTGCTTTTCCTATTTCGATTGTATGTTTGTTTTTTGTGCTGTGGCTTGTTGCCTTCGGTTTTTGTTTCCATTAATGCCTCGGCTGCGCCAGCGCTGCATGCTGCCTCTTTCTCATCTTGTCTAGCTCCTTCTTCGAGTAACTTCACTTTGAGAGAGCTAAATGTCGGCAAATTATCTCTTGTCTCAATTGCCACCACGAAGTTCTCGTAGCTTTTAGGCAAGCTTGACAACAAGATGATGACACATATTTCGTCAGACAACGAAACATCCACCTCATTTAAATTCTCCATTGTATTTATGAACTCGTTTACATGCTCAACAATTCTGCCTCCTTCTGGCATTTTCATGTATAGGAGTTTCTTAAATAGCATTATCGTTCTCGCTGGTCCTCTTGGTTGGTGTATTTCTCGCAGCTTATTCCAGGCTTGCGCCGCCGTCGTACAGGCCTTCACATAATTGAGTTGCGCCGGTCTCACACACAGTAAAATAGACGCTAATGCCTTTTCGTTTCTTGTATCAAATGCGGCCTGCGCTGCTACTGGGGCCTCTGGTTTTAATTCTCGCCCGCATGTTACTCCCCATAAATCAGAGTGAACTAACACGCTCTTCATTTGAATTACCCAAGTAACATAATTGCTGTCGTCGAGTTTGTCTATTTGCATTAAATTCATAGTGTTCTTTTTTTTTTTTGTTTTCGCAAATATTCCTCACACTGAAACCACTGTTTTTTTTTCGGTTTTATTTAAAATCACAAAGATTTGTCGCTCAATGGCCCTTTTTTACGTAGAATTAACAAAATGCAGTTCATTAAATCACAAAGATTTAGTTCTCGAATTGTCTTTTTTTTTATTTTTTATTCACACAGAATAACCGTTCACTTCTCCGTTTGGCACGATGCCTGGGCCCATAACCTGTTGATAATTCACCAATAAACAAGACGTACACGGGTTATATCGATTTAAAGAGATTTTATTGTGCTCAAGTTCACGGTTGGATAAAGACTAAAAACAAAAAGCAGAACATAAAGGGATATGAAAAATAAACTCAGGGTTGTTATGAGAAGGGTTTCTCTTTAATTGGGTTGCCATATTTCCAACAACTTTAATTCGTGACCACCCTCAAAAAATTCAAAAATCCACCCAAAGCCTAAAAAAATTTAAATTTTTATATGAAAAACTTCTTTTGCCCATATCTCCTTAAATATGCGTCCTAGAGCGAAAAGGACTTTAATTCGTGACCACCCTCAAAAAATTGAAAAATCCACCCAAAACCTAAAAAAAATTGAAATTTTTATATGAAAAACTTCTTTTGCCCATATCTCCTAAACTAAGCGTCCTAGAGCGAAAAGGACTTTAATTCGTGACCACCCCAAAAAAATTGAAAAATTCACCCAAAACCTAAAAAAATTTAAATTTTTATATGAAAAACTTATTTTGCCCATATCTCCTTAAATATGCGTCCTAGAGCGAAAAGGACTTTAATTCGTGACCACCCTCAAACAATTGAAAAATCCACCTAAAACCTAAAAAAATTGAAATTTTTATATGAAAAACTTCTTTTGCCCATATCTCCTTAAATATGCGTCCTAGAGCGAAAAGGACTTTAATTCGTGACCACCCTCAAAAAATTGAAAAATCCACCCAAAACCTAAAAAAATTGAAATTTTTATATGAAAAACTTCTTTTGCCCATATCTCCTAAACTATGCGTCCTAGAGAAAAATTGAAAAATTCACCCAAAACCTAAAAAAATTGAAATTTTTATATGAAAACTTCTTTTGCCCATATCTCCTTAAATATGCGTCCTAGAGCGAAAAGGACTTTAATTCGTGACCACCCCCAAAAAATTTAAATACCCCACTCAAAACCTCAAAAAATTTAAATTTTTATATGAAAAACTTCTTTTGCCCATATCTCCTTAAATATGCGTCCTAGAGCGAAAAGGACTTTAATTAGTGACGACCCCCAAAAAATTCAAAAATCCACCCAAAACCTAAAAAAATTGAAATTTTTATATGAAAAACTTCTTTTGCCCATATCTCCTAAACTAAGCGTCCTAGAGCGAAAAGGACTTTAATTCGTGACCACCCCAAAAAAATTGAAAAATCCACTCAAAACCTAAAAAAATTTAAATGTTTATATGAAAAAAAATTGAAATTTTTATATGAAAAACTTCTTTTGCCCATATCTCCTTAAATATGCGTCCTAGAGCGAAAAGGACTTTAATTCGTGACCACCCTCAAAAAATTGAAAAATCCACCCAAAACCTAAAAAAATTGAAATTTTTATATGAAAAACTTCTTTTGCCCATATCTGCTAAACTATGCGTCCTAGAGAAAAATTGAAAAATTCACCCAAAACCTAAAAAAATTGAAATTTTTATATGAAAAACTTCTTTTGCCCATATCTCCTTAAATATGCGTCCTAGAGCGAAAAGGATTTTAATTCGTGACCACCCCCCAAAAATTGAAATACCCCACTCAAAACCTCAAAAAATTTAAATTTTTATATGAAAAACTTCTTTTGCCCATATCTCCTTAAATATGCGTCCACCCAAAACCTAAAAAAATTGAAATTTTTATATGAAAAACTTCTTTTGCCCATATCTGCTAAACTATGCGTCCTAGAGAAAAATTGAAAAATTCACCCAAAACCTAAAAAAATTGAAATTTTTATATGAAAAACTTCTTTTGCCCATATCTCCTTAAATATGCGTCCTAGAGCGAAAAGGACTTTAATTCGTGACCACCCCCAAAAAATTGAAATACCCCACTCAAAACCTCAAAAAATTTAAATTTTTATATGAAAAACTTCTTTTGCCCATATCTCCTTAAATATGCGTCCTAGAGCGAAAAGGACTTTAATTAGTGACGACCCCCAAAAAATTAAAAAATCCACCCAAAACCTAAAAAAATTTAAATTTTTATATGAAAAACTTCTTTTGCCCATATCTCCTAAACTAAGCGTCCTAGAGCGAAAAGGACTTTAATTCGTGACCACCCCAAAAAAATTGAAAAATCCACTCAAAACCTAAAAAAATTTAAATGTTTATATGAAAAACTTCTTTTGCCCATATCTCCCTAAATATGCGTCCTAGAGCGAAAAGGACTTTAATTCGTGACCACCCTCAAAAAATTGAAAAATCCACCTAAAACCTAAAAAAATTGAAATTTTTATATGAAAAACTTCTTTTGCCCATATCTCCTTAAATATGCGTCCTAGAGCGAAAAGGACTTTAATTCGTGACCACCCTCAAAAAATTGAAAAATCCACCCAAAACCTAAAAAAATTGAAATTTTTATATGAAAAACTTCTTTTGCCCATATCTGCTAAACTATGCGTCCTAGAGAAAAATTGAAAAATTCACCCAAAACCTAAAAAAATTGAAATTTTTATATGAAAAACTTCTTTTGCCCATATCTCCTTAAATATGCGTCCTAGAGCGAAAAGGATTTTAATTCGTGACCACCCCCCAAAAATTGAAATACCCCACTCAAAACCTCAAAAAATTTAAATTTTTATATGAAAAACTTCTTTTGCCCATATCTCCTTAAATATGCGTCCACCCAAAACCTAAAAAAATTGAAATTTTTATATGAAAAACTTCTTTTGCCCATATCTGCTAAACTATGCGTCCTAGAGAAAAATTGAAAAATTCACCCAAAACCTAAAAAAATTGAAATTTTTATATGAAAAACTTCTTTTGCCCATATCTCCTTAAATATGCGTCCTAGAGCGAAAAGGATTTTAATTCGTGACCACCCCCCAAAAATTGAAATACCCCACTCAAAACCTCAAAAAATTTAAATTTTTATATGAAAAACTTCTTTTGCCCATATCTCCTTAAATATGCGTCCTAGAGCAAAAAGGACGATAATTCGTGACCACCCCCAAAAAATTCAAAAATCCACCCAAAACCTAAAAAAATTGAAATTTTTATATGAAAAACTTCTTTTGCCCATATCTCCTTAAATATGCGTCCTAGAGCGAAAAGGATTTTAATTCGTGACCACCCCCCAAAAATTGAAAAATCCACTCAAAACCTCAAAAAATTTAAATTTTTATATGAAAAACTTCTTCTGGCTATATCTCCTTAAATATGCGTCCTAGAGCAAAAAGGACAATAATTCGTGACCAGACTCAAAAAATTTAAAAATCCACCTAAAACCTAAAAAATTGAAATTTTTATATGAAAAACTTCTTTTGGCTAATCTCCTTAAATATGCGTCCTAGAGCGAAAAGAACTTTAATTCGTGACCACCCTCAAAAAATTTGAAAAATCCACCCAAAACCTAAAAAAATTGAAATTTTTATATGAAAAACTTCTTTTGCCCATATCTCCTAAACTATGCGTCCTAGAGCGAAAAGGACTTTATTTCGTAACCACCCCAAAAAAAATCGAAAAATCCACCCAAAACCTAAAAAAATTGAAATTTTTATATGAAAAACTTCTTTTTCCCATATCTCCTAAACTATGCGTCCTAGAGCGAAAAGGACTTTATTTCGTGACCACCCCAAAAAAATTGAAAAATCCACCCAAAACCTCAAAAAATTTAAATTTTTATATGAAAAACTTCTTTTGCCCATATCTCCTTAAATATGCGTCCTAGAGCGAAAAGGACGATAATTCGTGACCACCCTCAAAAAATTTAAAAATCCACTTAAAACCTAAAAAAATTGAAATTTTTATATGAAAAACTTCTTTTGGCTATATCTCCTTAAATATGCGTCCTAGAGCGAAAAGGACTTTAATTCGTGACCACCCCCAAAAAATTGAAAAATCCACTCAAAACCTCAAAAAATTTAAAATTTTATATGAAAAACTTCTTTTGCCCATATCTCCTTAAATATGCGTCCTAGAGCGAAAAGGACGATAATTCGTGACCACCCTCAAAAAATTTAAAAATCCACCTAAAACCTAAAAAAATTGAAATTTTTATATGAAAAACTTCTTTTGGCCATATCTCCTTAAATATGCGTCCTAGAGCGAAAAGGGCGATAATTCGTGACCACCCTCAAAAAATTTAAAAATCCACCTAAAACCTAAAAAAAATGAAATTTTTATATGAAAAACTTCTTTTGGCCATATCTCCTTAAATATGCGTCCTAGAGCGAAAAGGACGATAATTCGTGACCACCCCCAAAAAATTCAAAAATCCACCCAAAACCTAAAAAAATTGAAATTTTTATATGAAAAACTTCTTTTGCCCATATCTCCTTAAATATGCGTCCTAGAGCGAAAAGGATTTTAATTCGTGACCACCCCCCAAAAATTGAAAAATCCACTCAAAACCTCAAAAAATTTAAATTTTTATATGAAAAACTTCTTCTGGCTATATCTCCTTAAATATGCGTCCTAGAGCAAAAAGGACAATAATTCGTGACCAGCCTCAAAAAATTTAAAAATCCACCTAAAACCTAAAAAATTGAAATTTTTATATGAAAAACTTCTTTTGGCTAATCTCCTTAAATATGCGTCCTAGAGCGAAAAGAACTTTAATTCGTGACCACCCTCAAAAAATTTGAAAAATCCACCCAAAACCTAAAAAAATTGAAATTTTTATATGAAAAACTTCTTTTGCCCATATCTCCTAAACTATGCGTCCTAGAGCGAAAAGGACTTTATTTCGTAACCACCCCAAAAAAAATCGAAAAATCCACCCAAAACCTAAAAAAATTGAAATTTTTATATGAAAAACTTCTTTTTCCCATATCTCCTAAACTATGCGTCCTAGAGCGAAAAGGACTTTATTTCGTGACCACCCCAAAAAAATTGAAAAATCCACCCAAAACCTCAAAAAATTTAAATTTTTATATGAAAAACTTCTTTTGCCCATATCTCCTTAAATATGCGTCCTAGAGCGAAAAGGACGATAATTCGTGACCACCCTCAAAAAATTTAAAAATCCACTTAAAACCTAAAAAAATTGAAATTTTTATATGAAAAACTTCTTTTGGCTATATCTCCTTAAATATGCGTCCTAGAGCGAAAAGGACTTTAATTCGTGACCACCCCCAAAAAATTGAAAAATCCACTCAAAACCTCAAAAAATTTAAAATTTTATATGAAAAACTTCTTTTGCCCATATCTCCTTAAATATGCGTCCTAGAGCGAAAAGGACGATAATTCGTGACCACCCTCAAAAAATTTAAAAATCCACCTAAAACCTAAAAAAATTGAAATTTTTATATGAAAAACTTCTTTTGGCCATATCTCCTTAAATATGCGTCCTAGAGCGAAAAGGGCGATAATTCGTGACCACCCTCAAAAAATTTAAAAATCCACCTAAAACCTAAAAAAAATGAAATTTTTATATGAAAAACTTCTTTTGGCCATATCTCCTTAAATATGCGTCCTAGAGCGAAAAGGACGATAATTCGTGACCACCCTCAAAAAATTTAAAAATCCACCTAAAACCTAAAAAAATTGAAATTTTTATATGAAAAACTTCTTTTGGCTATATCTCCTAAACTATGCGTCCTAGAGCGAAAAGGACTTTAATTCGTGACCACCCCAAAAAAATTGAAAAATCCACCCAAAACCTAAAAAAATTGAAATTTTTATATGCAAAACTTCTTTTGCCCATATCTCCTTAAATATGCGTCCTAGAGCGAAAAGGACGATAATTCGTGACCACCCACTCAAAAAATTGAAAAATCCATCCAAAACCTAAAAAAATTTAAATTTTTATATGAAAAACTTCTTTTGCCCATATCTCCTAAACTATGCGTCCTAGAGCGAAAAGGACTTTAGTTCGTGACCACCCCAAAAAAATTGAAAAATTCACCCAAAACCTAAAAAAATTGAAATTTTTATATGAAAAACTTCTTTTGCCCATATCTCCTTAAATATGCGTCCTAGAGCGAAAAGGACGATAATTCGTGACCACCCTCAAAAAATTTAAAAATCCACCCAAAACCTAAAAAAATTGAAATTTTTATATGAAAAACTTCTTTTGGCTATATCTCCTTAAATATGCGTCCTAGAGCGAAAAGGACTTTATTTCGTGACCACCCCTAAAAAATTGAAAAATCCACCCAAAACCTAAAAACATTGAAATTTTTATATGAAAAACTTCTTTTGCCCATATCTCCTAAACTATGCGTCCTAGAGCGAAAAGGACTTTATTTCGTGACCACCCCAAAAAAATTGAAAAATTCACCCAAAACCTAAAAAAATTTAAATTTTTATATGAAAAAATTCTTTTGCCCATATCTCCTTAAATATGCGTCCTAAAGCGAAAAGGACTTTAATTGGTGACCACTCTCAAAAAATTGAAAAATCCACCCAAAACCTAAAAAAAATTGAAATTTTTATATGAAAAACTTCTTTTGGCTATATCTCCTTAAATATGCGTCCTAGAGCGAAAAGGACTTTATTTCGTGACCACCCCCAAAAAATTCAAAAATCCACCCAAAACCTAAAAAAATTGAAATTTTTATATGAAAAACTTCTTTTGCCCATATCTCCTAAACTATGCGTCCTAGAGCGAAAAGGACTTTATTTCGTGACCACCCAAAAAAAAAAATTGAAAAATTCACCCAAAACCTAAAAAAAATTGAAATTTTTATATGAAAAACTTCTTTTGGCCATATCTCCTTAAATATGCGTCCTAGAGCGAAAAGGGCTTTAATTCGTGACCACCCTCAAAAAATTTAAAAATCCACCTAAAACCTTAAAAAAATTAAATTTTTATATGAAAAACTTCTTTTGCCCATATCTCCTTAAATATGCGTCCTAGAGCGAAAAGGACTTTAATTCGTGGCCACCCTCAAAAAAATTGAAAAATCCACCCAAAACCTAAAAAAATTGACATTTTTATATGAAAAACTTCTTTGGCTATATCTCCTTAAATATGCGTCCTAGAGCAAAAAGGACGATAATTCGTGACCACTCTCAAAAAATTGAAAAATCCACCCAAAACCTAAAAAAATTGAAATTTTTATATGAAAAACTTCTTTTGGCTATATCTCCTTAAATATGCGTCCTAGAGCGAAAAGGACTTTATTTCCTGACCACCCCCAAAAAATTCAAAAATCCACCCAAAACCTAAAAAAATTGAAATTTTTATATGAAAAACTTCTTTTGCCCATATCTCCTAAACTATGCGTCCTAGAGCGAAAAGGACTTTATTTCGTGACCACCCCAAAAAAAAAATTGAAAAATTCACCCAAAACCTAAAAAAATTGAAATTTTTATATGAAAAACTTCTTTTGGCCATATCTCCTTAAATATGCGTCCTAGAGCGAAAAGGGCTTTAATTCGTGACCACCCTCAAAAAATTAAATTTTTATATGAAAAACTTCTTTTGCCCATATCTCCTTAAATATGCGTCCTAGAGCGAAAATGACTTTAATTCGTGGCCACCCTCAAAAAAATTGAAAAATCCACCCAAAACCTCAAAAATTTAAATTTTTATATGAAAAACTTCTTTTGGCTATATCTCCTTAAATATGCGTCCTAGAGCAAAAAGGACGATAATTCGTGACCACCCTCAAAAAATTTAAAAATCCACCCAAAACCTAAAAAAATTGAAATTTTTATATGAAAAACTTCTTTTGGCTAATCTCCTTAAATATGCGTCCTAGAGCGAAAAGAACTTTAATTCGTGACCACCCTCAAAAAATTGAAAAATCCACCCAAAACCTAAAAAAATTGAAATTTTTATATGAAAAACTTCTTTTGCCCATATCTCCTAAACTATGCGTCCTAGAGAAAAATTGAAAAATTCACCCAAAACCTAAAAAAATTGAAATTTTTATATGAAAAACTTCTTTTGGCCATATCTCCTTAAATATGCGTCCTAGAGCGAAAAGGGCTTTAATTCGTGACCACCCTCAAAAAATTTAAAAATCCACCTAAAACCTTAAAAAAATTAAATTTTTATATGAAAAACTTCTTTTGCCCATATCTCCTTAAATATGCGTCCTAGAGCGAAAAGGACTTTAATTCGTGGCCACCCTCAAAAAAATTGAAAAATCCACCCAAAACCTAAAAAAATTGACATTTTTATATGAAAAACTTCTTTGGCTATATCTCCTTAAATATGCGTCCTAGAGCAAAAAGGACGATAATTCGTGACCACTCTCAAAAAATTGAAAAATCCACCCAAAACCTAAAAAAATTGAAATTTTTATATGAAAAACTTCTTTTGGCTATATCTCCTTAAATATGCGTCCTAGAGCGAAAAGGACTTTATTTCGTGACCACCCCCAAAAAATTCAAAAATCCACCCAAAACCTAAAAAAATTGAAATTTTTATATGAAAAACTTTTTTTGCCCATATCTCCTAAACTATGCGTCCTAGAGCGAAAAGGACTTTATTTCGTGACCACCCCAAAAAAAAATTGAAAAATTCACCCAAAACCTAAAAAAATTGAAATTTTTATATGAAAAACTTCTTTTGGCCATATCTCCTTAAATATGCGTCCTAGAGCGAAAAGGGCTTTAATTCGTGACCACCCTCAAAAAATTAAATTTTTATATGAAAAACTTCTTTTGCCCATATCTCCTTAAATATGCGTCCTAGAGCGAAAAGGACTTTAATTCGTGGCCACCCTCAAAAAAATTGAAAAATCCACCCAAAACCTCAAAAAATTTAAATTTTTATATGAAAAACTTCTTTTGGCTATATCTCCTTAAATATGCGTCCTAGAGCAAAAAGGACGATAATTCGTGACCACCCTCAAAAAATTTAAAAATCCACCCAAAACCTAAAAAAATTGAAATTTTTATATGAAAAACTTCTTTTGGCTAATCTCCTTAAATATGCGTCCTAGAGCGAAAAGAACTTTAATTCGTGACCACCCTCAAAAAATTGAAAAATCCACCCAAAACCTAAAAAAATTGAAATTTTTATATGAAAAACTTCTTTTGCCCATATCTCCTAAACTATGCGTCCTAGAGAAAAATTGAAAAATTCACCCAAAACCTAAAAAAATTGAAATTTTTATATGAAAAACTTCTTTTTCCCATATCTCCTAAACTATGCGTCCTAGAGCGAAAAGGACTTTATTTCGTGACCACCCCAAAAAAATTGAAAAATCCACCCAAAACCTAAAAATATTGAAATTTTTATATGAAAAACTTCTTTTGCCCATATCTCCTAAACTATGCGTCCTAGAGCGAAAAGGACTTTATTTCGTGAACACCCCAAAAAAATTGAAAAATCCACCCAAAACCTCAAAAAATTTAAATTTTTATATGAAAAACTTCTTTTGCCCATATCTCCTTAAATATGCGTCCTAGAGCGAAAAGGACGATAATTCGTGACCACCCTCAAAAAATTTAAAAATCCACTTAAAACCTAAAAAAATTGAAATTTTTATATGACAAACTTCTTTTGGCTATATCTCCTTAAATATGCGTCCTAGAGCGAGAAGGACTTTAATTCGTGACCACCCCCAAAAAATTGAAAAATCCACTCAAAACCTCAAAAAATTTAAAATTTTATATGAAAAACTTCTTTTGCCCATATCTCCTTAAATATGCGTCCTAGAGCGAAAAGGACGATAATTCGTGACCACCCTCAAAAAATTTAAAAATCCACCTAAAACCTAAAAAAATTGAAATTTTTATATGAAAAACTTCTTTTGGCCATATCTCCTTAAATATGCGTCCTAGAGCGAAAAGGACGATAATTCGTGACCACCCTCAAAAAATTTAAAAATCCACCCAAAACCTAAAAAAATTGAAATTTTTATATGAAAAACTTCTTTTGGCTAATCTCCTTAAATATGCGTCCTAGAGCGAAAAGAACTTTAATTCGTGACCACCCTCAAAAAATTGAAAAATCCACCCAAAACCTAAAAAAATTGAAATTTTTATATGAAAAACTTCTTTTGCCCATATCTCCTAAACTATGCGTCCTAGAGAAAAATTGAAAAATTCACCCAAAACCTAAAAAAATTGAAATTTTTATATGAAAAACTTCTTTTGGCCATATCTCCTTAAATATGCGTCCTAGAGCGAAAAGGGCTTTAATTCGTGACCACCCTCAAAAAATTTAAAAATCCACCTAAAACCTTAAAAAAATTAAATTTTTATATGAAAAACTTCTTTTGCCCATATCTCCTTAAATATGCGTCCTAGAGCGAAAAGGACTTTAATTCGTGGCCACCCTCAAAAAAATTGAAAAATCCACCCAAAACCTAAAAAAATTGACATTTTTATATGAAAAACTTCTTTGGCTATATCTCCTTAAATATGCGTCCTAGAGCAAAAAGGACGATAATTCGTGACCACTCTCAAAAAATTGAAAAATCCACCCAAAACCTAAAAAAATTGAAATTTTTATATGAAAAACTTCTTTTGGCTATATCTCCTTAAATATGCGTCCTAGAGCGAAAAGGACTTTATTTCGTGACCACCCCCAAAAAATTCAAAAATCCACCCAAAACCTAAAAAAATTGAAATTTTTATATGAAAAACTTTTTTTGCCCATATCTCCTAAACTATGCGTCCTAGAGCGAAAAGGACTTTATTTCGTGACCACCCCAAAAAAAAAATTGAAAAATTCACCCAAAACCTAAAAAAATTGAAATTTTTATATGAAAAACTTCTTTTGGCCATATCTCCTTAAATATGCGTCCTAGAGCGAAAAGGGCTTTAATTCGTGACCACCCTCAAAAAATTAAATTTTTATATGAAAAACTTCTTTTGCCCATATCTCCTTAAATATGCGTCCTAGAGCGAAAAGGACTTTAATTCGTGGCCACCCTCAAAAAAATTGAAAAATCCACCCAAAACCTCAAAAAATTTAAATTTTTATATGAAAAACTTCTTTTGGCTATATCTCCTTAAATATGCGTCCTAGAGCAAAAAGGACGATAATTCGTGACCACCCTCAAAAAATTTAAAAATCCACCCAAAACCTAAAAAAATTGAAATTTTTATATGAAAAACTTCTTTTGGCTAATCTCCTTAAATATGCGTCCTAGAGCGAAAAGAACTTTAATTCGTGACCACCCTCAAAAAATTGAAAAATCCACCCAAAACCTAAAAAAATTGAAATTTTTATATGAAAAACTTCTTTTGCCCATATCTCCTAAACTATGCGTCCTAGAGAAAAATTGAAAAATTCACCCAAAACCTAAAAAAATTGAAATTTTTATATGAAAAACTTCTTTTTCCCATATCTCCTAAACTATGCGTCCTAGAGCGAAAAGGACTTTATTTCGTGACCACCCCAAAAAAATTGAAAAATCCACCCAAAACCTAAAAATATTGAAATTTTTATATGAAAAACTTCTTTTGCCCATATCTCCTAAACTATGCGTCCTAGAGCGAAAAGGACTTTATTTCGTGAACACCCCAAAAAAATTGAAAAATCCACCCAAAACCTCAAAAAATTTAAATTTTTATATGAAAAACTTCTTTTGCCCATATCTCCTTAAATATGCGTCCTAGAGCGAAAAGGACGATAATTCGTGACCACCCTCAAAAAATTTAAAAATCCACTTAAAACCTAAAAAAATTGAAATTTTTATATGACAAACTTCTTTTGGCTATATCTCCTTAAATATGCGTCCTAGAGCGAGAAGGACTTTAATTCGTGACCACCCCCAAAAAATTGAAAAATCCACTCAAAACCTCAAAAAATTTAAAATTTTATATGAAAAACTTCTTTTGCCCATATCTCCTTAAATATGCGTCCTAGAGCGAAAAGGACGATAATTCGTGACCACCCTCAAAAAATTTAAAAATCCACCTAAAACCTAAAAAAATTGAAATTTTTATATGAAAAACTTCTTTTGGCCATATCTCCTTAAATATGCGTCCTAGAGCGAAAAGGACGATAATTCGTGACCACCCTCAAAAAATTTAAAAATCCACCTAAAACCTAAAAAAATTGAAATTTTTATATGAAAAACTTCTTTTGGCCATATCTCCTTAAATATGCGTCCTAGAGCGAAAAGGACGATAATTCGTGACCACCCTCAAAAAATTTAAAAATCCACCTAAAACCTAAAAAAATTGAAATTTTTATATGAAAAACTTCTTTTGGCTATATCTCCTAAACTATGCGTCCTAGAGCGAAAAGGACTTTATTTCGTGACCACCCCAAAAAAATTGAAAAATCCACCCAAAACCTAAAAAAATTGAAATTTTTATATGAAAAACTTCTTTTGCCCATATCTCCTTAAATATGCGTCCTAGAGTGAAAAGGACTTTAATTCGTGACCACCCCCAAAAAATTGAAAAATCCACTCAAAACCTCAAAAAATTTAAATTTTTATATGAAAAACTTCTTTTGCCCATATCTCCTTAAATATGCGTCCTAGAGCGAAAAGGACTTTAATTCGTGACCACCCCCAAAAAATTGAAAAATCCACTCAAAACCTCAAAAAATTTAAATTTTTATATGAAAAACTTCTTTTGCCCATATCTCCTTAAATATGCGTCCTAGAGCGAAAAGGACGATAATTCGTGACCACCCTCAAAAAATTTAAAAATCCACCCAAAACCTAAAAAAATTGAAATTTTTATATGAAAAACTTCTTTTGGCTATATCTCCTTAAATATGCGTCCTAGAGCGAAAAGGACTTTAATTCGTGACCACCCTCAAAAAATTGAAAAATCCATCCAAAACCTCAAAAAATTGAAATTTTTATATGAAAAACTTCTTTTGCCCATATCTCCTAAACTATGCGTCCTAGAGCGAAAAGGACTTTATTTCGTGACCACCCCAAAAAAATTGAAAAATTCACCCAAAACCTAAAAAAATTGAAATTTTTATATGAAAAACTTCTTTTGCCCATATCTCCTTAAATATGCGTCCTAGAGCGAAAAGGAAGATAATTCGTGACCACCCTCAAAAAATTTAAAAATCCACCTAAAACCTAAAAAAATTGAAATTTTTATATGAAAAACTTCTTTTGGCTATATCTCCTTAAATATGCGTCCTAGAGCGAAAAGGACTTTATTTCGTGACCACCCCAAAAAAATTGAAAAATCCACCCAAAACCTAAAAAAATTGAAATTTTTATATGAAAAACTTCTTTTGCCCATATCTCCTAAACTATGCGTCCTAGAGCGAAAAGGACTTTATTTCGTGACCACCCCAAAAAAATTGAAAAATTCACCCAAAACCTAAAAAAATTTAAATTTTTATATGAAAAACTTCTTTTGCCCATATCTCCTTAAATATGCGTCCTAGAGCGAAAAGGGCTTTAATTCGTGACCACCCTCAAAAAATTGAAAAATCCACTCAAAACCTCAAAAAATTTAAATTTTTATATGAAAAACTTCTTTTGCCCATATCTCCTTAAATATGCGTCCTAGAGCGAAAAGGACGATAATTCGTGACCACCCTCAAAAAATTTAAAAATCCACCCAAAACCTAAAAAAATTGAAATTTTTATATGAAAAACTTCTTTTGGCTATATCTCCTTAAATATGCGTCCTAGAGCGAAAAGGACTTTAATTCGTGACCACCCTCAAAAAATTGAAAAATCCATCCAAAACCTCAAAAAATTGAAATTTTTATATGAAAAACTTCTTTTGCCCATATCTCCTAAACTATGCGTCCTAGAGCGAAAAGGACTTTAATTCGTGGCCACCCTCAAAAAAATTGAAAAATTCACCCAAAACCTAAAAAAATTGAAATTTTTATATGAAAAACTTCTTTTGCCCATATCTCCTTAAATATGCGTCCTAGAGCGAAAAGGAAGATAATTCGTGACCACCCTCAAAAAATTTAAAAATCCACCTAAAACCTAAAAAAATTGAAATTTTTATATGAAAAACTTCTTTTGGCTATATCTCCTTAAATATGCGTCCTAGAGCGAAAAGGACTTTATTTCGTGACCACCCCAAAAAAATTGAAAAATCCACCCAAAACCTAAAAAAATTGAAATTTTTATATGAAAAACTTCTTTTGCCCATATCTCCTAACTATGCGTCCTAGAGCGAAAAGGACTTTATTTCGTGACCACCCCAAAAAAATTGAAAAATTCACCCAAAACCTAAAAAAATTTAAATTTTTATATGAAAAACTTCTTTTGCCCATATCTCCTTAAATATGCGTCCTAGAGCGAAAAGGGCTTTAATTCGTGACCACCCTCAAAAAATTTAAAAATCCACCTAAAACCTTAAAAAAATTAAATTTTTATATGAAAAACTTCTTTTGCCCATATCTCCTTAAATATGCGTCCTAGAGCGAAAAGGACTTTAATTCGTGGCCACCCTCAAAAAAATTGAAAAATCCACCCAAAACCTCAAAAAATTTAAATTTTTATATGAAAAACTTCTTTTGGCTATATCTCCTTAAATATGCGTCCTAGAGCAAAAAGGACGATAATTCGTGACCACCCTCAAAAAATTTAAAAATCCACCCAAAACCTAAAAAAATTGAAATTTTTATATGAAAAACTTCTTTTGGCTATATCTCCTTAAATATGCGTCCTAGAGCGAAAAGGACTTTAATTCGTGACCACCCCCAAAAAATTCAAAAATCCACCCAAAACCTAAAAAAATTGAAATTTTTATATGAAAAACTTCTTTTGCCCATATCTCCTAACTATGCGTCCTAGAGCGAAAAGGACTTTATTTCGTGACCACCCCCAAAAAATTGAAAAATCCACTCAAAACCTAAAAAAATTAAAATTTTTATATGAAAAACTTCTTTTGCCCATATCTCCCTAAATATGCGTCCTAGAGCGAAAAGGACTTTAATTCGTGACCACCCTCAAAAAATTGAAAAATCCACCCAAAACCTAAAAAAATTTAAATTTTTATATGAAAAACTTCTTTTGCCCATATCTCCTAAACTATGCGTCCTAGAGCGAAAAGGACTTTATTTCGAGACCACCCCAAAAAAATTGAAAAATTCACCCAAAACCTACAAAAATTGAAATATTTATATGAAAAACTTCTTTTGCCCATATCTCCTTAAATATGCGTCCTAGAGCGAAAAGGATTTTAATTCGTGACCACCCCCCAAAAATTGAAAAATCCACTCAAAACCTCAAAAAATGTAAATTTTTATATGAAAAACTTCTTCTGGCTATATCTCCTTAAATATGCGTCCTAGAGCAAAAAGGACGATAATTCGTGACCAGCCTCAAAAAATTTAAAAATCCACCTAAAACCTAAAAAATTGAAATTTTTATATGAAAAACTTCTTTTGGCTAATCTCCTTAAATATGCGTCCTAGAGCGAAAAGAACTTTAATTCGTTACCACCCTCAAAAAATTTGAAAAATCCACCCAAAACCTAAAAAAATTGAAATTTTTATATGAAAAACTTCTTTTGCCCATATCTCCTAAACTATGCGTCCTAGAGCGAAAAGGACTTTATTTCGTAACCACCCCAAAAAAATTGAAAAATCCACCCAAAACCTAAAAAAATTGAAATTTTTATATGAAAAACTTCTTTTGCCCATATCTCCTAAACTATGCGTCCTAGAGCGAAAAGGACTTTATTTCGTGACCACCCCAAAAAAATTGAAAAATCCACCCAAAACCTCAAAAAATTTAAATTTTTATATGAAAAACTTCTTTTGCCCATATCTCCTTAAATATGCGTCCTAGAGCGAAAAGGACGATAATTCGTGACCACCCTCAAAAAATTTAAAAATCCACTTAAAACCTAAAAAAATTGAAATTTTTATATGAAAAACTTCTTTTGGCTATATCTCCTTAAATATGCGTCCTAGAGCGAAAAGGACTTTAATTCGTGACCACCCCCAAAAAATTGAAAAATCCACTCAAAACCTCAAAAAATTTAAAATTTTATATGAAAAACTTCTTTTGCCCATATCTCCTTAAATATGCGTCCTAGAGCGAAAAGGACGATAATTCGTGACCACCCTCAAAAAATTTAAAAATCCACCTAAAACCTAAAAAATTGAAATTTTTATATGAAAAACTTCTTTTGGCCATATCTCCTTAAATATGCGTCCTAGAGCGAAAAGGGCGATAATTCGTGACCACCCTCAAAAAATTTAAAAATCCACCTAAAACCTAAAAAAATTGAAATTTTTATATGAAAAACTTCTTTTGGCCATATCTCCTTAAATATGCGTCCTAGAGCGAAAAGGACGATAATTCGTGACCACCCTCAAAAAATTTAAAAATCCACCTAAAACCTAAAAAAATTGAAATTTTTATATGAAAAACTTCTTTTGGCTATATCTCCTAAACTATGCGTCCTAGAGCGAAAAGGACTTTAATTCGTGACCACCCCAAAAAAATTGAAAAATCCACCCAAAACCTAAAAAAATTGAAATTTTTATATGCAAAACTTCTTTTGCCCATATCTCCTTAAATATGCGTCCTAGAGCGAAAAGGACGATAATTCGTGACCACCCCCAAAAAATTCAAAAATCCACCCAAAACCTAAAAAAATTGAAATTTTTATATGAAAAACTTCTTTTGCCCATATCTCCTAACTATGCGTCCTAGAGCGAAAAGGACTTTAATTCGTGACCACCCTCAAAAAATTGAAAAATCCATCCAAAACCAAAAAAAAAAAATTGAAATTTTTATATGAAAAACTTCTTTTGCCCATATCTCCTAAACTATGCGTCCTAGAGCGAAAAGGACTTTAGTTCGTGACCACCCCAAAAAAATTGAAAAATTCACCCAAAACCTAAAAAAATTGAAATTTTTATATGAAAAACTTCTTTTGCCCATATCTCCTTAAATATGCGTCCTAGAGCGAAAAGGACGATAATTCGTGACCACCCTCAAAAAATTTAAAAATCCACCTAAAACCTAAAAAAAATGAAATTTTTATATGAAAAACTTCTTTTGGCTATATCTCCTTAAATATGCGTCCTAGAGCGAAAAGGACTTTATTTCGTGACCACCCCTAAAAAATTGAAAAATCCACCCAAAACCTAAAAACATTGAAATTTTTATATGAAAAACTTCTTTTGCCCATATCTCCTAAACTATGCGTCCTAGAGCGAAAAGGACTTTAGTTCGTGACCACCCCAAAAAAATTGAAAAATTCACCCAAAACCTAAAAAAATTGAAATTTTTATATGAAAAACTTCTTTTGCCCATATCTCCTTAAATATGCGTCCTAGAGCGAAAAGGACGATAATTCGTGACCACCCTCAAAAAATTTAAAAATCCACCTAAAACCTAAAAAAAATGAAATTTTTATATGAAAAACTTCTTTTGGCTATATCTCCTTAAATATGCGTCCTAGAGCGAAAAGGACTTTATTTCGTGACCACCCCCAAAAAATTCAAAAATCCACCCAAAACCTAAAAAAATTGAAATTTTTATATGAAAAACTTCTTTTGCCCATATCTCCTAAACTATGCGTCCTAGAGCGAAAAGGACTTTATTTCGTGACCACCCAAAAAAAAAATTGAAAAATTCACCCAAAACCTAAAAAAAATTGAAATTTTTATATGAAAAACTTCTTTTGGCCATATCTCCTTAAATATGCGTCCTAGAGCGAAAAGGACTTTAATTCGTGACCACCCCTAAAAAATTGAAAAATCCACCCAAAACCTAAAAACATTGAAATTTTTATATGAAAAACTTCTTTTGCCCATATCTCCTAAACTATGCGTCCTAGAGCGAAAAGGACTTTATTTCGTGACCACCCCAAAAAAATTGAAAAATTCACCCAAAACCTAAAAAAATTTAAATTTTTATATGAAAAAATTCTTTTGCCCATATCTCCTTAAATATGCGTCCTAAAGCGAAAAGGACTTTAATTGGTGACCACTCTCAAAAAATTGAAAAATCCACCCAAAACCTAAAAAAATTGAAATTTTTATATGAAAAACTTCTTTTGGCTATATCTCCTTAAATATGCGTCCTAGAGCGAAAAGGACTTTATTTCGTGACCACCCCCAAAAAATTCAAAAATCCACCCAAAACCTAAAAAAATTGAAATTTTTATATGAAAAACTTCTTTTGCCCATATCTCCTAAACTATGCGTCCTAGAGCGAAAAGGACTTTATTTCGTGACCACCCCAAAAAAAAATTGAAAAATTCACCCAAAACCTAAAAAAATTGAAATTTTTATATGAAAAACTTCTTTTGGCCATATCTCCTTAAATATGCGTCCTAGATCGAAAAGGGCTTTAATTCGTGACCACCCTCAAAAAATTTAAAAATCCACCTAAAACCTTAAAAAAATTAAATTTTTATATGAAAAACTTCTTTTGCCCATATCTCCTTAAATATGCGTCCTAGAGCGAAAAGGACTTTAATTCGTGGCCACCCTCAAAAAAATTGAAAAATCCACCCAAAACCTCAAAAAATTTAAATTTTTATATGAAAAACTTCTTTTGGCTATATCTCCTTAAATATGCGTCCTAGAGCAAAAAGGACGATAATTCGTGACCACCCTCAAAAAATTTAAAAATCCACCCAAAACCTAAAAAAATTGAAATTTTTATATGAAAAACTTCTTTTGGCTAATCTCCTCAAATATGCGTCCTAGAGCGAAAAGAACTTTAATTCGTGACCACCCTCAAAAAATTGAAAAATCCACCCAAAACCTAAAAAAATTGAAATTTTTATATGAAAAACTTCTTTTTCCCATATCTCCTAAACTATGCGTCCTAGAGCGAAAAGGACTTTATTTCGTGACCACCCCAAAAAAATTGAAAAATCCACCCAAAACCTAAAAAAATTGAAATTTTTATATGAAAAACTTCTTTTGCCCATATCTCCTAAACTATGCGTCCTAGAGCGAAAAGGACTTTATTTCGTGACCACCCCAAAAAAATTGAAAAATCCACCCAAAACCTCAAAAAATTTAAATTTTTATATGAAAAACTTCTTTTGCCCATATCTCCTTAAATATGCGTCCTAGAGCGAAAAGGACGATAATTCGTGACCACCCTCAAAAAATTTAAAAATCCACTTAAAACCTAAAAAAATTGAAATTTTTATATGAAAAACTTCTTTTGGCTATATCTCCTTAAATATGCGTCCTAGAGCGAAAAGGACTTTAATTCGTGACCACCCCCAAAAAATTGAAAAATCCACTCAAAACCTCAAAAAATTTAAAATTTTATATGAAAAACTTCTTTTGCCCATATCTCCTTAAATATGCGTCCTAGAGCGAAAAGGACGATAATTCGTGACCACCCTCAAAAAATTTAAAAATCCACCTAAAACCTAAAAAAATTGAAATTTTTATATGAAAAACTTCTTTTGGCCATATCTCCTTAAATATGCGTCCTAGAGCGAAAAGGACTTTATTTCGTGACCACCCAAAAAAAAAATTGAAATTTTTATATGAAAAACTTCTTTTGCCCATATCTCCTAAACTATGCGTCCTAGAGCGAAAAGGACTTTATTTCGTGACCACCCCAAAAAAAAATTGAAAAATTCACCCAAAACCTAAAAAAATTTAAATTTTTATATGAAAAACTTCTTTTGCCCATATCTCCTTAAATATGCGTCCTAGAGCGAAAAGGACGATAATTCGTGACCACCCTCAAAAAATTTAAAAATCCACCTAAAACCTAAAAAAAATTGAAATTTTTATATGAAAAACTTCTTTTGGCCATATCTCCTTAAATATGCGTCCTAGAGCGAAAAGGACGATAATTCGTGACCACCCTCAAAAAATTTAAAAATCTACCTAAAACCTAAAAAAATTGAAATTTTTATATGAAAAACTTCTTTTGGCCATATCTCCTTAAATATGCGTCCTAGAGCGAAAAGGACGATAATTCGTGACCACCCTCAAAAAATTTAAAAATCCACCTAAAACCTAAAAAAATTGAAATTTTTATATGAAAAACTTCTTTTGGCTATATCTCCTAAACTATGCGTCCTAGAGCGAAAAGGACTTTATTTCGTGACCACCCCAAAAAAATTGAAAAATCCACCCAAAACCTAAAAAAATTGAAATTTTTATATGAAAAACTTCTTTTGCCCATATCTCCTTAAATATGCGTCCTAGAGTGAAAAGGACTTTAATTCGTGACCACCCCCAAAAAATTGAAAAATCCACTCAAAACCTCAAAAAATTTAAATTTTTATATGAAAAACTTCTTTTGCCCATATCTCCTTAAATATGCGTCCTAGAGCGAAAAGGGCTTTAATTCGTGACCACCCTCAAAAAATTTAAAAATCCACCTAAAACCTTAAAAAAATTAAATTTTTATATGAAAAACTTCTTTTGCCCATATCTCCTTAAATATGCGTCCTAGAGCGAAAAGGACTTTAATTCGTGGCCACCCTCAAAAAAATTGAAAAATCCACCCAAAACCTCAAAAAATTTAAATTTTTATATGAAAAACTTCTTTTGGCTATATCTCCTTAAATATGCGTCCTAGAGCAAAAAGGACGATAATTCGTGACCACCCTCAAAAAATTTAAAAATCCACCCAAAACCTAAAAAAATTGAAATTTTTATATGAAAAACTTCTTTTGGCTATATCTCCTTAAATATGCGTCCTAGAGCGAAAAGGACTTTAATTCGTGACCACCCTCAAAAAATTGAAAAATCCATCCAAAACCTAAAAAAATTGAAATTTTTATATGAAAAACTTCTTTTGCCCATATCTCCTAAACTATGCGTCCTAGAGCGAAAAGGACTTTATTTCGTGACCACCCCAAAAAAATTGAAAAATTCACCCAAAACCTAAAAAAATTGAAATTTTTATATGAAAAACTTCTTTTGCCCATATCTATGCGTCCTAGAGCGAAAAGGGCTTTAATTCGTGACCACCCTCAAAAAATTTAAAAATCCACCTAAAACCTAAAAAAATTGAAATTTTTATATGAAAAACTTCTTTTGGCTATATCTCCTTAAATATGCGTCCTAGAGCGAAAAGGACTTTATTTCGTGACCACCCCAAAAAAATTGAAAAATCCACCCAAAACCTAAAAAAATTGAAATTTTTATATGAAAAACTTCTTTTGCCCATATCTCCTAACCTATGCGTCCTAGAGCGAAAAGGACTTTATTTCGTGACCACCCCAAAAAAATTGAAAAATTCACCCAAAATCTAAAAAAATTGAAATTTTTATATGAAAAACTTCTTTTGCCCATATCTCCTTAAATATGCGTCCTAGAGCGAAAAGGAAGATAATTCGTGACCACCCTCAAAAAATTTAAAAATCCACCAAAAACCTAAAAAAATTGAAATTTTTATATGAAAAACTTCTTTTGTCCATATCTCCTTAAATATGAGTCCTAGAGCGAAAAGGACTTTAATTCGTGACCACCCTCAAAAAATTGAAAAATCCACCCAAAACCTAAAAAAATTGAAATTTTTATATGAAAAACTTCTTTTGCCCATATCTCCTAAACTATGCGTCCTAGAGCGAAAAGGACTTTATTTCGTGACCACCCCAAAAAAATTGAAAAATTCACCCAAAACCTAAAAAAATTTAAATTTTTATATGAAAAACTTCTTTTGCCCATATCTCCTTAAATATGCGTCCTAAAGCGAAAAGGGCTTTAATTCGTGACCACTCTCAAAAAATTGAAAAATCCACCCAAAACCTAAAAAAATTTAAATTTTTATATGAAAAACTTCTTTTGGCTATATCTCCTTAAATATGCGTCCTAGAGCGAAAAGGACTTTATTTCGTGACCACCCCCAAAAAATTCAAAAATCCACCCAAAACCTAAAAAAAATGAAATTTTTATATGAAAAACTTCTTTTGCCCATATCTCCTAAACTATGCGTCCTAGAGCGAAAAGGACTTTATTTCGTGACCACCCCAAAAAAAAATTGAAAAATTCACCCAAAACCTAAAAAAATTTAAATTTTTATATGAAAAACTTCTTTTGGCCATATCTCCTTAAATATGCGTCCTAGAGCGAAAAGGGCTTTAATTCGTGACCACCCTCAAAAAATTTAACCTAAAACCTAAAAAAAAATTAAATTTTTATATGAAAAACTTCTTTTGCCCATATCTCCTTAAATATGCGTCCTAGAGCGAAAAGGACTTTAATTCGTGGCCACCCTCAAAAAATTGAAAAATCCACCCAAAACCTAAAAAAATTGGAATTTTTATATGAAAAACTTCTTTTGCCCATATCTCCTAAACTAAGCGTCCTAGAGCGAAAAGGACTTTAATTCGTGACCACCCCAAAAAAATTGAAAAATTCACCCAAAACCTAAAAAAATTTTAATTTTTATATGAAAAACTTCTTTTGGCTATATCTCCTTAAATATGCGTCCTAGAGCGAAAAGGACTTTAATTCGTGACCACCCTCAAAAAATTGAAAAATCCACCCAAAACCTAAAAAAATTGAAATTGTTATATGAAAAACTTCTTTTGCCCATATCTCCTTAAATATGCGTCCTAGAGCGAAAAGGACTTTAATTCGTGACCACCCCCAAAAAATTGAAAAATCCACTCAAAACCTCAAAAAATTTAAATTTTTATATGAAAAACTTCTTTTGCCCATATCTCCTTAAATATGCGTCCTAGAGCGAAAAGGACGATAATTCGTGACCACCCTCAAAAAATTTAAAAATCCACCCAAAACCTAAAAAGATTGAAATTTTTATATGAAAAACTTCTTTTGCCCATATCTCCTGAAATATGCGTCCTAGAGCGAAAAGGACTTTAATTCGTGACCACCCTCAAAAAATTGAAAAATCCACCCAAAACCTAAAAAAATTGAAATTTTTATATGAAAAACTTTTTTGCCCATATCTCCTAAACTAAGTGTCCTAGAGCGAAAAGGACTTTATTTCGTGACCACCCCAAAAAAATTGAAAAATTCACCCAAAACCTAAAAAAATTGAAATTTTTATATGAAAAACTTCTTTTGCCCATATCTCCTTAAATATGCGTCCTAGAGCGAAAAGGACTTTAATTCGTCACCACCCTAAAAAAATTGAAAAATCCACCCAAAACCTAAAAAAATTGAAATTTTTATATGAAAAACTTCTTTTGCCCATATCTCCTTAAATATGCGTCCTAGAGCGAAAAGGACTTTATTTCGTGACCACCCCAAAAAAATTTAAAAATCCACCCAAAACCTAAAAAAATTGAAATTTTTATATGAAAAACTTCTTTTGCCCATATCTCCTAAACTATGCGTCCTAGAGCGAAAATGTCTTTATTTCGTGACCATCCCAAAAAAATTGAAAAATTCACCCAAAACCTAAAAAAATTTAAATTTTTATATGAAAAACTTCTTTTGCCCATATCTCCTTAAATATGCGTCCTAGAGCGAAAAGGACTTTAATTCGTGACCACCCTCAAAAAATTGAAAAATCCACCCAAAACCTAAAAAAATTGAAATTTTTATATGAAAAACTTCTTTTGCCCATATCTCCTAAACTAAGCTTCCTAGAGCGAAAAGGACTTTAATTCGTGACCACCCCAAAAAAATTGAAAAATTCACCCAAAACCTAAAAAAATTTAAATTTTTATATGAAAAACTTCTTTTGGCTATATCTCCTTAAATATGCGTCCTAGAGCGAAAAGGACTTTAATTCGTGACCAACCTCAAAAAATTGAAAAATCCACCCAAAACCTAAAAAAATTGAAATTTTTATATGAAAAACTTCTTTTGTCCATATCTCCTAACTATGCGTCCTAGAGCGAAAAGGACTTTAATTCGTGACCACCCCAAAAAATTGAAAAATCCACCCAAAACCTAAAAAATTTGAAATTTTTATATGAAAAACTTCTTTTGCCCATATCTCCTTAAATATGCGTCCTAGAGCGAAAAGGATGATAATTCGTGACCACCCTCAAAAAATTGAAAAATCCACCCAAAACCTAAAAAAATTGAAATTTTTATATGAAAAACTTCTTTTGGCCATATCTACTTAAATATGCGTCCTAGAGCGAAAAGGACTTTAATTCGTGACCACCCCCAAAATATTGAAAAGTCCACTCAAAACCTAAAAAATTTAAATTTTTATATGAAAAACTTCTTTTGCCCATATCTCCTTAAATATGCGTCCTAGAGCGAAAAGGACTTTAATTCGTGACCACCCTCAAAAAATTGAAAAATCCACCCAAAACCTAAAAAAATTGAAATTTTTATATGAAAAACTTCTTTTGGCTATATCTCCTTAAATATGCGTCGAAGAGCGAAAAGGACTTTAATTCGTGACCACCCTCAAAAAATTGAAAAATCCACCCAAAACCTAAAAAAAATTGAAATTTTGATATGAAAAACTTCTTTTGGCTATATCTCCTTAAATATGCGTCCTAGAGCGAAAAGGACTTCAATTCGTGACCACCCTCAAAAAACTGAAAAATCCACCCAAAACCTAGAAAAATTGAAATTTTTATATGAAAAACTTCTTGTGCCAATATCTCCTTAAATATGCGTCCTAGAGCGAAAAGGACTTTAATTCGTGACCACCCTAAAAAAATTGAAAAATCCACCCAAAACCTAAAAACATTGAAATTTTTATATGAAAAACTTCTTTTGCCCATATCTCCTTAAATATGCGTCCTAGAGCGAAAATGACTTTAATTCGTGACCACCCTCAAAAAATTCAAAAATCCACCCAAAACCTAAAAAAATTGAAATTTTTATATGAAAAATTTCTTTTGCCCATATCTCCTTAAATATAAGTGAAAAATCCACCCAAAACCTAAAAAAATTGAAATTTTTATATGAAAAACTTCTTTTGCCCATATCTCCTAAACTAAGCGTCCTAGAGCGAAAAGGACTTTAATTCGTGACCACCCCAAAAAAATTGAAAAATTCACCCAAAACGCATAGTTAAGGAGATATAGCCAAAAGAAGTTTTTCATATAAAAATTTCAATTTTTTGAGGTTTTGAGTGGATTTTTAAATTTTTTGGGGGTGGTCACGAATTAAAGTCCTTTTCGCTCTAGGACCATATTTAAGGAGATATGGGCAAAAGAAGTTTTTCATATAAAAATTTAAATTTTTTGAGGTTTTGAGTGGATTTTTCAATTTTTTGGGGGTGGTCACGAATTATCATCCTTTTCGCTCTAGGACGCATATTTAAGGAGATATAGCCAAAGGAAGTTTTTCATATAAAAATTTCAATTTTTTTAGGTTTTAGGTGGATTTTTAAATTTTTTGAGGGTGGTCACGAATTATCGTCCTTTTCGCTTTAGGACGCATATTTAAGGAGATATGGGCAAAAGAAGTTTTTCATATAAAAATTTAAATTGTTTGAGGTTTTGGGTGGATTTTTCAATTTTTTTGGGGTGGTCACGAAATAAAGTCCTTTTCGCTCTAGGACGCATAGTTTAGGAGATATGGGCAAAAGAAATTTTTCATATAAAAATTTCAATTTTTTTAGGTTTTGGGTGGATTTTTCAATTTTTTGAGGGTGGTCACGAATTAAAGTCCTTTTCGCTCTAGGACGCATATTTAAGGAGATATAGCCAAAAGAAGTTTTTCATATAAAAATTTCAATTTTTTTAGGTGGATTTTTAAATTTTTTGAGGGTGGTCACGAATTATCGTCCTTTTCGCTCTAGGACGCATATTTAAGGAGATATGGGCAAAAGAAGTTTTTCATATAAAAATTTCAATTTTTTTAGGTTTTGGGTGGATTTTCCAATTTTTTTGGGGTGGTCACGAAATAAAGTCCTTTTCGCTCTAGGACGCATAGTTTATGAGATATGGGAAAAGAAGTTTTTCATATAAAAATTTCAATTTTTTTAGGTTTTGAGTGGATTTTGCAATTTTTTGAGGGTGGTCACGAATTAAAGTCCTTTTCGCTCTTCGACGCATATTTAAGGAGATATAGCCAAAAGAAGTTTTTCATATAAAAATTTAAATTTTTTGAGGTTTTGTGTGGATTTTTCAATTTTTTGAGGGCGGTCACGAATTATCGTCCTTTTCGCTCTAGGACGCATATTTAAGGAGATATGGGCAAAAGAAGTTTTTCATATAAAAATTTCAATTTTTTTAGGTTTTGGGTGGATTTTTAAATTTTTTGAGGGTGGTCACGAATTATCGTCCTTTTCGCTCTAGGACGCGTATTTAAGGAGATATGGGCAAAAGAAGTTTTTCATATAAAAATTTCAATTTTTTTAGGTTTTGGGTGGATTTTTCTATTTTTTTGGGGTGGTCACGAAATAAAGTCCTTTTCGCTCTAGGACGCATAGTTTAGGAGATATGGGCAAAAGGAATTTTTCATATAAAAATTTCAATTTTTTTAGGTTTTGGGTGGATTTTTCAATTTTTTGAGGGTGGTCACGAATTAAAGTCCTTTTCGCTCTAGGACGCATATTTAAGGATATATGGGCAAAAGAAGTTTTTCATATAAAAATTTAAATTTTTTGAGGTTTTGAGCGGATTTTTCAATTTTTTTGGGGTGGTCACGAAATAAAGTCTTTTTCGCTCTAGGACGCATAGTTTAGGAGATATGGGCAAAAGAAGTTTTTCATATAAAAATTTCAATTTTTTTAGGTTTTGGGTGGATTTTTCAATTTTTTGAGGGTGGTCACGAATTATCATCCTTTTCGCTCTAGGACGCATATTTAAGGAGATATAGCCAAAAGAAGTTTTTCATATAAAAATTTAATTTTTTTTAGGTTTTGGGTGGATTTTTCAATTTTTTGAGGGTGGTCACGAATTATCGTCCTTTTCGCTCTAGGACGCATATTTAAGGAGATATGGGCAAAAGAAGTTTTTCATATAAAAATTTAAATTTTTTGAGGTTTTGAGTGGATTTTTCAATTTTTTGGGGGTGGTCACGAATTAAAGTCCTTTTCGCTCTAGGACGCATATTTAAGGAGATATGGGCAAAAGAAGTTTTTCATATAAAAATTTAAATTTTTTGAGGTTTTGAGTGGATTTTTCAATTTTTTGGGGGTGGTCACGAATTAAAGTCCTTTTCGCTCTAGGACGCATATTTAAGGAGATATGGGCAAAAGAAGTTTTTCATATAAAAATTTAAATTTTTTTAGGTTTTGGGTGAATTTTTCAATTTTTTGAGGGTGGTCACGAATTATCGTCCTTTTCGCTCTAGGACGCATATTTAAGGAGATATGGGCAAAAGAAGTTTTTCATATAAAAATTTCAATTTTTTTAGGTTTTGGGTGAATTTTTCAATTTTTTTGGGTGGTCACAAATTATCGTCCCTTTCGCTAAGGAGATGTGGGCAAAAGAAGTTTTTCATATAAAAATTTCAATTTTTTTAGGTTTTGGGTGAATTTGTCAATTTTTTTGGGGTGGTCACGAAATAAAGTCCTTTTCGCTCTAGGACGCATATTTAAGGAGATATGGGCAAAAGAAGTTTTTCATATAAAAATTTCAATTTTTTTAGGTTTTGGGTGGATGTTTCAATTTTTTTGGGGTGGTCACGAAATAAAGTCCTTTTCGCTCTAGGACGCATAGTTTAGGAGATATGGGCAAAAGAAGTTTTTCATATAAAAATTTAAATTTTTTGAGGTTTTGAGTGGATTTTTCAATTTTTTGGGGTGGTCACGAATTAAAGTCCTTTTCGCTCTAGGACGCATATTTCAGGAGATATGGGCAAAAGAAGTTTTTCATATAAAAATTTAAATTGTTTGAGGTTTTGGGTGGATTTTTCAATTTTTTTGGGGTGGTCACGAAATAAAGTCCTTTTCGCTCTAGGACGCATAGTTTAGGAGATATGGGCAAAAGAAATTTTTCATATAAAAATTTCAATTTTTTTAGGTTTTGGGTGGATTTTTCAATTTTTTGAGGGTGGTCACGAATTAAAGTCCTTTTCGCTCTAGGACGCATATTTAAGGA
Organism: Haematobia irritans; assembly: GCF_050003625.1. Taxonomy (NCBI): domain Eukaryota; kingdom Metazoa; phylum Arthropoda; class Insecta; order Diptera; family Muscidae; genus Haematobia; species Haematobia irritans. The sequence continues at coordinate 72,973,613 of NC_134399.1, read as the reverse complement.
GATATAGCCAAAAGAAGTTTTTCATATAAAAATTTCAATTTTTTTAGGTGGATTTTTAAATTTTTTGAGGGTGGTCACGAATTATCGTCCTTTTCGCTCTAGGACGCATATTTAAGGAGATATGGGCAAAAGAAGTTTTTCATATAAAAATTTCAATTTTTTTAGGTTTTGGGTGGATTTTCCAATTTTTTTGGGGTGGTCACGAAATAAAGTCCTTTTCGCTCTAGGACGCATAGTTTATGAGATACGGGAAAAGAAGTTTTTCATATAAAAATTTCAATTTTTTTAGGTTTTGAGTGGATTTTGCAATTTTTTGAGGGTGGTCACGAATTAAAGTCCTTTTCGCTCTTCGACGCATATTTAAGGAGATATAGCCAAAAGAAGTTTTTCATATAAAAATTTAAATTTTTTGAGGTTTTGTGTGGATTTTTCAATTTTTTGAGGGCGGTCACGAATTATCGTCCTTTTCGCTCTAGGACGCATATTTAAGGAGATATGGGCAAAAGGAGTTTTTCATATAAAAATTTCAATTTTTTTAGGTTTTGGGTGGATTTTTCAATTTTTTGAGGATGGTCACGAATTAAAGTCCTTTTCGCTCTAGGACGCATATTTAAGGATATATGGGCAAAAGAAGTTTTTCATATAAAAATTTAAATTTTTTGAGGTTTTGAGCGGATTTTTCAATTTTTTTGGGGTGGTCACGAAATAAAGTCTTTTTCGCTCTAGGACGCATAGTTTAGGAGATATGGGCAAAAGAAGTTTTTCATATAAAAATTTCAATTTTTTTAGGTTTTGGGTGGATTTTTCAATTTTTTGAGGGTGGTCACGAATTAAAGTCCTTTTCGCTCTAGGACACATATTTAAGGAGATATGGGCAAACGAAGTTTTTCATATAAAAATTTAAATTTTTTGAGGTTTTGAGTGGATTTTTCAATTTTTTGGGGGTGGTCACGAATTAAAGTCCTTTTCGCTCTAGGACGCATATTTAAGGAGATATGGACAAAAGAAGTTTTTCATATAAAAATTTCAATTTTTTTAGGTTATGAGTGAATTTTTCAATTTTTTTGGGGTGGTCACGAAATAAAGTCCTTTTCGCTCTAGGACGCATAGTTTAGGAGATATGGGAAAAAGAAGTTTTTCATATAAAAATTTCAATTTTTTTAGGTTTTGGGTGGATTTTTCAATTTTTTGAGGGTGGTCACGAATTATCATCCTTTTCGCTCTAGGACGCATATTTAAGGAGATATAGCCAAAAGAAGTTTTTCATATAAAAATTTAATTTTTTTTAGGTTTTGGGTGGATTTTTCAATTTTTTGAGGGTGGTCACGAATTATCGTCCTTTTCGCTCTAGGACGCATATTTAAGGAGATATGGGCAAAAGAAGTTTTTCATATAAAAATTTAAATTTTTTGAGGTTTTGAGTGGATTTTTCAATTTTTTGGGGGTGGTCACGAATTAAAGTCCTTTTCGCTCTAGGACGCATATTTAAGGAGATATGGGCAAAAGAAGTTTTTCATATAAAAATTTAAATTTTTTGAGGTTTTGAGTGGATTTTTCATTTTTTTGGGGGTGGTCACGAATTAAAGTCCTTTTCGCTCTAGGACGCATATTTAAGGAGATATGGGCAAAAGAAGTTTTTCATATAAAAATTTAAATTTTTTTAGGTTTTGGGTGAATTTTTCAATTTTTTGAGGGTGGTCACGAATTATCGTCCTTTTCGCTCTAGGACGCATATTTAAGGAGATATGGGCAAAAGAAGTTTTTCATATAAAAATTTCAATTTTTTTAGGTTTTGGGTGAATTTTTCAATTTTTTTGGGTGGTCACAAATTATCGTCCCTTTCGCTAAGGAGATATGGGCAAAAGAAGTTTTTCATATAAAAATTTCAATTTTTTTAGGTTTTGGGTGAATTTGTCAATTTTTATGGGGTGGTCACGAAATAAAGTCCTTTTCGCTCTAGGACGCATATTTAAGGAGATATGGGCAAAAGAAGTTTTTCATATAAAAATTTCAATTTTTTTAGGTTTTGGGTGGATGTTTCAATTTTTTTGGGGTGGTCACGAAATAAAGTCCTTTTCGCTCTAGGACGCATAGTTTAGGAGATATGGGAAAAAGAAGTTTTTCATATAAAAATTTCAATTTTTTTAGGTTTTGGGTGGATTTTTCAATTTTTTGAGGGTGCTCACGCATTAAAGTCCTTTTCGCTCTAGGACGCATATTTAAGGAGATATGGGCAAAAGAAGTTTTTCATATAAAAATTTCAATTTTTTGAGGTTTTGAGTGGATTTTTCAATTTTTTGGGGGTGGTCACGAATTAAAGTCCTTTTCGCTCTAGGACGCATATTTAAGGAGATATGGGCAAAAGAAGTTTTTCATATAAAAATTTCAATTTTTTTAGGTTTTGGGTTGATTTTTCAATTTTTTTGGGGTGATCACGAAATAAAGTCCTTTTCGCTCTAGGACGCATAGTTTAGGAGATATGGGAAAAAGAAGTTTTCAATTTTAATTTTTTTAGGTTTTGGGTAGATTTTTCAATTTTTTTAGGGTGGTCACGAATTATCATCCTTTTCGCTCTAGGACGCATATTTAAGGAGATATAGCCAAAAAAGTTTTTCATATAAAAATTTCAATTTTTTAGGTTTTAGGTGGATTTTTAAATTTTTTGAGGGTGGTCACGAATTATCGTCCTTTTCGCTCTAGGACGCATATTTAAGGAGATATGGGCAAAAGAAGTTTTTCATATAAAAATTTAAATTTTTTGAGGTTTTGAGTGGATTTTTCAATTTTTTGGGGGTGGTCACGAATTAAAGTCCTTTTCGCTCTAGGACGCATATTTAAGGAGATATGGGCAAAAGAAGTTTTTCATATACAAATTTCAATTTTTTTAGGTTTTGGGTGGATTTTTCAATTTTTTGGAGTGGTCACGAAATAAAGTCCTTTTCGCTCTAGGACGCATAGTTTAGGAGATATGGGAAAGAGAAGTTTTTCATATAAAAATTTCAATTTTTTTAGGTTTTGGGTGGATTTTTCAATTTTTTGAGGGTGGTCACGAATTATCATCCTTTTCGCTCTAGGACGCATATTTAAGGAGACATAGCCAAAAGAAGTTTTTCATATAAAAATTTCAATTTTTTTAGGTTTTAGGTGGATTTTTAAATTTTTTGAGGGTGGTCACGAATTATCGTCCTTTTCGCTCTAGGACGCATATTTAAGGAGATATGGCCAAAAGAAGTTTTTCATATAAAAATTTAAATTTTTTTAGGTCTTAGGTGGATTTTTAAATTTTTTGAGGGTGGTCACGAATTATCGTCCTTTTCGCTCTAGGACGCATATTTAAGCAGATATGGGCAAAAGAAGTTTTTCATATAAAAATTTAAATTTTTTGAGGTTTTGAGTGGATTTTTCAATTTTTTGGGGGTGGTCACGAATTAAAGTCCTTTTCGCTCTAGGACGCATATTTAAGGAGATATAGCCAAAAGAAGTTTTTCATATAAAAATTTCAATTTTTTTAGGTTTTAGGTGGATTTTTAAATTTGTTGAGGGTGGTCACGAATTATCGTCCTTTTCGCTCTAGGACGCATATTTAAGGAGATATGGGCAAAAGAAGTTTTTCATATAAAAATTTCAATTTTTTTAGGTCTTGGGTGGATTTTTCAATTTTTTGAGGGTGGTCACGAAATAAAGTCCTTTTCGCTCTAGGACGCATAGTTAAGAAGATATGGGCAAAAGAAGTTTTTCATATAAAAATTTCAATTTTTTTAGGTTTTGGGTGGATTTTTCAATTTTTTTGGGGTGGTCACGAAGTAAAGTCCTTTTCGCTCTAGGACGCATAGTTTAGGAGATATGGGAAAAAGATAGTTTAGGAGATATGGGATTTTTAAATTTTTTGAGGGTGGTCACGAATTATCGTCCTTTTCGCTCTAGGACGCATATTTAAGGAGATATGGGCAAAAGAAGTTTTTCATATAAAAATTTCAATTTTTTTAGGTCTTGGGTGGATTTTTCAATTTTTTGAGGGTGGTCACGAAATAAAGTCCTTTTCGCTCTAGGACGCATAGTTAAGAAGATATGGGCAAAAGAAGTTTTTCATATAAAAATTTCAATTTTTTTAGGTTTTGGGTGGATTTTTCAATTTTTTTGGGGTGGTCACGAAATAAAGTCCTTTTCGCTCTAGGACGCATAGTTTAGGAGATATGGGAAAAAGAAGTTTTTCATATAAAAATTTCAATTTTTTTAGGTTTTGGGTGGATTTTTCAATTTTTTGAGGGTGGTCACGAATTATCATCCTTTTCGCTCTAGGAGGCATATTTAAGGAGATATAGCCAAAAGAAGTTTTTCATATAAAAATTTCATTTTTTTAGGTTTTGGGTGGATTTTTCAATTTTTTGAGGGTGGTCACGAATTATCGTCCTTTTCGCTCTAGGACGCATATTTAAGGAGATATGGGCAAAAGAAGTTTTTCATATAAAAATTTAAATTTTTTGAGGTTTTGAGTGGATTTTTCAATTTTTTGGGGGTGGTCACGAATTAAAGTCCTTTTCGCTCTAGGACGCATATTTAAGGAGATATGGGCAAAAGAAGTTTTTCATATAAAAATTTAAATTTTTTGAGGTTTTGAGTGGATTTTTCAATTTTTTGGGGGTGGTCACGAATTAAAGTCCTTTTCGCTCTAGGACGCATATTTAAGGAGATATGGGCAAAAGAAGTTTTTCATATAAAAATTTAAATTTTTTTAGGTTTTGGGTGAATTTTTCAATTTTTTGAGAGTGGTCACGAATTATCGTCCTTTTCGCTCTAGGACGCATATTTAAGGAGATATGGGCAAAAGAAGTTTTTCATATAAAAATTTCCATTTTTTTAGGTTTTGGGTGAATTTTTCAATTTTTTTGGGTGGTCACGAATTATCGTCCTTTTCGCTCTAGGACGCATATTTAAGGAGATATGGGCAAAAGAAGTTTTTCATATAAAAATTTCAATTTTTTTAGGTTTTGGGTGAATTTTGCAATTTTTTTGGGGTGGTCACGAAATAAAGTCCTTTTCGCTCTAGGACGCATATTTAAGGAGATATGGGCAAAAGAAGTTTTTCATATAAAAATTTAAATTTTTTTAGGTTTTGGGTGGATTTTTCAATTTTTTTGGGGTGGTCACGAAATAAAGTCCTTTTCGCTCTAGGACGCATAGTTTAGGAGATATGGGAAAAAGAAGTTTTTCATATAAAAATTTCAATTTTTTTAGGTTTTGGGTGGATTTTTCAATTTTTTGAGGGTGCTCACGCATTAAAGTCCTTTTCGCTCTAGGACGCATATTTAAGGAGATATGGGCAAAAGAAGTTTTTCATATAAAAATTTAAATTTTTTGAGGTTTTGAGTGGATTTTTCAATTTTTTGGGGGTGGTCACGAATTAAAGTCCTTTTCGCTCTAGGACGCATATTTAAGGAGATATGGGCAAAAGAAGTTTTTCATATAAAAATTTCAATTTTTTTTAGGTTTTGGGTTGATTTTTCAATTTTTTTGGGGTGGTCACGAATTATCGTCCTTTTCGCTGTAGGACGCATATTTAAGGAGATATGGGCAAAACAAGTTTTTCATATAAAAGTTTAAATTTTTTGAGGTTTTGAGTGGATTTTTCAATTTTTTGGGGGTGGTCACGAATTAAAGTCCTTTTCGCTCTAGGGCGCATAGTTTAGGAGATATAGCCAAAAGAAGTTTTTCATATAAAAATTTCAATTTTTTTAGGTATTAGGTGGATTTTTAAATTTTTTGAGGGTGGTCACGAATTAAAGTCCTTTTCGCTCTAGGACGCATATTTAAGGAGATATAGCCAAAAGAAGTTTTTCATATAAAAATTTCAATTTTTTGAGGTTTTGAGTGGATTTTTCAATTTTTTGGGGGTGGTCACGAATTAAAGTCCTTTTCGCTCTAGGACGCGTAGTTTAGGAGATATGGGAAAAAGAAGTTTTTCATATAAAAATTTCAATTTTTTTAGGTTTTGGGTGGATTTTTCAATTTTTTTGGGGTGGTCACGAGATAAAGTCCTTTTCGCTCTAGGACGCATAGTTTAGGAGATATGGGAAAAAGAAGTTTTTCATATAAAAATTTCAATTTTTTTAGGTTTTAGGTGGATTTTTCAATTTTTTGAGGGTTTCGCTCTAGGACGCATATTTAAGGAGATATGGGCAAAAGAAGTTTTTCATATAAAAATTTCAATTTTTGTAGGTTTTGGGTGGATTTTTCAATTTTTTTGGGGTGGTCACGAAATAAAGTCCTTTTCGCTCTAGGACGCATAGTTTAGGAGATATGGGAAAAAGAAGTTTTTCATATAAAAATTTCAATTTTTTTAGGTTTTGGGTGGATTTTTCAATTTTTTTGGGGTGGTCACGAAATAAAGTCCTTTTCGCTCTAGGACGCATATTTAAGGAGATATGGGCAAAAGAAGTTGTTCATATAAAAATTTCAATTTTTTTAGGTTTTAGGTGGATTTTTCAATTTTTTGAGGGTGGTCACGAATTAAAGTCCTTTTCGCTCTAGGACGCATATTTAAGGAGATATGGCCAAAAGAAGTTTTTCATATAAAAATTTCAATTTTTTTAGGTTTTGGGTGGATTTTTAAATTTTTTGAGGGTGGTCACGAATTATCATCCTTTTCGCTCTAGGACGCATATTTAAGGAGATATGGGCAAAAGAAGTTTTTCATATAAAAATTTCAAATTTTTTAGGTTTTGGGTGGATTTTTCAATTTTTTTGGGGTGGTCACGAATTAAAGTCCTTTTCGCTCTAGGACGCTTAGTTTAGGAGATATGGGCAAAAGAAGTTTTTCATATAAAAATTTCAATTTTTTTAGGTGGATTTTTAAATTTTTTGAGGGTGGTCACGAATTATCGTCCTTTTCGCTCTAGGACGCATATTTAAGGAGATATGGGCAAAAGAAGTTTTTCATATAAAAATTTCAATTTTTTTAGGTTTTGGGTGGATTTTCCAATTTTTTTGGGGTGGTCACGAAATAAAGTCCTTTTCGCTCTAGGACGCATAGTTTATGAGATATGGGAAAAGAAGTTTTTCATATAAAAATTTCAATTTTTTTAGGTTTTGAGTGGATTTTGCAATTTTTTGAGGGTGGTCACGAATTAAAGTCCTTTTCGCTCTTCGACGCATATTTAAGGAGATATAGCCAAAAGAAGTTTTTCATATAAAAATTTAAATTTTTTGAGGTTTTGTGTGGATTTTTCAATTTTTTGAGGGCGGTCACGAATTATCGTCCTTTTCGCTCTAGGACGCATATTTAAGGAGATATGGGCAAAAGAAGCTTTTCATATAAAAATTTCAATTTTTTTAGGTTTTGGGTGGATTTTTAAATTTTTTGAGGGTGGTCACGAATTATCGTCCTTTTCGCTCTAGGACGCATATTTAAGGAGATATGGGCAAAAGAAGTTTTTCATATAAAAATTTCAATTTTTTTAGGTTTTGGGTGGATTTTTCAATTTTTTTGGGGTGGTCACGAAATAAAGTCCTTTTCGCTCTAGGACGCATAGTTTAGGAGATATGGGCAAAAGGAGTTTTTCATATAAAAATTTCAATTTTTTTAGGTTTTGGGTGGATTTTTCAATTTTTTGAGGGTGGTCACGAATTAAAGTCCTTTTCGCTCTAGGACGCATATTTAAGGATATATGGGCAAAAGAAGTTTTTCATATAAAAATTTAAATTTTTTGAGGTTTTGAGCGGATTTTTCAATTTTTTTGGGGTGGTCACGAAATAAAGTCTTTTTCGCTCTAGGACGCATAGTTTAGGAGATATGGGCAAAAGAAGTTTTTCATATAAAAATTTCATTTTTTTTAGGTTTTGGGTGGATTTTTCAATTTTTTGAGGGTGGTCACGAATTAAAGTCCTTTTCGCTCTAGGACACATATTTAAGGAGATATGGGCAAACGAAGTTTTTCATATAAAAATTTAAATTTTTTGAGGTTTTGAGTGGATTTTTCAATTTTTTGGGGGTGGTCACGAATTAAAGTCCTTTTCGCTCTAGGACGCATATTTAAGGAGATATGGACAAAAGAAGTTTTTCATATAAAAATTTCAATTTTTTTAGGTTATGAGTGAATTTTTCAATTTTTTTGGGGTGGTCACGAAATAAAGTCCTTTTCGCTCTAGGACGCATAGTTTAGGAGATATGGGAAAAAGAAGTTTTTCATATAAAAATTTCAATTTTTTTAGGTTTTGGGTGGATTTTTCAATTTTTTGAGGGTGGTCACGAATTATCATCCTTTTCGCTCTAGGACGCATATTTAAGGAGATATAGCCAAAAGAAGTTTTTCATATAAAAATTTAATTTTTTTTAGGTTTTGGGTGGATTTTTCAATTTTTTGAGGGTGGTCACGAATTATCGTCCTTTTCGCTCTAGGACGCATATTTAAGGAGATATGGGCAAAAGAAGTTTTTCATATAAAAATTTAAATTTTTTGAGGTTTTGAGTGGATTTTTCAATTTTTTGGGGGTGGTCACGAATTAAAGTCCTTTTCGCTCTAGGACGCATATTTAAGGAGATATGGGCAAAAGAAGTTTTTCATATAAAAATTTAAATTTTTTGAGGTTTTGAGTGGATTTTTCAATTTTTTGGGGGTGGTCACGAATTAAAGTCCTTTTCGCTCTAGGACGCATATTTAAGGAGATATGGGCAAAAGAAGTTTTTCATATAAAAATTTAAATTTTTTTAGGTTTTGGGTGAATTTTTCAATTTTTTGAGGGTGGTCCCGAATTATCGTCCTTTTCGCTCTAGGACGCATATTTAAGGAGATATGGGCAAAAGAAGTTTTTCATATAAAAATTTCAATTTTTTTAGGTTTTGGGTGAATTTTTCAATTTTTTTGGGTGGTCACAAATTATCGTCCCTTTCGCTAAGGAGATATGGGCAAAAGAAGTTTTTCATATAAAAATTTCAATTTTTTTAGGTTTTGGGTGAATTTGTCAATTTTTTTGGGGTGGTCACGAAATAAAGTCCTTTTCGCTCTAGGACGCATATTTAAGGAGATATGGGCAAAAGAAGTTTTTCATATAAAAATTTCAATTTTTTTAGGTTTTGGGTGGATGTTTCAATTTTTTTGGGGTGGTCACGAAATAAAGTCCTTTTCGCTCTAGGACGCATAGTTTAGGAGATATGGGTAAAAGAAGTTTTTCATATAAAAATTTCAATTTTTTTAGGTTTTGGGTGGATTTTTCAATTTTTTGAGGGTGCTCACGCATTAAAGTCCTTTTCGCTCTAGGACGCATATTTAAGGAGATATGGGCAAAAGAAGTTTTTCATTTAAAAATTTAAATTTTTTGAGGTTTTGAGTGGATTTTTCAATTTTTTGGGGGTGGTCACGAATTAAAGTCCTTTTCGCTCTAGGACGCATATTTAAGGAGATATGGGCAAAAGAAGTTTTTCATATAAAAATTTCAATTTTTTTAGGTTTTGGGTTGATTTTTCAATTTTTTTGGGGTGATCACGAAATAAAGTCCTTTTCGCTCTAGGACGCATAGTTTAGGAGATATGGGAAAAAGAAGTTTTTCATATAAAAATTTCAATTTTTTTAGGTTTTGGGTAGATTTTTCAATTTTTTTAGGGTGGTCACGAATTATCATCCTTTTCGCTCTAGGACGCATATTTAAGGAGATATAGCCAAAAAAGTTTTTCATATAAAAATTTCAATTTTTTAGGTTTTAGGTGGATTTTTAAATTTTTTGAGGGTGGTCACGAATTATCGTCCTTTTCGCTCTAGGACGCATATTTAAGGAGATATGGGCAAAAGAAGTTTTTCATATAAAAATTTAAATTTTTTGAGGTTTTGAGTGGATTTTTCAATTTTTTGGGGGTGGTCACGAATTAAAGTCCTTTTCGCTCAAGGACGCATATTTAAGGAGATATGGGCAAAAGAAGTTTTTCATATACAAATTTCAATTTTTTTAGGTTTTGGGTGGATTTTTCAATTTTTTTGGAGTGGTCACGAAATAAAGTCCTTTTCGCTCTAGGACGCATAGTTTAGGAGATATGGGAAAAAGAAGTTTTTCATATAAAAATTTCAATTTTTTTAGGTTTTGGGTGGATTTTTCAATTTTTTGAGGGTGGTCACGAATTATCATCCTTTTCGCTCTAGGACGCATATTTAAGGAGACATAGCCAAAAGAAGTTTTTCATATAAAAATTTCAATTTTTTTAGGTTTTAGGTGGATTTTTAAATTTTTTGAGGGTGGTCACGAATTATCGTCCTTTTCGCTCTAGGACGCATATTTAAGGAGATATGGCCAAAAGAAGTTTTTCATATAAAAATTTAAATTTTTTTAGGTCTTAGGTGGATTTTTAAATTTTTTGAGGGTGGTCACGAATTATCGTCCTTTTCGCTCTAGGACGCATATTTAAGCAGATATGGGCAAAAGAAGTTTTTCATATAAAAATTTAAATTTTTTGAGGTTTTGAGTGGATTTTTCAATTTTTTGGGGGTGGTCACGAATTAAAGTCCTTTTCGCTCTAGGACGCATATTTAAGGAGATATAGCCAAAAGAAGTTTTTCATATAAAAATTTCAATTTTTTTAGGTTTTAGGTGGATTTTTAAATTTTTAGAGGGTGGTCACGAATTATCGTCCTTTTCGCTCTAGGACGCATATTTAAGGAGATATGGGCAAAAGAAGTTTTTCATATAAAAATTTCAATTTTTTTAGGTCTTGGGTGGATTTTTCAATTTTTTGAGGGTGGTCACGAAATAAAGTCCTTTTTGCTCTAGGACGCATAGTTAAGAAGATATGGGCAAAAGAAGTTTTTCATATAAAAATTTCAATTTTTTTAGGTTTTGGGTGGATTTTTCAATTTTTTTGGGGTGGTCACGAAGTAAAGTCCTTTTCGCTCTAGGACGCATAGTTTAGGAGATATGGGAAAAAGATAGTTTAGGAGATATGGGATTTTTAAATTTTTTGAGGGTGGTCACGAATTATCGTCCTTTTCGCTCTAGGACGCATATTTAAGGAGATATGGGCAAAAGAAGTTTTTCATATAAAAATTTCAATTTTTTTAGGTCTTGGGTGGATTTTTCAATTTTTTGAGGGTGGTCACGAAATAAAGTCCTTTTCGCTCTAGGACGCATAGTTAAGAAGATATGGGCAAAAGAAGTTTTTCATATAAAAATTTCAATTTTTTTAGGTTTTGGGTGGATTTTTCAATTTTTTTGGGGTGGTCACGAAATAAAGTCCTTTTCGCTCTAGGACGCATAGTTTAGGAGATATGGGAAAAAGAAGTTTTTCATATAAAAATTTCAATTTTTTTAGGTTTTGGGTGGATTTTTCAATTTTTTGAGGGTGGTCACGAATTATCATCCTTTTCGCTCTAGGAGGCATATTTAAGGAGATATAGCCAAAAGAAGTTTTTCATATAAAAATTTCATTTTTTTAGGTTTTGGGTGGATTTTTCAATTTTTTGAGGGTGGTCACGAATTATCGTCCTTTTCGCTCTAGGACGCATATTTAAGGAGATATGGGCAAAAGAAGTTTTTCATATAAAAATTTAAATTTTTTGAGGTTTTGAGTGGATTTTTCAATTTTTTGGGGGTGGTCACGAATTAAAGTCCTTTTCGCTCTAGGACGCATATTTAAGGAGATATGGGCAAAAGAAGTTTTTCATATAAAAATTTAAATTTTTTGAGGTTTTGAGTGGATTTTTCAATTTTTTGGGGGTGGTCACGAATTAAAGTCCTTTTCGCTCTAGGACGCATATTTAAGGAGATATGGGCAAAAGAAGTTTTTCATATAAAAATTTAAATTTTTTTAGGTTTTGGGTGAATTTTTCAAGTTTTTGAGAGTGGTCACGAATTATCGTCCTTTTCGCTCTAGGACGCATATTTAAGGAGATATGGGCAAAAGAAGTTTTTCATATAAAAATTTCCATTTTTTTAGGTTTTGGGTGAATTTTTCAATTTTTTTGGGTGGTCACGAATTATCGTCCTTTTCGCTCTAGGACGCATATTTAAGGAGATATGGGCAAAAGAAGTTTTTCATATAAAAATTTCAATTTTTTTAGGTTTTGGGTGAATTTTGCAATTTTTTTGGGGTGGTCACGAAATAAAGTCCTTTTCGCTCTAGGACGCATATTTAAGGAGATATGGGCAAAAGAAGTTTTTCATATAAAAATTTCAATTTTTTTAGGTTTTGGGTGGATTTTTCAATTTTTTTGGGGTGGTCACGAAATAAAGTCCTTTTCGCTCTAGGACGCATAGTTTAGGAGATATGGGAAAAAGAAGTTTTTCATATAAAAATTTCAATTTTTTTAGGTTTTGGGTGGATTTTTCAATTTTTTGAGGGTGCTCACGCATTAAAGTCCTTTTCGCTCTAGGACGCATATTTAAGGAGATATGGGCAAAAGAAGTTTTTCATATAAAAATTTAAATTTTTTGAGGTTTTGAGTGGATTTTTCAATTTTTTGGGGGTGGTCACGAATTAAAGTCCTTTTCGCTCTAGGACGCATATTTAAGGAGATATGGGCAAAAGAAGTTTTTCATATAAAAATTTCAATTTTTTTAGGTTTTGGGTTGATTTTTCAATTTTTTTGGGGTGGTCACGAATTATCGTCCTTTTCGCTGTAGGACGCATATTTAAGGAGATATGGGCAAAACAAGTTTTTCATATAAAAATTTAAATTTTTTGAGGTTTTGAGTGGATTTTTCAATTTTTTGGGGGTGGTCACGAATTAAAGTCCTTTTCGCTCTAGGGCGCATAGTTTAGGAGATATAGCCAAAAGAAGTTTTTCATATAAAAATTTCAATTTTTTTAGGTTTTAGGTGGATTTTTAAATTTTTTGAGGGTGGTCACGAATTAAAGTCCTTTTCGCTCTAGGACGCATATTTAAGGAGATATAGCCAAAAGAAGTTTTTCATATAAAAATTTCAATTTTTTGAGGTTTTGAGTGGATTTTTCAATTTTTTGGGGGTGGTCACGAATTAAAGTCCTTTTCGCTCTAGGACGCGTAGTTTAGGAGATATGGGAAAAAGAAGTTTTTCATATAAAAATTTCAATTTTTTTAGGTTTTGGGTGGATTTTTAAATTTTTTTGGGGTGGTCACGAAATAAAGTCCTTTTCGCTCTAGGACGCGTAGTTTAGGAGATATGGGAAAAAGAAGTTTTTCATATAAAAATTTCAATTTTTTTAGGTTTTGGGTGGATTTTTCAATTTTTTTGGGGTGGTCACGAGATAAAGTCCTTTTCGCTCTAGGACGCATAGTTTAGGAGATATGGGAAAAAGAAGTTTTTCATATAAAAATTTCAATTTTTTTAGGTTTTAGGTGGATTTTTCAATTTTTTGAGGGTTTCGCTCTAGGACGCATATTTAAGGAGATATGGGCAAAAGAAGTTTTTCATATAAAAATTTCAATGATTTTAGGTTTTGGGTGGATTTTTCAATTTTTTTAGGGTGGTCACGAATTATCATCCTTTTCGCTCTAGGACGCATATTTAAGGAGATATAGCCAAAAGAAGTTTTTCATATAAAAATTTCAATTTTTTTAGGTTTTGGGTGGATTTTTGAATTTTTTGAGGGTGGTCACGAATTAAAGTCCTTTTTGCTCTAGGACGCATATTTAAGGAGGTATGGACAAAAGAAGTTTTTCATATAAAAATTTAAATTTTTCTAGGTTTATTTTTCAATTTTTTGAGGGTGGTCACGAATAAAAGTCCTTTTCGCTCTAGGACGCATATTTAAGGAGATATAGCCAAAAGAAGTTTGTCATATAAAAATTTCAATTTTTTTAGGTTTTGGGTGGATTTTTCAATTTTTTGAGGGTGGTCACGAATTCAAGTCCTTTTCGCTCTAGGACGCATATTTAAGGAGATATGGGCAAAAGAAGTTTTTCATATAAAAATTTCAATTTTTTTAGGTTTTGGGTGGATTTTTCAATTTTTTGAGGGTGGTCACGATTAAAGTCCTTTTCGCTCTAGGACGCATATTTAAGGAGATATGGACAAAAGAAGTTTTTCATATAAAAATTTAAATTTTTCTAGGTTTATTTTTCAATTTTTTGAGGGTGGTCACGAATTAAAGTCCTTTTCGCTCTAGGACGCATATTTAAGGAGATATGGGCAAAAGAAGTTTTTCATATAAAAATTTCAATTTTTTTAGGTTTTGGGTGGATTTTTCAATTTTTTGAGGGTGGTCACGATTAAAGTCCTTTTCGCTCTAGGACGCATATTTAAGGAGATATGGACAAAAGAAGTTTTTCATATAAAAATTTAAATTTTTCTAGGTTTATTTTTCAATTTTTTGAGGGTGGTCACGAATTAAAGTCCTTTTCGCTCTAGGACGCATATTTAAGGAGATATAGCCAAAAGAAGTTTTTCATATAAAAATTTAAATTTTTTGAGGTTTTTAGTGGATTTTTCAATTTTTTGGGGGTGGTCACGAATTAAAGTCCTTTTCGCTCTAGGACGCATAGTTTAGGAGATATGGGCAAAAGAAGTTTTTCATATAAAAATTTCAATTTTTGTAGGTTTTGGGTGGATTTTTCAATTTTTTTGGGGTGGTCACGAAATAAAGTCCTTTTCGCTCTAGGACGCATAGTTTAGGAGATATGGGAAAAAGAAGTTTTTCATATAAAAATTTCAATTTTTTTAGGTTTTGGGTGGATTTTTCAATTTTTTTGGGGTGGTCACGAAATAAAGTCCTTTTCGCTCTAGGACGCATATTTAAGGAGATATGGGCAAAAGAAGTTGTTCATATAAAAATTTCAATTTTTTTAGGTTTTAGGTGGATTTTTCAATTTTTTTTTGAGGGTGGTCACGAATTAAAGTCCTTTTCGCTCTAGGACGCATATTTAAGGAGATATGGCCAAAAGAAGTTTTTCATATAAAAATTTCAATTTTTTTAGGTTTTGGGTGGATTTTTAAATTTTTTGAGGGTGGTCACGAATTATCATCCTTTTCGCTCTAGGACGCATATTTAAGGAGATATGGGCAAAAGAAGTTTTTCATATAAAAATTTCAAATTTTTTAGGTTTTGGGTGGATTTTTCAATTTTTTTGGGGTGGTCACGAATTAAAGTCCTTTTCGCTCTAGGACGCTTAGTTTAGGAGATATGGGCAAAAGAAGTTTTTCATATAAAAATTTCAATTTTTTTAGGTTTTGGGTGGATTTTTGAATTTTTTGAGGGTGGTCACGAATTAAAGTCCTTTTCGCTCTAGGACGCATATTTAAGGAGATATGGGCAAAAGAAGTTTTTCATATAAAAATTTCAATGATTTTAGGTTTTGGGTGGATTTTTCAATTTTTTGGGGTGGTCACGAATTAAAGTCCTTTTCGCTCTAGGACGCATATTTAAGGATATATGGACAAAAGAAGTTGTTCATATAAAAATTTAAATTTTTCTAGGTTTATTTTTCAATTTTTTGAGGGTGGTCACGAATTAAAGTCCTTTTCGCTCTAGGACGCATATTTAAGGAGATATACCCAAAAGAAGTTTTTCATATAAAAATTTCAATTTTTTTAGGTTTTGGGTGGATTTTGCAATTTTTTGAGGGTGGTCACGAATTATCGTCCTTTTCGCTCTAGGACGCATATTTAAGGAGATATGGGCAAAAGAAGTTTTTCATATAAAAATTTAAATTTTTTGAGGTTTTGAGTGGATTTTTCAATTTTTTGGGGGTGGTCACGAATTAAAGTCCTTTTCGCTCTAGGACGCATAGTTTAGGAGATATGGGAAAAAGAAGTTTTTCATATAAAAATTTCAATTTTTTTAGGTTTTGGGTGGATTTTTCAATTTTTTGAGGGTGGTCACGAATTAAAGTCCTTTTCGCTCTAGGGCGCATATTTAAGGAGATATAGCCAAAAGAAGTTTTTCATATAAAAATTTCAATTTTTTTAGGTTTTGGGTGGATTTTTCAATTTTTTGAGGGTGGTCACGAATTATCGTCCTTTTCGCTCTAGGACGCATATTTAAGGAGATATGGGCAAAAGAAGTTTTTCATATAAAAATTTAAATTTTTTGAGGTTTTGAGTGGATTTTTCAATTTTTTGAGGGTGGTCACGAATTAAAGTCCTTTTCGCTCTAGGACGCATATTTAAGGAGATATAGCCAAAAGAAGTTTTTCATATAAAAATTTAAATTTTTTGAGGTTTTTAGTGGATTTTTCAATTTTTTGGGGGTGGTCACGAATTAAAGTCCTTTTCGCTCTAGGACGCATAGTTTAGGAGATATGGGCAAAAGAAGTTTTTCATATAAAAATTTCAATTTTTTTAGGTTTTGGGTGGATTTTTCAATTTTTTTGGGGTGGTCACGAAATAAAGTCCTTTTCGCTCTAGGACGCATAGTTTAGGAGATATGGGAAAAAGAAGTTTTTCATATAAAAATTTCAAATTTTTTAGGTTTTGGGTGGATTTTTCAATTTTTTTGGGGTGGTCACGAATTAAAGTCCTTTTCGCTCTAGGACGCTTAGTTTAGGAGATATGGGCAAAAGAAGTTTTTCATATAAAAATTTCAATTTTTTTAGGTTTTGGGTGGATTTTTGAATTTTTTGAGGGTGGTCACGAATTAAAGTCCTTTTCGCTCTAGGACGCATATTTAAGGATATATGGACAAAAGAAGTTTTTCATATAAAAATTTAAATTTTTCTAGGTTTATTTTTCAATTTTTTGAGGGTGGTCACGAATTAAAGTCCTTTTCGCTCTAGGACGCATATTTAAGGAGATATACCCAAAAGAAGTTTTTCATATAAAAATTTCAATTTTTTTAGGTTTTGGGTGGATTTTGCAATTTTTTGAGGGTGGTCACGAATTATCGTCCTTTTCGCTCTAGGACGCATATTTAAGGAGATATGGGCAAAAGAAGTTTTTCATATAAAAATTTAAATTTTTTGAGGTTTTGAGTGGATTTTTCAATTTTTTGGGGGTGGTCACGAATTAAAGTCCTTTTCGCTCTAGGACGCATAGTTTAGGAGATATGGGAAAAAGAAGTTTTTCATATAAAAATTTCAATTTTTTTAGGTTTTGGGTGGATTTTTCAATTTTTTGAGGGTGGTCACGAATTAAAGTCCTTTTCGCTCTAGGACGCATATTTAAGGAGATATGGGCAAAAGAAGTTTTTCGTATAAAAATTTCAATTTTTTTTAGGTTTTGGGTGGATTTTTCAATTTTTTTGGGGTGGTCACGAAATAAAATCCTTTTCGCTCTAGGACGCATAGTTTAGGAGATATGGGAAAAAGAAGTTTTTCATATAAAAATTTCAATTTTTTTAGGTTTTGGGTGGATTTTTCAATTTTTTGGGGGTGGTCACGAATTAAAGTCCTTTTCGCTCTAGGACGCATATTTAAGGAGATATGGGCAAAAGAAGTTTTTCATATAAAAATTTCAATTTTTTTAGGTTTTGGGTGGATTTTTCAATTTTTTGAGGGTGGTCACGAATTATCGTCCTTTTCGCTCTAGGACGCATATTTAAGGAGATATGGGCAAAAGAAGTTTTTCATATAAAAATTTAAATTTTTTGAGGTTTTGAGTGGATTTTTAAATTTTTTGGGGGTGGTCACGAATTAAAGTCCTTTTCGCTCTAGGACGCATATTTAAGGAGATATGGGCAAAAGAAGTTTTTCATATAAACATTTCAATTTTTTTAGGTTTTGGGTGAATTTTTCAATTTTTTTGGGGTGGTCACGAATTAAAGTCCTTTTCGCTCTAGGACGCATATTTAAGGAGATATGGGCAATAGAAGTTTTTCATATAAAAATTTAAATTTTTTTAGGTTTTGGGTGAATTTTTCAATTTTTTTGGGGTGGTCACGAATTAAAGTCCTTTTCGCTCTAGGACGCATAGTTTAGGAGATATGGGCAAAAGAAGTTTTTCATATAAAAATTTCAATTTTTTTAGGTTTTGGGTGAATTTTTCAATTTTTTTGGGGTGGTCACGAATTAAAGTCCTTTTCGCTCTAGGACGCATATTTAAGGAGATATGGGCAAAAGAAGTTTTTCATATAAAAATTTAAATTTTTTGAGGTTTTGAGTGGATTTTTAAATTTTTTGGGGGTGGTCACGAATTAAAGTCCTTTTCGCTCTAGGACGCATATTTAAGGAGATATGGGCAAAAGAAGTTTTTCATATAAAAATTTCAATTTTTTTAGGTTTTGGGTGGATTTTTCAATTTTTTGAGGGTGGTCACGAATTAAAGTCCTTTTCGCTCTAGGACGCATATTTAAGGAGATATGGGCAAAAGAAGTTTTTCATATAAAAATTTAAATTTTTTGAGGTTTTGAGTGGATTTTTCAATTTTTTGGGGGTGGTCACGAATTAAAGTCCTTTTCGCTCTAGGACGCATAGTTTAGGAGATATGGGCAAAAGAAGTTTTTCATATAAAAATTTCAATTTTTTTAGGTTTTGGTTGAATTTTTCAATTTTTTTGGGGTGGTCACGAATTAAAGTCCTTTTCGCTCTAGGACGCATAGTTTAGGAGATATGGGCAGAAGAACTTTTTCATATAAAAATTTCAATTTTTTTAGGTTTTGGGTGGATTTTTCAATTTTTTGAGGGTGGTCACGAATTAAAGTCCTTTTCGCTCTAGGACGCATATTTAAGGAGATATGGGCAAAAGAAGTTTTTCATATAAAAATTTCAATGATTTTAGGTTTTGGGTGGATTTTGCAATTTTTTTAGGGTGGTCACGAATTAAAGTCCTTTTCGCTCTAGGACGCATATTTATCCCCTTAAAGCCAAAAGAAGTTTTTCATATAAAAATTTCAATTTTTTTAGGTTTTGGGTGGATTTTTCAATTTTTTGAGGGTGGTCACGAATTAAAGTCCTTTTCGCTCTAGGACGCATATTTAAGGAGATATGGGCAAAAGAAGTTTTTCATATAAAAATTTAAATTTTTTGAGGTTTTGAGTGGATTTTTCAATTTTTTGGGGGTGGTCACGAATTAAAGTCCTTTTCGCTCTAGGACGCATAGTTTAGGAGATATGGGCAAAAGAAGTTTTTCATATAAAAATTTCAATTTTTTTAGGTTTTGGGTGAATTTTTCAATTTTTTTGGGGTGGTCACGAAATAAAGTCCTTTTCGCTCTAGGACGCATAGTTTAGGAGATATGGGCAAAAGAAGTTTTTCATATAAAAATTTAAATTTTTTGAGGTTTTGAGTGGATTTTTCAATTTTTTGGGGGTGGTCACGAATTAAAGTCCTTTTCGCTCTAGGACGCATATTTCAGGAGATATGGGCAAAAGAAGTTTTTCATATAAAAATTTCAATTTTTTTAGGTTATGGGTGGATTTTTCAATTTTTTGAGGGTGGTCACGAATTAAAGTCCTTTTCGCTCTAGGACGCATAGTTTAGGAGATATGGGAAAAAGAAGTTTTTCATATAAAAATTTAAATTTTTTTAGGTTTTGGGTGGATTTTTCAATTTTTTGAGGGTGGTCACGAATTAAAGTCCCTTTCGCTCTAGGACGCATATTTAAGGAGATATAGCCAAAAGAAGTTTTTCATATAAAAATTTCAATTTTTTTAGGTTTTAGGTGGATTTTTAAATTTTTTGAGGGTGGTCACGAATTATCGTCCTTTTCGCTCTAGGACGCATATTTAAGGAGATATGGGCAAAAGAAGTTTTTCATATAAAAATTTAAATTTTTTGAGGTTTTGGGTGGATTTTTCAATTTTTTTGGGGTGGTCACGAAATAAAGTCCTTTTCGCTCTAGGACGCATAGTTTAGGAGATATGGGAAAAAGAAGTTTTTCATATAAAAATTTCAATTTTTTTAGGTTTTGGGTGGATTTTTCAATTTTTTGGGGGTGGTCACGAATTAAAGTCCTTTTCGCTCTAGGACGCATATTTAAGGAGATATAGCCAAAAGAAGTTTTTCATATAAAAATTTCAATTTTTTTAGGTTTTAGGTGGATTTTTAAATTTTTTGAGGGTGGTCACGAATTATCGTCCTTTTCGCTCTAGGACGCATATTTAAGGAGATATGGGCAAAAGAAGTTTTTCATATAAAAATTTCAATTTTTTTAGGTTTTAGGTGGATTTTTCAATTTTTTGGGGGTGGTCACGAATTAAAGTCCTTTTCGCTCTAGGACGCATATTTCAGGAGATATGGGCAAAAGAAGTTTTTCATATAAAAATTTCAATTTTTTTAGGTTATGGGTGGATTTTTCAATTTTTTGAGGGTGGTCACGAATTAAAGTCCTTTTCGCTCTAGGACGCATAGTTTAGGAGATATGGGAAAAAGAAGTTTTTCATATAAAAATTTAAATTTTTTTAGGTTTTGGGTGGATTTTTCAATTTTTTGAGGGTGGTCACGAATTAAAGTCCCTTTCGCTCTAGGACGCATATTTAAGGAGATATAGCCAAAAGAAGTTTTTCATATAAAAATTTCAATTTTTTTAGGTTTTAGGTGGATTTTTAAATTTTTTGAGGGTGGTCACGAATTATCGTCCTTTTCGCTCTAGGACGCATATTTAAGGAGATATGGGCAAAAGAAGTTTTTCATATAAAAATTTAAATTTTTTGAGGTTTTGGGTGGATTTTTCAATTTTTTTGGGGTGGTCACGAAATAAAGTCCTTTTCGCTCTAGGACGCATAGTTTAGGAGATATGGGAAAAAGAAGTTTTTCATATAAAAATTTCAATTTTTTTAGGTTTTGGGTGGATTTTTCAATTTTTTGGGGGTGGTCACGAATTAAAGTCCTTTTCGCTCTAGGACGCATATTTAAGGAGATATAGCCAAAAGAAGTTTTTCATATAAAAATTTCAATTTTTTTAGGTTTTAGGTGGATTTTTAAATTTTTTGAGGGTGGTCACGAATTATCGTCCTTTTCGCTCTAGGACGCATATTTAAGGAGATATGGGCAAAAGAAGTTTTTCATATAAAAATTTCAATTTTTTTAGGTTTTAGGTGGATTTTTAAATTTTTTGAGGGTGGTCACGAATTATCGTCCTTTTCGCTCTAGGACGCATATTTAAGGAGATATGGGCAAAAGAAGTTTTTCATATAAAAATTTAAATTTTTTGAGGTTTTGAGTGGATTTTTCAATTTTTTGGGGGTGGTCACGAATTAAAGTCCTTTTCGCTCTAGGACGCATATTTAAGGAGATATGGGCAAAAGAAGTTTTTCATATAAAAATTTAAATTTTTTGAGGTTTTGAGTGGATTTTTCAATTTTTTGGGGGTGGTCACGAATTAAAGTCCTTTTCGCTCTAGGACGCATAGTTTAGGAGATATGGGCAAAAGAAGATTTTCATATAAAAATTTCAATTTTTTTAGGTTTTGGGTGAATTTTTCAATTTTTTTGGGGTGGTCACGAAATAAAGTCCTTTTCGCTCTAGGACGCATAGTTTAGGAGATATGGGCAAAAGAAGTTTTTCATATAAAAATTTAAATTTTTTGAGGTTTTGAGTGGATTTTTCAATTTTTTGGGGGTGGTCACGAATTAAAGTCCTTTTCGCTCTAGGACGCATATTTCAGGAGATATGGGCAAAAGAAGTTTTTCATATAAAAATTTCAATTTTTTTAGGTTATGGGTGGATTTTTCAATTTTTTGAGGGTGGTCACGAATTAAAGTCCTTTTCGCTCTAGGACGCATAGTTTAGGAGATATGGGAAAAAGAAGTTTTTCATATAAAAATTTAAATTTTTTTAGGTTTTGGGTGGATTTTTCAATTTTTTGAGGGTGGTCACGAATTAAAGTCCTTTTCGCTCTAGGACGCATATTTAAGGAGATATGGGCAAAAGAAGTTTTTCATATAAAAATTTCAATGATTGTAGGTTTTGGGTGGATTTTTCAATTTTTTTAGGGTGGTCACGAATTAAAGTCCTTTTCGCTCTAGGACGCATATTTAAGGAGATATGGGCAAAAGAAGTTTTTCATATAAAAATTTAAATTTTTTGAGGTTTTGAGTGGATTTTTCAATTTTTTGGGGGTGGTCACGAATTAAAGTCCTTTTCGCTCTAGGACGCATAGTTTAGGAGATATGGGAAAAAGAAGTTTTTCATATAAAAATTTCAATTTTTTTAGGTTTTGGGTGGATTTTTCAATTTTTTGGGGGTGGTCACGAATTAAAGTCCTTTTCGCTCTAGGACGCATATTTAAGGAGATATAGCCAAAAGAAGTTTTTCATATAAAAATTTAATTTTTTTGAGGTTTTGAGTGGATTTTTCAATTTTTTGGGGGTGGTCACGAATTAAAGTCCTTTTCGCTCTAGGACGCATAGTTTAGGAGATATGGGCAAAAGAAGTTTTTCATATAAAAATTTCAATTTTTTTAGGTTTTGGGTGAATTTTTCAATTTTTTTGGGGTGGTTACGAAATAAAGTCCTTTTCGCTCTAGGACGCATAGTTTAGGAGATATGGGCAAAAGAAGTTTTTCATATAAAAATTTAAATTTTTTGAGGTTTTGAGTGGATTTTTCAATTTTTTGGGGGTGGTCACGAATTAAAGTCCTTTTCGCTCTAGGACGCATATTTCAGGAGATATGGGCAAAAGAAGTTTTTCATATAAAAATTTCAATTTTTTTAGGTTATGGGTGGATTTTTCAATTTTTTGAGGGTGGTCACGAATTAAAGTCCTTTTCGCTCTAGGACGCATAGTTTAGGAGATATGGGAAAAAGAAGTTTTTCATATAAAAATTTAAATTTTTTTAGGTTTTGGGTGGATTTTTCAATTTTTTGAGGGTGGTCACGAATTAAAGTCCCTTTCGCTCTAGGACGCATATTTAAGGAGATATAGCCAAAAGAAGTTTTTCATATAAAAATTTCAATTTTTTTAGGTTTTAGGTGGATTTTTAAATTTTTTGAGGGTGGTCACGAATTATCGTCCTTTTCGCTCTAGGACGCATATTTAAGGAGATATGGGCAAAAGAAGTTTTTCATATAAAAATTTAAATTTTTTGAGGTTTTGGGTGGATTTTTCAATTTTTTTGGGGTGGTCACGAAATAAAGTCCTTTTCGCTCTAGGACGCATAGTTTAGGAGATATGGGAAAAAGAAGTTTTTCATATAAAAATTTAAATTTTTTTAGGTTTTGGGTGGATTTTTCAATTTTTTGGGGGTGGTCACGAATTAAAGTCCTTTTCGCTCTAGGACGCATATTTAAGGAGATATAGCCAAAAGAAGTTTTTCATATAAAAATTTCAATTTTTTTAGGTTTTAGGTGGATTTTTAAATTTTTTGAGGGTTGTCACGAATTATCGTCCTTTTCGCTCTAGGACGCATATTTAAGGAGATATGGGCAAAAGAAGTTTTTCATATAAAAATTTCAATTTTTTTAGGCTTTAGGTGGATTTTTAAATTTTTTGAGGGTGGTCACGAATTATCGTCCTTTTCGCTCTAGGACGCATATTTAAGGAGATATGGGCAAAAGAAGTTTTTCATATAAAAATTTAAATTTTTTGAGGTTTTGAGTGGATTTTTCAATTTTTTGGGGGTGGTCACGAATTAAAGTCCTTTTCGCTCTAGGACGCATAGTTTAGGAGATATGGGCAAAAGAAGTTTTTCATATAAAAATTTCAATTTTTTTAGGTTTTGGGTGAATTTTTCAATTTTTTTGGGGTGGTCACGAAATAAAGTCCTTTTCGCTCTAGGACGCATAGTTTAGGAGATATGGGCAAAAGAAGTTTTTCATATAAAAATTTAAATTTTTTGAGGTTTTGGGTGGATTTTTCAATTTTTTGGGGGTGGTCACGAATTAAAGTCCTTTTCGCTCTAGGACGCATATTTCAGGAGATACGAGCAAAAGAAGTTTTTCATATAAAAATTTCAATTTTTTTAGGTTATGGGTGGATTTTTCAATTTTTTGAGGGTGGTCACGAATTAAAGTCCTTTTCGCTCTAGGACGCATAGTTTAGGAGATATGGGAAAAAGAAGTTTTTCATATAAAAATTTAAATTTTTTTAGGTTTTGGGTGGATTTTTCAATTTTTTGAGGGTGGTCACGAATTAAAGTCCCTTTCGCTCTAGGACGCGTATTTATCCCCTTAAAGCCAAAAGAAGTTTTTCATATAAAAATTTCAATTTTTTGAGGTTTTGGGTGAATTTTTCAATTTTTTTGGGGTGGTCACGAATTAAAGTTCTTTTCGCTCTAGGACGCATAGTTTAGGAGATATGGGCAAAAGAAGTTTTTCATATAAAAATTTCAATTTTTTTAGGTTTTGGGTGAATTTTTCAATTTTTTTGGGGTGGTCACGAAATAAAGTCCTTTTCGCTCTAGGACGCATAGTTTAGGAGATATGGGCAAAAGAAGTTTTTCATATAAAAATTTAAATTTTTTGAGGTTTTGAGTGGATTTTTCAATTTTTTGGGGTGGTCACGAATTAAAGTCCTTTTCGCTCTAGGACGCATATTTCAGGAGATATGGGCAAAAGAAGTTTTTCATATAAAAATTTCAATTTTTTTAGGTTATGGGTGGATTTTTCAATTTTTTGAGGGTGGTCACGAATTAAAGTCCTTTTCGCTCTAGGACGCATAGTTTAGGAGATATGGGAAAAAGAAGTTTTTCATATAAAAATTTAAATTTTTTTAGGTTTTGGGTGGATTTTTCAATTTTTTGAGGGTGGTCACGAATTAAAGTCCCTTCGCTCTAGGACGCATATTTAAGGAGATATAGCCAAAAGAAGTTTTTCATATAAAAATTTTAATTTTTTTCGGTTTTAGGTGGATTTTTAAATTTTTTGAGGGTGGTCACGAATTATCGTCCTTTTCGCTCTAGGACGCATATTTAAGGAGATATGGGCAAAAGAAGTTTTTCATATAAAAATTTAAATTTTTTGAGGTTTTGGGTGGATTTTTCAATTTTTTTGGGGTGGTCACGAAATAAAGTCCTTTTCGCTCTAGGACGCGTGGGAAAAAGAAGTTTTTCATATAAAAATTTCATTTTTTTTAGGTTTTGGGTGGATTTTTCAATTTTTTGGGGGTGGTCACGAATTAAAGTCCTTTTCGCTCTAGGACGCATATTTAAGGAGATATAGCCAAAAGAAGTTTTTCATATAAAAATTTCATTTTTTTAGGTTTTAGGTCGATTTTTAAATTTTTTGAGGGTGGTCACGAATTATCGTCCTTTTCGCTCTAGGACGCATATTTAAGGAGATATGGGCAAAAGAAGTTTTTCATATAAAAATTTCAATTTTTTTAGGTTTTAGGTGGATTTTTAAATTTTTTGAGGGTGGTCACGAATTATCGTCCTTTTCGCTCTAGGACGCATATTTAGGAGATATGGGCAAAAGAAGTTTTTCATATAAAAATTTAAATTTTTTGAGGTTTTGAGTGGATTTTTCAATTTTTTGGGGGTGGTCACGAATTAAAGTCCTTTTCGCTCTAGGACGCATATTTAAGGAGATATGGGCAAAAGAAGTTTTTCATATAAAAATTTAAATTTTTTGAGGTTTTGAGTGGATTTTTCAATTTTTTGGGGGTGGTCACGAATTAAAGTCCTTTTCGCTCTAGGACGCATATTTAAGGAGATATGGGCAAAAGAAGTTTTTCATATAAAAATTTCAATTTTTTTAGGTTTTGGGTGGATTTTTCAATTTTTTTAGGGTGGTCACGAATTAAAGTCCTTTTCGCTCTAGGACGCATATTTAAGGAGATATGGGCAAAAGAAGTTTTTCATATAAAAATTTAAATTTTTTTATGTTTTGAGTGGACTTTTCAATTTGTTGGTGGTGGTCACGAATTAAAGTCTTTTTCGCTCTAGGACGCATATTTAAGGAGATATGGCCAAAAGAAGATTTTCATATAAAAATTTCAATTTTTTTAGGTTTTGTGTGGATTTTTCAATTTTTTGAGGGTGGTCACGAATTATCATCCTTTTCGCTCTAGGACGCATATTTAAGGAGATATAGCCAAAAGAAGTGTTTCATATAAAAATTTCAATTTTTTTAGGTTTTGGGTGGATTTTTCAATATTTTGAGGGTGGTCACGAATTAAAGTCCTTTTCGCTCTAGGACGCATATTTAAGGAGATATGGGCAAAAGAAGTTTTTCATATAAAAATTTCAATTTTTTTAGGTTTTGGGTGGATTTTTCAATTTTTTTGGGGTGGTCACGAATTAAAGTCCTTTTCGCTCTAGGACGCATATTTAAGGAGATATGGGCAAAAGAAGTTTTTCATATAAAAATTTCAATTTTTTTAGGTTTTGGGTGGATTTTTCAATTTTTTTTGGGTGGTCACGAAATAAAGTCCTTTTCGCTCTAGGACGCATATTTTAGGAGATATGGGAAAAAGAAGTTTTTCATATAAAAATTTAAATTTTTTTAGGTTTTGGGTGAATTTTTCAATTTTTTGAGGGTGGTCACGAATTATCATCCTTTTCGCTCTAGGACGCATATTTAAGGAGATATAGCCAAAAGAAGTTTTTCATATAAAAATTTCAATTTTTTTTAGGTCTTAGGTGGATTTTTAAATTTTTTGAGGGTGGTCACGAATTATCGTCCTTTTCGCTCTAGGACGCATATTTAAGGAGATATGGGCAAAAGAAGTTTTTCATATAAAAATTTCAATTTTTTTAGGTTTTGGGTGGATTTTTCAATTTTTTGAGGGTGGTCACGAATTAAAGTCCTTTTCGCTCTAGGACGCATATTTAAGGGGATATAGCCAAAAGAAGTTTTTCATATAAAAATTTCAAGTTTTTTAGGTTTTGGGTGGATTTTTCAATTTTTTGAGGGTGGTCACGAATTATCGTCCTTTTCGCTCTAGGACGCATATTTAAGGAGATATGGACAAAAGAAGTTTTTCATATAAAAATTTAAATTTTTTGAGGTTTTGAGTGGATTTTTCAATTTTTTGGGGGTGGTCACGAATTAAAGTCCTTTTCGCTCTAGGACGCATAGTTTAGGAGATATAGGCAAAAGAAGTTTTTCATATAAAAATTTCAATTTTTTTAGGTTTTGGGTGAATTGTTCAATTTTTTTGGGGTGGTCACGAAATAAAGTCCTTTTCGCTCTAGGACGCATAGTTTAGGAGATATGGGCAAAAGAAGTTTTTCATATAAAAATTTAAATTTTTTGAGGTTTTGAGTGGATTTTTCAATTTTTTTGGGGGTGGTCACGAATTAAAGTCCTTTTCGCTCTAGGACGCATATTTAAGGAGATATAGCCAAAAGAAGTTTTTCATATAAAAATTTCAATTTTTTTAGGTGGATTTTTAAATTTTTTGAGGGTGGTCACGAATTATCGTCCTTTTCGCTCTAGGACGCATATTTAAGGAGATATGGGCAAAAGAAGTTTTTCATATAAAAATTTAAATTTTTTGAGGTTTTGAGTGGATTTTTCAATTTTTTGGGGGTGGTCACGAATTAAAGTCCTTTTCGCTCTAGGACGCATATTTAAGGAGATATGGGCAAAAGAAGTTTTTCATATAAAAATTTCAATTTTTTTAGGTTTTGGGTGGATTTTTCAATTTTTTTTGGGTGGTCACGAAATAAAGTCCTTTTCGCTCTAAGACGCATATTTAAGGAGATATGGGAAAAAGAAGTTTTTCATATAAAAATTTCAATTTTTTTAGGTTTTGGGTGGATTTTTCAATTTTTTTGGGGTGGTCACGAATTAAAGTCCTTTTCGCTCTAGGACGCATATTTAAGGAGATATGGGCAAAAGAAGTTTTTCATATAAAAATTTCAATTTTTTTAGGTTTTGGGTGGATTTTTCAATTTTTTTTTTGGGTGGTCACCAAATAAAGTCCTTTTCGCTCTAAGACGCATTTTTAAGGAGATATGGGCAAAAGATGTTTTTCATATAAAAATTTCAATTTTTTTAGGTTTTGGGTGGATTTTCAAATTTTTTTGGGTGGTCACGAATTAAAGTCCTTTTCGCTCTAGGACGCATATTTAATGAGATATGGGCAAAAGAAGTTTTTCATATAAAAATTTAAATTTTTTTAGGTTTTGAGTGGACTTTTCAATTTTTTGGTGGTGGTCACGAATTAAAGTCCTTTTCGCTCTAGGACGCATATTTAAGGAGATATGGGCAAAAGAAGTTTTTCATATAAAAATTTAAATTTTTTGAGGTTTTGAGTGGATTTTTAAATTTTTTGGGGGTGGTCACGAATTAAAGTCCTTTTCGCTCTAGGACGCATAGTTTAGGAGATATAGGCAAAAGAAGTTTTTCATATAAAAATTTCAATTTTTTTAGGTTTTGGGTGAATTTTTCAATTTTTTTGGGGTGGTCACGAAATAAAGTCCTTTTCGCTCTAGGACGCATAGTTTAGGAGATATGGGCAAAAGAAGTTTTTCATATAAAAATTTAAATTTTTTGTGGTTTTGAGTGGATTTTTCAATTTTTTGGGGGTGGTCACGAATTAAAGTCCTTTTCGCTCTAGGACGCATAGTTTAGGAGATATGGGAAAAAGAAGTTTTTCATATAAAAATTTCAATTTTTTTAGGTTTTGGGTGGATTTTTCAATTTTTTGAGGGTGGTCACGAATTAAAGTCCTTTTCGCTCTAGGACGCATAGTTTAGGAGATATGGGAAAAAGAAGTTTTTCATATAAAAATTTCAATTTTTTTAGGTTTCAGGTGGATTTTTAAATTTTTTGAGGGTGGTCACGAATTATCGTCCTTTTCGCTCTAGGACGCATATTTAAGGAGATATGGGCAAAAGAAGTTTTTCATATAAAAATTTAAATTTTTTGAGGTTTTGGGTGGATTTTTCAATTTTTTGGGGGTGGGCACGAATTAAAGTCCTTTTCGCTCTAGGACGCATATTTAAGGAGATATGGACAAAAGAAGTTTTTCATATAAAAATTTCAATTTTTTTAGGTTTTGGGTGGATTTTTCAATTTTGTTTGGGTGGTCACGAAATAAAGTCCTTTTCGCTCTAAGACGCATATTTAAGGAGATATGGACAAAAGAAGTTTTTCTGTAAAAATTTCAATTTTTTTAGGTTTTCGGTGGATTTTTCAATTTTTTGAGGGTGGTCACGAATTAAAGTCCTTTTCGCTCTAGGACGCATATTTAAGGAGATATGGGCAAAAGAAGTTTTTCATATAAAAATTTAAATTTTTTTAGGTTTTGAGTGGACTTTTCAATTTTTTGGTGGTGGTCACGAATTAAAGTCCTTTTCGCTCTAGGACGCATATTTAAGGAGATATGGCCAAAAGAAGATTTTCATATAAAAATTTCAATTTTTTTAGGTTTTGGGTGGATTTTTCAATTTTTTGAGGGTGGTCACGAATTATCATCCTTTTCGCTCTAGGACGCATATTTAAGGAGATATAGCCAAAAGAAGTGTTTCATATAAAAATTTAAATTTTTTTAGGTTTTGGGTGGATTTTTCAATTTTTTGAGGGTGGTCACGAATTAAAGTCCTTTTCGCTCTAGGACGCATATTTAAGGAGATATGGGCAAAAGAAGTTTTTCATATAAAAATTTCATTTTTTTTAGGTTTTGGGTGGATTTTCCAATTTTTTTGGGTGGTCACGAAATAAAGTCCTTTTCGCTCTAAGACGCATTTTTAAGGAGATATGGGCAAAAGAAGTTTTTCATATAAAAATTTCAATTTTTTAGGTTTTGGGTGGATTTTCCAATTTTTTTAGGGTGGTCACGAATTAAAGTCCTTTTCGCTCTAGGACGCATATTTAAGGAGATATGGGCAAAAGAAGTTTTTCATATAAAAATTTAAATTTTTTTAGGTTTTGAGTGGACTTTTCAATTTTTTGGTGGTGGTCACGAATTAAAGTCCTTTTCGCTCTAGGACGCATATTTAAGGAGATATGGGCAAAAGAAGTTTTTCATATAAAAAATTAAATTTTTTGAGGTTTTGAGTGGATTTTTCAATTTTTTGGGGGTGGTCACGAATTAAAGTCCTTTTCGCTCTAGGACGCATATTTAAGGAGATATAGCCAAAAGAAGTTTTTCATATAAAAATTTCAATTTTTTTAGGTTTTAGGTGGATTTTTAAATTTTTTGAGGGTGGTCACGAATTATCGTCCTTTTCCCTCTAGGACGCATATTTAAGGAGATATGGGCAAAAGAAGTTTTTCATATAAAAATTTAAATTTTTTGAGGTTTTGGGTGGATTTTTCAATTTTTTTGGGGTGGTCACGAAATAAAGTCCTTTTCGCTCTAGGACGCATAGTTTAGGAGATATGGGAAAAAGAAGTTTTTCATATAAAAATTTCAATTTTTTTAGGTTTTGGGTGGATTTTTCAATTTTTTGAGGGTGGTCACGAATTAAAGTCCTTTTCGCTCTAGGACGCATATTTAAGGAGATATAGCCAAAAGAAGTTTTTCATATAAAAATTTCAATTTTTTTAGGTTTTAGGTGGATTTTTAAATTTTTTGAGTCACGAATTATCGTCCTTTTCGCTCTAGGACGCATATTTAAGGAGATATGGGCAAAAGAAGTTTTTCATATAAAAATGTCAATTTTTTTAGGTTTTAGGTGGATTTTTAAATTTTTTGAGGGTGGTCACGAATTATCGTCCTTTTCGTTCTAGGACGCATATTTAAGGAGATATGGGCAAAAGAAGTTTTTCATATAAAAATTTAAATTTTTTGAGGTTTTGAGTGGATTTTTCAATTTTTTGGGGGTGGTCACGAATTAAAGTCCTTTTCGCTCTAGGACGCATATTTAAGGAGATATGGGCAAAAGAAGTTTTTCATATAAAAATTTAAATTTTTTTAGGTTTTGGGTGAATTTTTCAATTTTTTTGGGGTGGTCACGAAATAAAGTCCTTTTCGCTCTAGGACGCATAGTTTAGGAGATATGGGCAAAAGAAGTTTTTCATATAAAAATTTCAATTTTTTTAGGTTTTGGGTGGATTTTTCAATTTTTTGAGGGCGGTCACGAATTAAAGTCCTTTTCGCTCTAGGACGCATATTTAAGGAGATATGGGCAAAAGAAGTTTTTCATATAAAAATTTCAATTTTTTTAGGTTTTGGGTGAATTTTTCAATTTTTATAGGGTGGTCACGAAATAAAGTCCTTTTCGCTCTAGGACGCATAGTTTAGGAGATATGGGCAAAAGAAGTTTTTCATATCAAAATTTCAATTTTTTTTTGGTTTTGGGTGGATTTTTCAATTTTTTGGGGGTGGTCACGAATTAAAGTCCTTTTCGCTCTAGGACGCATATTTAAGGAGATATGGCCAAAAGAAGTTTTTCATATAAAAATTTCAATTTTTTTAGGTTTTAGGTGGATTTTTAAATTTTTTGAGGGTGGTCACGAATTATCGTCCTTTTCGCTCTAGGACGCATATTTAAGGAGATATGGGCAAAAGAAGTTTTTCATATAAAAATTTCATTTTTTTTAGGTTTTGGGTGAATTTTTCAATTTTTTGGGGGTGGTCACGAAATAAAGTCCTTTTCGCTCTAGGACGCATATTTAAGGAGATATGGGCAAAAGAAGTTTTTCATATAAAAATTTCAATTTATTTAGGTTTTGGGTGGATTTTTGAATTTTTTGAGGGTGGTCACGAATTATCATCCTTTTCGCTCTAGGACGCATATTTAAGGAGAAAGGAAAATAAGTTTTTCATATAAAAATTTCAATTTTTTTAGGTCTTAGGTGGATTTTTAAATTTATTGAGGGTGGTCACGAATTATCGTCCTTTTCGCTCTAGGACGCATATTTAAGGAGATATGGGCAAAAGAAGTTTTTCATATAAAAATTTAAATTTTTTTAGGTTTTGGGTGAATTTTTCAATTTTTTTGGGGTGGTCACGAAATAAAGTCCTTTTCGCTCTAGGACGCATAGTTTAGGAGATATGGGCAAAAGAAGTTTTTCATATAAAAATTTCAATTTTTTTAGGTTTTGGGTGGATTTTTCAATTTTTTGAGGGTGGTCACGAATTAAAGTCCTTTTCGCTCTAGGACGCATATTTAAGGAGATATGGGCAAAAGAAGTTTTTCATATAAAAATTTCAATTTTTTTAGGTTTTGGGTGAATTTTTCAATTTTTATAGGGTGGTCACGAAATAAAGTCCTTTTCGCTCTAGGACGCATAGTTTAGGAGATATGGGCAAAAGAAGTTTTTCATATCAAAATTTCAATTTTTTTTTGGTTTTGGGTGGATTTTTCAATTTTTTGGGGGTGGTCACGAATTAAAGTCCTTTTCGCTCTAGGACGCATATTTAAGGAGATATGGCCAAAAGAAGTTTTTCATATAAAAATTTCAATTTTTTTAGGTTTTAGGTGGATTTTTAAATTTTTTGAGGGTGGTCACGAATTATCGTCCTTTTCGCTCTAGGACGCATATTTAAGGAGATATGGGCAAAAGAAGTTTTTCATATAAAAATTTCATTTTTTTTAGGTTTTGGGTGAATTTTTCAATTTTTTGGGGGTGGTCACGAAATAAAGTCCTTTTCGCTCTAGGACGCATATTTAAGGAGATATGGGCAAAAGAAGTTTTTCATATAAAAATTTCAATTTATTTAGGTTTTGGGTGGATTTTTGAATTTTTTGAGGGTGGTCACGAATTATCATCCTTTTCGCTCTAGGACGCATATTTAAGGAGAAAGGAAAATAAGTTTTTCATATAAAAATTTCAATTTTTTTAGGTCTTAGGTGGATTTTTAAATTTATTGAGGGTGGTCACGAATTATCGTCCTTTTCGCTCTAGGACGCATATTTAAGGAGATATGGGCAAAAGAAGTTTTTCATATAAAAATTTCAATGATTTTAGGTTTTGGGTGGATTTTTCAATTTTTTTAGGGTGGTCACGAATTAAAGTCCTTTTCGCTCTAGGACGCATATTTAAGGGGATATAGCCAAAAGAAGTTTTTCATATAAAAATTTCAATTTTTTTAGGTTTTGGGTGGATTTTTCAATTTTTTGAGGGTGGTCACGAATTAAAGTCCTTTTCGCTCTAGGACGCATATTTAAGGAGATATGGGCAAAAGAAGTTTTTCATATAAAAATTTCAATTTTTTTAGGTTTTGAGTGGATTTTTCAATTTTTTGGGGGTGGTCACGAATTAAAGTCCTTTTCGCTCTAGGTCGCATAGTTTAGGAGATATAGGCAAAAGAAGTTTTTCATATAAAAATTTCAATTTTTTTAGGTTTTGGGTGAATTTTTCAATTTTTTTGGGGTGGTCACGAAATAAAGTCCTTTTCGCTCTAGGACGCATAGTTTAGGAGATATGGGCAAAAGAAGTTTTTCATATAAAAATTTAAATTTTTTGAGGTTTTGAGTGGATTTTTCAATTTTTTGGGGGTGGTCACGAATTAAAGTCCTTTTCGCTCTAGGACGCATATTTAAGGAGATATGGGCAAAAGAAGTTTTTCATATAAAAATTTCAATTTTTTTAGGTTTTGGGTGGATTTTTCAATTTTTTGAGGGTGGTCACGAATTAAAGTCCTTTTCGCTCTAGGACGCATAGTTTAGGAGATATGGGAAAAAGAAGTTTTTCATATAAAAATTTCAATTTTTTAGGTTTTGGGTGGATTTTTCAATTTTTTGAGGGTGGTCACGAATTAAAGTCCTTTTCGCTCTAGGACGCATATTTAAGGAGATATGGGCAAAAGAAGTTTTTCATATAAAAATTTAAATTTTTTGAGGTTTTGAGTGGATTTTTAAATTTTTTGGGGGTGGTCACGAATTAAAGTCCTTTTCGCTCTAGGACGCATAGTTTAGGAGATATAGGCAAAAGAAGTTTTTCATATAAAAATTTCAATTTTTTTAGGTTTTGGGTGAATTTTTCAATTTTTTTGGGGTGGTCACGAAATAAAGTCCTTTTCGCTCTAGGACGCGTAGTTTAGGAGATATGGGCAAAAGAAGTTTTTCATATAAAAATTTAAATTTTTTGAGGTTTTGAGTGGATTTTTCAATTTTTTGGGGGTGGTCACGAATTCAAGTCCTTTTCGCTCTAGGACGCATATTTAAGGAGATATGGGCAAAAGAAGTTTTTCATATAAAAATTTCAATTTTTATAGGTTTTGGGTGGATTTTTCAATTTTTTGAGGGTGGTCACGAATTAAAGTCCTTTTCGCTCTAGGACGCATAGTTTAGGAGAAATGGGAAAAAGAAGTTTTTCATATAAAAATTTCAATTTTTTTAGGTTTTGGGTGGATTTTTCAATTTTTTGAGGGTGGTCACGAATTAAAGTCCTTTTCGCTCTAGGACGCATATTTAAGGAGATATAGCCAAAAGAAGTTTTTCAAATAAAAATTTCAATTTTTTTAGGTTTTAGGTGGATTTTTAAATTTTTTTAGGGTGGTCACGAATTATCGTCCTTTTCGCTCTAGGACGCATATTTAAGGAGATATGGGCAAAAGAAGTTTTTCATATAAAAATGTCAATTTTTTTAGGTTTTAGGTGGATTTTTAAATTTTTTGAGGGTGGTCACGAATTATCGTCCTTTTCGCTCTAGGACGCATATTTAAGGAGATATGGGCAAAAGAAGTTTTTCATATAAAAATTTAAATTTTTTGAGGTTTTGAGTGGATTTTTCAATTTTTTGGGGGTGGTCACGAATTAAAGTCCTTTTCGCTCTAGGACGCATATTTAAGGAGATATGGGCAAAAGAAGTTTTTCATATAAAAATTTAAATTTTTTTAGGTTTTGGGTGAATTTTTCAATTTTTTTGGGGTGGTCACGAAATAAAGTCCTTTTCGCTCTAGGACGCATAGTTTAGGAGATATGGGCAAAAGAAGTTTTTCATATAAAAATTTAAATTTTTTTAGGTTTTGGGTGGATTTTTCAATTTTTTGGGGGTGGCCACGAATTAAAGTCCTTTTCGCTCTAGGACGCATATTTAAGGAGATATGGCCAAAAGAAGTTTTTCATATAAAAATTTCAATTTTTTTAGGTTTTAGGTGGATTTTTAAATTTTTTGAGGGTGGTCACGAATTATCGTCCTTTTCGCTCTAGGACGCATATTTAAGGAGATATGGGCAAAAGAAGTTTTTCATATAAAAATTTCAATTTTTTTAGGTTTTGGGTGAATTTTTCAATTTTTTTGGGGTGGTCACGAAATAAAGTCCTTTTCGCTCTAGGACGCATATTTAAGGAGATATGGGCAAAAGAAGTTTTTCATATAAAAATTTCAATTTTTTGAGGTTTTGGGTGGATTTTTCAATTTTTTGGGGTGGTCACGAATTAAAGTCCTTTTCGCTCTAGGACGCATAGTTTAGGAGATATGGGCAAAAGAAGTTTTTCATATAAAAATTTCAATTTTTTTAGGTTTTGGGTGAATTTTTCAATTTTTTTGGGGTGGTCACGAAATAAAGTCCTTTTCGCTCTAGGACGCATAGTTTAGGAGATATGGGCAAAAGAAGTTTTTCATATAAAAATTTAAATTTTTTGAAGTTTTGGGTGGATTTTTCAATTTTTTGGGGGTGGTCACGAATTAAAGTCCTTTTCGCTCTAGGACGCATATTTAAGGAGATATGGGCAAAAGAAGTTTTTCATATAAAAATTTCAATTTTTTTAGGTTTTGGGTGGATTTTTCAATTTTTTAAGGGGGTCACGAATTAAAGTCCTTTTCGCTCTAGGACGCATAGTTTAGGAGATATGGGAAAAAGAAGTTTTTTTTTCGCTCTAGGACGCATAGTTTAGGAGATATGGGCAAAAGAAGTTTTTCATATAAAAATTTCAATTTTTTTAGGTTTTGGGTGAATTTTTCAATTTTTTTAGGGTGGTCACGAAATAAAGTCCTTTTCGCTCTAGGACGCATAGTTTAGGAGATATGGGCAAAAGAAGTTTTTCATATAAAAATTTACATTTTTTGAGGTTTTGAGTGGATTTTTCAATTTTTTGGGGGTGGTCACGAATTAAAGTCCTTTTCGCTCTAGGACGCATATTTAAGGAGATATGGGCAAAAGAAGTTTTTCATATAAAAATTTCAATTTTTTTAGGTTTTGGGTGGATTTTTCAATTTTTTGAGGGTGGTCACGAATTAAAGTCCTTTTCGCTCTAGGACGCATATTTAGGAGATATAGCCAAAAGAAGTTTTTCATATAAAAATTTCAATTTTTTTAGGTTTTAGGTGGATTTTTAAATTTTTTGATGGTGGTCACGAATTATCGTCCTTTTCGCTCTAGGACGCATATTTAAGGAGATATGGGCAAAAGAAGTTTTTCATATCAAAATTTAAATTTTTTGAGGTTTTGAGTGGATTTTTCAATTTTTTGGGGGTGGTCACGAATTAAAGTCCTTTTCGCTCTAGGACGCATATTTAAGGAGATATGGGAAAAAGAAGTTTTTCATATAAAAATTTCAATTTTTTTAGGTTTTGGGTGGATTTTTCAATTTTTTGAGGGTGGTCACGAATTAAAGTCCTTTTCGCTCTAGGACGCATAGTTTAGGAGATATGGGCAAAAGAAGTTTTTCATATAAAAATTTAAATTTTTTGAGGTTTTGAGTGGATTTTTCAATTTTTTGGGGGTGGTCACGAATTAAAGTCCTTTTCGCTCTAGGACGCATATTTAAGGAGATATGGGCAAAAGAAGTTTTTCATATAAAAATTTCAATTTTTTTAGGTTTTGGGTGGATTTTTCAATTTTTTGAGGGTGGTCACGAATTAAAGTCCTTTTCGCTCTAGGACGCATATTTAAGGAGATATAGCCAAAAGAAGTTTTTCATATAAAAATTTCAATTTTTTTAGGTTTTAGGTGGATTTTTCAATTTTTTTGGGGTGGTCACGAAATAAAGTCCTTTTCGCTCTAGGACGCATAGTTTAGGAGATATGGGCAAAAGAAGTTTTTCATATAAAAATTTCAATTTTTTTAGGTTTTGGGTGGATTTTTCAATTTTTTGAGGGTGGTCACGAATTAAAGTCCTTTTCGCTCTAGGACGCATATTTAAGGAGATTTATCAAAAGAAGTTTTTCATATAAAAATTTAAATTTTTTAGGTTTTGGGTGAATTTTTCAATTTTTTTAGGGTGGTCACGAATTAAAGTCCTTTTCGCTCTAGGACGCATATTTAAGGAGATATGGGCAAAAGAAGTTTTTCATATAAAAATTTAAATTTTTTAGGTTTTGGGTGAATTTTTCAATTTTTTTAGGGTGGTCACGAATTAAAGTCCTTTTCGCTCTAGGACGCATATTTAAGGGGATATAGCCAAAAGAAGTTTTTCATATAAAAATTTCAATTTTTTTAGGTTTTGGTTGGATTTTTCAATTTTTTGAGGGTGGTCACGAATTAAAGTCCTTTTCGCTCTAGGTCGCATATTTAAGGAGATATGGGCAAAAGAAGTTTTTCATATAAAAATTTAAATTTTTTGAGGTTTTGAGTGGATTTTTCAATTTTTTGGGGGTGGTCACGAATTAAAGTCCTTTTCGCTCTAGGACGCATAGTTTAGGAGATATTGGCAAAAGAAGTTTTTCATATAAAAATTTCAATTTTTTTAGGTTTTGGGTGAATTTTTCAATTTTTTTGGGGTGGTCACGAAATAAAGTCCTTTTCGCTCTAGGACGCATAGTTTAGGAGATATGGGCAAAAGAAGTTTTTCATATAAAAATTTAAATTTTTTGAGGTTTTGAGTGGATTTTTCAATTTTTTGGGGGTGGTCACGAATTAAAGTCCGTTTCGCTCTAGGACGCATATTTAAGGAGATATGGGCAAAAGAAGTTTTTCATATAAAAATTTCAATTTTTTTAAGTTTTGGGTGGATTTTTCAATTTTTTGAGGGTGGTCACGAAGTAAAGTCCTTTTCGCTCTAGGACGCATAGTTTAGGAGATATGGGAAAAAGAAGTTTTTCATGTAAAAATTTCAATTTTTTTAGGTTTTGGGTGGTTTTTTCAATTTTTTGAGGGTGGTCACGAATTAAAGTCCTTTTCGCTCTAGGACGCATATTTAAAGAGATATGGGCAAAAGAAGTTTTTCATATAAAAATTTAAATTTTTTTAGGTTTTAGGTGGATTTTTAAATTTTTTGAGGGTGGTCACGAATTATCGTCCTTTTCGCTCTAGGACGCATATTTAAGGAGATATGGGCAAAAGAAGTTTTTCATATCAAAATTTAAATTTTTTGAGGTTTTG
Source organism: Haematobia irritans (assembly GCF_050003625.1). Lineage (NCBI taxonomy): Eukaryota > Metazoa > Arthropoda > Insecta > Diptera > Muscidae > Haematobia > Haematobia irritans. The sequence continues at coordinate 72,935,739 of NC_134399.1, read as the reverse complement.
AGTGGATTTTTCAATTTTTTGGGGGTGGTCACGAATTAAAGTCCTTTTCGCTCTAGGACGCATATTTAAGGAGATATGGGAAAAAGAAGTTTTTCATATAAAAATTTCAATTTTTTTAGGTTTAGGGTGGATTTTTCAATTTTTTGAGGGTGGTCACGAATTAAAGTCCTTTCGCTCTAGGACGCATAGTTTAGGAGATATGGGCAAAAGAAGTTTTTCATATAAAAATTTAAATTTTTTGAGGTTTTGAGTGGATTTTTCAATTTTTTGGGGGTGGTCACGAATTAAAGTCCTTTTCGCTCTAGGACGCATATTTAAGGAGATATGGGCAAAAGAAGTTTTTCATATAAAAATTTCAATTTTTTTAGGTTTTGGGTGGATTTTTCAATTTTTTGAGGGTGGTCACGAATTAAAGTCCTTTTCGCTCTAGGACGCATAGTTTAGGAGATATGGGAAAAAGAAGTTTTTCATATAAAAATTTAAATTTTTTTAGGTTTTGGGTGGATTTTTCAATTTTTTGAGGGTGGTCACGAATTAAAGTCCTTTTCGCTCTAGGACGCATATTTAAGGAGATATAGCCAAAAGAAGTTTTTCATACAAAAATTTCAATTTTTTTAGGTTTTAGGTGGATTTTTAAATTTTTTGAGGGTGGTCACGAATTATCGTCCTTTTCGCTCTAGGACGCACATTTAAGGAGATATGGGCAAAAGAAGTTTTTCATATAACAATGTCAATTTTTTTAGGTTTTAGGTGGATTTTTAAATTTTTTGAGGGTGGTCACGAATTATCGTCCTTTTCGCTCTAGGACGCATATTTAAGGAGATATGGGCAAAAGAAGTTTTTCATATAAAAATTTAAATTTTTTGAGGTTTTGAGTGGATTTTTCAATTTTTTGGGGGTGGTCACGAATTAAAGTCCTTTTCGCTCTAGGACGCATATTTAAGGAGATATGGGCAAAAGAAGTTTTTCATATAAAAATTTAAATTTTTTTAGGTTTTGGGTGAATTTTTCAATTTTTTTGGGGTGGTCACGAAATAAAGTCCTTTTCGCTCTAGGACGCATAGTTTAGGAGATATGGGCAAAAGAAGTTTTTCATATAAAAATTTCAATTTTTTTAGGTTTTGGGTGGATTTTTCAATTTTTTGAGGGTGGTCACGAATTAAAGTCCTTTTCGCTCTAGGACGCATATTTAAGGAGATATGGGCAAAAGAAGTTTTTCATATAAAAATTTAAATTTTTTTAGGTTTTGGGTGAATTTTTCAATTTTTTTGGGGTGGTCACGAAATAAAGTCCTTTTCGCTCTAGGACGCATAGTTTAGGAGATATGGGCAAAAGAAGTTTTTCATATAAAAATTTCAATTTTTTTTGGTTTTGGGTGGATTTTTCAATTTTTTGGGGGTGGTCACGAATTAAAGTCCTTTTCGCTCTAGGACGCATATTTAAGGAGATATGGCCAAAAGAAGTTTTTCATATAAAAATTTCAATTTTTTTAGGTTTTAGGTGGATTTTTAAATTTTTTGAGGGTGGTCACGAATTATCGTCCTTTTCGCTCTAGGACGCATATTTAAGGAGATATGGGCAAAAGAAGTTTTTCATATAAAAATTTAAATTTTTTTAGGTTTTGAGTGAATTTTTCATTTTTTTTGGGGTGGTCACGAAATAAAGTCCTTTTCGCTCTAGGACGCATATTTAAGGAGATATGGGCAAAAGAAGTTTTTCATATAAAAATTTCAATTTTTTTAGGTTTTGGGTGGATTTTTGAATTTTTTGAGGGTGGTCACGAATTAAAGTCCTTTTCGCTCTAGGACGCATATTTAAGGAGATATGGGCAAAAGAAGTTTTTCATATAAAAATTTCAATTTTTTTAGGTTTTGGGTGAATTTTTCAATTTTTTTGGGGTGGTCACGAAATAAAGTCCTTTTCGCTCTAGGACGCATAGTTTAGGAGATATGGGCAAAAGAAGTTTTTCATATAAAAATTTAAATTTTTTTAGGTTTTGAGTGGATTTTTCAATTTTTTGAGGATGGTCACGAATTAAAGTCCTTTTCGCTCTAGGACGCATATTTAAGGAGATATGGGCAAAAGAAGTTTTTCATATAAAAATTTCAATTTTTTTAGGTTTTGGGTGAATTTTTCAATTTTTTGGGGGTGGTCACGAATTAAAGTCCTTTTCGCTCTAGGACGCATATTTAAGGAGATATGGGCAAAAGAAGTTTTTCATATAAAAATTTCAATTTTTTTAGGTTTTGGGTGGATTTTTCAATTTTTTGAGGGTGGTCACGAATTAAAGTCCTTTTCGCTCTAGGACGCATAGTTTAGGAGATATGGGAAAAAGAAGTTTTTTTTCGCTCTAGGACGCATAGTTTAGGAGATATGGGCAAAAGAAGTTTTTCATATAAAAATTTCAATTTTTTTAGGTTTTGGGCGAATTTTTCAATTTTTTTAGGGTGGTCACGAAATAAAGGCCTTTTCGCTCTAGGACGCATAGTTTAGGAGATATGGGCAAAAGAAGTTTTTCATATAAAAATTTAATTTTTTTGAGGTTTTGAGTGGATTTTTCAATTTTTTGGGGGTGGTCACGAATTAAAGTCCTTTTCGCTCTAGGACGCATATTTAAGGAGATATAGCCAAAAGAAGTTTTTCATATAAAAATTTCAATTTTTTTAGGTTTTGGGTGGATTTTGCAATTTTTTGAGGGTGGTCACGAATTAAAGTCCTTTTCGCTCTAGGACGCATATTTAAGGAGATATAGCAAGAAGATGTTTTTCATATAAAAATTTCAATTTTTTTAGGTTTTAGGTGGATTTTTAAATTTTTTGAGGGTGGTCACGAATTATCGTCCTTTTCGCTCTAGGGCGCATATTTAAGGAGATATGGGCAAAAGAAGTTTTTCATATAAAAATTTCAATTTTTTTAGGTTGTAGGTGGATTTTTAAATTTTTTGAGCGTGGTCACGAATTATCGTCCTTTTCGCTCTAGGACGCATATTTAAGGAGATATGGGCAAAAGAAGTTTTTCATATCAAAATTTAAATTTTTTGAGGTTTTGAGTGGATTTTTCAATTTTTTGGGGGTGGTCACGAATTAAAGTCCTTTTCGCTCTAGGACGCATATTTAAGGAGATATGGGAAAAAGAAGTTTTTCATATAAAAATTTCAATTTTTGTAGGTTTTGGGTGGATTTTTCAATTTTTTGAGGGTGGTCACGAATTAAAGTCCTTTTCGCTCTAGGACGCATAGTTTAGGAGATATGGGCAAAAGAAGTTTTTCATATAAAAATTTCAATTTTTTTAGGTTTTGGGTGGATTTTTCAATTTTTTGAGGGTGGTCACGAATTAAAGTCCTTTTCGCTCTAGGACGCATATTTAAGGAGATATGGGCAAAAGAAGTTTTTCTTATAAAAATTTAAATTTTTTGAGGTTTTGAGTGGATTTGTCAATTTTTTGGGGGTGGTCACGAATTAAAGTCCTTTTCGCTCTAGGACGCATATTTAAGGAGATATGGGCAAAAGAAGTTTTTCATATAAAAAATTTTTTTAGGTTTTAGGTGGATTTTTAAATTTTTTGAGGGTGGTCACGAATTATCGTCCTTTTCGCTCTAGGACGCATATTTAAGGAGATATGGGCAAAAGAAGTTTTTCATATAAAAATTTAAATTTTTTGAGGTTTTGAGTGGATTTTTCAATTTTTTTGGGGGTGGTCACGAATTCAAGTCCTTTTCGCTCTAGGACGCATATTTAAGGAGATATGGGCAAAAGAAGTTTTTCATATAAAAATTTAAATTTTTTTAGGTTTTGGGTGAATTTTTCAATTTTTTTGGGGTGGTCACGAATTAAAGTCCTTTTCGCTCTAGGACGCATAGTTTAGGAGATATGGGCAAAAGAAGTTTTTCATATAAAAATTTCAATTTTTTTAGGTTTTGGGTGGATTTTTCAATTTTTTGAGGGTGGTCACGAATTAAAGTCCTTTTCGCTCTAGGACGCATATTTAAGGAGATATGGGCAAAAGAAGTTTTTCATATAAAAATTTAAATTTTTTTAGGTTTTGGGTGAATTTTTCAATTTTTTTGGGGTGGTCACGAAATAAAGTCCTTTTCGCTCTAGGACGCATAGTTTAGGAGATATGGGCAAAAGAAGTTTTTCATATAAAAATTTCAATTTTTTTAGGTTTTGGGTGGATTTTTCAATTTTTTGGGGGGTGGTCACGAATTAAAGTCCTTTTCGCTCTAGGACGCATATTTAAGGAGATATAGCCAAAAGAAGTTTTTCATATAAAAATTTAAATTTTTTGAGGTTTTGAGTGGATTTTTCAATTTTTGGGGGTGGTCACGAATTAAAGTCCTTTTCGCTCTAGGACGCATATTTAAGGAGATATGGGCAAAAGAAGTTGTTCATATAAAAATGTCAATTTTTTTAGGTTTTAGGTGGATTTTTAAATTTTTTGAGGGTGGTCACGAATTATCGTCCTTTTCGCTCTAGGACGCATATTTAAGGAGATATGGGCAAAAGAAGTTTTTCATATAAAAATTTAAATTTTTTGAGGTTTTGAGTGGATTTTTCAATTTTTTGGGGGTGGTCACGAATTAAAGTCCTTTTCGCTCTAGGACGCATATTTAAGGAGATATGGGCAAAAGAAGTTTTTCATATAAAAATTTAAATTTTTTTAGGTTTTGGGTGAATTTTTCAATTTTTTTGGGATGGTCACGAAATAAAGTCCTTTTCGCTCTAGGACGCATAGTTTAGGAGATATGGGCAAAAGAAGTTTTTCATATAAAAATTTAAATTTTTTTTGGTTTTGGGTGGATTTTTCAATTTTTTGGGAGTGGTCACGAATTAAAGTCCTTTTCGCTCTAGGACGCATATTTAAGGAGATATGGGCAAAAGAAGTTTTTCATATAAAAATTTCAATTTTTTTAGGTTTTGGGTGGATTTTTCAATTTTTTGAGGGTGGTCACGAATTAAAGTCCTTTTCGCTCTAGGACGCATATTTAAGGAGATATGGGCAAAAGAAGTTTTTCATATCAAAATTTAAATTTTTTGAGGTTTTGAGTGGATTTTTCAATTTTTTGAGGGTGGTCACGAATTAAAGTCCTTTTCGCTCTAGGACGCATATTTAAGGAGATATGGGAAAAAGAAGTTTTTCATATAAAAATTTCAATTTTTTTAGGTTTTGGGTGGATTTTTCAATTTTTTGAGGGTGGTCACGAAATAAAGTCCTTTTCGCTCTAGGACGCATATTTAAGGAGATATGGGCAAAAGAAGTTTTTCATATAAAAATTTCAAATTTTTTTTAGGTTTTGGGTGGATTTTTAAATTTTTTGAGGGTGGTCACGAATTAAAGTCCTTTTCGCTCTAGGACGCATATTTAAGGAGATATGGGCAAAAGAAGTTTTTCATATAAAAATTTAAATTTTTTTAGGTTTTGGGTGAATTTTTCAATTTTTTTGGGGTGGTCACGAAATAAAGTCCTTTTCGCTCTAGGACGCATAGTTTAGGAGATATGGGCAAAAGAAGTTTTTCATATAAAAATTTAAATTTTTTTAGGTTTTGAGTGGATTTTTCAATTTTTTGAGGATGGTCACGAATTAAAGTCCTTTTCGCTCTAGGACGCATATTTAAGGAGATATGGGCAAAAGAAGTTTTTCATATAAAAATTTCAATTTTTTTAGGTTTTGGGTGAATTTTTAAATTTTTTGGGGGTGGTCACGAATTAAAGTCCTTTTCGCTCTAGGACGCATATTTAAGGAGATATGGGCAAAAGAAGTTTTTCATATAAAAATTTCAATTTTTTTAGGTTTTGGGTGGATTTTTCAATTTTTTGAGGGTGGTCACGAATTAAAGTCCTTTTCGCTCTAGGACGCATAGTTTAGGAGATATGGGAAAAAGAAGTTTTTGTTCGCTCTAGGACGCATAGTTTAGGAGATATGGGCAAAAGAAGTTTTTCATATAAAAATTTCAATTTTTTTAGGTTTTGGGTGAATTTTTCAATTTTTTTTGGGTGGTCACGAAATAAAGTCCTTTTCGCTCTAGGACACATAGTTTAGGAGATATGGGCAAAAGAAGTTTTTCATATAAAAATTTTAATTTTTTGAGGTTTTGAGTGGATTTTTCAATTTTTTGGGGGTGGTCACGAATTAAAGTCCTTTTCGCTCTAGGACGCATATTTAAGGAGATATGGGCAAAAGAAGTTTTTCATATAAAAATTTCAATTTTTTTAGGTTTTGGGTGGATTTTTCAATTTTTTGAGGGTGGTCACGAATTAAAGTCCTTTTCGCTCTAGGACGCATATTTAAGGAGATATAGCCAAAAGAAGTTTTTCATATAAAAATTTCAATTTTTTTAGGTTTTAGGTGGATTTTTAAATTTTTTGAGGGTGGTCACGAATTATCGTCCATTTCGCTCTAGGGCGCATATTTAAGGAGATATGGGCAAAAGAAGTTTTTCATATAAAAATTTCAATTTTTTTAGGTTTTAGGTGGATTTTTAAATTTTTTGAGGGTGGTCACGAATTATCGTCCTTTTCGCTCTAGGACGCATATTTAAGGAGATATGGGCAAAAGAAGTTTTTCATATCAAAATTTAAATTTTTTGAGGTTTTGAGTGGATTTTTCAATTTTTTGGGGGTGGTCACGAATTAAAGTCCTTTTCGCTCTAGGACGCATATTTAAGGAGATATAGCCAAAAGAAGTTTTTCATATAAAAATTTCAATTTTTTTAGGTTTTAGGTGGATTTTTAAATTTTTTGAGGGTGGTCACGAATTATCGTCCATTTCGCTCTAGGGCGCATATTTAAGGAGATATGGGCAAAAGAAGTTTTTCATATAAAAATTTCAATTTTTTTAGGTTTTAGGTGGATTTTTAAATTTTTTGAGGGTGGTCACGAATTATCGTCCTTTTCGCTCTAGGACGCATATTTAAGGAGATATGGGCAAAAGAAGTTTTTCATATCAAAATTTAAATTTTTTGAGGTTTTGAGTGGATTTTTCAATTTTTTGAGGGTGGTCACGAATTAAAGTCCTTTTCGCTCTAGGACGCATATTTAAGGAGATATAGCCAAAAGAAGTTTTTCATATAAAAATTTCAATTTTTTTAGGTTTTAGGTGGATTTTTAAATTTTTTGAGGGTGGTCACGAATTATCGTCCATTTCGCTCTAGGGCGCATATTTAAGGAGATATGGGCAAAAGAAGTTTTTCATATAAAAATTTCAATTTTTTTAGGTTTTAGGTGGATTTTTAAATTTTTTGAGGGTGGTCACGAATTATCGTCCTTTTCGCTCTAGGACGCATATTTAAGGAGATATGGGCAAAAGAAGTTTTTCATATCAAAATTTAAATTTTTTGAGGTTTTGAGTGGATTTTTCAATTTTTTGGGGGTGGTCACGAATTAAAGTCCTTTTCGCTCTAGGACGCATATTTAAGGAGATATGGGAAAAAGAAGTTTTTCATATAAAAATTTCAATTTTTTTAGGTTTTGGGTGGATTTTTCAATTTTTTGAGGGTGGTCACGAATTAAAGTCCTTTTCGCTCTAGGACGCATATTTTTGGAGATATGGGAAAAAGAAGTTTTTCATATAAAAATTTCAATTTTTTTAGGTTTTGGGTGGATTTTTCAATTTTTTGAGGGTGGTCACGAATTAAAGTCCTTTTCGCTCTAGGACGCATATTTAAGGAGATATGGGCAAAAGAAGTCTTTCATATAAAAATTAAAATTTTTTGAGGTTTTGAGTGGATTTTTCAATTTTTTGGGGGTGGTCACGAATTAAAGTCCTTTTCGCTCTAGGACGCATATTTAAGGAGATATGGGCAAAAGAAGTTTTTCATATAAAAATGTCAATTTTTTTAGGTTTTAGGTGGATTTTTAAATTTTTTGAGGGTGGTCACGAATTATCGTCCTTTTCGCTCTAGGACGCATATTTAAGGAGATATGGGCAAAAGAAGTTTTTCATATAAAAATTTAAATTTTTTGAGGTTTTGAGTGGATTTTTCAATTTTTTGGGGGTGGTCACGAATTCAAGTCCTTTTCGCTCTAGGACGCATATTTAAGGAGATATGGGCAAAAGAAGTTTTTCATATAAAAATTTAAATTTTTTTAGGTTTTGGGTGAATTTTTCAATTTTTTTGGGGTGGTCACGAAATAAAGTCCTTTTCGCTCTAGGACGCATAGGTTAGGAGATATGGGCAAAAGAAGTTTTTCATATAAAAATTTCAATTTTTTTAGGTTTTGGGTGGATTTTTCAATTTTTTGAGGGTGGTCAAGAATTAAAGTCCTTTTCGCTCTAGGACGCATATTTAAGGAGATATGGGCAAAAGAAGTTTTTCATATAAAAATTTAAATTTTTTGAGGTTTTGAGTGGATTTTTCAATTTTTGGGGGTGGTACTTTTCGCTCTAGGACGCATATTTAAGGAGATATGGGCAAAATAAGTTTTTCATATAAAAATGTCAATTTTTTTAGGTTTTAGGTGGATTTTTAAATTTTTTGAGGGTGGTCACGAATTATCGTCCTTTTCGCTCTAGGACGCATATTTAAGGAGATATGGGCAAAAGAAGTTTTTCATATAAAAATTTAAATTTTTTGAGGTTTTGAGTGGATTTTTCAATTTTTTGGGGGTGGTCACGAATTAAAGTCCTTTTCGCTCTAGGACGCATATTTAAGGAGATATGGGCAAAAGAAGTTTTTCATATAAAAATTTCAATTTTTTTAGGTTTTGGGTGAATTTTTCAATTTTTTTGGGGTGGTCACGAAATAAAGTCCTTTTCGCTCTAGGACGCATAGTTTAGGAGATATGGGCAAAAGAAGTTTTTCATATAAAAATTTCAATTTTTTTTGGTTTTGGGTGGACTTTTCAATTTTTTGGGGGTGGTCACGAATTAAAGTCCTTTTCGCTCTAGGACGCATATTTAAGGAGATATGGGCAAAAGAAGTTTTTCATATAAAAATTTCAATTTTTTTAGGTTTTGGGTGGATTTTTCAATTTTTTGAGGGTGGTCACGAATTAAAGTCCTTTTCGCTCTAGGACGCATAGTTTAGGAGATATGGGAAAAAGAAGTTTTTTTTTCGCTCTAGGACGCATAGTTTAGGAGATATGGGCAAAAGAAGTTTTTCATATAAAAATTTCAATTTTTTTAGGTTTTGGGTGAATTTTTCAATTCTTTTAGGGTGGTCACGAAATAAAGTCCTTTTCGCTCTAGGACGCATATTTAAGGAGATATGGGCAAACGAAGTTTTTCATATAAAAATTTAAATTTTTTGAGGTTTTGAGTGGATTTTTCAATTTTTTGGGGGTGGTCACGAATTATCGTCCTTTTCGCTCTAGGACGCATATTTAAGGAGATATGGGCAAAAGAAGTTTTTCATATAAAAGTTTCAATTTTTTTAGGTTTTGGGTGGATTTTTCAATTTTTTGAGGGTGGTCACGAATTAAAGTCCTTTTCGCTCTAGGACGCATATTTAAGGAGATATGGGCAAAAGAAGTCTTTCATATAAAAATTAAAATTTTTTGAGGTTTTGAGTGGATTTTTCAATTTTTTGGGGGTGGTCACGAATTAAAGTCCTTTTCGCTCTAGGACGCATATTTAAGGAGATATGGGCAAAAGAAGTTTTTCATATAAAAATGTCAATTTTTTTAGGTTTTAGGTGGATTTTTAAATTTTTTGAGGGTGGTCACGAATTATCGTCCTTTTCGCTCTAGGACGCATATTTAAGGAGATATGGGCAAAAGAAGTTTTTCATATAAAAATTTAAATTTTTTGAGGTTTTGAGTGGATTTTTCAATTTTTTGGGGGTGGTCACGAATTCAAGTCCTTTTCGCTCTAGGACGCATATTTAAGGAGATATGGGCAAAAGAAGTTTTTCATATAAAAATTTAAATTTTTTTAGGTTTTGGGTGAATTTTTCAATTTTTTTGGGGTGGTCACGAAATAAAGTCCTTTTCGCTCTAGGACGCATAGGTTAGGAGATATGGGCAAAAGAAGTTTTTCATATAAAAATTTCAATTTTTTTAGGTTTTGGGTGGATTTTTCAATTTTTTGAGGGTGGTCAAGAATTAAAGTCCTTTTCGCTCTAGGACGCATATTTAAGGAGATATGGGCAAAAGAAGTTTTTCATATAAAAATTTAAATTTTTTGAGGTTTTGAGTGGATTTTTCAATTTTTGGGGGTGGTCCTTTTCGCTCTAGGACGCATATTTAAGGAGATATGGGCAAAAGAAGTTTTTCATATAAAAATGTCAATTTTTTTAGGTTTTAGGTGGATTTTTAAATTTTTTGAGGGTGGTCACGAATTATCGTCCTTTTCGCTCTAGGACGCATATTTAAGGAGATATGGGCAAAAGAAGTTTTTCATATAAAAATTTAAATTTTTTGAGGTTTTGAGTGGATTTTTCAATTTTTTGGGGGTGGTCACGAATTAAAGTCCTTTTCGCTCTAGGACGCATATTTAAGGAGATATGGGCAAAAGAAGTTTTTCATATAAAAATTTAAATTTTTTTAGGTTTTGGGTGAATTTTTCAATTTTTTTGGGGTGGTCACGAAATAAAGTCCTTTTCGCTCTAGGACGCATAGTTTAGGAGATATGGGCAAAAGAAGTTTTTCATATAAAAATTTCAATTTTTTTTGGTTTTGGGTGGACTTTTCAATTTTTTGGGGGTGGTCACGAATTAAAGTCCTTTTCGCTCTAGGACGCATATTTAAGGAGATATGGGCAAAAGAAGTTTTTCATATAAAAATTTCAATTTTTTTAGGTTTTGGGTGGATTTTTCAATTTTTTGAGGGTGGTCACGAATTAAAGTCCTTTTCGCTCTAGGACGCATAGTTTAGGAGATATGGGAAAAAGAAGTTTTTTTTTCGCTCTAGGACGCATAGTTTAGGAGATATGGGCAAAAGAAGTTTTTCATATAAAAATTTCAATTTTTTTAGGTTTTGGGTGAATTTTTCAATTTTTTTAGGGTGGTCACGAAATAAAGTCCTTTTCGCTCTAGGACGCATATTTAAGGAGATATGGGCAAACGAAGTTTTTCATATAAAAATTTAAATTTTTTGAGGTTTTGAGTGGATTTTTCAATTTTTTGGGGGTGGTCACGAATTATCGTCCTTTTCGCTCTAGGACGCATATTTAAGGAGATATGGGCAAAAGAAGTTTTTCATATAAAAATTTCAATTTTTTTAGGTTTTGGGTGGATTTTTCAATTTTTTGAGGGTGGTCACGAATTAAAGTCCTTTTCGCTCTAGGACGCATATTTAAGGAGATATAGCCAAAAGAAGTTTTTCATATAAAAATTTCAATTTTTTTAGGTTTTAGGTGGATTTTTAAATTTTTTGAGGGTGGTCACGAATTATCGTCCTATTCGCTCTAGGACGCATATTTAAGGAGATATGGGCAAAAGAAGTTTTTCATATAAAAATTTCAATTTTTTTAGGTTTTAGGTGGATTTTTAAATTTTTTGAGGGTGGTCACGAATTATCGTCCTTTTCGCTCTAGGACGCATATTTAAGAAGATATGGGCAAAAGAAGTTTTTCATATCAAAATTTAAATTTTTTGAGGTTTTGAGTGGATTTTTCAATTTTTTGGGGGTGGTCACGAATTAAAGTCCTTTTCGCTCTAGGACGCATATTTAAGGAGATATGGGAAAAAGAAGTTTTTCATATAAAAATTTCAATTTTTTTAGGTTTTGGGTGGATTTTTAAATTTTTTGAGGGTGGTCACGAATTAAAGTCATTTTCGCTCTAGGACGCATAGTTTAGGAGATATGGGCAAAAGAAGTTTTTCATATAAAAATTTAAATTTTTTGAGGTTTTGAGTGGATTTTTCAATTTTTTGGGGGTGGTCACGAATTAAAGTCCTTTTCGCTCTAGGACGCATATTTAAGGAGATATGGGCAAAAGAAGTTTTTCATATAAAAATTTCAATTTTTTTAGGTTTTGGGTGGATTTTTCAATTTTTTGAGGGTGGTCACGAATTAAAGTCCTTTTCGCTCTAGGACGCATAGTTTAGGAGATATGAGAAAAAGAAGTTTTTCATATAAAAATTTCAATTTTTTTAGGTTTTGGGTGGATTTTTCAATTTTTTGAGGGTGGTCACGAATTAAAGTCCTTTTCGCTCTAGGACGCATATTTAAGGAGATATAGCCAAAAGAAGTTTTTCATATAAAAATTTCAATTTTTTTAGGTTTTAGGTGGATTTTTAAATTTTTTGAGGGTGGTCACGAATTATCGTCCTTTTCGCTCTAGGGCGCATATTTAAGGAGATATGGGCAAAAGAAGTTTTTCATATAAAAATGTCAATTTTTTTAGGTTTTAGGTGGAGTTTTAAATTTTTTGAGGGTGGTCACGAATTATCGTCCTTTTCGCTCTATGACGCATATTTAAGGAGATATGGGCAAAAGAAGTTTTTCATATAAAAATTTAAATTTTTTTAGGTTTTGGGAGAATTTTTCAATTTTTTTGGGGTGGTCACGAAATAAAGTCCTTTTCGCTCTAGGACGCATAGTTTAGGAGATATGGGCAAAAGAAGTTTTTCATATAAAAATTTCAATTTTTTTTGGTTTTGGGTGGATTTTTCAATTTTTTGAGGGTGGTCACGAATTAAAGTCCTTTTCGCTCTAGGACGCATATTTAAGGAGATATGGGCAAAAGAAGTTTTTCATATAAAAATTTAAATTTTTTGAGGTTTTGAGTGGATTTTTCAATTTTTTGAGGGTGGTCACGAATTAAAGTCCTTTTCGCTCTAGGACGCATATTTAAGGAGATATGGGCAAAAGAAGTTTTTCATATAAAAATTTAAATTTTTTTAGGTTTTGGGTGAATTTTTCAATTTTTTTGGGGTGGTCACGAAATAAAGTCCTTTTCGCTCTAGGACGCATAGTTTAGGAGATATGGGCAAAAGAAGTTTTTCATATAAAAATTTCAATTTTTTTTGGTTTTGGGTGGATTTTTCAATTTTTTGAGGGTGGTCACGAATTAAAGTCCTTTTCGCTCTAGGACGCATATTTAAGGAGATATGGGCAAAAGAAGTTTTTCATATAAAAATTTAAATTTTTTGAGGTTTTGAGTGGATTTTTCAATTTTTTGAGGGTGGTCACGAATTAAAGTTCTTTTCGCTCTAGGACGCATATTTAAGGAGATATAGCCAAAAGAAGTTTTTCATATAAAAATTTCAATTTTTTTAGGTTTTGGGTGGATTTTTCAATTTTTTTGGGGTGGTCACGAAATAAAGTCCTTTTCGCTCTAGGACGCATATTTAAGGAGATATGGACAAAAGAAGTTTTTCATATAAAAATTTAAATTTTTCTAGGTTTATTTTCCAATTTTTTGGGGGTGGTCACGAATTAAAGTCCTTTTCGCTCTAGGACGCATATTTAAGGAGATATGGCCAAAAAAGTTTTTCATATAAAAATTTCAATTTTTTTAGGTTTTGGGTGAATTTTTCAATTTTTTTGGGGTGGTCACGAAATAAAGTCCTTTTCGCTCTAGGACGCATATTTAAGGAGATATGGGCAAAAGAAGTTTTTCATATAAAAATTTCAATTTTTTTAGGTTTTGGGTGGATTTTTTGAATTTTTTGAGGGTGGTCACGAATTAAAGTCCTTTTCGCTCTAGGACGCATATTTAAGGAGATATGGGCAAAAGAAGTTTTTCATATAAAAATTTAAATTTTTTGAGGTTTTGAGTGGATTTTTCAATTTTTTGGGGGTGGTCACGAATTAAAGTCCTTTTCGCTCTAGGACGCATAGTTTAGGAGATATGGGCAAAAGAAGTTTTTCATATAAAAATTTCAATTTTTTTAGGTTTTGGGTGGATTTTTCAATTTTTTGAGGGTGGTCACGAATTAAAGTCCTTTTCGCTCTAGGACGCATATTTAAGGAGATATGGGCAAAAGAAGTTTTTCATATAAAAATTTAAATTTTTTTAGGTTTTGGGTGAATTTTTCAATTTTTTGAGGGTGGTCACGAATTAAAGTCCTTTTCGCTCTAGGACGCATATTTAAGGAGATATAGCCAAAAGAAGTTTTTCATATAAAAATTTCAATTTTTTTAGGTTTTAGGTGGATTTTAAAATTTTTGGAGGGTGGTCACGAATTATCGTCCTTTTCGCTCTAGGACGCATATTTAAGGAGATATGGGCAAAAGAAGTTTTTCATATAAAAATTTAAATTTTTTTAGGTTTTGGGTGGATTTTTCAATTTTTTGAGGGTGGTCACGAATTAAAGTCCTTTTCGCTCTAGGACGCATATTTAAGGAGATATGGGCAAAAGAAGTTTTTCATATAAAAATTTAAATTTTTTTAGGTTTTGGGTGAATTTTTCAATTTTTTTGGGGTGGTCACGAAATAAAGTCCTTTTCGCTCTAGGACGCATAGTTTAGGAGATATGGGCAAAAGAAGTTTTTCATATAAAAATTTCAATTTTTTTTGGTTTTGGGTGGATTTTTCAATTTTTTGGGGGTGGTCACGAATTAAAGTCCTTTTCGCTCTAGGACGCATAGTTTAGGAGATATAGGCAAAAGAAGTTTTTCATATAAAAATTTCAATTTTTTTAGGTTTTGGGTGGATTTTTCAATTTTTTTGGGGTGGTCACGAAATAAAGTCCTTTTCGCTCTAGGACGCATATTTAAGGAGATATGGACAAAAGAAGTTTTTCATATAAAAATTTAAATTTTTCTAGGTTTATTTTCCAATTTTTTGGGGGTGGTCACGAATTAAAGTCCTTTTCGCTCTAGGACGCATATTTAAGGAGATATGGCCAAAAAAGTTTTTCATATAAAAATTTCAATTTTTTTAGGTTTTAGGTGGATTTTTAAATTTTTTGAGGGTGGTCACGAATTATCGTCCTTTTCGCTCTAGGACGCATATTTAAGGAGATATGGGCAAAAGAAGTTTTTCATATTTAAGGAGATATGGGCAAAAGAAGTTTTTCATATAAAAATTTAAATTTTTTGAGGTTTTGAGTGGATTTTTCAATTTTTTGGGGGTGGTCACGAATTAAAGTCCATTTCGCTCTAGGACGCATAGTTTAGGAGATATGGGCAAAAGAAGTTTTTCATATAAAAATTTAAATTTTTTTAGGTTTTGGGTGGATTTTTCAATTTTTTGAGGGTGGTCACGAATTAAAGTCCTTTTCGCTCTAGGACGCATATTTAAGGAGATATAGCCAAAAGAAGTTTTTCATATAAAAATTTCAATTTTTTTAGGTTTTAGGTGGATTTTTAAATTTTTGGAGGGTGGTCACGAATTATCGTACTTTTCGCTCTAGGACGCATATTTAAGGAGATATGGGCAAAAGAAGTTTTTCATATAAAAATTTCAATTTTTTTAGGTTTAAGGTGGATTTTTAAATTTTTTGAGGGTGGTCACGAATTATCGTCCTTTTCGCTCTAGGACGCATATTTAAGGAGATATGGGCAAAAGAAGTTTTTCATATCAAAATTTAAATTTTTTGAGGTTTTGAGTGGATTTTTCAATTTTTTGGGGGTGGTCACGAATTAAAGTCCTTTTCGCTCTAGGACGCATATTTAAGGAGATATGGGAAAAAGAAGTTTTTCATATAAAAATTTCAAGTTTTTTAGGTTTTGGGTGGATTTTTCAATTTTTTGAGGGTGGTCACGAATTAAAGTCCTTTTCGCTCTAGGACGCATAGTTTAGGAGATATGAGCAAAAGAAGTTTTTCATATAAAAATTTCAATTTTTTTAGGTTTTGGGTGGATTTTTCAATTTTTTGAGGGTGGTCACGAATTAAAGTCCTTTTCGCTCTAGGACGCATATTTAAGGAGATATGGGCAAAAGAAGTTTTTCATATAAAAATTTAATTTTTTTGAGGTTTTGAGTGGATTTTTCAATTTTTTGGGGGTGGTCACGATTTAAAGTCCTTTTCGCTCTAGGACGCATAGTTTAGGAGATATAGGCAAAAGAAGTTTTTCATATAAAAATTTCAATTTTTTTAGGTTTTGGGTGAATTTTTCAATTTTTTTGGGGTGGTCACGAAATAAAGTCCTTTTCGCTCTAGGACGCATAGTTTAGGAGATATGGGCAAAAGAAGTTTTTCATATAAAAATTTCAATTTTTTTAGGTTTTGGGTGGATTTTTCAATTTTTTGAGGGTGGTCACGAATTAAAGTCCTTTTCGCTCTAGGACGCATATTTAAGGAGATATGGGCAAAAGAAGTTTTTCATATAAAAATTTAAATTTTTTTAGGTTTTGGGTGAATTTTTCAATTTTTTTGGGGTGGTCACGAAATAAAGTCCTTTTCGCTCTAGGACGCATAGTTTAGGAGATATGGGCAAAAGAAGTTTTTCATATAAAAATTTCAATTTTTTTTGGTTTTGGGTGGATTTTTCAATTTTTTGGGGGTGGTCACGAATTAAAGTCCTTTTCGCTCTAGGACGCATATTTAAGGAGATATGGCCAAAAGAAGTTTTTCATATAAAAATTTCAATTTTTTTAGGTTTTAGGTGGATTTTTAAATTTTTTGAGGGTGGTCACGAATTAAAGTCCTTTTCGCTCTAGGACGCATATTTAAGGAGATATGGGCAAAAGAAGTTTTTCATATAAAAATTTAAATTTTTTGAGGTTTTGAGTGGATTTTTCAATTTTTTGGGGGTGGTCACGAATTAAAGTCCTTTTCGCTCTAGGACGCATAGTTTAGGAGATATGGGCAAAAGAAGTTTTTCATATAAAAATTTCAATTTTTTGAGGTTTTGGGTGGATTTTTCAATTTTTTGGGGGTTGTCACGAATTAAAGTCCTTTTCGCTCTAGGACGCATATTTAAGGAGATATGGGCAAAAGAAGTTTTTCATATAAAAATTTCAATTTTTTTAGGTTTTGGGTGGATTTTTCAATTTTTTGAGGGTGGTCACGAATTAAAGTCCTTTTCGCTCTAGGACGCATAGTTTAGGAGATATGGGAAAAATAAGTTTTTTTTCGCTCTAGGACGCATAGTTTAGCAGATGTGGGCAAAATAAGTTTTTCATATAAAAATTTAAATTTTTTGAGGTTTTGAGTGGATTTTCAATTTTTTGAGGGTGGTCACGAATTAAAGTCCTTTTCGCTCTAGGACGCATATTTAAGGAGATATGGGCAAAAGAAGTTTTTCATATAAAAATTTCAATTTTTTTAGGTTTTGGGTGGATTTTTCAATTTTTTGAGGGTGGTCACGAATTAAAGTCCTTTTCGCTCTAGGACGCATATTTAAGGAGATATAGCCAAAAGAAGTTTTTCATATAAAAATTTCAAATTTTTTTAGGTTTTAGGTGGATTTTTAAATTTTTTGAGGGTGGTCACGAATTATCGTCCTTTTCGCTCTAGGACGCATATTTAAGGAGATATGGGCAAAAGAAGTTTTTCATATAAAAATTTCAATTTTTTTAGTCTTAAGGTGGATTTTTAAATTTTTTGAGGGTGGTCACGAATTATCGTCCTTTTCGCTCTAGGACGCATATTTAAGGAGATATGGGCAAAAGAAGTTTTTCATATCAAAATTTAAATTTTTTGAAGTTTTGAGTGGATTTTTCAATTTTTTGGGGGTGGTCACGAATTAAAGTCCTTTTCGCTCTAGGACGCATATTTAAGGAGATATGGGAAAAAGAAGTTTTTCATATAAAAATTTCAATTTTTTTAGGTTTTGGGTTGATTTTTCAATTTTTTGAGGGTGGTCACGAATTAAAGTCCTTTTCGCTCTAGGACGCATAGTTTAGGAGATATGGGCAAAAGAAGTTTTTCATATAAAAATTTCAATTTTTTTAGGTTTTGGGTGGATTTTTCAATTTTTTGAGGGTGGTCACGAATTAAAGTCCTTTTCGCTCTAGGACGCATATTTAAGGAGATATGGGCAAAAGAAGTTTTTCATATAAAAATTTAAATTTTTTTAGGTTTTGGGTGAATTTTTCAATTTTTTTGGGGTGGTCACGAAATAAAGTCCTTTTCGCTCTAGGACGCATAGTTTAGGAGATATAGGCAAAAGAAGTTTTTCATATAAAAATTTCAATTTTTTTAGGTTTTGGGTGAATTTTTCAATTTTTTTGGGGTGGTCACGAAATAAAGTCCTTTTCGCTCTAGGACGCATAGTTTAGGAGATATGGGCAAAAGAAGTTTTTCATATAAAAATTTAAATTTTTTGAGGTTTTGAGTGGATTTTTCAATTTTTTGGGGGTGGTCACGATTTAAAGTCCTTTTCGCTCTAGGACGCATAGTTTAGGAGATATAGGCAAAAGAAGTTTTTCATATAAAAATTTCAATTTTTTTAGGTTTTAGGTGGATTTTTAAATTTTTTGAGGGTGGTCACGAATTATCGTCCTTTTCGCTCTAGGACGCATATTTAAGGAGATATGGGCAAAAGAAGTTTTTCATATAAAAATTTCAATTTTTTTAGTCTTAAGGTGGATTTTTAAATTTTTTGAGGGTGGTCACGAATTATCGTCCTTTTCGCTCTAGGACGCATATTTAAGGAGATATGGGCAAAAGAAGTTTTTCATATCAAAATTTAAATTTTTTGAAGTTTTGAGTGGATTTTTCAATTTTTTGGGGGTGGTCACGAATTAAAGTCCTTTTCGCTCTAGGACGCATATTTAAGGAGATATGGGAAAAAGAAGTTTTTCATATAAAAATTTCAATTTTTTTAGGTTTTGGGTTGATTTTTCAATTTTTTGAGGGTGGTCACGAATTAAAGTCCTTTTCGCTCTAGGACGCATAGTTTAGGAGATATGGGCAAAAGAAGTTTTTCATATAAAAATTTCAATTTTTTTAGGTTTTGGGTGGATTTTTCAATTTTTTGAGGGTGGTCACGAATTAAAGTCCTTTTCGCTCTAGGACGCATATTTAAGGAGATATGGGCAAAAGAAGTTTTTCATATAAAAATTTAAATTTTTTTAGGTTTTGGGTGAATTTTTCAATTTTTTTGGGGTGGTCACGAAATAAAGTCCTTTTCGCTCTAGGACGCATAGTTTAGGAGATATGGGCAAAAGAAGTTTTTCATATAAAAATTTCAATTTTTTTTGGTTTTGGGTGGATTTTTCAATTTTTTGGGGGTGGTCACGAATTAAAGTCCTTTTCGCTCTAGGACGCATATTTAAGGAGATATGGCCAAAAGAAGTTTTTCATATAAAAATTTCAATTTTTTTAGGTTTTGGGTGAATTTTTCAATTTCTTAGGGGTGGTCACGAAATAAAGTCCTTTTCGCTCTAGGACGCATAGTTTAGGAGATATGGGCAAAAGAAGTTTTTCATATAAAAATTTAAATTTTTTGAGGTTTTGGGTGGATTTTTCAATTTTTTGGGGGTGGTCACGAATTAAAGTCCTTTTCGCTCTAGGACGCATATTTAAGGAGATATGGGCAAAAGAAGTTTTTCATATAAAAATTTCAATTTTTTTAGGTTTTGGGTGGATTTTTCAATTTTTTGAGGGTGGTCACGAATTAAAGTCCTTTTCGCTCTAGGACGCATAGTTTAGGAGATATGGGAAAAAGAAGTTTTTTTCGCTCTAGGACGCATAGTTTAGGAGATATGGGCAAAAGAAGTTTTTCATATAAAAATTTCAATTTTTTTAGGTTTTGGGTGAATTTTTCAATTTTTTTAGGGTGGTCACGAAATAAAGTCCTTTTCGCTCTAGGACGCATATTTAAGGAGATATGGGCAAAAGAAGTTTTTCATATAAAAATTTCAATTTTTTTAGGTTTTGGGTGGATTTTTCAATTTTTTGAGGGTGGTCACGAATTAAAGTCCTTTTCGCTCTAGGACGCATATTTAAGGAGATATAGCCAAAAGAAGTTTTTCATATAAAAATTTCAATTTTTTTAGGTTTTAGGTGGATTTTTAAATTTTTTGAGGGTGGTCACGAATTATCGTCCTTTTCGCTCTAGGACGCATATTTAAGGAGATATGGGCAAAAGAAGTTTTTCATATAAAAATTTCAATTTTTTTAGGTTTTAGGTGGATTTTTAAATTTTTTGAGGGTGGTCACGAATTATCGTCCTTTTCGCTCTAGGACGCATATTTAAGGAGATATGGGCAAAAGAAGTTTTTCATATCAAAATTTAAATTTTTTGAGGTTTTGAGTGGATTTTTCAATTTTTTGGGGGTGGTCACGAATTAAAGTCCTTTTCGCTCTAGGACGCATATTTAAGGAGACATGGGAAAAAGAAGTTTTTCATATAAAAATTTCAATTTTTTTAGGTTTTGGGTGGATTTTTCAATTTTTTGAGGGTGGTCACGAATTAAAGTCCTTTTCGCTCTAGGACGCATAGTTTAGGAGATATGGGCAAAAGAAGTTTTTCATATAAAAATTTCATTTTTTTAGGTTTTGGGTGGATTTTTCAATTTTTTGAGGGTGGTCACGAATTAAAATCCTTTTCGCTCTAGGACGCATATTTAAGGAGATATAGCCAAAAGAAGTTTTTCATATAAAAATTTCAATTTTTTTAGGTTATAGGTGGATTTTTAAATTTTTTGAGGGTGGTCACGAATTATCGTCCTTTTCGCTGTAGGACGCATATTTAAGGAGATATGGGCAAAAGAAGTTTTTCATATAAAAATTTAAATTTTTTGAGGTTTTGAGAGGATTTTTAAATTTTTTGGGGGTGGTCACGAATTAAAGTCCTTTTCGCTCTAGGACGCATATTTAAGGAGATATGGGCAAAAGAAGTTTTTCATATAAAAGTTTAAATTTTTTTAGGTTTTGGGTGGATTTTTCAATTTTTTTAGGGTGGTCACGAATTAAAGTCCTTTTCGCTCTAGGACGCATATTTAAGGAGATATGAGCAAAAGAAGTTTTTCATATAAAAATTTCAATTTTTTTATGTTTTGGGTGGATTTTTCAATTTTTTTGGGGTGGTCACGAAATAAAGTCCTTTTCGCTCTAGGACGCATAGTTTAGGAGATATGGGAAAAAGAAGTTTTTCATATAAAAATTTCAATTTTTTTAGGTTTAGGGTGGATTTTTCAATTTTTTGAGGGTGGTCACGAATTAAAGTCCTTTTCGCTCTAGGACGCATATTTAAGGAGATATGGGCAAAATAAGTTTTTCATATAAAAATTTCAATTTTTTTAGGTTTTGGGTGAATTTTTCAATTTTTTTGTGGTGGTCACGAAATAAAGTCCTTTTCGCTCTAGGACGCATAGTTTAGGAGATATGGGCAAAAGAAGTTTTTCATATAAAAATTTCAATTTTTTTAGGTTTTGGGTGGACTTTTCAATTTTTTTGGGGTGGTCACGAAATAAAGTCCTTTTCGCTCGAGGACGCATAGTTTAGGAGATATGGGAAAAATAAGTTTTTCATATAAAAATTTCAATTTTTTTAGGTTTTGGGTGGATTTTTCAATTTTTTGAGGGTGGCCACGAATTAAAGTCCTTTTCGCTCTAGGACGCATATTTAAGGAGATATGCGCAAAAGAAGTTTTTCATATAAAAATTTCAATTTTTTTAGGTTTTAGGTGGATTTTTAAATTTTTTGAGGGTGGTCACGAATTGTCGTCCTTTTCGCTCTAGGACGCATATTTAAGGAGATATGGGCAAAAGAAGTTTTTCATATAAAAATTTAAATTTTTTGAGGTTTTGAGTGGATTTTTCAATTTTTTGGGGGTGGTCACGAATTAAAGTCCTTTTCGCTCTAGGACGCATATTTAAGGAGATATGGGCAAAAAAAGTTTTTCATATAAAAATTTCAATTTTATTAGGTTTTGGGTGAATTTTTCAATTTTTTTGGGGTGGTCACGAAATAAAGTCCTTTTCGCTCTAGGACGCAAAGTTTAGGAGATATGGGCAAAATAAGTTTTTCATATAAAAATTTCAATTTTCTTAGGTTTTGGGTGGATTTTTAAATTTTTTGAGGGTGGTCACGAATTGTCGTCCTTTTCGCTCTAGGACGCATATTTAAGGAGATATGGGCAAAAGAAGTTTTTCATATAAAAATTAAAATTTTTTGAGGTTTTGAGTGGATTTTTCAATTTTTTGGGGGTGGTCACGAATTAAAGTCCTTTTCGCTCTAGGACGCATAGTTTAGGAGATATGGGCAACAGAAGTTTTTCATATAAAAATTTCAATTTTTTTAGGTTTTGGGTGGATTTTTCAATTTTTTTGGGGTGGTCACGAATTAAAGTCCTTTTCGCTCTAGGACGCTTAGTTTAGGAGATATAAGCAAAAGAAGAAAAATTTCAATTTTTTTAGGTTTTGGGTGGATTTTTCAATTTTTTGAGGTTGGTCACGAATTAAAGTCCTTTTCGCTCTAGGACGCATATTTAAGGAGATATGGGCAAAAGAAGTTTTTCATATAAAAATTTAAATTTTTTGAGGTTTTGAGTGGATTTTTCAATTTTTTGGGGGTGGTCACGAATTAAAGTCCTTTTCGCTCTAGGACGCATATTTAAGGAGATATGGGCAAAAGAAGTTTTTCATATAAAAATTTCAATTTTTTTAGGTTTTGGGTGAATTTTTCAATTTTTTTGGGGTGGTCACGAAATAAAGTCCTTTTCGCTCTAGGACGCATAGTTTAGGAGATATGGGCAAAAGAAGTTTTTCATATAAAAATTTCAATTTTTTTAGGTTTTGGGTGGATTTTTCAATTTTTTTGGGGTGGTCACGAATTAAAGTCCTTTTCGCTCTAGGACGCTTAGTTTAGGAGATATAAGCAAAAGAAGAAAAATTTCAATTTTTTTAGGTTTTGGGTGGATTTTTTAATTTTTTTAGGGTGGTCACGAATTAAAGTCCTTTTCGCTCTAGGACGCATATTTAAGGAGATATAGCCAAAAGAAGTTGTTCATATAAAAATTTCAATTTTTTTAGGTTTTGGGTGGATTTTTCAATTTTTTGAGGGTGGTCACGAATTAAAGTCCTTTTCGCTCTAGGACGCATATGTAAGGAGATATGGACAAAAGAAGTTTTTCATATAAAAATTTAAATTTTTCTAGGTTTATTTTTCAATTTTTTGAGGGTGGTCACGAATTAAAGTCCTTTTCGCTCTAGGACGCATATTTAAGGAGATATAGCCAAAAGAAGTTTTTCATATAAAAATTTCAATTTTTTTAAGTTTTAGGTGGATTTTTAAATTTTTTGAGGGTGGTCACGAATTAAAGTCCTTTTCGCTCTAGGACGCATATTTAAGGAGATATGGGCAAAAGAAGTTTTTCATATAAAAATTTAAATCTAAAATCCTTTTCGCTCTAGGACGCATATTTAAGGAGATATGGGCAAAAGAAGTTTTTCATATAAAAATTTCAATTTTTTTAGGTTTTGGGTGAATTTTTCAATTTTTTTGGGATGGTCACGAAATAAAGTCCTTTTCGCTCTAGGACGCATAGTTTAGGAGATATGGGCAAAAGAAGTTTTTCATATAAAAATTTCAATTTTTTTAGGTTTTGAGTGGATTTTTCAATTTTTTGAGGGTGGTCACGAATTAAAGTCCTTTTCGCTCTAGGACGCATATTTAAGGAGATATAGCCAAAAGAAGTTTTTCATATAAAAATTTCAATTTTTTTAGGTTTTAGGTGGATTTTTAAATTTTTTGAGGGTGGTCACGAATTATCGTCCTTTTCGCTCTAGGACGCATATTTTAGGAGATATGGGCAAAAGAAGTTTTTTATATAAAAATTTCAATTTTTTTAGGTTTTGGGTGGATTTTGTAATTTTTTGAGGGTGGTCACGAATTAAAGTCCTTTTCGCTCTAGGACGCATATTTAAGGAGATATAGCCAAAAGAAGTTTTTCATATAAAAATTTCAATTTTTTTAGGTTTTGGGTGGATTTTTCAATTTTTTGAGGGTGGTCACGAATTATCGTCCTTTTTGCTCTAGGACGCATATTTAAGGAGATATGGGCAAAAGAAGTTTTTCATATAAACATTTCAATTTTTTGAGGTTTTGAGTGGATTTTTCAATTTTTTGGGGGTGGTCACGAATTAAAGTCCTTTTCGCTCTAGGACGCATATTTAAGGAGATATGGGCAAAAGAAGTTTTTCATATAAAAAGTTAAATTTTTTTAGGTTTTGGGTGGATTGTTCAATTTTTTTAGGGTGGTCACGAATTAAAGTCCTTTTCGCTCTAGGACGCATATTTAAGGAGATATGGGCAAAAGAAGTTTTTCATATAAAAATTTCAATTTTTTTAGGTTTTGGGTGGATTTTTCAATTTTTTTGGGGTGGTCACGAAATAAAGTCCTTTTCGCTCTAGGACGCATAGTTTAGGAGATATGGGAAAAAGAAGTTTTTCATATAAAAATTTAATTTTTTTTAGGTTTTGGGTGGATTTTTCAATTTTTTGAGGGTGGTCACGAATTAAAGTCCTTTTCGCTCTAGGACGCATATTTAAGGAGATATAGCCAAAAGAAGTTTTTCATATAAAAATTTCAATTTTTTTAGGTTTTGGGTGAATTTTTCAATTTTTTTGGGGTGGTCACGAAATAAAGTCCTTTTCGCTCTAGGACGCATAGTTTAGGAGATATGGGCAAAAGAAGTTTTTCATATAAAAATTTCAATTTTTTTAGGTTTTGGGTGGATTTTTTCAATTTTTTTGGGTGGTCACGAATTAAAGTCCTTTTCGCTCTAGGACGCATATTTAAGGAGATGTAGCCAAAAGAAGTTTTTCATATAAAAATTTCAATTTTTTTAGGTTTTAGGTGGATTTTTAAATTTTTTGAGGGTGGTCACGAATTAAAGTCCTTTTCGCTCTAGGACGCATATTTAAGGAGATATGGGCAAAATAAGTTTTTCATATAAAAATTTAAATTTTTTGAGGTTTTGAGTGGATTTTTCAATTTTTTGGGGGTGGTCACGAATTAAAGTCCTTTTCGCTCTAGGACGCATATTTAAGGAGATATGGGCAAAAGAAGTTTTTCATATAAAAATTTCAATTTTTTTAGGTTTTGGGTGGATTTTTCAATTTTTTTGGGGTGGTCACGAAATAAAGTCCTTTTCGCTCTAGGACGCATATTTTAGGAGATATGGGAAAAAGAAGTTTTTCATATAAAAATTTCAATTTTTTTAGGTTTTGGGTGGATTTTTAAATTTTTTGAGGGTGGTCACGAATTAAAGTCCTTTTCGCTCTAGGACGCATATTTAAGGAGATATAGCCAAAAGAAGTTTTTCATATAAAAATTTCAATTTTTTTAGGTTTTGGGTGAATTTTTCAATTTTTTTGGGGTGGTCACGAAATAAAGTCCTTTTCGCTCTAGGACGCATAGTTTAGGAGATATGGGCAAAAGAAGTTTTTCATATAAAAATTTCAATTTTTTTAGGTTTTGGGTGGATTTTTCAAAGAAGTTTTTTTGGGAAAAAGAAGTTTTTCATATAAAAATTTCAATTTTTTTAGGTTTTGGGTGGATTTTTCAATTTTTTTAGGGTGGTCACGAATTAAAGTCCTTTTCGCTCTAGGACGCATATTTAAGGAGATATAGCCAAAAGAAGTTTTTCATATAAAAATTTCAATTTTTTTAGGTTTTAGGTGGATTTTTAAATTTTTTGAGGGTGGTCACGAATTAAAGTCCTTTTCGCTCTAGGACGCATATTTAAGGAGATATGGGCAAAAGAAGTTTTTCATATAAAAATTTAAACTTTTTGAGGTTTTGAGTGGATTTTTCAATTTTTTAGGGGTGGTCACGAATTAAAGTCCTTTTCGCTCTAGGACGCATATTTAAGGAGATATGGGCAAAAGAAGTTTTTCATATAAAAATTTAAATTTTTTTAGGTTTTGGGTGGATTTTTCAATTTTTTTAGGGTGGTCACGAATTAAAGTCCTTTTCGCTCTAGGACGCATATTTAAGGAGATATGGGCAAAAGAAGTTTTTCATATAAAAATTTCAATTTTTTTAGGTTTTGGGTGGATTTTTCAATTTTTTTGGGGTGGTCACGAAATAAAGTCCTTTTCGCTCTAGGACGCATATTTTAGGAGATATGGGAAAAAGAAGTTTTTCATATAAAAATTTCAATTTTTTTAGGTTTTGGGTGGATTTTTAAATTTTTTGAGGGTGGTCACGAATTAAAGTCCTTTTCGCTCTAGGACGCATATTTAAGGAGATATAGCCAAAAGAAGTTTTTCATATAAAAATTTCAATTTTTTTAGGTTTTGGGTGAATTTTTCAATTTTTTTGGGGTGGTCACGAAATAAAGTCCTTTTCGCTCTAGGACGCATAGTTTAGGAGATATGGGCAAAAGAAGTTTTTCATATAAAAATTTCAATTTTTTTAGGTTTTGGGTGGATTTGTCAATTTTTTGAGGGTGGTCACGAATTAAAGTCCTTTTCGCTCTAGGACGCATATTTAAGGAGATATGGGCAAAAGAAGTTTTTCATATAAAAATTTTAATTTTTTGAGGTTTTGAGTGGATTTTTCAATTTTTTGGGGGTGGTCACGAATTAAAGTCCTTTTCGCTCTAGGACGCATATTTAAGGAGATATGGGCAAAAGAAGTTTTTCATATAAAAATTTAAATTTTTTTAGGTTTAGGGTGGATTTTTCAATTTTTTGAAGGTGGTCACGAATTAAAGTCCTTTTCGCTCTAGGACGCATATTTAGGGAGATATGGACAAAAGAAGTTTTTCATATAAAAATTTAAATTTTTCTAGGTTTAGGGTGGATTTTTCAATTTTTTGAAGGTGGTCACGAATTAAAGTCCTTTTCGCTCTAGGACGCATATTTAAGGAGATATAGCCAAAAGAAGTTTTTCATATAAAAATTTCAATTTTTTTAGGTTTTAGGTGGATTTTTAAATTTTTTGAGGGTGGTCACGAATTATCGTCCTTTTCGCTCTAGGACGCATATTTAAGGAGATATGGGCAAAAGAAGTTTTTCATATAAAAATTTAAATTTTTTGAGGTTTTGAGTGGATTTTTATAATTTTTTGGGGGTGGTCACGAATTATCGTCCTTTTCGCTCTAGGACGCATATTTAAGGAGATATGGGCAAAAGAAGTTTTTCATATAAAAATTTCAATTTTTTTAGGTTTTGGGTGGATTTTTCAATTTTTTGAGGGTGGTCACGAATTAAAGTCCTTTTCGCTCTAGGACGCATATTTAAGGAGATATAGCCAAAAGAAGTTTTTCATATAAAAATTTCAATTTTTTTAGGTTTTAGGTGGATTTTTAAATTTTTTGAGGGTGGTCACAAATTATCGTCCTTTTCGCTCTAGGACGCATATTTAAGGAGATATAGCCAAAAGAAGTTTTTCATATAAAAATTTCAATTTTGTTAGGTTTTAGGTGGATTTTTAAATTTTTTGAGGGTGGTCACGAATTATCGTCCTTTTCGCTCTAGGACGCATATTTAAGGAGATATGGGCAAAAGAAGTTTTTCATATAAAAATTTCAATTTTTTTAGGTTTTGGGTGGATTTTTCAATTTTTTGAGGGTGGTCACGAATTAAAGTCCTTTTCGCTCTAGGACGCATATTTAAGGAGATATGGGCAAAAGAAGTTTTTCATATAAAAATTTCAATTTTTTTGGGTTTTGGGTGGATTTTTCAATTTTTTTGGGGTGGTCACGAAATAAAGTCCTTTTCGCTCTAGGACGCATATTTAAGGAGATATGGGCAAAAGAAGTTTTTCATACAAAAAT
The DNA here is from genome assembly GCF_050003625.1 of Haematobia irritans. NCBI lineage: Eukaryota > Metazoa > Arthropoda > Insecta > Diptera > Muscidae > Haematobia > Haematobia irritans. Next base: position 72,908,228 of record NC_134399.1, on the reverse strand, counting down.
TTCAATTTTTTTAGGTTTTGGGTGGATTTTTCAATTTTTTTGGGGTGGTCACGAAATAAAGTCCTTTTCGCTCTAGGACGCATAGTTTAGGAGATATGGGAAAAAGAAGTTTTTCATATAAAAATTTCAATTTTTTTAGGTTTTGGGTGGATTTTTCAATTTTTTGCGGGTGGTCACGCATATTTAAGGAGATATAGCCAAAAAAAGTTTTTCATATAAAAATTTCAATTTTTTTAGGTTTTAGGTGGATTTTTAAATTTTTTGAGGGTGGTCACGAATTATCGTCCTTTTCGCTCTAGGACGCATATTTAAGGAGATATGGGCAAAAGAAGTTTTTCATATAAAAATTTAAATTTTTTTAGGTTTTGGGTGGACTTTTCAATTTTTTTGGGGTGGTCACGAAATAAAGTCCTTTTCGCTCTAGGACGCATATTTAAGGAGATATAGCCAAAAGAAGTTTTTCATATAAAAATTTCAATTTTTTTAGGTTTTGGGTGGAATTATCGTCCTTTTCGCTCTAGGACGCATATTTAAGGAGATATGGGCAAAAGAAGTTTTTCATATAAAAATTTAAATTTTTTGAGGTTTTGAGTGGATTTTTCAATTTTTTGGGGGTGGTCACGAATTAAAGTCCTTTTCGCTCTAGGACGCATATTTAAGGAGATATGGGCAAAATAAGTTTTTCATATAAAAATTTAAATTTTTTTAGGTTTTGGGTGGATTTTTCAATTTTTTGAGGGTGGTCACGAATTAAAGTCCTTTTCGCTCTAGGACGCATATTTAAGGAGATATAGCCAAAAGAAGTTTTTCATATAAAAATTTCAATTTTTTTAGGTTTTGGGTGGAATTATCGTCCTTTTCGCTCTAGGACGCATATTTAAGGAGATATGGGCAAAAGAAGTTTTTCATATAAAAATTTAAATTTTTTTAGGTTTTGGGTGGATTTTTCAATTTTTTTGGGGTGGTCACGAAATAAAGTCCTTTTCGCTCTAGGACGCATAGTTTAGGAGATATGGGAAAAAGAAGTTTTTCATATAAAAATTTCAATTTTTTTAGGTTTTGGGTGGATTTTTCAATTTTTTGAGGGTGGTCACGAATTAAAGTCCTTTTCGCTCTAGGACGCATATTTAAGGAGATATAGCCAAAAGAAGTTTTTCATATAAAAATTTCAATTTTTTTAGGTTTTAGGTGGATTTTTAAATTTTTTGAGGGTGGTCACGAATTATCGTCCTTTTCGCTCTAGGACGCATATTTAAGGAGATATGGGCAAAAGAAGTTTTTCATATAAAAATTTAAAATTTTTGAGGTTTTGAGTTGATTTTTCAATTTTTTGGGGGTGGTCACGAATTAAAGTCCTTTTCGCTCTAGGACGCATATTTAAGGAGATATGGGCAAAAGAAGTTTTTCATATAAAAATTTAAATTTTTTTAGGTTTTGGGTGGATTTTTCAATTTTTTTAGGGTGGTCACGAATTAAAGTCCTTTTCGCTCTAGGACGCATATTTAAGGAGATATAGCCAAAAGAAGTTTTTCATATAAAAATTTCAATTTTTTTAGGTTTTGGGTGGAATTATCGTCCTTTTCGCTCTAGGACGCATATTTAAGGAGATATGGGCAAAAGAAGTTTTTCATATAAAAATTTAAATTTTTTGAGGTTTTGAGTGGATTTTTCAATTTTTTGGGGGTGGTCACGAATTAAAGTCCTTTTCGCTCTAGGACGCATATTTAAGGAGATATGGGCAAAAGAAGTTTTTCATATAAAAATTTCAATTTTGTTAGGTTTTAGGTGGATTTTTAAATTTTTTGAGGGTGGTCACGAATTATCGTCCTTTTCGCTCTAGGACGCATATTTAAGGAGATATAGCCAAAAGAAGTTTTTCATATAAAAATTTCAATTTTTTTAGGTTTTAGGTGGATTTTTAAATTTTTTGAGGGTGGTCACGAATTATCGTCCTTTTCGCTCTAGGACGCATATTTAAGGAGATATAGCCAAAAGAAGTTTTTCATATAAAAATTTCAATTTTTTTAGGTTTTGGGTGGATTTTTCAATTTTTTGAGGGTGGTCACGAATTATCGTGACCTTTTCGCTCTAGGACGCATATTTAAGGAGATATGGGAAAAAGAAGTTTTTCATATAAAAATTTCAATTTTTTAGGTTTTGGGTGGATTTTTCAATTTTTTGAGGGTGGTCACGAATTAAAGTCCTTTTCGCTCTAGGACGCATATTTAAGGAGATATAGCCAAAAGAAGTTTTTCCTATAAAAATTTCAATTTTGTTAGGTTTTAGGTGGATTTTTAAATTTTTTGAGGGTGGTCACGAATTATCGTCCTTTTCGCTCTAGGACGCATATTTAAGGAGATATGGGCAAAAGAAGTTTTTCATATAAAAATTTTAATTTTTTGAGGTTTTGAGTGGATTTTTCAATTTTTTGGGGGTGGTCACGAATTAAAGTCCTTTTCGCTCTAGGACGCATATTTAAGGAGATATGGGCAAAAGAAGTTTTTCATATAAAAATTTAAATTTTTTTAGGTTTAGGGTGGATTTTTCAATTTTTTGAAGGTGGTCACGAATTAAAGTCCTTTTCGCTCTAGGACGCATATTTAGGGAGATATGGACAAAAGAAGTTTTTCATATAAAAATTTAAATTTTTCTAGGTTTAGGGTGGATTTTTCAATTTTTTGAAGGTGGTCACGAATTAAAGTCCTTTTCGCTCTAGGACGCATATTTAAGGAGATATAGCCAAAAGAAGTTTTTCATATAAAAATTTCAATTTTTTTAGGTTTTAGGTGGATTTTTAAATTTTTTGAGGGTGGTCACGAATTATCGTCCTTTTCGCTCTAGGACGCATATTTAAGGAGATATGGGCAAAAGAAGTTTTTCATATAAAAATTTAAATTTTTTGAGGTTTTGAGTGGATTTTTATAATTTTTTGGGGGTGGTCACGAATTATCGTCCTTTTCGCTCTAGGACGCATATTTAAGGAGATATGGGCAAAAGAAGTTTTTCATATAAAAATTTCAATTTTTTTAGGTTTTGGGTGGATTTTTCAATTTTTTGAGGGTGGTCACGAATTAAAGTCCTTTTCGCTCTAGGACGCATATTTAAGGAGATATAGCCAAAAGAAGTTTTTCATATAAAAATTTCAATTTTTTTAGGTTTTAGGTGGATTTTTAAATTTTTTGAGGGTGGTCACAAATTATCGTCCTTTTCGCTCTAGGACGCATATTTAAGGAGATATAGCCAAAAGAAGTTTTTCATATAAAAATTTCAATTTTGTTAGGTTTTAGGTGGATTTTTAAATTTTTTGAGGGTGGTCACGAATTATCGTCCTTTTCGCTCTAGGACGCATATTTAAGGAGATATGGGCAAAAGAAGTTTTTCATATAAAAATTTCAATTTTTTTAGGTTTTGGGTGGATTTTTCAATTTTTTGAGGGTGGTCACGAATTAAAGTCCTTTTCGCTCTAGGACGCATATTTAAGGAGATATGGGCAAAAGAAGTTTTTCATATAAAAATTTCAATTTTTTTGGGTTTTGGGTGGATTTTTCAATTTTTTTGGGGTGGTCACGAAATAAAGTCCTTTTCGCTCTAGGACGCATATTTAAGGAGATATGGGCAAAAGAAGTTTTTCATACAAAAATTTCAATTTTTTTAGGTTTTGGGTGGATTTTTCAATTTTTTTGGGGTGGTCACGAAATAAAGTCCTTTTCGCTCTAGGACGCATAGTTTAGGAGATATGGGAAAAAGAAGTTTTTCATATAAAAATTTCAATTTTTTTAGGTTTTGGGTGGATTTTTCAATTTTTTGCGGGTGGTCACGCATATTTAAGGAGATATAGCCAAAAAAAGTTTTTCATATAAAAATTTCAATTTTTTTAGGTTTTAGGTGGATTTTTAAATTTTTTGAGGGTGGTCACGAATTATCGTCCTTTTCGCTCTAGGACGCATATTTAAGGAGATATGGGCAAAAGAAGTTTTTCATATAAAAATTTAAATTTTTTTAGGTTTTGGGTGGACTTTTCAATTTTTTTGGGGTGGTCACGAAATAAAGTCCTTTTCGCTCTAGGACGCATATTTAAGGAGATATAGCCAAAAGAAGTTTTTCATATAAAAATTTCAATTTTTTTAGGTTTTGGGTGGAATTATCGTCCTTTTCGCTCTAGGACGCATATTTCAGGAGATATGGGCAAAAGAAGTTTTTCATATAAAAATTTAAATTTTTTGAGGTTTTGAGTGGATTTTTCAATTTTTTGGGGGTGGTCACGAATTAAAGTCCTTTTCGCTCTAGGACGCATATTTAAGGAGATATGGGCAAAATAAGTTTTTCATATAAAAATTTAAATTTTTTTAGGTTTTGGGTGGATTTTTCAATTTTTTGAGGGTGGTCACGAATTAAAGTCCTTTTCGCTCTAGGACGCATATTTAAGGAGATATAGCCAAAAGAAGTTTTTCATATAAAAATTTCAATTTTTTTAGGTTTTGGGTGGAATTATCGTCCTTTTCGCTCTAGGACGCATATTTAAGGAGATATGGGCAAAAGAAGTTTTTCATATAAAAATTTAAATTTTTTTAGGTTTTGGGTGGATTTTTCAATTTTTTTGGGGTGGTCACGAAATAAAGTCCTTTTCGCTCTAGGACGCATAGTTTAGGAGATATGGGAAAAAGAAGTTTTTCATATAAAAATTTCAATTTTTTTAGGTTTTGGGTGGATTTTTCAATTTTTTGAGGGTGGTCACGAATTAAAGTCCTTTTCGCTCTAGGACGCATATTTAAGGAGATATAGCCAAAAGAAGTTTTTCATATCAAAATTTCAATTTTTTTAGGTTTTAGGTGGATTTTTAAATTTTTTGAGGGTGGTCACGAATTATCGTCCTTTTCGCTCTAGGACGCATATTTAAGGAGATATGGGCAAAAGAAGTTTTTCATATAAAAATTTAAAATTTTTGAGGTTTTGAGTTGATTTTTCAATTTTTTGGGGGTGGTCACGAATTAAAGTCCTTTTCGCTCTAGGACGCATATTTAAGGAGATATGGGCAAAAGAAGTTTTTCATATAAAAATTTAAATTTTTTTAGGTTTTGGGTGGATTTTTCAATTTTTTTAGGGTGGTCACGAATTAAAGTCCTTTTCGCTCTAGGACGCATATTTAAGGAGATATAGCCAAAAGAAGTTTTTCATATAAAAATTTCAATTTTTTTAGGTTTTGGGTGGAATTATCGTCCTTTTCGCTCTAGGACGCATATTTAAGGAGATATGGGCAAAAGAAGTTTTTCATATAAAAATTTAAATTTTTTGAGGTTTTGAGTGGATTTTTCAATTTTTTGGGGGTGGTCACGAATTAAAGTCCTTTTCGCTCTAGGACGCATATTTAAGGAGATATGGGCAAAAGAAGTTTTTCATATAAAAATTTCAATTTTGTTAGGTTTTAGGTGGATTTTTAAATTTTTTGAGGGTGGTCACGAATTATCGTCCTTTTCGCTCTAGGACGCATATTTAAGGAGATATAGCCAAAAGAAGTTTTTCATATAAAAATTTCAATTTTTTTAGGTTTTAGGTGGATTTTTAAATTTTTTGAGGGTGGTCACGAATTATCGTCCTTTTCGCTCTAGGACGCATATTTAAGGAGATATAGCCAAAAGAAGTTTTTCATATAAAAATTTCAATTTTTTTAGGTTTTGGGTGGATTTTTCAATTTTTTGAGGGTGGTCACGAATTATCGTGACCTTTTCGCTCTAGGACGCATATTTAAGGAGATATGGGAAAAAGAAGTTTTTCATATAAAAATTTCAATTTTTTAGGTTTTGGGTGGATTTTTCAATTTTTTGAGGGTGGTCACGAATTAAAGTCCTTTTCGCTCTAGGACGCATATTTAAGGAGATATAGCCAAAAGAAGTTTTTCCTATAAAAATTTCAATTTTGTTAGGTTTTAGGTGGATTTTTAAATTTTTTGAGGGTGGTCACGAATTATCGTCCTTTTCGCTCTAGGACGCATATTTAAGGAGATATGGGCAAAAGAAGTTTTTCATATAAAAATTTCAATTTTTTTAGGTTTTGGGTGGATTTTTCAATTTTTTGAGGGTGGTCACGAATTAAAGTCCTTTTCGCTCTAGGACGCATATTTAAGGAGATATGGGCAAAAGAAGTTTTTCATATAAAAATTTCAATTTTTTTAGGTTTTGGGTGGATTTTTCAATTTTTTTGGGGTGGTCACGAAATAAAGTCCTTTTCGCTCTAGGACGCATATTTAAGGAGATATGGGCAAAAGAAGTTTTTCATACAAAAATTTCAATTTTTTTAGGTTTTGGGTGGATTTTTCAATTTTTTTGGGGTGGTCACGAAATAAAGTCCTTTTCGCTCTAGGACGCATAGTTTAGGAGATATGGGAAAAAGAAGTTTTTCATATAAAAATTTCAATTTTTTTAGGTTTTGGGTGGATTTTTCAATTTTTTGAGGGTGGTCACGCATATTTAAGGAGATATAGCCAAAAAAAGTTTTTCATATAAAAATTTCAATTTTTTTAGGTTTTAGGTGGATTTTTAAATTTTTTGAGGGTGGTCACGAATTATCGTCCTTTTCGCTCTAGGACGCATATTTAAGGAGATATGGGCAAAAGAAGTTTTTCATATAAAAATTTAAATTTTTTTAGGTTTTGGGTGGACTTTTCAATTTTTTTGGGGTGGTCACGAAATAAAGTCCTTTTCGCTCTAGGACGCATATTTAAGGAGATATAGCCAAAAGAAGTTTTTCATATAAAAATTTCAATTTTTTTAGGTTTTGGGTGGAATTATCGTCCTTTTCGCTCTAGGACGCATATTTAAGGAGATATGGGCAAAAGAAGTTTTTCATATAAAAATTTAAATTTTTTGAGGTTTTGAGTGGATTTTTCAATTTTTTGGGGGTGGTCACGAATTAAAGTCCTTTTCGCTCTAGGACGCATATTTAAGGAGATATGGGCAAAATAAGTTTTTCATATAAAAATTTAAATTTTTTTAGGTTTTGGGTGGATTTTTCAATTTTTTGAGGGTGGTCACGAATTAAAGTCCTTTTCGCTCTAGGACGCATATTTAAGGAGATATAGCCAAAAGAAGTTTTTCATATAAAAATTTCAATTTTTTTAGGTTTTGGGTGGATTTTTCAATTTTTTGAGGGTGGTCACGAATTAAAGTCCTTTTCGCTCTAGGACGCATATTTAAGGAGATATAGCCAAAAGAAGTTTTTCATATAAAAATTTCAATTTTTTTAGCTTTTGGGTGGAATTATCGTCCTTTTCGCTCTAGGACGCATATTTAAGGAGATATGGGCAAAAGAAGTTTTTCATATAAAAATTTAAATTTTTTTAGGTTTTGGGTGGATTTTTCAATTTTTTTGGGGTGGTCACGAAATAAAGTCCTTTTCGCTCTAGGACGCATAGTTTAGGAGATATGGGAAAAAGAAGTTTTTCATATAAAAATTTCAATTTTTTTAGGTTTTGGGTGGATTTTTCAATTTTTTGAGGGTGGTCACGAAATAAAGTCCTTTTCGCTCTAGGACGCATATTTAAGGAGATATGGGCAAAAGAAGTTTTTCATATAAAAATTTAAATTTTTTTAGGTTTTGGGTGGATTTTTCAATTTTTTTGGGGTGGTCACGAAATAAAGTCCTTTTCGCTCTAGGACGCATAGTTTAGGAGATATGGGAAAAAGAAGTTTTTCATATAAAAATTTCAATTTTTTTAGGTTTTGGGTGGATTTTTCAAATTTTTGAGGGTGGTCACGAATTAAAGTCCTTTTCGCTCTAGGACGCATATTTAAGGAGATATAGCCAAAAGAAGTTTTTCATATAAAAATTTCAATTTTTTTAGGTTTTAGGTGGATTTTTAAATTTTTTGAGGGTGGTCACGAATTATCGTCCTTTTCGCTCTAGGACGCATATTTAAGGAGATATGGGCAAAAGAAGTTTTTCATATAAAAATTTAATTTTTTTTAGGTTTTGGGTGGATTTTTCAATTTTTTTAGGGTGGTCACGAATTAAAGTCCTTTTCGCTCTAGGACGCATATTTAAGGAGATATGGGCAAAAGAAGTTTTTCATATAAAAATTTCAATTTTTTTAGGTTTGGAGTGGACTTTTCAATTTTTTTGGGGGGGTCACGAAATAAAGTCCTTTTCGCTCTAGGACGCATATTTAAGGAGATATAGCCAAAAGAAGTTTTTCATATAAAAATTTAAATTTTTTTAGGTTTTGGGTGGATTTTTCAATTTTTTGGGGGTGGTCACGAATTAAAGTCCTTTTCGCTCTAGGACGCATATTTAAGGAGATATGGGCAAAAGAAGTTTTTCATATAAAAATTAAAATTTTTTTAGGTTTTGGGTGGATTTTTCAATTTTTTGAGGGTGGTCACGAATTAAAGTCCTTTTCGCTCTAGGACGCATATTTAAGGAGATATGGGCAAAAGAAGTTTTTCATATAAAAATTTCAATATTTTTAGGTTTTGGGTGGATTTTTAAATTTTTTTTGGGGTGGTCACTCCTTTTCGCTCTAGGACGCATAGTTTAGGAGATATGGGAAAAAGAAGTTTTTCATATAAAAATTTCAATTTTTTTAGGTTTGTAGTGGACTTTTCAATTTTTTTGGGGTGGTCACGAAATAAAGTCCTTTTCGCTCTAGGACGCATATTTAAGGAGATATAGCCAAAAGAAGTTTTTCATATAAAAATTTCAATTTTTTTAGGTTTTGGGTGGAATTATCGTCCTTTTCGCTCTAGGACGCATATTTAAGGAGATATGGGCAAAAGAAGTTTTTCATATAAAAATTTAAATTTTTTGAGGTTTTGAGTGGATTTTTCAATTTTTTGGGGGTGGTCACGAATTAAAGTCCTTTTCGCTCTAGGACGCATATTTAAGGAGATATGGGCAAAAGAAGTTTTTCATATAAAAATTTAAATTTTTTTAGGTTTTGGGTGGATTTTTCAATTTTTTTGGGGTGGTCACGAAATAAAGTCCTTTTCGCTCTAGGACGCATAGTTTAGGAGATATGGGAAAAAGAAGTTTTTCATATAAAAATTTCAATTTTTTTAGGTTTTGGGTGGATTTTTCAAATTTTTGAGGGTGGTCACGAATTAAAGTCCTTTTCGCTCTAGGACGCATATTTAAGGAGATATAGCCAAAAGAAGTTTTTCATATAAAAATTTCAATTTTTTTAGGTTTTAGGTGGATTTTTAAATTTTTTGAGGGTGGTCACGAATTATCGTCCTTTTCGCTCTAGGACGCATATTTAAGGAGATATGGGCAAAAGAAGTTTTTCATATAAAAATTTAATTTTTTTTAGGTTTTGGGTGGATTTTTCAATTTTTTTAGGGTGGTCACGAATTAAAGTCCTTTTCGCTCTAGGACGCATATTTAAGGAGATATGGGCAAAAGAAGTTTTTCATATAAAAATTTCAATTTTTTTAGGTTTGGAGTGGACTTTTCAATTTTTTTGGGGGGGTCACGAAATAAAGTCCTTTTCGCTCTAGGACGCATATTTAAGGAGATATAGCCAAAAGAAGTTTTTCATATAAAAATTTAAATTTTTTTAGGTTTTGGGTGGATTTTTCAATTTTTTGGGGGTGGTCACGAATTAAAGTCCTTTTCGCTCTAGGACGCATATTTAAGGAGATATGGGCAAAAGAAGTTTTTCATATAAAAATTAAAATTTTTTTAGGTTTTGGGTGGATTTTTCAATTTTTTGAGGGTGGTCACGAATTAAAGTCCTTTTCGCTCTAGGACGCATATTTAAGGAGATATGGGCAAAAGAAGTTTTTCATATAAAAATTTCAATATTTTTAGGTTTTGGGTGGATTTTTAAATTTTTTTTGGGGTGGTCACTCCTTTTCGCTCTAGGACGCATAGTTTAGGAGATATGGGAAAAAGAAGTTTTTCATATAAAAATTTCAATTTTTTTAGGTTTGTAGTGGACTTTTCAATTTTTTTGGGGTGGTCACGAAATAAAGTCCTTTTCGCTCTAGGACGCATATTTAAGGAGATATAGCCAAAAGAAGTTTTTCATATAAAAATTTCAATTTTTTTAGGTTTTGGGTGGAATTATCGTCCTTTTCGCTCTAGGACGCATATTTAAGGAGATATGGGCAAAAGAAGTTTTTCATATAAAAATTTAAATTTTTTGAGGTTTTGAGTGGATTTTTCAATTTTTTGGGGGTGGTCACGAATTAAAGTCCTTTTCGCTCTAGGACGCATATTTAAGGAGATATGGGCAAAAGAAGTTTTTCATATAAAAATTTCAATTTTGTTAGGTTTTAGGTGGATTTTTAAATTTTTTGAGGGTGGTCACGAATTATCGTCCTTTTCGCTCTAGGACGCATATTTAAGGAGATATGGGCAAAAGAAGTTGTTCATATAAAAATTTCAATTTTTTTAGGTTTTGGGTGGATTTTTCAATTTTTTGAGGGTGGTCACGAATTAAAGTCCTTTTCGCTCTAGGACGCATATTTAAGGAGATATGGGCAAAAGAAGTTTTTCATATAAAAATTTCAATTTTTTTAGGTTTTGGGTGGATTTTTCATTTTTTTTGGGGTGGTCACGAAATAAGGTTAGGTTAGGTTAGGTTATGTGGCAGCCCGATGTATCAGGCTCACTTAGACTATTCAGTCCATTGTGATACCACAGTGGTGAACTTCTCTCTTATCACTGAGTGCTGCCCGATTCCATGTTAAGCTCAATGGCAAGGGACCTCCTTTTTATAGCCGAGTCCGAACGGCGTTCCACATTCCAGTGAAACCACTTAGAGAAGCTTTGAAACCCTCAGAAATGTCACCTGCATTACTGAGGTGGGATAATCCACCGCTGAAAAACTTTTTGGTGTTCGGTCGTAGCAGGAATCGAACCCACGACCTTGTGTATGCAAGGCGGGCATGCTAACCATTGCACCACGGTGGCTCCCTGGTCACGAAATAAAGTCATTTTCGCTCTAGGACGCATATTTAAGGAGATATGGGCAAAAGAAGTTTTTCATATAAAAATTTCAATTTTTTTAGGTTTTGGGTGGATTTTTCAATTTTTTTGGGGTGGTCACGAAATAAAGTCCTTTTCGCTCTAGGACGCATAGTTTAGGAGATATGGGAAAAAGAAGTTTTTCATATAAAAATTTCAATTTTTTTAGGTTTTGGGTGGATTTTTCAATTTTTTGAGGGTGGTCACGAATTAAAGTCCTTTTCGCTCTAGGACGCATATTTAAGGAGATATAGCCAAAAAAAAGTTTTTCATATAAAAATTTCAATTTTTTTAGGTTTTAGGTGGATTTTTAAATTTTTTGAGGGTGGTCACGAATTATCGTCCTTTTCGCTCTAGGACGCATATTTAAGGAGATATGGGCAAAAGAAGTTTTTCATATAAAAATTTAAATTTTTCGAGATTTTGAGTGGATTTTTCAATTTTTTGGGGGTGGTCACGAATTAAAGTCCTTTTCGCTCTAGGACGCATATTTAAGGAGATATGGGCAAAAGAAGTTTTACATATAAAAATTTCAATTTTTTTAGGTTTTGGGTGGATTTTTCAATTTTTTGAGGGTGGTCACGAATTAAAGTCCTTTTCGCTCTAGGACGCATATTTAAGGAGATATGGGCAAAAGAAGTTTTTCATATAAAAATTTCAATTTTTTTAGGTTTTGGGTGGATTTTTCAATTTTTTTGGGGTGGTCACGAAATAAAGTCCTTTTCGGTCTAGGACGCATAGTTTAGGAGATATGGGAAAAAGAAGTTTTTCATATAAAAATTTCAATTTTTTTAGGTTTTGGGTGGATTTTTCCATTTTTTGAGGGTGGTCACGAATTAAAGTCCTTTTCGCTCTAGGACGCATATTTAAGGAGATATAGCCAAAAGAAGTTTTTCATATAAAAATTTCAATTTTTTAGGTTTTGGGTGGATTTTTCAATTTTTTTGGGGTGGTCACGAAATAAAGTCCTTTTCGCTCTAGGACGCATAGTTTAGGAGATATGGGCAAAAGAAGTTTTTCATATAAAAATTTCAATTTTTTTAGGTTTGTAGTGGACTTTTCAATTTTTTTGGGGTGGTCACGAAATAAAGTCCTTTTCGCTCTAGGACGCATATTTAAGGAGATATAGCCAAAAGAAGTTTTTCATATAAAAATTTCAATTTTTTTAGGTTTTGGGTGGAATTATCGTCCTTTTCGCTCTAGGACGCATATTTAAGGAGATATGGGCAAAAGAAGTTTTTCATATAAAAATTTAAATTTTTTGAGGTTTTGAGTGGATTTTTCAATTTTTTGGGGGTGGTCACGAATTAAAGTCCTTTTCGCTCTAGGACGCATATTTAAGGAGATATGGGCAAAAGAAGTTTTTCATATAAAAATTTAATTTTTTTTAGGTTTTGGGTGGATTTTTCAATTTTTTTAGGGTGGTCACGAATTAAAGTCCTTTTCGCTCTAGGACGCATATTTAAGGAGATATGGGCAAAAGAAGTTTTTCATATAAAAATTTAAATTTTTTTAGGTTTTGGGTGGATTTTTCAATTTTTTTGGGGTGGTCACGAAATAAAGTCCTTTTCGCTCTAGGACGCATAGTTTAGGAGATATGGGAAAAAGAAGTTTTTCATATAAAAATTTCAATTTTTTTAGGTTTTGGGTGGATTTTTCAATTTTTTGAGGGTGGTCACGAATTAAAGTCCTTTTCGCTCTAGGACGCATATTTAAGGAGATATAGCCAAAAGAAGTTTTTCATATAAAAATTTCAATTTTTTTAGGTTTTAGGTGGATTTTTAAATTTTTTGAGGGTGGTCACGAATTATCGTCCTTTTCGCTCTAGGACGCATATTTAAGGAGATATGGGCAAAAGAAGTTTTTCATATAAAAATTTAAAATTTTTGAGGTTTTGAGTGGATTTTTCAATTTTTTGGGGGTGGTCACGAATTAAAGTCCTTTTCGCTCTAGGACGCATATTTAAGGAGATATGGGCAAAAGAAGTTTTTCATATAAAAATTTAAATTTTTTTAGGTTTTGGGTGGATTTTTCAATTTTTTTAGGGTGGTCACGAATTAAAGTCCTTTTCGCTCTAGGACGCATATTTAAGGAGATATGGGCAAAAGAAGTTTTTCATATAAAAATTTCAATTTTTTTAGGTTTGGAGTGGACTTTTCAATTTTTTTGGGGTGGTCACGAAATAAAGTCCTTTTCGCTCTAGGACGCATATTTAAGGAGATATAGCCAAAAGAAGTTTTTCATATAAAAATTTAAATTTTTTTAGGTTTTGGGTGGATTTTTCAATTTTTTGGGGGTGGTCACGAATTAAAGTCCTTTTCGCTCTAGGACGCATATTTAAGGAGATATGGGCAAAAGAAGTTTTTCATATAAAAATTTCAATTTTTTTAGGTTTTGGGTGGATTTTTCAATTTTTTGAGGGTGGTCACGAATTAAAGTCCTTTTCGCTCTAGGACGCATATTTAAGGAGATATGGGCAAACGAAGTTTTTCATATAAAAATTTAAATTTTTTGCGGTTTTGTGTGGATTTTTCAATTTTTTGGGGGTGGTCACGAATTAAAGTCCTTTTCGCTCTAGGACGCATATTTAAGGAGATATGGACAAAAGAAGTTTTTCATATAAAAATTTAAATTTTTCTAGGTTTATTTTTCAATTTTGTGAGGGTGGTCACGAATTAATGTCCTTTTCGCTCTAAGACGCATATTTAAGGAGATATAGCCAAAAGAAGTTTTTCATATAAAAATTTCAATTTTTTTAGGTTTTGGGTGAATTTTTCAATTTGTTTGGGGTGGTCACGAAATAAAGTCCTTTTCGCTCTAGGACGCATAGTTTAGGAGATATGGGCGAAAGAAGTTTTTCATATAAAAATTTCAATTTTTTTAGGTTTTGGGTGGATTTTTCAATTTTTTGAGGGTGGTCACGAATTAAAGTCCTTTTCGCTCTAGGACGCATATTTAAGGAGATATGGGCAAAAGAAGTTTTTCATATAAAAATTTAAATTTTTTGAGGTTTTGTGTGGATTTTTCAATTTTTTGGGGGTGGTCACGAATTAAAGTCCTTTTCGCTCTAGGACGCATATTTAAGGAGATATGGGCAAAAGAAGTTTTTCATATAAAAATTTAAAATTTTCTAGGTTTATTTTTCAATTTTGTGAGGGTGGTCACGAATTAAAGTCCTTTTCGCATATTTAAGGAGATATAGCCAAAAGAAGTTTTTCATATAAAAATTTCAATTTTTTTAGGTTTTGGGTGGATTTTTCAATTTTTTTGGGGTGGTCACGAAATAAAGTCCTTTTCGCTCTAGGACGCATAGTTTAGGAGATATGGGCAAAAGAAGTTTTTCATATAAAAATTTCAATTTTTTTAGGTTTGGAGTGAACTTTTCAATTTTTTTGGGGTGGTCACGAAATAAAGTCCTTTTCGCTCTAGGACGCATATTTAAGGAGATATAGCCAAAAGAAGTTTTTCATATAAAAATTTCAATTTTTTTAGGTTTTGGGTGGAATTATCGTCCTTTTCGCTCTAGGACGCATATTTAAGGAGATATGGGCAAAAGAAGTTGTTCATATAAAAATTTAAATTTTTTGAGGTTTTGAGTGGATTTTTCAATTTTTTGGGGGTGGTCACGAATTAAAGTCCTTTTCGCTCTAGGACGCATATTTAAGGAGATATGGGCAAAAGAAGTTTTTCATATAAAAATTTAATTTTTTTTAGGTTTTGGGTGGATTTTTCAATTTTTTTAGGGTGGTCACGAATTAAAGTCCTTTTCGCTCTAGGACGCATATTTAAGGAGATATGGGCAAAAGAAGTTTTTCATATAAAAATTTTAATTTTTTAGGTTTTGGGTGGATTTTTAAATTTTTTTGGGGTGGTCACGAAATAAAGTCCTTTTCGCTCTAGGACGCATAGTTTAGGAGATATGGGAAAAAGAAGTTGTTCATATAAAAATTTAAATTTTTTTAGGTTTTGGGTGGATTTTTCAATTTTTTGAGGGTGGTCACGAATTAAAGTCCTTTTCGCTCTAGGACGCATATTTAAGGAGATATAGCCAAAAGAAGTTTTTCATATACAAATTTCAATTTTTTTAGGTTTTAGGTGGATTTTTAAATTTTTTGAGGGTGGTCACGAATTATCGTCCTTTTCGCTCTAGGACGCATATTTAAGGAGATATGGGCAAAAGAAGTTTTTCATATAAAAATTTAAATTTTTTGAGGTTTTGAGTGGATTCTTCAATTTTTTGGGGGTGGTCACGAATTAAAGTCCTTTTCGCTCTAGGACGCATATTTAAGGAGATATGGGCAAAAGAAGTTTTTCATATAAAAATTTAAATTTTTTAGGTTTTGGGTGGATTTTTCAATTTTTTGAGGATGGTCACGAATTAAAGTCCTTTTCGCTCTAGGACGCATATTTAAGGAGATATAGCCAAAAGAAGTTTTTCATATAAAAATTTCAATTTTTTTAGGTTTTGGGTGGATTTTTCAATTTTTTGAGGGTGGTCACGAATTAAAGTCCTTTTCGCTCTAGGACGCATATTTAAGGAGATATGGGTAAAAGAAGTTTTTCATATAAAAATTTCAATTTTTTTAGGTTTTGAGTGGATTTTTCAATTTTTTGGGGGTGGTCACGAATTAAAGTCCTTTTCGCTCTAGGACGCATATTTAAGGAGATATGGGCAAAAGAAGTTTTTCATATAAAAATTTCAATTTTTTTAGGTTTTGGGTGAATTTTTCAATTTTTTTGGGGTGGTCACGAAATAAAGTCCTTTTCGCTCTAGGACGCATAGTTTAGGAGATATGGGCAAAAGAAGTTTTTCATATAAACATTTCAATTTTTTTAGGTTTGGAGTGGACTTTTCAATTTTTTTGGGATGGTCACGAAATAAAGTCCTTTTCGCTCTAGGACGCATATTTAAGGAGATATGGGCAAAAGAAGTTTTTCATATAAAAATTTCAATTTTTTAGGTTTTGGGTGGATTTTTCAATTTTTTTGGGGTGGTCACGAAATAAAGTCCTTTTCGCTCTAGGACGCATAGTTTAGGAGATATGGGAAAAAGAAGTTTTTTATATAAAAATTTAATTTTTTTTAGGTTTTGGGTGGATTTTTCAATTTTTTGAGGTTGGTCACGAATTAAAGTCCTTTTCGCTCTAGGACGCATATTTAAGGAGATATAGCCAAAAGAAGTTTTTCATATAAAAATTTCAATTTTTTTAGGTTTTGGATGGATTTTTCAATTTTTTTGGGGTGGTCACGAAATAAAGTCCTTTTCGCTCTAGGACGCATAGTTTAGGAGATATGGGCAAAAGAAGTTTTTCATATAAAAATTTCAATTTTTTTAGGTTTGGAGTGGAATTTTCAATTTTTTTGGGGTGGTCACGAAATAAAGTCCTTTTCGCTCTAGGACGCATATTTAAGGAGATATAGCCAAAAGAAGTTTTTCATATAAAAATTTCAATTTGTTTAGGTTTTGGGTGGAATTATCGTCCTTTTCGCACTAGGACGCATATTTAAGGAGATATGGGCAAAAGAAGTTTTTCATATAAAAATTTAAATTTTTTGAGGTTTTGAGTGGATTTTTCAATTTTTTGGGGGTGGTCACGAATTAAAGTCCTTTTCGCTCTAGGACGCATATTTAAGGAGATATGGGCAAAAGAAGTTTTTCATATAAAAATTTAAATTTTTTTAGGTTTTGGGTGGATTTTTCAATTTTTTGAGGGTGGTCACGAATTAAAGTCCTTTTCGCTCTAGGACGCATATTTAAGGAGATATGGGCAAAAGAAGTTTTTCAATATAAAAATTTAAATTTTTTAGGTTTTGGGTGGATTTTTCAATTTTTTTAGGGTGGTCACGAAATAAAGTCCTTTTCGCTCTAGGACGCATATTTAAGGAGATATGGGCAAAAGAAGTTTTTCATATAAAAATTTCAATTTTTTTAGGTTTTGGGTGAATTTTTCAATTTGTTTGGGGTGGTCACGAAATAAAGTCCTTTTCGCTCTAGGACGCATAGTTTAGGAGATATGGGCAAAAGAAGTTTTTCATATAAAAATTTCAATTTTTTTAGGTTTTGGGTGGATTTTTCAATTTTTTGAGGGTGGTTACGAATTAAAGTCCTTTTCGCTCTGGGACGCATATTTAAGGAGATATGGGCAAAAGAAGTTTTTCATATAAAAATTTAAATTTTTTGAGGTTTTGAGTGGATTTTTCAATTTTTTGGGGGTGGTCACGAATTAAAGTCCTTTTCGCTCTAGGACGCATATTTAAGGAGATATGGACAAAAGAAGTTTTTCATATAAAAATTTAAATTTTTCTAGGTTTATTTTTAAATTTTTTGAGGGTGGTCACGAATTAAAGTCCTTTTCGCTCTAGGACGCATATTTAAGGAGATATGGGCAAAAGAAGTTTTTCATATAAAAATTTAAATTTTTTTAGGTTTTGGGTGGATTTTTCAATTTTTTTAGGGTGGTCACGAATTAAAGTACTTTTCGCTCTAGGACGCATATTTAAGGAGATATGGGCAAAAGAAGTTTTTCAATATAAAAATTTCAATTTTTTAGGTTTTGGGTGGATTTTTCAATTTTTTTAGGGTGGTCACGAAATAAAGTCCTTTTCGCTCTAGGACGCATATTTAAGGAGATATGGGCAAAAGAAGTTTTTCATATAAAAATTTCAATTTTTTTAGGTTTTGGGTGAATTTTTCAATTTGTTTGGGGTGGTCACGAAATAAAGTCCTTTTCGCTCTAGGACGCATATTTAAGGAGATATGGGCAAAAGAAGTTTTTCAATATAAAAATTTCAATTTTTTTAGGTTTTGGGTGGATTTTTCAATTTTTTGGGGGTGGTCACGAATTAAAGTCCTTTTCGCTCTAGGACGCATATTTAAGGAGATATAGCCAAAAGAAGTTTTTCATATAAAAATTTCAATTTTTTTAGGTTTTGGGTGGATTTTTCAATTTTTTGAGGGTGGTCACGAATTAAAGTCCTTTTCGCTCTAGGACGCATATTTAAGGAGATATGGGCAAAAGAAGTTTTTCATATAAAAATTTCAATTTTTTAGGTTTTGGGTGGATTTTTCAATTTTTTGAGGGTGGTCATGAATTAAAGTCCTTTTCGCTCTAGGACGCATATTTAAGGAGATATAGCCAAAAGAAGATTTTCATATAAAAGTTTCAATTTTTTTAGGTTTTGGGTGGATTTTTCAATTTTTTGAGGGTGGTCACGAATTATCGTCCTTTTCGCTCTAGGACGCATATTTAAGGAGATATGGGCAAAAGAAGTTTTTCATATAAAAATTTAAATTTTTTGAGGTTTTGAGTGGATTTTTCAATTTTTTGGGGGTGGTCACGAATTAAAGTCCTTTTCGCTCTAGGACGCATATTTAAGGAGATATGGACAAAAGAAGTTTTTCATATAAAAATTTAAATTTTTCTAGGTTTATTTTTCAATTTTTTGAGGGTGGTCACGAATTAAAGTCCTTTTCGCTCTAAGACGCATATTTAAGGAGATATAGCCAAAAGAAGTTTTTCATATAAAAATTTCAATTTTTTTAGGTTTGGAGTGGAATTTTCAATTTTTTTGGGGTGGTCACGAAATAAAGTCCTTTTCGCTCTAGGACGCATATTTAAGGAGATATAGCCAAAAGAAGTTTTTCATATAAAAATTTCAATTTGTTTAGGTTTTGGGTGGAATTATCGTCCTTTTCGCTCTAGGACGCATATTTAAGGAGATATGGACAAAAGAAGTTTTTCATATAAAAATTTAAATTTTTTGAGGTTTTGAGTGGATTTTTCAATTTTTTGGGGGTGGTCACGAATTAAAGTCCTTTTCGCTCTAGGACGCATATTTAAGGAGATATGGGCAAAAGAAGTTTTTCATATAAAAATTTAATTTTTTTTAGGTTTTGGGTGGATTTTTCAATTTTTTTAGGGTGGTCACGAATTAAAGTCCTTTTCGCTCTAGGACGCATATTTAAGGAGATATGGGCAAAAGAAGTTTTTCAATATAAAAATTTCAATTTTTTAGGTTTTGGGTGGATTTTTCAATTTTTTTAGGGTGGTCACGAAATAAAGTCCTTTTCGCTCTAGGACGCATATTTAAGGAGATATGGGCAAAAGAAGTTTTTCAAATAAAAATTTCAATTTTTTTAGGTTTTGGGTGAATTTTTCAATTTGTTTGGGGTGGTCACGAAATAAAGTCTTTTCGCTCTAGGACGCATAGTTTAGGAGATATGGGCAAAAGAAGTTTTTCATATAAAAATTTCAATTTTTTTAGGTTTTGGGTGGATTTTTCAATTTTTTGAGGGTGGTTACGAATTAAAGTCCTTTTCGCTCTAGGACGCATATTTAAGGAGATATGGGCAAAAGAAGTTTTTCATATAAAAATTTAAATTTTTTGAGGTTTTGAGTGGATTTTTCAATTTTTTGGGGGTGGTCACGAATTAAAGTCCTTTTCGCTCTAGGACGCATATTTAAGGAGATATGGACAAAAGAAGTTTTTCATATAAAAATTTTAAATTTTTCTAGGTTTATTTTTCAATTTTTTGAGGGTGGTCACGAATTAAAGTCCTTTTCGCTCTAAGACGCATATTTAAGGAGATATAGCCAAAAGAAGTTTTTCATATAAAAATTTCATTTTTTTTAGGTTTTGGGTGGATTTTTCAATTTTTTTGGGGTGGTCACGAATTAAAGTCCTTTTCGCTCTAGGACGCATATTTAATTAGATATGGACGCATATTTAAGGAGATATAGCCAAAAGAAGTTTTTCATATAAAAATTTCAATTTTTTTAGGTGTTGGGTGGATTTTTCATTTTTTTTGGGGTGGTCACGAAATAAAGTCCTTTTCGCTCTAGGACGCATAGTTTAGGAGATATGGGCAAAAGAAGTTTTTCATATAAACATTTCAATTTTTTTAGGTTTGGAGTGGACTTTTCAATTTTTTTGGTGTGGTCACGAAATAAAGTCCTTTTCGCTCTAGGACGCATATTTAAGGAGATATGGGCAAAAGAAGTTTTTCATATAAAAATTTCAATTTTTTTAGGTTTTGGGTGGATTTTTCAATTTTTTTGGGGTGGTCACGAAATAAAGTCCTTTTCGCTCTAGGACGCATAGTTTAGGAGATATGGGAAAAAGAAGTTTTTCATATAAAAATTTAAATTTTTTTAGGTTTTGGGTGGATTTTTCAATTTTTTGAGGGTGGTCACGAATTAAAGTCCTTTTCGCTCTAGGACGCATATTTAAGGAGATATAGCCAAAAGAAGTTTTTCATATAAAAATTTCAATTTTTTTAGGTTTTGGGTGGAATTATCGTCCTTTTCGCTCTAGGACGCATATTTAAGGAGATATGGGCAAAAGAAGTTTTTCATATAAAAATTAAAATTTTTTGAGGTTTTGAGTGGATTTTTCAATTTTTTGGGGGTGGTCACGAATTAAAGTCCTTTTCGCTCTAGGACGCATAGTTAAGGAGATATGGGCAAAAGAAGTTTTTCATATAAAAATTTAAATTTTTTTAGGTTTTGGGTGGATTTTTCAATTTTTTTAGGGTGGTCACGAATTAAAGTCCTTTTCGCTCTAGGACGCATATTTAAGGAGATATGGGCAAAAGAAGTTTTTCATATAAAAATTTCAATTTTTTAGGTTTTGGGTGGATTTTTAAATTTTTTTGGGGTGGTCACGAAATAAAGTCCTTTTCGCTCTAGGACGCATAGTTTAGGAGATATGGGAAAAAGAAGTTTTTCATAAAAAATTTCAATTTTTTTAGGTTTTGGGTGGATTTTTCAATTTTTTGAGGGTGGTCACGAATTAAAGTCCTTTTCGCTCTAGGACGCATATTTAAGGAGATATAGCCAAAAGAAGTTTGTCATATAAAAATTTCAATTTTTTTAGGTTTTAGGTGGATTTTTAAATTTTTTGAGGGTGGTCACGAATTATCGTCCTTTTCGCTCTAGGACGCATATTTAAGGAGATATGGGCAAAAGAAGTTTTTCATATAAAAATTTAAATTTGTTGAGGTTTTGAGTGGATTTTTCAATTTTTTGGGGTGGTTACGAATTAAAGTCCTTTTCGCTCTAGGACGCATATTTAAGGAGATATGGGCAAAAGAAGTTTTTCATATAAAAATTTCAATTTTTTAGGTTTTGGGTGGATTTTTCAATTTTTTGAGGGTGGTCATGAATTAAAGTCCTTTTCGCTCTAGGACGCATATTTAAGGAGATATAGCCAAAAGAAGATTTTCATATAAAAGTTTCAATTTTTTTAGGTTTTGGGTGGATTTTTCAATTTTTTGAGGGTGGTCACGAATTATCGTCCTTTTCGCTCTAGGACGCATATTTAAGGAGATATGGGCAAAAGAAGTTTTTCATATAAAAATTTAAATTGTTTTAGGTTTTGAGTGGATTTTTCAATTTTTTGGGGGTGGTCACGAATTAAAGTCCTTTTCGCTCTAGGACGCATATTTAAGGAGATATGGGCAAAAGAAGTTTTTCATATAAAAATTTCAATTTTTTTAGGTTTTGGGTGAATTTTTCAATTTTTTTGGGGTGGTCACGAAATAAAGTTCTTTTCGCTCTAGGACGCATAGTTTAGAAGATATGGGCAAAAGAAGTTTTTCATATAAAAATTTCAATTTTTTTAGGTTTTGGGTGGATTTTTCAATTTTTGTGGGGTGGTCACGAATTAAAGTTTTTTTCGCTTTAGGACGCATATTTAAGGAGATATGGGCAAAAGAAGTTTTTCATATAAAAATTTCAATTTTTTTAGGTTTTGGGTGGATTTTTCAATTTTTTTGGGGTGGTCACGAAATAAAGTCCTTTTCGCTGTAGGACGCATAGTTTAGGAGATATGGGAAAAAGAAGTTTTTCATATAAAAATTTCAATTTTTTTAGGTTTTGGGTGGATTTTTCAATTTTTGAGGGTGGTCACGAATTAAAGTCCTTTTCGCTCTAGGACGCATATTTAAGGAGATATGGGCAAAAGAAGTTTTTCATATAAAAATTTAAATTTTTTTAGGTTTTGGGTGAATTTTTCAATTTTTTTGGGGTGGTCACGAAATAAAGTCCTTTTCGCTCTAGGACGCATAGTTTAGGAGATATGGGCAAAAGAAGTTTTTCATATAAAAATTTCAATTTTTTTTAGGTTTTGGGTGGATTTTTCAATTTTTTGAGGGTGGTCACGAGTTAAAGTCCTTTTCGCTCTAGGACGCATATTTAAGGAGATATAGCCAAAAGAAGTTTTTCATATAAAAATTTAAATTTTTTTAGGTTTTGGGTGGATTTTTCAATTTTTTAGGGTGGTCACGAATTATCGTCCTTTTCGCTCTAGGACGCATATTTAAGGAGATATGGGCAAAAGAAGTTTTTCATATAAAAATTTAAATTTTTTGAGGTTTTGAGTGGATTTTTCAATTTTTTGAGGGTGGTCACGAATTAAAGTCCTTTTCCCTCTAGGACGCATATTTAAGGAGATATGGGCAAAAGAAGTTTTTCATATAAAAATTTAAATTTTTTTAGGTTTTGGGTGGATTTTTCAATTTTTTAGGGTGGTCACGAATTAAAGTCCTTTTCGCTCTAGGACGCATATTTAAGGAGATATGGGCAAAAGAAGTTTTTCATATAAAAATTTCAATTTTTTTAGGTTTGGAGTGGACTTTTCAATTTTTTTGGGGGTGGTCACGAAATAAAGTCCTTTTCGCTCTAGGACGCATATTTAAGGAGATATAGCCAAAAGAAGTTTTTCATACAAAAATTTCAATTTTTTTAGGTTTTGGGTGGATTTTTCAATTTTTTGAGGGTGGTCACGAATTATCATCCTTTTCGCTCTAGGACGCATATTTAAGGAGATATGGGCAAAAGAAGTTTTTCATATAAAACTTTAAATTTTTTGAGGTTTTGAGTGGATTTTTCAATTTTTTGGGGGTGGTCACGAATTAAAGTCCTTTTCGCTCTAGGACGCATATTTAAGGAGATATGGGCAAAAGAAGTTTTTCATATAAAAATTTAAATTTTTTTTGGTTTTGAGTGGATTTTTCAATTTTTTGGGGGTGGTCACGAATTAAAGTCCTTTTCGCTCTAGGACGCATATTTAAGGAGATATGGGCAAAAGAAGTTTTTCATATAAAAATTTAAATTTTTTTAGGTGTTGGGTGGATTTTTAAATTTTTTTGGGGTGGTCACGAAATAAAGTCCTTTTCGCTCTAGGACGCATAGTTTAGGAGATATGGGAAAAAGAAGTTTTTCATATAAAAATTTCAATTTTTGGAGATATAGCCAAAAGAAGTTTTAGGTGGATTTTTCAATTTTTTGAGGGTGGTCACGAATTATCGTCCTTTTCGCTCTAGGACGCATATTTAAGGAGATATGGGCAAAAGAAGTTTTTCATATAAAAATTTAAATTTTTTGAGGTTTTGAGTGGATTTTTCAATTTTTTGGGGGTGGTCACGAATTAAAGTCCTTTTCGCTCTAGGACGCATATTTAAGGAGATATGGGCAAAAGAAGTTTTTCATATAAAAATTTAAATTTTTTTAGGTTTTGGGTGGATTTTTCAATTTTTTAGGGTGGTCACGAATTAAAGTCCTTTTCGCTCTAGGACGCATATTTAAGGAGATATGGGCAAAAGAAGTTTTTCATATAAAAATTTCAATTTTTTTAGGTTTTGGGTGGATTTTTCAATTTTTTTGGGGTGGTCACGAAATAAAGTCCTTTTCGCTCTAGGACGCATAGTTTAGGAGATATGGGAAAAAGAAGTTTTTCATATAAAAATTTCAATTTTTTTAGGTTTTGGGTGGATTTGTCAATTTTTCGAGGGTGGTCACGAATTAAAGTCCTTTTCGCTCTAGGACGCATATTTAAGGAGATATGGGCAAAAGAAGTTTTTCATATAAAAATTAAAATTTTTTTTAGCTTTTGGGTGGATTTTTCAATTTTTTAGGGTGGTCACGAATTAAAGTCCTTTTCGCTCTAGGACGCATATTTAAGGAGATATGGGCAAAAGAAGTTTTTCATATAAAAATTTCAATTTTTTTAGGTTTGGAGTGGACTTTTCAATTTTTTTGGGGTGGTCACGAAATAAAGTCCTTTTCGCTCTAGGACGCATATTTAAGGAGATATAGCCAAAAGAAGTTTTTCATACAAAAATTTCAATTTTTTTAGGTTTTGGGTGGATTTTTCAATTTTTTGAGGGTGGTCACGAATTATCATCCTTTTCGCTCTAGGACGCATATTTAAGGAGATATGGGCAAAAGAAGTTTTTCATATAAAACTTTAAATTCTTTGAGGTTTTGAGTGGATTTTTCAATTTTTTGGGGGTGGTCACGAATTAAAGTCCTTTTCGCTCTAGGACGCATATTTAAGGAGATATGGGCAAAAGAAGTTTTTCATATAAAAATTTAAATTTTTTGAGGTTTTGAGTGGATTTTTCAATTTTTTGGGGGTGGTCACGAATTAAAGTCCTTTTCGCTCTAGGACGCATATTTAAGGAGATATGGGCAAAAAAAGTTTTTCATATAAAAATTTCAATTTTTTTTGGTTTTGGGTGGATTTTTCAATTTTTTTGGGGTGGTCACGAAATAAAGTCCTTTTCGCTCTAGGACGCATAGTTTAGGAGATATGGGAAAAAGAAGTTTTTCATATAAAAATTTCAATTTTTTTAGGTTTTGGATGGATTTTTAAATTTTTTTGGGGTGGTCACGAAATAAAGTCCTTTTCGCTCTAGGACGCATAGTTTAAAAGATATGGGCAAAAGAAGTTTTTCATATAAAAATTTCAATTTTTTTAGGTTTGGAGTGAACTTTTCAATTTTTTTGGGGTGGTCACGAAATAAAGTCCTTTTCGCTCTAGGACGCATATTTAAGGAGATATGGGCAAAAGAAGTTTTTCATATAAAAATTTAAATTTTTTAGGTTTTGAGTGGATTTTTCAATTTTTTGGGGGTGGTCACGAATTAAAGTCCTTTTCGCTCTAGGACGCATATTTAAGGAGATATGGGCAAAAGAAGTTTTTCATATAAAAATTTCAATTTTTTTAGGTTTTGGGTGAATTTTTCAATTTTTTTGGGGTGGTCACGAAATAAAGTCCTTTTCGCTCTAGGACGCATAGTTTAGGAGATATGGGCAAAAGAAGTTTTTCATATAAAAATTTCAATTTTTTTAGGTTTTGGGTGGATTTTTCAATTTTTTGAGGGTGGTCACGAATTAAAGTCCTCTTCGCTCTAGGACGCTTAGTTTAGGAGATATGGGCAAAAGAAGAAAAATTTCAATTTTTTTAGGTTTTGGGTGGATTATTCAATTTTTTTAGGGTGGTCACGAATTAAAGTCCTTTTCGCTCTAGGACGCATATTTAAGGAGATATGGGCAAAAGAAGTTTTTCATATTTCAATTTTCAATTTCAATTTTTTTAGGTTTTGGGTGGAATTTTCAATTTTTTGAGGGTGGTCACGAATTAAAGTCCTTTTCGCTCTAGGACGCATATTTAAGGAGATATAGCCAAAAGAAGTTTTTCATATAAAAATTTCAATTTTTTTAGGTTTTGGGTGGATTTTTCAATTTTTTTGGGGTGGTCACGAAGTAAAGTCCTTTTCGCTCTAGGACGCTTAGTTTAGGAGATATGGGCAAAAGAAGAAAAATTTCAATTTTTTTAGGTTTTGGGTGGATTTTTCAATTTGTTTAGGGTGGTCACGAATTAAAGTCCTTTTCGCTCTAGGACGCATATTTAAGGAGATATAGTCAAAAGAAGTTTTTCATATAAAAATTTCAATTTTTTTAGGTTTTGGGTGGATTTTTCAATTTTTTGAGGGTGGTCACGAATTAAAGTCCTTTTCGCTCTAGGACGCATATTTAAGGAGATATGGACAAAATAAGTTTTTCATATAAAAATTTAAATTTTTCTAGGTTTATTTTTCAATTTTTTGAGGATGGCCACGAATTAAAGTCCTATTCGCTCTAGGACGCATATTTAAGGAGATATAGCCAAAAGAAGTTTTTCATATAAAAATTTAAATTTTTTTAGGTTTTAGGTGGATTTTTAAATTTTTTGAGGGTGGTCACGAATTATCGTCCTTTTCGCTCTAGGACGCATATTTAAGGAGATATGGGCAAAAGAAGTTTTTCATATAAAAATTTAAATTTTTTGAGGTTTTGAGTGAATTTTTCAATTTTTTGGGGGTGGCCACGAATTAAAGTCCTTTTCGCTCTAGGGCGCATATTTAAGGAGATATGGGCAAAAGAAGTTTTTCATATAAAAATTTAAATTTTTTGAGTGGATTTTTCAGTTTTTTGGGGGTGGTCACGAATTAAAGTCCTTTTCGCTCTAGGACGCATATTTAAGGAGATATGGGCAAAAGAAGTTTTTCATATAAAAATTTCAATTTTTTGAGGTTTTGAGTGGATTTTTCAATTTTTTGGGGGTGGTCACGAATTAAAGTCCTTTTCGCTCTAGGACGCATATTTAAGGAGCTATGGGCAAAAGAAGTTTTTCATATAAAAATTTCAATTTTTTTAGGTTTTGGGTGGATTTTTCAATTTTTTTGGGGTGGTCACGAAATAAAGTCCTTTTCGCTCTAGGACGCATAGTTTAGGAGATATGGGAAAAAGAAGTTTTTCATATAAAAATTTCAATTTTTTTAGGTTTTGGGTGAATTTTTCAATTTTTTTGTGGTGGTCACGAAATAAAGTCATTTTCGCTCTAGGACGCATAGTTTAGGAGATATGGGCAAAAGAAGTTTTTCATATAAAAATTTCAATTTTTTTAGGTTTTGGGTGGATTTTTCAATTTTTTGAGGGTGGTCACGAATTAAAGTCCTTTTCGCTCTAGGACGCATATTTAAGGAGATATAGCCAAAAGAAGTTTTTCATATAAAAATTTCAATTTTTTTAGATTTTAGGTGGATTTTTAAATTTTTTGAGGGTGGTCACGAATTAAAGTCCTTTTCGCTCTAGGACGCATATTTAAGGAGATATGGGCAAAAGAAGTTTTTCATATAAAAATTTAAATTTTTTGAGATTTTGAGTGGATTTTTAAATTTTTTGAGGGTGGTCACGAATTATCGTCCTTTTCGCTCTAGGACGCATATTTAAGGAGATATGGGCAAAAGAAGTTTTTCATATAAAAATTTAAATTTTTTGAGGTTTTGAGTGGATTTTTCAATTTTTTGGGGGTGGCCACGAATTAAAGTCCTTTTCGCTCTAGGGCGCATATTTAAGGAGATATGGGCAAAAGAAGTTTTTCATATAAAAATTTAAATTTTTTGAGTGGATTTTTCAGTTTTTTGGGGGTGGTCACGAATTAAAGTCCTTTTCGCTCTAGGACGCATATTTAAGGAGATATGGGCAAAAGAAGTTTTTCATATAAAAATTTCAATTTTTTGAGGTTTTGAGTGGATTTTTCAATTTTTTGGGGGTGGTCACGAATTAAAGTCCTTTTCGCTCTAGGACGCATATTTAAGGAGCTATGGGCAAAAGAAGTTTTTCATATAAAAATTTCAATTTTTTTAGGTTTTGGGTGGATTTTTCAATTTTTTTGGGGTGGTCACGAAATAAAGTCCTTTTCGCTCTAGGACGCATAGTTTAGGAGATATGGGAAAAAGAAGTTTTTCATATAAAAATTTCAATTTTTTTAGGTTTTGGGTGAATTTTTCAATTTTTTTGGGGTGGTCACGAAATAAAGTCATTTTCGCTCTAGGACGCATAGTTTAGGAGATATGGGCAAAAGAAGTTTTTCATATAAAAATTTCAATTTTTTTAGGTTTTGGGTGGATTTTTCAATTTTTTGAGGGTGGTCACGAATTAAAGTCCTTTTCGCTCTAGGACGCATATTTAAGGAGATATAGCCAAAAGAAGTTTTTCATATAAAAATTTCAATTTTTTTAGGTTTTAGGTGGATTTTTAAATTTTTTGAGGGTGGTCACGAATTAAAGTCCTTTTCGCTCTAGGACGCATATTTAAGGAGATATGGGCAAAAGAAGTTTTTCATATAAAAATTTAAATTTTTTGAGATTTTGAGTGGATTTTTCAATTTTTTGGGGGTGGTCACGAATTATCGTCCTTTTCGCTCTAGGACGCATATTTAAGGAGATATGGGCAAAAGAAGTTTTTCATATAAAAATTTCAATTTTTTTAGGTTTTGGGTGGATTTTTCAATTTTTTGAGGGTGGTCACGAATTAAAGTCCTTTTCGCTCTAGGACGCATATTTAAGGAGATATAGCCAAAAGAAGTTTTTCATATAAAAATTTCAATTTTTTTAGGTTTTGGGTGGATTTTTCAATTTTTTTGGGGTGGTCACGAAGTAAAGTCCTTTTCGCTCTAGGACGCTTAGTTTAGGAGATATGGGCAAAAGAAGAAAAATTTCAATTTTTTTAGGTTTTGGGTGGATTTTTCAATTTGTTTAGGGTGGTCACGAATTAAAGTCCTTTTCGCTCTAGGACGCATATTTAAGGAGATATAGTCAAAAGAAGTTTTTCATATAAAAATTTCAATTTTTTTAGGTTTTGGGTGGATTTTTAAATTTTTTTGGGGTGGTCACGAAGTAAAGTCCTTTTCGCTCTAGGACGCTTAGTTTAGGAGATATGGGCAAAAGAAGAAAAATTTCAATTTTTTTAGGTTTTGGGTGGATTTTTCAATTTGTTTAGGGTGGTCACGAATTAAAGTCCTTTTCGCTCTAGGACGCATATTTAAGGAGATATAGTCAAAAGAAGTTTTTCATATAAAAATTTCAATTTTTTTAGGTTTTGGGTGGATTTTTCAATTTTTTGAGGGTGGTCACGAATTAAAGTCCTTTTCGCTCTAGGACGCATATTTAAGGAGATATGGACAAAATAAGTTTTTCATATAAAAATTTAAATTTTTCTAGGTTTATTTTTCAATTTTTTGAGGATGGCCACGAATTAAAGTCCTATTCGCTCTAGGACGCATATTTAAGGAGATATAGCCAAAAGAAGTTTTTCATATAAAAATTTCAATTTTTTTAGGTTTTGGGTGGATTTTTCAATTTTTTTGGGGTGGTCACGAAGTAAAGTCCTTTTCGCTCTAGGACGCTTAGTTTAGGAGATATGGGCAAAAGAAGAAAAATTTCAATTTTTTTAGGTTTTGGGTGGAATTTTCAATTTTTTGAGGGTGGTCACGAATTAAAGTCCTTTTCGCTCTAGGACGCATATTTAAGGAGATATAGCCAAAAGAAGTTTTTCATATAAAAATTTCAATTTTTTTAGGTTTTGGGTGGATTTTTCAATTTTTTTGGGGTGGTCACGAAGTAAAGTCCTTTTCGCTCTAGGACGCTTAGTTTAGGAGATATGGGCAAAAGAAGAAAAATTTCAATTTTTTTAGGTTTTGGGTGGATTTTTCAATTTGTTTAGGGTGGTCACGAATTAAAGTCCTTTTCGCTCTAGGACGCATATTTAAGGAGATATAGTCAAAAGAAGTTTTTCATATAAAAATTTCAATTTTTTTAGGTTTTGGGTGGATTTTTCAATTTTTTGAGGGTGGTCACGAATTAAAGTCCTTTTCGCTCTAGGACGCATATTTAAGGAGATATGGACAAAATAAGTTTTTCATATAAAAATTTAAATTTTTCTAGGTTTATTTTTCAATTTTTTGAGGATGGCCACGAATTAAAGTCCTATTCGCTCTAGGACGCATATTTAAGGAGATATAGCCAAAAGAAGTTTTTCATATAAAAATTTAAATTTTTTTAGGTTTTAGGTGGATTTTTAAATTTTTTGAGGGTGGTCACGAATTATCGTCCTTTTCGCTCTAGGACGCATATTTAAGGAGATATGGGCAAAAGAAGTTTTTCATATAAAAATTTAAATTTTTTGAGGTTTTGAGTGGATTTTTCAATTTTTTGGGGGTGGCCACGAATTAAAGTCCTTTTCGCTCTAGGGCGCATATTTAAGGAGATATGGGCAAAAGAAGTTTTTCATATAAAAATTTAAATTTTTTGAGTGGATTTTTCAGTTTTTTGGGGGTGGTCACGAATTAAAGTCCTTTTCGCTCTAGGACGCATATTTAAGGAGATATGGGCAAAAGAAGTTTTTCATATAAAAATTTCAATTTTTTGAGGTTTTGAGTGGATTTTTCAATTTTTTGGGGGTGGTCACGAATTAAAGTCCTTTTCGCTCTAGGACGCATATTTAAGGAGCTATGGGCAAAAGAAGTTTTTCATATAAAAATTTCAATTTTTTTAGGTTTTGGGTGGATTTTTCAATTTTTTTGGGGTGGTCACGAAATAAAGTCCTTTTCGCTCTAGGACGCATAGTTTAGGAGATATGGGAAAAAGAAGTTTTTCATATAAAAATTTCAATTTTTTTAGGTTTTGGGTGAATTTTTCAATTTTTTTGTGGTGGTCACGAAATAAAGTCATTTTCGCTCTAGGACGCATAGTTTAGGAGATATGGGCAAAAGAAGTTTTTCATATAAAAATTTCAATT
The DNA here is from genome assembly GCF_050003625.1 of Haematobia irritans. Lineage (NCBI taxonomy): Eukaryota > Metazoa > Arthropoda > Insecta > Diptera > Muscidae > Haematobia > Haematobia irritans. Next base: position 72,877,860 of record NC_134399.1, on the reverse strand, counting down.
TTTTTAGGTTTTGGGTGGATTTTTCAATTTTTTGAGGGTGGTCACGAATTAAAGTCCTTTTCGCTCTAGGACGCATATTTAAGGAGATATAGCCAAAAGAAGTTTTTCATATAAAAATTTCAATTTTTTTAGATTTTAGGTGGATTTTTAAATTTTTTGAGGGTGGTCACGAATTAAAGTCCTTTTCGCTCTAGGACGCATATTTAAGGAGATATGGGCAAAAGAAGTTTTTCATATAAAAATTTAAATTTTTTGAGATTTTGAGTGGATTTTTAAATTTTTTGAGGGTGGTCACGAATTATCGTCCTTTTCGCTCTAGGACGCATATTTAAGGAGATATGGGCAAAAGAAGTTTTTCATATAAAAATTTAAATTTTTTGAGGTTTTGAGTGGATTTTTCAATTTTTTGGGGGTGGCCACGAATTAAAGTCCTTTTCGCTCTAGGGCGCATATTTAAGGAGATATGGGCAAAAGAAGTTTTTCATATAAAAATTTAAATTTTTTGAGTGGATTTTTCAGTTTTTTGGGGGTGGTCACGAATTAAAGTCCTTTTCGCTCTAGGACGCATATTTAAGGAGATATGGGCAAAAGAAGTTTTTCATATAAAAATTTCAATTTTTTGAGGTTTTGAGTGGATTTTTCAATTTTTTGGGGGTGGTCACGAATTAAAGTCCTTTTCGCTCTAGGACGCATATTTAAGGAGCTATGGGCAAAAGAAGTTTTTCATATAAAAATTTCAATTTTTTTAGGTTTTGGGTGGATTTTTCAATTTTTTTGGGGTGGTCACGAAATAAAGTCCTTTTCGCTCTAGGACGCATAGTTTAGGAGATATGGGAAAAAGAAGTTTTTCATATAAAAATTTCAATTTTTTTAGGTTTTGGGTGAATTTTTCAATTTTTTTGGGGTGGTCACGAAATAAAGTCATTTTCGCTCTAGGACGCATAGTTTAGGAGATATGGGCAAAAGAAGTTTTTCATATAAAAATTTCAATTTTTTTAGGTTTTGGGTGGATTTTTAAATTTTTTGAGGGTGGTCACGAATTAAAGTCCTTTTCGCTCTAGGACGCATATTTAAGGAGATATAGCCAAAAGAAGTTTTTCATATAAAAATTTCAATTTTTTTAGGTTTTAGGTGGATTTTTAAATTTTTTGAGGGTGGTCACGAATTAAAGTCCTTTTCGCTCTAGGACGCATATTTAAGGAGATATGGGCAAAAGAAGTTTTTCATATAAAAATTTAAATTTTTTGAGATTTTGAGTGGATTTTTCAATTTTTTGGGGGTGGTCACGAATTATCGTCCTTTTCGCTCTAGGACGCATATTTAAGGAGATATGGGCAAAAGAAGTTTTTCATATAAAAATTTCAATTTTTTTAGGTTTTGGGTGGATTTTTCAATTTTTTGAGGGTGGTCACGAATTAAAGTCCTTTTCGCTCTAGGACGCATATTTAAGGAGATATGGGCAAAAGAAGATTTTCATATAAAAATTTCAATTTTTTTAGGTTTTGGGTGGATTTTTCAATTTTTTTGGGGTGGTCACGAAATAAAGTCCTTTTCGGTCTAGGACGCATAGTTTAGGAGATATGGGAAAAAGAAGTTTTTCATATAAAAATTTCAATTTTTTTAGGTTTTGGGTGGATTTTTCCATTTTTTGAGGGTGGTCACGAATTAAAGTCCTTTTCGCTCTAGGACGCATATTTAAGGAGATATAGCCAAAAGAAGTTTTTCATATAAAAATTTCAATTTTTTTAGGTTTTGGGTGGATTTTTGAATTTTTTGAGGGTGGTCACGAATTAAAGTCCTTTTCGCTCTAGGACGCATATTTAAGGAGATATGGGCAAAAGAAGTTTTTCATATAAAAATTTAAATTTTTTTAGGTTTTGAGTGGATTTTTCAATTTTTTGGGGGTGGTCACGAATTAAAGTCCTTTCCGCTCTAGGACCCATATTTAAGGAGATATGGGCAAAAGAAGTTTTTCATATAAAAATTTAAATTTTTTGAGGTTTTGAGTGGATTTTTCAATTTTTTGGGGGTGGTCACGAATTAAAGTCCTTTTCGCTCTAGGACGCATATTTAAGGAGATATGGGCAAAAGAAGTTTTTCATATAAAAATTTAAATTTTTTTAGGTTTTGGGTGGATTTTTCAATTTTTTTAGGGTGGTCACGAATTAAAGTCCTTTTCGCTCTAGGACGCATATTTAAGGAGATATGGGCAAAAGAAGTTTTTCATATTTCAATTTTCAATTTCAATTTTTTTAGGTTTTGGGTGGAATTTTCAATTTTTTGAGGGTGGTCACGAATTATCATCCTTTTCGCTCTAGGACTTTACGAATTAAAGTCACGAATTAAAGTCCTTTTCGCTCTAGGACGCATATTTAAGGAGATATAGCCAAAAGAAGTTTTTCATATAAAAATTTCAATTTTTTTAGGTTTTGGGTGGATTTTTCAATTTTTTGGGGGTGGTCACGAATTAAAGTCCTTTTCGCTCTAGGACGCATATTTAAGGAGATATGGACAAAAGAAGTTTTTCATATAAAAATTTAAACTTTTTTATGTTTATTTTTCAATTTTTTGAGGGTGGTCACGAATGAAAGTCCTTTTCGCTCTAGGACGCATATTTAAGGAGATATAGCCAAAAGAAGTTTTTCATATAAAAATTTCAATTTTTTTAGGTTTTAGGTGGATTTTTAAATTTTTTGAGGGTGGTCACGAATTATCGTCCTTTTCGCTCTAGGACGCATATTTAAGGAGATATTGGCAAAAGAAGTTTTTCATATAAAAATTTAAATTTTTTTAGGTTTTGGGTGGATTTTTCAATTTTTTGAGGGTGGTCACGAATTAAAGTCCTTTTCGCTCTAGGACGCATATTTAAGGAGATATAGCCAAAAGAAGTTTTTCATATAAAAATTTCAATTTTTTTAGGTTTTGGGTGGATTTTTCAATTTTTTTGGGGTGGTCACGAAATAAAGTCCTTTTCGGTCTAGGACGCATAGTTTAGGAGATATGGGAAAAAGAAGTTTTTCATATAAAAATTTCAATTTTTTTAGGTTTTGGGTGGATTTTTCCATTTTTTGAGGGTGGTCACGAATTAAAGTCCTTTTCGCTCTAGGACGCATATTTAAGGAGATATAGCCAAAAGAAGTTTTTCATATAAAAATTTCAATTTTTTTAGGTTTTGGGTGGATTTTTCAATTTTTTGAGGGTGGTCACGAATTAAAGTCCTTTTCGCTCTAGGACGCATATTTAAGGAGATATGGGCAAAAGAAGTTTTTCATATAAAAATTTAAATTTTTTGAGGTTTTGAGTGGATTTTTCAATTTTTTGGGGGTGGTCACGAGTTAAAGTCCTTTTCGCTCTAGGACGCATATTTAAGGAGATATGGGCAAAATAAGTTTTTCATATAAAAATTTCAATTTTTTTAGGTTTTGGGTGGATTTTTCAATTTTTTTGGGGTGGTCACGAAATAAAGTCCTTTTCGCTCTAGGACGCATAGTTTAGGAGATATGGGCAAAAGAAGTTTTTCATATAAAAATTTCAATTTTTTTAGGTTTTGGGTGGATTTTTCAATTTTTTGAGGGTGGTCACGAATTAAAGTCCTTTTCGCTCTAGGACGCTTAGTTTAGGAGATATGGGCAAAAGAAGTTTTTCATATAAAAATTTCAATTTTTTTAGGTTTTGGGTGGATTTTTCAATTTTTTGAGGGTGGTCACGAATTAAAGTCCTTTTCGCTCTAGGACGCATAGTTTAGGAGATATGGGAAAAATAAGTTTTTCATATAAAAATTTCAATTTTTTTAGGTTTTGGGTGGATTTTTCAATTTTTTGAGGGTGGTCACGAATTAAAGTCCTTTTCGCTCTAGGACGCATATTTAAGGAGATATAGCCAAAAGAAGTTTTTCATATAAAAATTTCAATTTTTTAGGTTTTGTGTGGATTTTTCAATTTTTTGAGGGTGGTCACGAATTATCGTCCTTTTCGCTCTAGGACGCATATTTAAGGAGATATGGGCAAAAGAAGTTTTTCATATAAAAATTTAAATTTTTTGAGGTTTTGAGTGGATTTTTCAATTTTTTGGGGGTGGTCACGAATTAAAGTCCTTTTCGCTCTAGGACGCATATTTAAGGAGAAATGGGCAAAAGAAGTTTTTCGTATAAAAATTTAAATTTTTTGAGTTTTTGAGTGGATTTTTGAATTTTTTGAGGGTGGTCACGAATTAAAGTCCTTTTCGCTCTAGGACGCATATTTAAGGAGATATGGGCAAAAGAAGTTTTTCATATAAAAATTTCAATTTTTTTAGGTTTTGGGTGAATTTTTCAATATTTTTGGGGTGGTCACGAAATAAAGTCCTTTTCGCTCTAGGACGCATAGTTTAGGAGATATGGGAAAAAGAAGTTTTTCATATAAAAATTTCAATTTTTTTAGGTTTTGGGCGGATTTTTCAATTTTTTGAGGGTGGTCACGAATTAAAGTCCTTTTCGCTCTAGGACGCATATTTAAGGAGATATAGCCAAAAGAAGTTTTTCATATAAAAATTTCAATTTTTTTAGGTTTTAGGTGGATTTTTAAATTTTTTGAGGGTGGTCACGAATTATCGTCCTTTTCGCTCTAGGACGCATATTTAAGGAGATATGGGCAAAAGAAGTTTTTCATATAAAAATTTAAATTTTTTGAGGTTTTGCGTGGATTTTTCAATTTTTTGGGGGTGGTCACGAATTAAAGTCCTTTTCGCTCTAGGACGCATATTTAAGGAGATATGGGCAAAAGAAGTTTTTCATATAAAAATTTAAATTTTTTAGGTTTTGGGTGGATTTTTCAATTTTTTTAGGGTGGTCACGAATTAAAGTCCTTTTCGCTCTAGGACGCATATTTAAGGAGATATGGGCAAAAGAAGTTTTTCATATTTCAATTTTCAATTTCAATTTTTTAGGTTTTGGGTGGAATTTTCAATTTTTTGAGGGTGGTCACGAATTATCATCCTTTTCGCTCTAGGACTTTACGAATTAAAGTCCTTTTCGCTCTAGGACGCATATTTAAGGAGATATAGCCAAAAGAAGTTTTTCATATAAAAATTTCAATTTTTTTAGGTTTTGGGTGGATTTTTCAATTTTTTGAGGGTGGTCACGAATTAAAGTCCTTTTCGCTCTAGGACGCATATTTAAGGAGATATGGACAAAATAAGTTTTTCATATAAAAATTTAAATTTTTCTAGGTTTATTTTTCAATTTTTTGAGGGTGGTCACGAATTAAAGTCCTTTTCGCTCTAGGACGCATATTTAAGGAGATATAGCCAAAAGAAGTTTTTCATATAAAAATTTCAATTTTTTTAGGTTTTAGGTGGATTTTTAAATTTTTTGAGGGTGGTCACGAATTATCGTCCTTTTCGCTCTAGGACGCATATTTAAGGAGATATTGGCAAAAGAAGTTTTTCATATAAAAATTTAAATTTTTTTAGGTTTTGGGTGGATTTTTCAATTTTTTGAGGGTGGTCACGAATTAAAGTCCTTTTCGCTCTAGGACGCATATTTAAGGAGATATAGCCAAAAGAAGTTTTTCATATAAAAATTTAAATTTTTTTTAGGTTTTGGGTGGATTTTTCAATTTTTTGAGGGTGGTCACGAATTATCATTCTTTTCGCTCTAGGACGCATATTTAAGGAGATATAGCCAAAAGAAGTTTTTCATATAAAAATTTCAATTTTTTTAGGTTTTGGGTGGATTCTTCAATTTTTTGGGGGTGGTCACGAATTAAAGTCCTTTTCGCTCTAGGACGCATATTTAAGGAGATATGGGCAAAAGAAGTTTTTCATATAAAAATTTAAATTTTTTTAGGTTTTGGGTGGATTTTTCAATTTTTTTGGGGTGGTCACGAAATAAAGTCCTTTTCGCTCTAGGACGCATAGTTTAGGAGATATGGGAAAAAGAAGTTTTTCATATAAAAATTAAAATTTTTTGAGGTTTTGAATGGATTTTGCAATTTTTTTGGGGGTGGTCACGAATTAAAGTCCTTTTCGCTCTAGGACGCATATTAAAGGAGATATGGGCAAAAGAAGTTTTTCATATAAAAATTTCAATTTTTTTAGGTTTTGAGTGAATTTTTCAATTTTTTTGTGGTGGTCACGAAATAAAGTCCTTTTCGGTCTAGGACGCATAGTTTAGGAGATATGGGCAAAAGAAGTTTTTCATATAAAAATTTAAATTTTTTTAGGTTTTGAGTGGATTTTTCAATTTTTTGGGGGTGGTCACGAATTAAAGTCCTTTTCGCTCTAGGACGCATATTTAAGGAGATATATAAAAATTTCAATTTTTTTAGGTTTTGGGTGGATTTTTCAATTTTTTGAGGGTGGTCACGAATTATCGTCCTTTTCGCTCTAGGACGCATATTTAAGGAGATATGCGCAAAATAAGTTTTTCATATAAAAATTTAAATTTTTTGAGGTTTTGAGTGGATTTTTCAATTTTTTGGGGGTGGTCACGAATTAAAGTCCTTTTCGCTCTAGGACGCATAGTTAAGGAGATATAGCCAAAAGAAGTTTTTCATATAAAAATTTCAATTTTTTTAGGTTTTGGGTGGATTTTTCCATTTTTTGAGGGTGGTCACGAATTAAAGTCCTTTTCGCTCTAGGACGCATATTTAAGGAGATATAGCCAAAAGAAGTTTTTCATATAAAAATTTCAATTTTTTTAGGTTTTGGGTGGATTTTTCAATTTTTTGAGGGTGGTCACGAATTAAAGTCCTTTTCGCTCTAGGACGCATATTTAAGGAGATATGGGCAAAAGAAGTTTTTCATATAAAAATTTAAATTTTTTGAGGTTTTGAGTGGATTTTTCAATTTTTTGGGGGTGGTCACGAGTTAAAGTCCTTTTCGCTCTAGGACGCATATTTAAGGAGATATGGGCAAAATAAGTTTTTCATATAAAAATTTCAATTTTTTTAGGTTTTGGGTGGATTTTTCAATTTTTTTGGGGTGGTCACGAATTAAAGTCCTTTTCGCTCTAGGACGCTTAGTTTAGGAGATATGGGCAAAAGAAGAAAAATTTCAATTTTTTTAGGTTTTGGGTGGATTTTTCAATTTTTTGAGGGTGGTCACGAATTAAAGTCCTTTTCGCTCTAGGACGCATATTTAAGGAGATATGGACAAAAGAAGTTTTTCATATAAAAATTTAAATTTTTCTAGGTTTATTTTTCAATTTTTTGAGGGTGGTCACGAATTAAAGTCCTTTTCGCTCTAGGACGCATATTTAAGGAGATATGGCCAAAAGAAGTTTTTCATATAAAAATTTCAATTTTTTTAGGTTTTGGGTGGATTTTTAAATTTTTTGAGGGTGGTCACAAATTATCGTCCTTTTCGCTCTAGGACGCATATTTAAGGAGATATGGGCAAAAGAAGTTTTTCATATAAAAATTTCAATTTTTTTAGGTTTTGGGTGGATTTTTGAATTTTTTGAGGGTGGTCACGAATTAAAGTCCTTTTCGCTCTAGGACGCATATTTAAGGAGATATGGGCAAAAGAAGTTTTTCATATAAAAATTTCACTTTTTTTAGGTTTTGAGTGGGTTTTTCAATTTTTTGGGGGTGGTCACGAATTAAAGTCCTTTTCGCTCTAGGACGCATATTTAAGGAGATATGGGAAAAAGAAGTTTTTCATATAAAAATTTCAATTTTTTTAGGTTTTGGGTGAATTTTTCAATTTTTTTGGGGTGGTCACGAAATAAAGTCCTTTTCGCTCTAGGACGCATAGTTTAGGAGATATGGGCAAAAGAAGTTTTTCATATAAAAATTTCTATTTTTTTAGGTTTTGGGTGGATTTTTCAATTTTTTGAGGGTGGTCACGAATTAAAGTCCTTTTCGCTCTAGGACGCATATTTAAGGAGATATAGCCAAAAGAAGTTTTTCATATAAAAATTTAAATTTTTTTAGGTTTTAGGTGGATTTTTAAATTTTTTGAGGGTGGTCACGAATTATCGTCCTTTTCGCTCTAGGACGCATATTTAAGGAGATATAGCCAAAAGAAGTTTTTCATATAAAAATTTAAATTTTTTTAGGTTTTGGGTGGATTTTTCAATTTTTTTAGGGTGGTCACGAATTAAAGCCCCTTTCGCTCTAGGACGCATATTTAAGGAGATATGGGCAAAAGAAGTTTTTCATATTTCAATTTTCAATTTCAATTTTTTTAGGTTTTGGGTGGAATTTTCACGAATTATCATCCTTTCCGCTCTAGGACGCATTTTTAAGGAGATCTAGCCAAAAGAAGGTTTTCATATAAAAATTTCAATTTTTTTAGGTTTTGGGTGGATTTTTCAATTTTTTTGGGGTGGTCACGAAATAAAGTCCTTTTCGCTCTAGGACGCTTAGTTTAGGAGATATGGGCAAAAGAAGTTTTTCATATAAAAATTTCAATTTTTTTAGGTTTTGGGTGGATTTTTCAATTTTTTGAGGGTGGTCACGATTTAAAGTCCTTTTCGCTCTAGGACGCATATTTAAGGAGATATAGCCAAAAGAAGTTTTTCATATAAAAATTTCAATTTTTTAGGTTTTGGGTGGATTTTTAAATTTTTTGAGGGTGGTCACGAATTAAAGTCCTTTTCGCTCTAGGACGCATATTTAAGGAGATATAGCCAAAAGAAGTTTTTCATATAAAAATTTAAATTTTTTTAGGTTTTGGGTGGATTTTTCAATTTTTTGAGGGTGGTCACGAATTATCGTCCTTTTCGCTCTAGGACGCATATTTAAGGAGATATGCGCAAAATAAGTTTTTCATATAAAAATTTAAATTTTTTGAGGTTTTGAGTGGATTTTGCAATTTTTTGGGGGTGGTCACGAATTAAAGTCCTTTTCGCTCTAGGACGCATATTTAAGGAGATATGGGCAAAAGAAGTTTTTCATATAAAAATTTCAATTTTTTTAGGTTTTGGGTGAATTTTTCAATTTTTTTGGGGTGGTCACGAAATAAAGTCCTTTTCGCTCTAGGACGCTTAGTTTAGGAGATATGGGCAAAAGAAGTTTTTCATATAAAAATTTCAATTTTTTTAGGTTTTGGGTGGATTTTTCAATTTTTTGAGGGTGGTCACGAATTAAAGTCCTTTTCGCTCTAGGACGCATATTTAAGGAGATATAGCCAAAATAAGTTTTTCATATAAAAATTTCAATTTTTTTAGGTTTTAGGTGGATTTTTAAATTTTTTGAGGGTGGTCACGAATTATCGTCCTTTTCGCTCTAGGACGCATATTTAAGGAGATATGGGCAAAAAAAGTTTTTCATATAAAAATTTAAATTTTTTTAGGTTTTGGGTAGATTTTTCCATTTTTTTAGGGTGGTCACGAATTAAAGCCCCTTTCGCTCTAGGATGCATATTTAAGGAGATATGGGCAAAAGAAGTTTTTCATATTTCAATTTTTTTAGGTTTTGGGTGGAATTTTCAATTTTTTGAGGGTGGTCACGAATTATCATCCTTTTCGCTCTAGGACGCATTTTTAAGGAGATCTAGCCAAAAGAAGGTTTTCATATAAAAATTTCAATTTTTTTAGGTTTTGGGTGGATTTTTCAATTTTTTTGGGGTGGTCACGAATTAAAGTCCTTTTCGCTCTAGGACGCTTAGTTTAGGAGATATGGGCAAAAGAAGAAAAATTTCAATTTTTTTAGGTTTTGGGTGGTTTTTTCAATTTTTTGAGGGTGGTCACGAATTAAAGTCCTTTTCGCTCTAGGACGCATATTTAAGGAGATATGGACAAAAGAAGTTTTTCATATAAAAATTTAAATTTTTCTAGGTTTATTTTTCAATTTTTTGAGGGTGGTCACGAATTAAAGTTCTTTTCGCTCTAGGACGCATATTTAAGGAGATATGGCCAAAAGAAGTTTTTCATATAAAAATTTCAATTTTTTTAGGTTTTGGGTGGATTTTTAAATTTTTTGAGGGTGGTCACGAATTATCGTCCTTTTCGCTCTAGGACGCATATTTAAGGAGATATGGGCAAAAGAAGTTTTTCATATAAAAATTTCAATTTTTTTAGGTTTTGGGTGGATTTGTCAATTTTTTGAGGGTGGTCACGAATTAAAGTCCTTTTCGCTCTAGGACGCATATTTAAGGAGATATAGCCAAAAGAAGTTTTTCATATAAAAATTTCAATTTTTTTAGGTTTTGTGTGGATTTTTCAATTTTTTGAGGGTGGTCACGAATTATCGTCCTTTTCGCTCTAGGACGCATATTTAAGGAGATATGGGCAAAAGAAGTTTTTCGTATAAAATTTTAAATTTTTTGAGGTTTTGAGTGGATTTTTCAATTTTTTGGGGGTGGTCACGAATTAAAGTCCTTTTCGCTCTAGGACGCATATTTAAGGAGATATGGGCAAAAGAAGTTTTTCATATAAAAATTTCAATCTTTTTAGGTTTTGGGTGAATTTTTCAATTTTTTTGGGGTGGTCACGAAATAAAGTCCTTTTCGCTCTAGGACGCATAGTTTAGGAGATATGGGCAAAAGAAGTTTTTCATATAAAAATTTCAATTTTTTTAGGTTTTGGGTGGATTTTTCAATTTTTTGAGGGTGGTCACGAATTAAAGTCCTTTTCGCTCTAGGACGCATATTTAAGGAGATATAGCCAAAAGAAGTTTTTCATATAAAAATTTAAATTTTTTTAGGTTTTAGGTGGATTTTTAAATTTTTTGAGGGTGGTCACGAATTATCGTCCTTTTCGCTCTAGGACGCATATTTAAGGAGATATGGGCAAAAGAAGTTTTTCATATAAAAATTTAAATTTTTTTAGGTTTTGGGTGGATTTTCCAATATTTTTAGGGTTGTCACGAATTAAAGCCCCTTTCGCTCTAGGATGCATATTTAAGGAGATATGGGCAAAAGAAGTTTTTCATATTTCAATTTTCAATTTCAATTTTTTTAGGTTTTTGGTGGAATTTTCAATTTTTTGAGGGTGGTCACGAATTATCATCCTTTTCGCTCTAGGACGCATTTTTAAGGAGATCTAGCCAAAAGAAGGTTTTCATATAAAAATTTCAATTTTTTTAGGTTTTGGGTGGATTTTTCAATTTTTTTGGGGTGGTCACGAATTAAAGTCCTTTTCGCTCTAGGACGCTTAGTTTAGGAGATATGGGCAAAAGAAGAAAAATTTCAATTTTTTTAGGTTTTGGGTGGATTTTTCAATTTTTTGAGGGTGGTCACGAATTAAAGTCTTTTCGCTCTAGGACGCATATTTAAGGAGATATGGACAAAAGAAGTTTTTCATATTTCAATTTTCAATTTCAATTTTTTTAGGTTTTGGGTGGAATTTTCAATTTTTTGAGGGTGGTCACGAATTATCATCCTTTTCGCTCTAGCACGCATATTTAAGGAGATATAGCCAAAAGAAGTTTTTCATATAAAAATTTCAATTTTTTTAGGTTTTGGGTGGATTTTTCAATTTTTTGAGGGTGGTCTCGAATTAAAGTCCTTTTCGCTCTAGGACGCATATTTAAGGAGATATGGACAAAAGAAGTTTTTCATATAAAAATTTAAATTTTTCTAGGTTTATTTTTCAATTTTTTGAGGGTGGTCACGAATTAAAGTCCTTTTCGCTCTAGGACGCATATTTAAGGAGATATAGCCAAAAGAAGTTTTTCATATAAAAATTTCAATTTTTTTAGGTTTTAGGTGGATTTTTAAATTTTTTGAGGGTGGTCACGAATTATCGTCCTTTTCGCTCTAGGAAGCATATTTAAGGAGATATGGGCAAAAGAAGTTTTTCATATAAAAATTTCAATTTTTTTAGGTTTTGGGTGGATTTTTCAATTTTTTGGGGGTGGTCACGAATTAAAGTCCTTTTCGCTCTAGGACGCATATTTAAGGAGATATCGGCAAAAGAAGTTTTTCATATAAAAATTTCAATTTTTTTAGGTTTTGGATGAATTTTTCAATTTTTTTAGGGTGGTCACGAAATAAAGTCCTTTTCGCTCTAGGACGCATAGTTTAGGAGATATGGGCAAAAGAAGTTTTTCATATAAAAATTTCAATTTTTTTAGATTTTGGGTGGATTTTTCAATTTTTTTGGGGTGGTCACGAAATAAAGTCCTTTTCGCTCTAGGACGCATAGTTTAGGAGATATGGGCAAAAGAAGTTTTTCATATAAAAATTTCAATTTTTTTTAGGTTTTGGGTGGATTTTTCAATTTTTTGAGGGTGGTCACGAATTAAAGACCTTTTCGCTCTAGGACGCATATTTAAGGAGATATGGGCAAAAGAAGTTTTTCATATAAAAATTTAAATTTTTTTGAGGTTTTGAGTGGATTTTTCAATTTTTTGGGGGTGGTCACGAATTAAAGGCCTTTTCGCTCTAGGACGCATAGTTTAGGAGATATGGGCAAAAGAAGTTTTTCATATAAAAATTTCAATTTTTTTAGGTTTTGGGTGGATTTTTCAATTTTTTGAGGGTGGTCACGAATTAAAGTCCTTTTCGCTCTAGGACGCATATTTAAGGAGATATGGGCAAAAGAAGTTTTTCATATAAAAATTTCAATTTTTTTAGGTTTTGGGTGGATTTTTCAATTTATTTAGGGTGGTCACGAATTAAAGTCCTTTTCGCTCTAGGACGCATATTTAAAGAGATATTGGCAAAAGAAGTTTTTCATATAAAAATTTAAATTTTTTTAGGTTTTGGGTGGATTTTTCAATTTTTTGAGGGTGGTCACGAATTAAAGTCCTTTTCGCTCTAGGACGCATATTTAAGGAGATATAGCCAAAAGAAGTTTTTCATATAAAAATTTCAATTTTTTTAGGTTTTGGGTGGATTCTTCAATTTTTTGGGGGTGGTCACGAATTAAAGTCCTTTTCGCTCTAGGACGCATATTTAAGGAGATATGGGCAAAAGTAGTTTTTCATATAAAAATTTAAATTTTTTGAGGTTGTGAGTGGATTTTTCAATTTTTTGGGGGTGGTCACGAATTAAAGTCCTTTTCGCTCTAGGACGCATATTTAAGGAGATATGGGCAAAAGAAGTTTTTCATATAAAAATTTAAATTTTTTTAGGTTTTGGGTGGATTTTTCAATTTTTTTGGGGTGGTCACGAAATAAAGTCCTTTTCGCTCTAGGACGCATAGTTTAGGAGATATGGGAAAAAGAAGTTTTTCATATAAAAATTTCAATTTTTTTAGGTTTTGGGTGGATTTTTCAATTTTTTGAGGGTGGTCACGAATTAAAGTCCTTTTCGCTCTAGGACGCATATTTAAGGAGATATGGGCAAAAGTAGTTTTTCATATAAAAATTTAAATTTTTTGAGGTTGTGAGTGGATTTTTCAATTTTTTGGGGGTGGTCACGAATTAAAGTCCTTTTCGCTCTAGGACGCATATTTAAGGAGATATGGGCAAAAGAAGTTTTTCATATAAAAATTTAAATTTTTTTAGGTTTTGGGTGGATTTTTCAATTTTTTGGGGGTGGTCACGAATTAAAGTCCTTTTCGCTCTAGGACGCATATTTAAGGAGATATGGGCAAAAGAAGTTTTTCATATAAAAATTTAAATTTTTTGAGGTTTTGAGTGGATTTTGCAATTTTTTGGGGGTGGTCACGAATTAAAGTCCTTTTCGCTCTAGGACGCATATTTAAGGAGATATGGGCAAAAGAAGTTTTTCATATAAAAATTTCAATTTTTTTAGGTTGTGGGTGGATTTTTCAATTTTTTTGGGGTGGTCACGAAATAAAGTCCTTTTCGCTCTAGGACGCATAGTTTAGGAGATATGGGAAAAAGAAGTTTTTCATATAAAAATTTCAATTTTTTTAGGTTTTGGGTGGATTTTTCAATTTTTTGAGGGTGGTCACGAATTAAAGTCCTTTTCGCTCTAGGACGCATATTTAAGGAGATATAGCCAAAAGAAGTTTTTCATATAAAAATTTCAATTTTTTTAGGTTTTAGGTGGATTTTTAAATTTTTTGAGGGTGGTCACGAATTATCGTCCTTTTCGCTCTAGGACGCATATTTAAGGAGATATGGGCAAAAGAAGTTTTTCATATAAAAATTAAAATTTTTTGAGGTTTTGAGTGGATTTTTCAATTTTTTGGGGGTGGTCACGAATTAAAGTCCTTTTCGCTCTAGGACGCATATTTAAGGAGATATGGGCAAAAGAAGTTTTTCATATAAAAATTTAAATTTTTTTAGGTTTTGGGTGGATTTTTCAATTTTTTTAGGGTGGTCACGAATTAAAGTCCTTTTCGCTCTAGGACGCATATTTAAGAAGATATGTGCAAAAGAAGTTTTTCATATAAAAATTTCAATTTTTTTAGGTTTTGGGTGGATTTTTAAATTTTTTGAGGGTGGTCACGAATTATCGTCCTTTTCGCTCTAGGAAGCATATTTAAGGAGATATGGGCAAAAGAAGTTTTTCATATAAAAATTTCAATTTTTTTAGGTTTTGAGTGGATTTTTCAATTTTTTGAGGGTGGTCTCGAATTAAAGTCCTTTTCGCTCTAGGACGCATATTTAAGGAGATATGGACAAAAGAAGTTTTTCATATAAAAATTTAAATTTTTCTAGGTTTATTTTTCAATTTTTTGAGGGTGGTCACGAATTAAAGTCCTTTTCGCTCTAGGACGCATATTTAAGGAGATATAGCCAAAAGAAGTTTTTCATATAAAAATTTCAATTTTTTTAGGTTTTAGGTGGATTTTTAAATTTTTTGAGGGTGGTCACGAATTATCGTCCTTTTCGCTCTAGGAAGCATATTTAAGGAGATATGGGCAAAAGAAGTTTTTCATATAAAAATTTCAATTTTTTTAGGTTTTGGGTGGATTTTTCAATTTTTTGGGGGTGGTCACGAATTAAAGTCCTTTTCGCTCTAGGACGCATATTTAAGGAGATATGGGCAAAAGAAGTTTTTCATATAAAAATTTCAATTTTTTTAGGTTTTGGATGAATTTTTCAATTTTTTTAGGGTGGTCACGAAATAAAGTCCTTTTCGCTCTAGGACGCATAGTTTAGGAGATATGGGCAAAAGAAGTTTTTCATATAAAAATTTCAATTTTTTTAGATTTTGGGTGGATTTTTCAATTTTTTTGGGGTGGTCACGAAATAAAGTCCTTTTCGCTCTAGGACGCATAGTTTAGGAGATATGGGCAAAAGAAGTTTTTCATATAAAAATTTCAATTTTTTTAGGTTTTGGGTGGATTTTTCAATTTTTTGAGGGTGGTCACGAATTAAAGACCTTTTCGCTCTAGGACGCATATTTAAGGAGATATGGGCAAAAGAAGTTTTTCATATAAAAATTTAAATTTTTTTGAGGTTTTGAGTGGATTTTTCAATTTTTTGGGGGTGGTCACGAATTAAAGGCCTTTTCGCTCTAGGACGCTTAGTTTAGGAGATGTGGGCAAAAGAAGTTTTTCATATAAAAATTTCAATTTTTTTAGGTTTTGGGTGGATTTTTGAATTTTTTGAGGGTGGTCACGAATTAAAGTCCTTTTCGCTCTAGGACGCATATTTAAGGAGATATGGGCAAAAGAAGTTTTTCATATAAAAATTTCAATGATTTTAGGTTTTGGGTGGATTTTTCAATTTATTTAGGGTGGTCACGAATTAAAGTCCTTTTCGCTCTAGGACGCATATTTAAAGAGATATTGGCAAAAGAAGTTTTTCATATAAAAATTTAAATTTTTTTAGGTTTTGGGTGGATTTTTCAATTTTTTGAGGGTGGTCACGAATTAAAGTCCTTTTCGCTCTAGGACGCATATTTAAGGAGATATAGCCAAAAGAAGTTTTTCATATAAAAATTTCAATTTTTTTAGGTTTTGGGTGGATTCTTCAATTTTTTGGGGGTGGTCACGAATTAAAGTCCTTTTCGCTCTAGGACGCATATTTAAGGAGATATGGGCAAAAGTAGTTTTTCATATAAAAATTTAAATTTTTTGAGGTTGTGAGTGGATTTTTCAATTTTTTGGGGGTGGTCACGAATTAAAGTCCTTTTCGCTCTAGGACGCATATTTAAGGAGATATGGGCAAAAGAAGTTTTTCATATAAAAATTTAAATTTTTTTAGGTTTTGGGTGGATTTTTCAATTTTTTTGGGGTGGTCACGAAATAAAGTCCTTTTCGCTCTAGGACGCATAGTTTAGGAGATATGGGAAAAAGAAGTTTTTCATATAAAAATTTCAATTTTTTTAGGTTTTGGGTGGATTTTTCAATTTTTTGAGGGTGGTCACGAATTAAAGTCCTTTTCGCTCTAGGACGCATATTTAAGGAGATATGGGCAAAAGTAGTTTTTCATATAAAAATTTAAATTTTTTGAGGTTGTGAGTGGATTTTTCAATTTTTTGGGGGTGGTCACGAATTAAAGTCCTTTTCGCTCTAGGACGCATATTTAAGGAGATATGGGCAAAAGAAGTTTTTCATATAAAAATTTAAATTTTTTTAGGTTTTGGGTGGATTTTTCAATTTTTTGGGGGTGGTCACGAATTAAAGTCCTTTTCGCTCTAGGACGCATATTTAAGGAGATATGGGCAAAAGAAGTTTTTCATATAAAAATTTAAATTTTTTGAGGTTTTGAGTGGATTTTGCAATTTTTTGGGGGTGGTCACGAATTAAAGTCCTTTTCGCTCTAGGACGCATATTTAAGGAGATATGGGCAAAAGAAGTTTTTCATATAAAAATTTCAATTTTTTTAGGTTGTGGGTGGATTTTTCAATTTTTTTGGGGTGGTCACGAAATAAAGTCCTTTTCGCTCTAGGACGCATAGTTTAGGAGATATGGGAAAAAGAAGTTTTTCATATAAAAATTTCAATTTTTTTAGGTTTTGGGTGGATTTTTCAATTTTTTGAGGGTGGTCACGAATTAAAGTCCTTTTCGCTCTAGGACGCATATTTAAGGAGATATAGCCAAAAGAAGTTTGTCATATAAAAATTTCAATTTTTTTAGGTTTTAGGTGGATTTTTAAATTTTTTGAGGGTGGTCACGAATTATCGTCCTTTTCGCTCTAGGACGCATATTTAAGGAGATATGGGCAAAAGAAGTTTTTCATATAAAAATTAAAATTTTTTGAGGTTTTGAGTGGATTTTTCAATTTTTTGGGGGTGGTCACGAATTAAAGTCCTTTTCGCTCTAGGACGCATATTTAAGGAGATATGGGCAAAAGAAGTTTTTCATATAAAAATTTAAATTTTTTTAGGTTTTGGGTGGATTTTTCAATTTTTTTAGGGTGGTCACGAATTAAAGTCCTTTTCGCTCTAGGACGCATATTTAAGAAGATATGTGCAAAAGAAGTTTTTCATATAAAAATTTCAATTTTTTTAGGTTTTGGGTGGATTTTTCAATTTTTTTGGGGTGGTCACGAAATAAAGTCTTTTTCGCTCTAGGACGCATAGTTTAGGAGATATGGGAAAAAGAAGTTTTTCATATAAAAATGTCAATTTTTTTAGGTTTTGGGTGGATTTTTCAATTTTTTGAGGGTGGTCACGAATTAAAATCCTTTTCACGAATTAAAGTCCTTTTCGCTTTTTCATATAAAAATTTCAATTTTTTTAGGTTTTGGGTGGATTTTTGAATTTTTTGAGGGTGGTCACGAATTAAAGTCCTTTTCGCTCTAGGACGCATATTCAAGGAGATATGGGCAAAAGAAGTTTTTCATATAAAAATTTCAATGATTTTAGGTTTTGGGTGGATTTTTCAATTTTTTTAGGGTGGTCACGAATTAAAGTCCTTTTCGCTCTAGGACGCATATTTAAAGAGATATTGGCAAAAGAAGTTTTTCATATAAAAATTTAAATTTTTTTAGGTTTTGGGTGGATTTTTCAATTTTTTGAGGGTGGTCACGAATTAAAGTCCTTTTCGCTCTAGGACGCATATTTACGGAGATATAGCCAAAAGAAGTTTTTCATATAAAAATTTCAATTTTTTTTAGGTTTTGGGTGGATTTTTCAATTTTTTTAGGGTGGTCACGAATTATCATTCTTTTCGCTCTAGGACGCATATTTAAGGAGATATAGCCAAAAGAAGTTTTTTATATAAAAATTTAATTTTTTTAGGTTTTGGGTGGATTCTTCAATTTTTTGGGGGTGGTCACGAATTAAAGTCCTTTTCGCTCTAGGACGCATATTTAAGGAGATATGGGCAAAAGAAGTTTTTCATATAAAAATTTCAATTTTTTTAGGTTTTGGGTGGATTTTTCAATTTTTTTGGGGTGGTCACGAAATAAAGTCCTTTTCGCTCTAGGACGCATAGTTTAGGAGATATGGGAAAAAGAAGTTTTTCATATAAAAATTTCAATTTTTTTAGGTTTTGGGTGGATTTTTCAATTTTTTGAGGGTGGTCACGAATTAAAGTCCTTTTCGCTCTAGGACGCATATTTAAGGAGATATGGGCAAAAGTAGTTTTTCATATAAAAATTTAAATTTTTTGAGGTTTTGAGTGGATTTTTCAATTTTTTGGGGGTGGTCACGAATTAAAGTCCTTTTCGCTCTAGGACGCATATGTAAGGAGATATGGCCTAAAGAAGTTTTTCATATAAAAATTTAAATTTTTTTAGGTTTTGGGTGGATTTTTCAATTTTTTGAGGGTGGTCACGAATTAAAGTCCTTTTCGCTCTAGGACGCATATTTACGGAGATATAGCCAAAAGAAGTTTTTCATATAAAAATTTCAATTTTTTTTAGGTTTTGGGTGGATTTTTCAATTTTTTTAGGGTGGTCACGAATTATCATTCTTTTCGCTCTAGGACGCATATTTAAGGAGATATAGCCAAAAGAAGTTTTTTATATAAAAATTTAATTTTTTTAGGTTTTGGGTGGATTCTTCAATTTTTTGGGGGTGGTCACGAATTAAAGTCCTTTTCGCTCTAGGACGCATATTTAAGGAGATATGGGCAAAAGAAGTTTTTCATATAAAAATTTCAATTTTTTTAGGTTTTGGGTGGATTTTTCAATTTTTTTGGGGTGGTCACGAAATAAAGTCCTTTTCGCTCTAGGACGCATAGTTTAGGAGATATGGGAAAAAGAAGTTTTTCATATAAAAATTTCAATTTTTTTAGGTTTTGGGTGGATTTTTCAATTTTTTGAGGGTGGTCACGAATTAAAGTCCTTTTCGCTCTAGGACGCATATTTAAGGAGATATGGGCAAAAGTAGTTTTTCATATAAAAATTTAAATTTTTTGAGGTTTTGAGTGGATTTTTCAATTTTTTTGTGGTGGTCACGAAATAAAGTCCTTTTCGCTCTAGGACGCATAGTTTAGGAGATATGGGCAAAAGAAGTTTTTCATATAAAAATTTAAATTTTTTGAGGTTTTGAGTGGATTTTTCAATTTTTTGAGGATGGTCACTAATTAAAGTCCTTTTCGCTCTAGGACGCATATTTAAGGAGATATGGACAAAAGAAGTTTTTCATATAAAAATTTAAATTTTTCTAGGTTTATTTTTCAATTTTTTTAAGGTGGTCACGAATTAAAGTCCTTTTCGCTCTAGGACGCTTATTTAAGGAGATATGGGCAAAAGAAGTTTTTCATATAAAAATTTCAATTTTTTTAGGTTTTGGGTGGATTTTTCAATTTTTTTGAGGTGGTCACGAAATAAAGTCCTTTTCGCTCTAGGACGCATAGTTTAGGAGATATGGGAAAAATAAGTTTTTCATATAAAAATTTCAATTTTTTTAGGTTTTGGGTGGATTTTTCAATTTTTTGAGGGTGGTCACGAATTAAAGTCCTTTTCGCTCTAGGACGCATATTTAAGGAGATATAGCCAAAAGAAGTTTTTCATATAAAAATGTCAATTTTTTTAGGTTTTAGGTGGATTTTTAAATTTTTTGAGGGTGGTCACGAATTGTCGTCCTTTTCGCTCTAGGACGCATATTTAAGGAGAAATGGGCAAAAGAAGTTTTTCATATAAAAATTTAAATTTTTTGAGGTTTTGAGTGGATTTTTCAATTTTTTGGGGGTGGTCACGAATTAAAGTCCTTTTCGCTCTAGGACGCATAGTTAAGGAGATATGGGCAAAAGAAGTTTTTCATATAAAAATTTCAATTTTTTTAGGTTTTGGGTGAATTTTTCAATTTTTTTGGGGTGGTCACGAAATAAAGTCCTTTTCGCTCTAGGACGCATAGTTTAGGAGATATTGGCAAAAGAAGTTTTTCATATAAAAATTTAAATTTTTTTAGGTTTTGGGTGGATTTTTCAATTTTTTGAGGGTGGTCACGAATTAAAGTCCTTTTCGCTCTAGGACGCATATATACGGAGATATAGCCAAAAGAAGTTTTTCATATAAAAATTTCAATTTTTTTTTAGGTTTTGGGTGGATTTTTCAATTTTTTTAGGGTGGTCACGAATTATCATTCTTTTCGCTCTAGGACGCATACTTAAGGAGATATAGCCAAAAGAAGTTTTTTATATAAAAATTTCATTTTTTTTAGGTTTTGGGTGGATTCTTCAATTTTTTGGGGGTGGTCACGAATTAAAGTCCTTTTCGCTCTAGGACGCATATTTAAGGAGATATGGGCAAAAGAAGTTTTTCATATAAAAATTTCAATTTTTTTAGGTTTTGGGTGGATTTTTCAATTTTTTTGGGGTGGTCACGAAATAAAGTCCTTTTCGCTCTAGGACGCATAGTTTAGGAGATATGGGAAAAAAAAGTTTTTCATATAAAAATTTCAATTTTTTTAGGTTTTGGGTGGATTTTTCAATTTTTTGAGGGTGGTCACGAATTAAAGTCCTTTTCGCTCTAGGACGCATATTTAAGGAGATATGGGCAAAAGTAGTTTTTCATATAAAAATTTAAATTTTTTGAGGTTTTGAGTGGATTTTTCAATTTTTTGGGGGTGGTCACGAATTAAAGTCCTTTTCGCTCTAGGACGCATATGTAAGGAGATATGGGCAAAAGAAGTTTTTCATATAAAACTTTCAATTTTTTTAGGTTGTGGGTGAATTTTTCAATTTTTTTGTGGTGGTCACGAAATAAAGTCCTTTTCGCTCTAGGACGCATAGTTTAGGAGATATGGGCAAAAGAAGTTTTTCATATAAAAATTTAAATTTTTTGAGGTTTTGAGTGGATTTTTCAATTTTTTGAGGATGGTCACTAATTAAAGTCCTTTTCGCTCTAGGACGCATATTTAAGGAGATATGGACAAAAGAAGTTTTTCATATAAAAATTTAAATTTTTCTAGGTTTATTTTTCAATTTTTTTAAGGTGGTCACGAATTAAAGTCCTTTTCGCTCTAGGACGCTTATTTAAGGAGATATGGGCAAAAGAAGTTTTTCATATAAAAATTTCAATTTTTTTAGGTTTTGGGTGGATTTTTCAATTTTTTTGAGGTGGTCACGAAATAAAGTCCTTTTCGCTCTAGGACGCATAGTTTAGGAGATATGGGAAAAATAAGTTATTCATATAAAAATTTCAATTTTTTTAGGTTTTGGGTGGATTTTTCAATTTTTTGAGGGTGGTCACGAATTAAAGTCCTTTTCGCTCTAGGACGCATATTTAAGGAGATATAGCCAAAAGAAGTTTTTCATATAAAAATGTCAATTTTTTTAGGTTTTAGGTGGATTTTTAAATTTTTTGAGGGTGGTCACGAATTGTCGTCCTTTTCGCTCTAGGACGCATATTTAAGGAGAAATGGGCAAAAGAAGTTTTTCATATAAAAATTTAAATTTTTTGAGGTTTTGAGTGGATTTTTCAATTTTTTGGGGGTGGTCACGAATTAAAGTCCTTTTCGCTCTAGGACGCATAGTTAAGGAGATATGGGCAAAAGAAGTTTTTCATATAAAAATTTCAATTTTTTTAGGTTTTGGGTGAATTTTTCAATTTTTTTGGGGTGGTCACGAAATAAAGTCCTTTTCGCTCTAGGACGCATAGTTTAGGAGATATGGGCAAAAGAAGTTTTTCATATAAAAATTTAAATTTTTTTAGGTTTTGGGTGGATTTTTCAATTTTTTGAGGGTGGTCACGAATTAAAGTCCTTTTCGCTCTAGGACGCATATTTAAGGAGATATGGGCAAAAGAAGTTTTTCATATAAAAATTTAAATTTTTTGAGGTTTTGAGTGGATTTTTCAATTTTTTGGGGGTGGTCACGAATTAAAGTCCTTTTCGCTCTAGGACGCATATTTAAGGAGATATGGGCAAAAGAAGTTTTTCATATAAAAATTTCAATTTTTTTAGGTTTTGGGTGGATTTTTCAATTTTTTGGGGGTGGTCACGAATTAAAGTCCTTTTCGCTCTAGGACGCGTATTTAAGGAGATATGGGCAAAAGAAGTTTTTCATATAAAATTTTCAATTTTTTTAGGTTTTGGGTGGATTTTTCAATTTTTTTGGGGTGGTCACGAAATAAAGTCCTTTTCGCTCTAGGACGCATAGTTTAGGAGATATGGGAAAAAGAAGTTTTTCATATAAAAATTTCAATTTTTTTAAGTTTTGGGTGGATTTTTCAATTTTTTGAGGGTGGTCACGAATTAAAGTCCTTTTCGCTCTAGGACGCATATTTAAGGAGATATAGCCAAAAGAAGTTTTTCATATAAAAATTTCAATTTTTTTAGGTTTTGGGTGGATTTTTCAATTTTTTTGGGGTGGTCACGAAATAAAGTCCTTTTCGCTCTAGGACGCATAGTTTAGGAGATATGGGAAAAAGAAGTTTTTCATATAAAAATTTCAATTTTTTTAGGTTTTGGGTGGATTTTTCAATTTTTTTGTGGTGGTCACGAAATAAAGTCCTTTTCGCTCTAGGACGCATAGTTTAGGAGATATGGGCAAAAGAAGTTTTTCATATAAAAATTTAAATTTTTTGAGGTTTTGAGTGGATTTTTCAATTTTTTGAGGATGGTCACTAATTAAAGTCCTTTTCGCTCTAGGACGCATATTTAAGGAGATATGGACAAAAGAAGTTTTTCATATAAAAATTTAAATTTTTCTAGGTTTATTTTTCAATTTTTTTAAGGTGGTCACGAATTAAAGTCCTTTTCGCTCTAGGACGCTTATTTAAGGAGATATGGGCAAAAGAAGTTTTTCATATAAAAATTTCAATTTTTTTAGGTTTTGGGTGGATTTTTCAATTTTTTTGAGGTGGTCACGAAATAAAGTCCTTTTCGCTCTAGGACGCATAGTTTAGGAGATATGGGAAAAATAAGTTTTTCATATAAAAATTTCAATTTTTTTAGGTTTTGGGTGGATTTTTCAATTTTTTGAGGGTGGTCACGAATTAAAGTCCTTTTCGCTCTAGGACGCATATTTAAGGAGATATAGCCAAAAGAAGTTTTTCATATAAAAATGTCAATTTTTTTAGGTTTTAGGTGGATTTTTAAATTTTTTGAGGGTGGTCACGAATTGTCGTCCTTTTCGCTCTAGGACGCATATTTAAGGAGAAATGGGCAAAAGAAGTTTTTCATATAAAAATTTAAATTTTTTGAGGTTTTGAGCGGATTTTTCAATTTTTTGGGGGTGGTCACGAATTAAAGTCCTTTTCGCTCTAGGACGCATAGTTAAGGAGATATGGGCAAAAGAAGTTTTTCATATAAAAATTTCAATTTTTTTAGGTTTTGGGTGAATTTTTCAATTTTTTTGGGGTGGTCACGAAATAAAGTCCTTTTCGCTCTAGGACGCATAGTTTAGGAGATATGGGCAAAAGAAGTTTTTCATATAAAAATTTCAATTTTTTTAGGTTTTGGGTGGATTTTTCAATTTTTTGAGGGTGGTCACGAATTAAAGTCCTTTTCGCTCTAGGACGCATATTTAAGGAGATATGGGCAAAAGAAGTTTTTCATATAAAAATGTCAATTTTTTTAGGTTTTAGGTGGATTTTTAAATTTTTTGAGGGTGGTCACGAATTGTCGTCCTTTTCGCTCTAGGACGCATATTTAAGGAGAAATGGGCAAAAGAAGTTTTTCATATAAAAATTTAAATTTTTTGAGGTTTTGAGTGGATTTATCAATTTTTTGGGGGTGGTCACGAATTAAAGTACTTTTCGCTCTAGGACGCATAGTTAAGGAGATATGGGCAAAAGAAGTTTTTCATATAAAAATTTCAATTTTTTTAGGTTTTGGGTGAATTTTTCAATTTTTTTGGGGTGGTCACGAAATAAAGTCCTTTTCGCTCTAGGACGCATAGTTTAGGAGATATGGGCAAAAGAAGTTTTTCATATAAAAATTTCAATTTTTTTAGGTTTTGGGTGGATTTTTCAATTTTTTGAGGGTGGTCACGAATTAAAGTCCTTTTCGCTCTAGGACGCATATTTAAGGAGATATGGGCAAAAGAAGTTTTTCATATAAAAATTTAAATTTTTTGAGGTTTTGAGTGGATTTTTCAATTTTTTGGGGGTGGTCACGAATTAAAGTCCTTTTCGCTCTAGGACGCATATTTAAGGAGATATGGGCAAAAGAAGTTTTTCATATAAAAATTTCAATTTTTTTAGGTTTTGGGTGGATTTTTCAATTTTTTGGGGGTGGTCACGAATTAAAGTCCTTTTCGCTCTAGGACGCGTATTTAAGGAGATATGGGCAAAAGAAGTTTTTCATATAAAATTTCCAATTTTTTTAGGTTTTGGGTGGATTTTTCAATTTTTTTGGGGTGGTCACGAAATAAAGTCCTTTTCGCTCTAGGACGCATAGTTTAGGAGATATGGGAAAAAGAAGTTTTTCATATAAAAATTTCAATTTTTTTAAGTTTTGGGTGGATTTTTCAATTTTTTGAGGGTGGTCACGAAATAAAGTCCTTTTCGCTCTAGGACGCATAGTTTAGGAGATATGGGAAAAAGAAGTTTTTCATATAAAAATTTCAATTTTTTTAGGTTTTGGGTGGATTTTTCAATTTTTTGAGGGTGGTCACGAATTAAAGTCCTTTTCGCTCTAGGACGCATATTTAAGGATATATGGGCAAAAGAAGTTTTTCATATAAAAATTTCAATTTTTTTAGGTTTTGGGTGGATTTTTCAATTTTTTGAGGGTGGTCACGAATTAAAGTCCTTTTCGCTCTAGGACGCATATTTAAGGAGATATGGGCAAAAGAAGTTTTTCATATAAAAATTTAAATTTTTTGAGGTTTTGGGTGGATTTTTCAATTTTTTTGGGGTGGTCACGAAATAAAGTCCTTTTCGCTCTAGGACGCATAGTTTAGGAGATATGGAAAAATAAGTTTTTCATATAAAAATTTCAATTTTTTTAGCTTTTGGGTGGATTTTTCAATTTTTTGAGGGTGGTCACGAATTAAAGTCCTTTTCGCTCTAGGACGCATATTTAAGGAGATATAGCCAAAAGAAGTTTTTCATATAAAAATTTCAATTTTTTTAGGTTTTGGGTGGATTTTTCAATTGTTTGAGGGTGGTCACGAATTATCGTCCTTTTCGCTCTAGGACGCATATTTAAGGAGATATGGACAAAAGGAGTTTTTCATATAAAAATTTAAATTTTTTGAGGTTTTGAGTGAATTTTTCAATTTTTTTGGGGTGGTCACGAAATAAAGTCCTTTTCGCTCTAGGACGCATAGTTTAGGAGATATGGGAAAACGAAGTTTTTCATATAAAAATTTCAATTTTTTTAGGTTTTGGGTGGATTTTTCAATTTTTTTGGGTGGATTTTTCAATTTTTTGAGGGTGGTCACGAATTAAAGTCCTTTTCGCTCTAGGACGCATATTTAAGGAGATATAGCCAAAAGAAGTTTTTCATATAAAAATTTCAATTTTTTTAGGTTTTAGGTGGATTTTTAAATTTTTTGAGGGTGGTCACGAATTATCGTCCTTTTCGCTCTAGGACGCATATTTAAGGAGATATGGGCAAAGGAAGTTTTTCATATAAAAATTTAAATTTTTTGAGGTTTTGAGTGGATTTTTCAATTTTGTGGGGGTGGTCACGAATTAAAGTCCTTTTCGCTCTAGGACGCATATTTAAGGAGATATGGGCAAAAGAAGTTTTTCATATAAAAATTTCAATTTTTTAGGTTTTGGGTGGATTTTTCAATTTTTTTAGGGTGGTCACGAATTAAAGTCCTTTTCGCTCTAGGACGCATATTTAAGGAGATATGGGCAAAAGAAGTTTTTCATATAAAAATTTCAATTTTATAGGTTTTGGGTGGATTTTTCAATTTTTTTGGGGTGGTCACAAAATAAAGTCCTTTTCGCTCTAGGACGCATAGTTTAGGAGATATGGGATTCGCTCTAGGACGCATAGTTTAGGAGATAGGAAGCATATTTAAGGAGATATAGCCAAAAGAAGTTTTTCATATAAAAATTTCAATTTTTTTAGGTTTTGGTTGGATTTTTCAATTTTTTGAGGGTGGTCACGAATTATCGTCCTTTTCGCTCTAGGACGCATATTTAAGGAGATATGGGCAAAATAAGTTTTTCATATAAAAATTTCAATTTTTTGAGGTTTTGAGTGGATTTTTCAATTTTTTGGGGGTGGTCACGAATTAAAGTCCTTTTCGCTCTAGGACGCATATTTAAGGATATATGGGCAAAAGAAGTTTTTCATATAAAAATTTCAATTTTTTGAGGGTGGTCACGAATTATCGTCCTTTTCGCTCTAGGACGCATATTTAAGGAGATATGGACAAAAGGAGTTTTTCATATAAAAATTTAAATTTTTTGAGGTTTTGAGTGAATTTTTCAATTTTTTGGGGGTGGTCACGAATTAAAGTCCTTTTCGCTCTAGGACGCATATTTAAGGAGATATGGGCAAAAGAAGTTTTTCATATAAAAATTTCAATTTTTTTAGGTTTTGGGTGAATTTTTCAATTTTTTTGGGGTGGTCACGAAATAAAGTCATTTTCGCTCTAGGACGCATAGTTTAGGAGATATGGGCAAAAGAAGTTTTTCATATAAAAATTTCAATTTTTTTAGGTTTTGGGTGGATTTTTCAATTTTTTGAGGGTGGTCACGAATTAAAGTCCTTTTCGCTCTAGGACGCATATTTAAGGAGATATAGCCAAAAGAAGTTTTTCATATAAAAATTTCAATTTTTTTAGGTTTTAGGTGGATTTTTAAATTTTTTGAGGGTGGTCACGAATTAAAGTCCTTTTCGCTCTAGGACGCATATTTAAGGAGATATGGGCAAAAGAAGTTTTTCATATAAAAATTTCAATTTTTTTAGGTTTTGGGTGGATTTTTCAATTTTTTTGGGGTGGTCACGAAATAAAGTCCTTTTCGCTCTAGGGCGCATATTTAAGGAGATATGGGCAAAAGAAGTTTTTCATATAAAAATTTCAATTTTTTTAGGTTTTGGGTGGATTTTTCAATTTTTTGAGGGTGGTCACGAATTAAAGTCCTTTTCGCTCTAGGACGCATATTTAAGGAGATATGGGCAAAAGAAGTTTTTCATATAAAAATTTCAATTTTTTTAGGTTTTGGGTGGATTTTTCAATTTTTTTGGGGTGGTCACGAAATAAAGTCCTTTTCGCTCTAGGACGCATAGTTTAGGAGATATGGAAAAAGAAGTTTTTCATATAAAAATTTCAATTTTTTTAGCTTTTGGGTGGATTTTTCAATTTTTTGAGGGTGGTCACGAATTAAAGTCCTTTTCGCTCTAGGACGCATATTTAAGGAGATATAGCCAAAAGAAGTTTTTCATATAAAAATTTCAATTTTTTTAGGTTTTGGGTGGATTTTTCAATTGTTTGAGGGTGGTCACGAATTATCGTCCTTTTCGCTCTAGGACGCATATTTAAGGAGATATGGACAAAAGAAGTTTTTCATATAAAAATTTAAATTTTTTGAGGTTTTGAGTGAATTTTTCAATTTTTTGGGGGTGGTCACGAATTAAAGTCCTTTTCGCTCTAGGACGCATATTTAAGGAGATATGGGCAAAAGAAGTTTTTCATATAAAAATTTCAATTTTTTTAGGTTTTGGGTGAATTTTTCAATTTTTTTGGGGTGGTCACGAAATAAAGTCCTTTTCGCTCTAGGACGCATAGTTTAGGAGATATGGGAAAACGAAGTTTTTCATATAAAAATTTCAATTTTTTTAGGTTTTGGGTGGATTTTTCAATTTTTTTGGGGTGGTCACGAAATAAAGTCCTTTTCGCTCTAGGACGCATAGTTTAGGAGATATGGGAAAAAGAAGTTTTTCATATAAAAATTTCAATTTTTTTAGGTTTTGGGTGGATTTTTCAATTTTTTGAGGGTGGTCACGAATTAAAGTCCTTTTCGCTCTAGGACGCATATTTAAGGAGATATAGCCAAAAGAAGTTTTTCATATAAAAATTTCAATTTTTTTAGGTTTTAGGTGGATTTTAAAATTTTTTTAGGGTGGTCACGAATTATCGTCCTTTTCGCTCTAGGACGCATATTTAAGGAGATATGGGCAAAAGAAGTTTTTCATATAAAAATTTAAATTTTTTGAGGTTTTGAGTGGATTTTTCAAATTTTTGGGGGTGGTCACGAATTAAAGTCCTTTTCGCTCTAGGACGCATATTTAAGGAGATATGGGCAAAAGAAGTTTTTCATATAAAAATTTAAATTTTTTTAGGTTTTGGGTGGATTTTTAAATTTTTTTAGGGTGGTCACGAATTAAAGTCCTTTTCGCTCTAGGACGCATATTTAAGGAGATATGGGCAAAAGAAGTTTTTCATATAAAAATTTCAATTTTTTTAGGTTTTCGGTGGATTTTTCAATTTTTTTGGGGTGGTCACGAAATAAAGTCCTTTTCGCTCTAGGACGCATAGTTTAGGAGATATGGGAAAAAGAAGTTTTTCATATAAAAATTGCAATTTTTTTAGGTTTTGGGTGGATTTTGAAATTTTTTGAGGGTGGTCACGAATTAAAGTCCTTTTCGCTCTAGGACGCATATTTAAGGAGATATAGCCAAAAGAAGTTTTTCATATAAAAATTTCAATTTTTTTAGGTTTTAGGTGGATTTTTAAATTTTTTGAGGGTGGTCACGAATTATCGTCCTTTTCGCTCTAGGACGCATATTTAAGGAGATATGGGCAAAAGAAGTTTTTCATATAAAAATTTAAATTTTTTGAGGTTTTGAGTGGATATTTCAATTTTTTGGGGGTGGTCACGAATTAAAGTCCTTTTCGCTCTAGGACGCATATTTAAGGAGATATGGGCAAAATAAGTTTTTCATATAAAAATTTAAATTTTTTTAGGTTTTGGGTGGATTTTTCAATTTTTTTATGGTGGTCCTTTTCGCTCTAGGACGCATATTTAAGGAGATATGGGCAAAAGAAGTTTTTCATATAAAAATTTAAATTTTTTTAGGTTTTGGGTGAATTTTTCAATTTTTTTGGGGTGGTCACGAAATAAAGTCCTTTTCGCTCTAGGACGCATAGTTTAGGAGATATGGGAAAAAGAATTTTTTCATATAAAAATTTCAATTTTTTTAGGTTTTGGGTGGATTTTTCAATTTTTTGAGGGTGGTCACGAATTAAAGACCTTTTCGCTCTAGGACGCATATTTAAGGAGATATGGGCAAAAGAAGTTTTTCATATAAAAATTTAAATTTTTTTAGGTTTTGAGTGAATTTTTCAATTTTTTTGGGGTGGTCACGAAATAAAGTCCTTTTCGCTCTAGGACGCATAGTTTAGGAGATATGGGAAAAAGAAGTTTTTCATATAAAAATTTCAATTTTTTTAGGTTTTGGGTGGATTTTTCAATTTTTTTGGGGTGGTCACGAAATAAAGTCCTTTTCGCTCTAGGACGCATAGTTTAGGAGATATGGGAAAAAGAAGTTTTTGATATAAAAATTTCAATTTTTTTAAGTTTTGGGTGGATTTTTCAATTTTTTGAGGGTGGTCACGAATTAAAGTCCTTTTCGCTCTAGGACGCATATTTAAGGAGATATAGCCAAAAGAAGTTTTTCATATAAAAATTTCAATTTTTTTAGGTTTTAGGTGGATTTTTAAATTTTTTGAGGGTGGTCACGAATTATCGTCCTTTTCGCTCTAGGACGCATATTTAAGGAGATATGGGCAAAAGAAGTTTTTCATATAAAAATTTAAATTTTTTGAGGTTTTGAGTGGATTTTTCAATTTTTTGGGGGTGGTCACGAATTAAAGTCCTTTTCGCTCTAGGACGCATATTTAAGGAGATATGGGCAAAAGAAGTTTTTCATATAAAAATTTAAATTTTTTTAGGTTTTGGGTGGATTTTTCAAATTTTTAGGGTGGTCACGAATTATCATCCTTTTCGCTCTAGGACGCATATTTAAGGAGATATGGGCAAAAGAAGTTTCAATTTTTTTAGGTTTTGGGTGGATTTTTCAATTTTTTTGGGGTGGTCACGAAATAAAGTCCTTTTCGCTCTAGGACGCATAGTTCAGGAGATATGGGAAAAAGAAGTTTTTCATATAAAAATTTCAATTTTTTTAGGTTTTGGGTGGATTTTTCAATTTTTTGAGGGTGGTCACGAATTAAAGTCCTTTTCGCTCTAGGACGCATATTTAAGGAGATATAGCCAAAAGAAGTTTTTCATATAAAAATTTCAATTTTTTTAGGTTTTGGGTGGATTTTTCAATTTTTTGAGGGTGGTCACGAATTATCGTCCTTTTCGCTCTAGGACGCATATTTAAGGAGATATGGGCAAAAGAAGTTTTTCATATAAAAATTTAAATTTTTTGAGGTTTTGAGTGGATTTTTAAATTTTTTGGGGGTGGTCACGAATTAAAGTCCTTTTCGCTCTAGGACGCATATTTAAGGAGATATGGGCAAAAGAAGTTTTTCATATAAAAATTTCAATTTTTTTAGGTTTTGGGTGAATTTTTCAATTTTTTTGGGGTGGTCACGAAATAAAGTCCTTTTCGCTCTAGGACGCATAGTTTAGGAGATATGGGAAAAAGAAGTTTTTCATATAAAAATTTCAATTTTTTTAGGTTTTGGGTGGATTTTTCAATTTTTTTGGGGTGGTCACGAAATAAAGTTCTTTTCGCTCTAGGACGCATAGTTTAGGAGATATGGGAAAAAGAAGTTTTTCATATAAAAATTTCAATTTTTTTAAGTTTTGGGTGGATTTTTCAATTTTTTGAGGGTGGTCACGAATTAAGGTCCTTTTCGCTCCAGGACGCATATTTAAGGAGATATAGCCAAAAGAAATATTCCACCGTGGTGCAATGGTTAGCATGCCCGCCTTGCATACACAAGGTCGTGAGTTCGATTCCTGCTACGACCGAACACCAAAAAGTTTTTCAGCGGTGGATTATCCCAACTCAGTAATGCTGGTGACATTTCTGAGGGTTTCAAAGCTTCTCTAAGTGGTTTCACTGGAATGTGGAACGCCGTTCGGACTCGGCTATAAAAAGGAGGTCCCTTGTCATTGAGCTTAACATGGAATCGGGCAGCACTCAGTGATAAGAGAGAAGTTCACCACTGTGGTATCACAATGTACTGAATAGTCTAAGTGAGCCTGATACATCGGGCTGCCACATAACCTAACCTAACCTAACCTAGCCAAAAGAAGCTTTTCATATAAAAATTTCAATTTTTTTAGGTTTTAGGTGGATTTTTAAATTTTTTGATGGTGGTCACGAATTATCGTCCTTTTCGCTCTAGGACGCATATTTAAGGAGATATGGGCAAAAGAAGTTTTTCATATAAAAATTTAAATTTTTTGAGGTTTTGAGTGGATTTTTCAATTTTTTGGGGATGGTCACGAATTAAAGTCCTTTTCGTTCTAGGACGCATATTTAAGGAGATATGGGCAAAAGAAGTTTTTCATATAAAAATTTAAATTTTTTTAGGTTTTGGGTGGATTTTTCAATTTTTTTAGGGTGGTCACGAATTATCATCCTTTTCGCTCTAGGACGCATATTTAAGGAGATATGGGCAAAAGAAGTTTTTCATATAAAAATTTCAATTTTTTTAGGTTTTGGGTGGATTTTTCAATTTTTTTGGGGTGGTCACGAAATAAAGTCCTTTTCGCTCTAGGACGCATAGTTTAGGAGATATGGGAAAAAGAAGTTTTTCATATAAAAATTTAAATTTTTTTAGGTTTTGGGCGGATTTTTCAATTTTTTGAGGGTGGTCACGAATTAAAGTCCTTTTCGCTCTAGGACGCATATTTAAGGAGATATAGCCAAAAGAAGTTTTTCATATAAAAATTTCAATTTTTTTAGGTTTTGGGTGGATTTTTCAATTTTTTGAGGGTGGTCACGAATTATCGTCCTTTTCGCTCTAGGACGCATATTTAAGGAGATATGGGCAAAAGAAGTTTTTCATATAAAAATTTAAATTTTTTGAGGTTTTGAGTGGATTTTTCAATTTTTTGGGGGTGGTCACGAATTAAAGTCCTTTTCGCTCTAGGACGCATATTTAAGGAGATATGGGCAAAAGAAGTTTTTCATATAAAAATTTCAATTTTTTTAGGTTTTGGGTGAATTTTTCAATTTTTTTGGGGTGGTCACGAAATAAAGTCCTTTTCGCTCTAGGACGCATAGTTTAGGAGATATGGGCAAAAGAAGTTTTTCATATAAAAATTTCAATTTTTTTAGGTTTTGGGTGGATTTTTCAATTTTTTGAGGGTGGTCACGAATTAAAGTCCTTTTCGCTCTAGGACGCATATTTAAGGAGATATAGCCAAAAGAAGTTTTTCATATAAAAATTTCAATTTTTTTAGGTTTTAGGTGGATTTTTAAATTTTTTGAGGGTGGTCACGAATTATCGTCCTTTTCGCTCTAGGACGCATATTTAAGGAGATATGGGCAAAAGAAGTTTTTCATATAAAAATTTAAATTTTTTGAGGTTTTGAGTGGATTTTTCAATTTTTTGGGGGTGGTCACGAATTAAAGTCCTTTTCGCTCTAGGACGCATATTTAAGGAGATATGGGCAAAAGAAGTTTTTCATACAAAAATTTAAATTTTTTTAGGTTTTGGGTGGATTTTTCAATTTTTTGAGGGTGGTCTCGAAATAAAGTCCTTTTCGCTCTAGGACGCATAGTTTAGGAGATATGGGAAAAAGAAATTTTTCATATAAAAATTTCAATTTTTTTAGGTTTTGGGTGGATTTTTCAATTTTTTGAGGGTGGTCACGAATTAAAGTCCTTTTCGCTCTAGGACGCATATTTAAGGAGATATAGCCAAAAGAAATATTCCACCGTGGTGCAATGGTTAGCATGCCCGCCTTGCATACACAAGGTCGTGAGTTCGATTCCTGCTGCGACCGAACACCAAAAAGTTTTTCAGCGGTGGATTATCCCAACTCAGTAATGCTGGTGACATTTCTGAGGGTTTCAAAGCTTCTCTAAGTGGTTTCACTGGAATGTGGAACGCCGTTCGGACTCGGCTATAAAAAGGAGGTCCCTTGTCATTGAGCTTAACATGGAATCGGGCAGCACTCAGTGATAAGAGAGAAGTTCACCACTGTGGTATCACAATGGACTGAATAGTCTAAGTGAGCCTGATACATCGGGCTGCCACATAACCTAACCTAGCCAAAAGAAGCTTTTCATATATAAATTTCAATTTTTTTAGGTTTTAGGTGGATTTTTAAATTTTTTGAGGGTGGTCACGAATTATCGTCCTTTTCGCTCTAGGACGCATATTTAAGGAGATATGGGCAAAAGAAGTTTTTCATATAAAAATTTAAATTTTTTGAGGTTTTGAGTGGATTTTTCAATTTTATGGGGGTGGTCACGAATTAAAGTCCTTTTCGCTCTAGGACGCATATTTAAGGAGATATGGGCAAAAGAAGTTTTTCATATAAAAATTTAAATTTTTTTAGGTTTTGGGTGGATTTTTCAATTTTTTTAGGGTGGTCACGAATTATCATCCTTTTCGCTCTAGGACGCATATTTGAGGAGATATGGGCAAAAGAAGTTTTTCATATAAAAATTTCAATTTTTTTAGGTTTTGGGTGGATTTTTCAATTTTTTTGGGGTGGTCACGAAATAAAGTCCTTTTCGCTCTAGGACGCATAGTTTAGGAGATATGGGAAAAAGAAGTTTTTCATATAAAAATTTCAATTTTTTTAGGTTTTGGGCGGATTTTTCAATTTTTTGAGGGTGGTCACGAATTAAAGTCCTTTTCGCTCTAGGACGCATATTTAAGGAGATATAGCCAAAAGAAGTTTTTCATATAAAAATTTCAATTTTTTTAGGTTTTGGGTGGATTTTTCAATTTTTTGAGGGTGGTCACGAATTATCGTCCTTTTCGCTCTAGGACGCATATTTAAGGAGATATGGGCAAAAGAAGTTTTTCATATAAAAATTTAAATTTTTTGAGGTTTTGAGTGGATTTTTCAATTTTTTGGGGGTGGTCACGAATTAAAGTCCTTTTCGCTCTAGGACGCATATTTAAGGAGATATGGGCAAAAGAAGTTTTCATATAAAAATTTCAATTTTTTTAGGTTTTGGGTGAATTTTTCAATTTTTTTGGGGTGGTCACGAAATAAAGTCCTTTTCGCTCTAGGACGCATATTTAAGGAGATATGGGCAAAAGAAGTTTTTCATATAAAAATTTCAATTTTTTTAGGTTTTGGGTGGATTTTTCAATTTTTTGAGGGTGGTCACGAATTAAAGTCCTTTTCGCTCTAGGACGCATATTTAAGGAGATATAGCCAAAAGAAGTTTTTCATATAAAAATTTCAATTTTTTTAGGTTTTAGGTGGATTTTTAAATTTTTTGAGGGAGGTCACGAATTATCGTCCTTTTCGCTCTAGGACGCATATTTAAGGAGATATGGGCAAAAGAAGTTTTTCATATAAAAATTTAAATTTTTTGAGGTTTTGAGTGGATTTTTCAATTTTTTGGGGGTGGTCACGAATTAAAGTCCTTTTCGCTCTAGGACGCATATTTAAGGAGATATGGGCAAAAGAAGTTTTTCATATAAAAATTTCATTTTTTTTTAGGTTTTGGGTGGATTTTTCAATTTTTTGAGGGTGGTCTCGAAATAAAGTCCTTTTCGCTCTAGGACGCATAGTTTAGGAGATATGGGAAAAAGAAGTTTTTCATATAAAAATTTCAATTTTTTTAGGATTTGGGTGGATTTTTCAATTTTTTGAGGGTGGTCTCGAATTAAAGTCCTTTTCGCTCTAGGACGCATATTTAAGGAGATATAGCCAAAAGAAGTTTTTCATATAAAAATTTCAATTTTTTTAGGTTTTAGGTGGATTTTTAAATTTTTTGAGGGTGGTCACGAATTATCGTCCTTTTCGCTCTAGGACGCATATTTAAGGAGATATGGGCAAAAGAAGTTTTTCATATAAAAATTTAATTTTTTTGAGGTTTTGAGTGGATTTTTCAAATTTTTGGGGGTGGTCACGAAATAAAGTCCTTTTCGCTCTAGGACGCATAGTTTAGGAGATATGGGCAAAAGAAGTTTTTCATATAAAAATTTAAATTTTTTTAGGTTTTGGGTGGATTTTTCAATTTTTTGAGGGTGGTCACGAATTAAAGTCCTTTTCGCTCTAGGACGCATATTTAAGGAGATATGGGCAAAAGAAGTTTTTCATATAAAAATTTCAATTTTTTTAGGTTTTGGGTGGATTTTTCAATTTTTTGAGGGTGGTCACGAATTATCATCCTTTTCGCTCTAGGACGCATATTTAAGGAGATATAGCCAAAAGAAGTTTTTCATATAAAAATTTCAATTTTTTTAGGTTTTAGGTGGATTTTTAAATTTTTTGAGGGTGGTCACGAATTATCGTCCTTTTCGCTCTAGGACGCATATTTAAGGAGATATGGGCAAAAGAAATTTCTGATATAAAAATTTAAATTTTTGGAGGTTTTTAGTGGATTTTTCAATTTTTTGGGGGTGGTCACGAATTAAAGTCCTTTTCGCTCTAGGACGCATATTTAAGGAGATATGGGCAAAATAAGTTTTTCATATAAAAATTTCAATTTTTTTAGGTTTTGGGTGGATTTTTCAATTTTTTGATGGTGGTCACGAATTAAAGTCCTTTTCGCTCTAGGACGCATAGTTTAGGAGATATGGGAAAAAGAAGTTTTTCATATAAAAATTTCAATTTTTTAGGTTTTGGGTGGCTTTTTCAATTTTTTGAGGGTGGTCACGAATTAAAGTCCTTTTCGCTCTAGGACGCATATTTAAGGAGATAAAAATTTCAATTTTTTTAGGTTTTAGGTGGATTTTTAAATTTTTTGAGGGTGGTCACGAATTATCGTCCTTTTCGCTCTAGGACGCATAGTTTAGGAGATATGGGCAAAAGAAGTTTTTCATATAAAAATTTCAATTTTTTGAGGTTTTGAGTGGATTTTTCAATTTTTTGGTGGTGGTCAGGAATTAAAGTCCTTTTCGCTCTAGGACGCATATTTAAGGAGATATGGGCAAAAGAAGTTTTTCATATAAAAATTTCAATTTTTTTAGGTTTTGGGTGAATTTTTCAATTTTTTTGGGGTGGTCACGAAATAAAGTCCTTTTCGCTCTGGGACGCATAGTTTAGGAGATATGGGCAAAAGAAGTTTTTCATATAAAAATTTCAATTTTTTTAGGTTTTGGGTGGATTTTTCAATTTTTTGAGGGTGGTCACGAATTAAAGTCCTTTTCGCTCTAGGACACATATTTAAGGAGATATAGCCAAAAGAAGTTTTTCATATAAAAATTTCAATTTTTTTAGGTTTTGGGTGGATTTTTCAATTTTTTTGGGGTGGTCACGAAATAAAGTCCTTTTCGCTCTAGGACGCATAGTTTAGGAGATATGGGAAAAAGAAGTTTTTCATATAAAAATTTCAATTTTTTTAGGTTTTGGGCGGATTTTTCAAATTTTTGAAGGTGGTCACGAATTAAAGTCCTTTTCGCTCTAGGACGCATATTTAAGGAGTAGCCAAAAGAAGTTTTTCATATAAAAATTTCAATTTTTTTAGGTTTTGGGTGGATTTTTCAATTTTTTGAGGGTGGTCACGAATTATCGTCGTTTTCGCTCTAGGACGCATATTTAAGGAGATATGGGCAAAAGAAGTTTTTCATATAAAAATTTAAATTTTTTGAGGTTTTGAGTGGATTTTTCAATTTTTTGGGGGTGGTCACGAATTAAAGTCCTTTTCGCTCTAGGACGCATATTTAAGGAGATATAGACAAAAGAAGTTTTTCATATAAAAATTTCAATTTTTTTAGGTTTTAGGTGGATTTTTAAATTTTTTTTTTGTGGTCACGAATTATCATCCTTTTCGCTCTAGGACGCATATTTAAGGAGATATAGCCAAAAGAAGTTTTTCATATAAAAATTTAAATTTTTTTAGGTTTTAGGTGGATTTTAAAATTTTTTGAGGGTGGTCACGAATTATCGTCCTTTTCGCTCTAGGACGCATATTTAAGGAGATATAGCCAAAAGAAGTTTTGCATATAAAAATTTAAATTTTTTTAGGTTTTAGGTGGATTTTAAAATTTTTTGAGGGTGGTCACGAATTATCGTCCTTTTCGCTCTAGGACGCATATTTAAGGAGATATGGGCAAAAGAAGTTTTTCATATAAAAATTTCAATTTTTTTAGGTTTTGGGTGGATTTTTCAATTTTTTGAGGGTGGTCACGAATTAAAGTCCTTTTCGCTCTAGGACGCATAGTTTAGGAGATATGGGAAAAAGAAGTTTTTCATATAAAAATTTCAAGTTTTTTAGGTTTTGGGTGGATTTTTCAATTTTTTGAGGGTGGTCACGAATTAAAGTCCTTTTCGCTCTAGGACACATATTTAAGGAGATATAGCCAAAAGAAGTTTTTCATATAAAAATTTCAATTTTTTTAGGTTTTCGGTGGATTTTTCAATTTTTTGAGGGTGGTCACGAATTAAAGTCCTATTCGCTCTAGGACGCATATTTAAGGAGATATAGCCAAAATAAGTTTTTCATATAAAAATTTCAATTTTTTTAGGTTTTGGGTGGATTTTTCAATTTTTTGAGGGTGGTTACGAATTATCGTCCTTTTCGCTCTAGGACGCATATTTAAGGAGATATGGGCAAAAGAAGTTTTTCATATAAAAATTTAAATTTTTTGAGGTTTTGAGTGGATTTTTCAATT
The DNA here is from genome assembly GCF_050003625.1 of Haematobia irritans. Classification (NCBI taxonomy): domain Eukaryota; kingdom Metazoa; phylum Arthropoda; class Insecta; order Diptera; family Muscidae; genus Haematobia; species Haematobia irritans. The sequence goes on along the minus strand of NC_134399.1, from coordinate 72,840,050 downwards.
TTTTGGGGGTGGTCACGAATTAAAGTCCTTTTCGCTCTAGGACGCATATTTAAGGAGATATGGGCAAAAGAAGTTTTTCATATAAAAATTTCAATTTTTTTAGGTTTTGGGTGAATTTTTCAATTTTTTTTGGGGTGGTCACGAAATAAAGTCCTTTTCGCTCTAGGACGCATAGTTTAGGAGATATGGGCAAAAGAAGTTTTTCATATAAAAATTTAAATTTTTTTAGGTTTTAGGTGGATTTTAAAATTTTTTGAGGGTGGTCACGAATTATCGTCCTTTTCGCTCTAGGACGCATATTTAAGGAGATATGGGCAAAAGAAGTTTTTCATATAAAAATTTCAATTTTTTGAGGTTTTGAGTGGATTTTTCAATTTTTTGGGGGTGGTCACGAATTAAAGTCCTTTTCGCTCTAGGACGCATATTTAAGGAGATATAGCCAAAAGAAGTTTAAGTTTAAGGAGATATGGGCAAAAGAAGTTTTTCATATAAAATTTCAATTTTTTTAGGTTTTGGGTGAATTTTTCTATTTTTTTGGGGTGGTCACGAAATAAAGTCCTTTTCGCTCTAGGACGCATAGTTTAGGAGATATGGGCAAAAGAAGTTTTTCATATAAAAATTTCAATTTTTTTAGGTTTTGGGTGGATTTTTCAATTTTTTGAGGGTGGTCACGAATTAAAGTCCTTTTCGCTCTAGGACGCATATTTAAGGAGATATAGCCAAAAGAAGTTTTTCATATAAAAATTTCAATTTTTTTAGGTTTTGGGTGGATTTTTCAATTTTTTGAGGGTGGTTACGAATTATCGGCCTTTTCGCTCTAGGACGCATATTTAAGGAGATATGGGCAAAAGAAGTTTTTCATATAAAAATTTAAATTTTTTGAGGTTTTGAGTGGATTCTTCAATTTTTTGGGGGTGGTCCCGAAATAAAGTCCTTTTCGCTCTAGGACGCATATTTAAGGAGATATGGGCAAAAGCAGTTTTTCATATAAAAATTTAAATTTTTTTAGGTTTTGGGTGGATTTTTTAATTTTTTTAGGGTGGTCACGAATTAAAGTCCTTTTCGCTCTAGGACGCATATTTAAGGAGATATGGGCAAAAGAAGTTTTTCATATAAAAATTTCAATTTTGTTAGGTTTGGAGTGGACTTTTCAATTTTTTTGGGGTGGTCACAAAATAAAGTCCTTTTCGCTCTAGGACGCATATTTTAGGAGATATGGGCAAAAGAAGTTTTTCATATAAAAATTTCAATTTTTTTAGGTTTTGGGTGGATTTTTCAATTTTTTGAGGGTGGTCACGAATTAAAGTCCTTTTCGCTCTAGGACGCATATTTAAGGAGATATAGCCAAAAGAAGTTTTTCATATAAAAATTTCAATTTTTTTAGGTTTTGGGTGGATTTTTCAATTTTTTGAGGGTGGTTACGAATTATCGGCCTTTTCGCTCTAGGACGCATATTTAAGGAGATATGGGCAAAAGAAGTTTTTCATATAAAAATTTAAATTTTTTGAGGTTTTGAGTGGATTCTTCAATTTTTTTGGGGTGGTCACGAAATAAAGTCCTTTTCGCTCTAGGAAGCATATTTAAGGAGATATGGGCAAAAGCAGTTTTTCATATAAAAATTTAAATTTTTTTAGGTTTTGGGTGGATTTTTCAATTTTTTTAGGGTGGTCACGAATTAAAGTCCTTTTCGCTCTAGGACGCATATTTAAGGAGATATGGGCAAAAGAAGTTTTTCATATAAAAATTTCAATTTTGTTAGGTTTGGAGCAGGGATCCGGAGCGGTCCATTTTTTTCGCTCCGCTCCGCTCCCGCTCCGGAGAAAAAAAAACCGCTCCGCTCCTCGCTCCGCTCCGAGAAAAAAAAAATCGCTCCGCTCCACGCTCCGCTCCGCTCCTCTTCGAGAAAATTATAGTACAAACATTGTATTATTTGTTCAATTGAGTTTTATTTTATTTAGAAAAAATCGGGCGGTACATATATGGGAGCTATAGCTAAATCTGAACAGATTTCGATGATTTTTTGCACATATAGTTAGTGCTATAGAAGATTACATTTCGCCAACTTTGAGTAAGATCGGTTGATAAATAAGGGTTTTATGACCTAATTTGACAAAATCGGGCGATACATATATATGGGACCTATATCTAAATCTGAACCGATTTCGATGAAATTTTCAGACCTAAAGGGTGATACAGAAGATTATTTTGTGCTAAATTTGACGACGATCGGTTTGTAAAAAAGTGCAACGTGACCCCATTTGTCGAAATCGGGCAATACATATATATGGGAGCTATATCTAAATTTGATCCGATATCTTCCAAATTCAGTAACGTTCGTCCTTGTGCCCAAAAAAACTCCCTGTACCAAATTTCATCAAAATTGGTTAATAATTGCGACCGAAATCCTGTGAACAACAAATACATGGACAGACGGACGGATGGACGGACGGACGCCAAGCGCTAGATCGACTCAGGAGGTGATTCTGAGTCGATCGGTATATATTTTATGGGGTCTAAAATCAATATTTCTTGTAGGCACATTTTTTGGCAGATCAAACCACTATGTGGTTTAGGGTATAATGACTTTAAAACAATGTGTTGAAATATTTTATTAATTTTGAAGATTTTTTTAGAAATATTAAATCCATTTTGACTTCATTAAAGGAAGCATTCTAGGAAGCATATGTTAATTTTTCATTTTTTTAGATTTTTTTCGTCAGTTGTTATCAAAATCCTTTAAAACTAGTTAACGAGTTATTTTTTTTCCATATTAAGACCCGACTTCCAGTAGAAATTATGCTATGTTTCAAGTAAAAAGCGTCTTTAAAATAAAGTGTTGAAAAACATGTCTTATTTTTTAACGATTTTTTGCTTTGTAGGCAAGATGCAAAAAGGAAACAAATTTAAAGACAATTTTATTAATTTTAAAGAATTTTTCTTAATTATTAAAGTCAAAAATTTTATCTTTCATGTTATGAAACACATTTTTAAGTAAAATCACTTAATTATAAGGACATTACAACTTCATTCAAAAGTTTATTGCCTTTTGGACAAGAAAACAAGTATATACAGCACTAAGTTCGGCCGGGCCGAACCTTAAATACCCACCACCATGAACCAAATATTAGGGTTTCCTTTGAAATTTTAGGAGGGCTTGAGGACTTGAGGACACTTCCCGAAGATAAATTCAAAATATTTCACCTATGAGGACTATATCAGATTCTGGATTTATAAGAACCATTTTTGTTTGAGTTTTAGAGGAATCATTAACATCTCTTGTAAGTGTGCAAGAAAATTATAAAATAACGTCTTGATTTGAAATCTTAAATATGTAGAAGTAAAATCTGGACATTTTACATTGAGTTTCAAGCAATTCAAGTGAAGTCGGTCTATATGGAGGCATTACCAAATGGACCGAGCCTAAAATACCAGAATATTTACAATTTCAGGCAAATCAGATAAAAATTACGGTTTCTAGAAACCCAAGGAGTTAAATCGGGAGATCGTTCTTATGGGGACTATACTAAAACATGGACCGCTACTCACCGTTTTCGGCACACCTCTTTATGACCCGAAAATACCTCTAGATTTCCAATTTCAGGCAAATAGGATAAAAACTTCGGATTCTAGAAGCCCAAGAAGTAAAATCGGGAAATCGGTCTATATGGGGGCTATACCAAAATATGGACCGATACTCACAATTTTCAGCACACCCCCTTATGGTCCGAAAATACCCCTAGATTTCCAATTTCAGACAAATTGGATAAAAAATACGCTTTCTATAAGCCCAAGACCCCAAATCGGGAGGTCGTTTTATATGGGGACCATACCAAAACATAGACCGATACTCACCATTTTTGGCACACGTATTTGTGGTCCTACAATACCTCTAGATTTCCAATTTCAGGTAAATTGAATAAAAACTGCGGTTTCTATAAGCCCAAGAAGTAAAATCGGGAGATCGGTCTATATGGGGGCTATACCAAAATATGGACCGATACTTACAATTTTTGGCACATGTATTTGTGGTCCTACAATACCTCAAGATTTCCAATTTCAGGTAAATTGAATAAAAACTGCGGTTTCTATAAGCCCAAGAAGTAAAATCGGGAGATCGGTCTATATGGGGGCTATACCAAAACATGGACCGATAATCACCATTTTACGGTCATAAAATACCTCCAGATTTCAAATTTCAGGCAAATTGGATAAAAAATACGATTTCTATAAGCCCAAGACCCCAAATCGGGAGGTCGGTTTATATGGGGACTATATCAAAGCCTGGACCGATATAACCCATCTTCGAACTTGACCTGCCTGCAGACAAACGACGAGGTTGTGCAAAATTTCAGCACGATTGCTTCATTATTGAAGACTGTAGCGTGATTACAACAGACAGACAGACGGACATCGTTATATCGTCTTAGAATTTCTCCCTGATCAAGAATATATATACTTTATATAGTCGGAAATCGATATTTCGATGTGTTACAAACGGAATGACAAACTTATTATACCCCCGTCACCATTCTATGGTGATGGGTATAAAAAACTTTATTTTAGAGAAATGCGTCTTCCATGTTAAGCAAAATTTGCATTCTTATTCTAAGGACATGGAATCTTTAACTTCACGACAATATTTTTTTCAGTGTAGAAAACTAAAAAATTAAATATAAATAAGATCGTTTAATTGCATTTATTTGACGTTCATTACAAACATCTTTGTAGTAATATGGGATGAAATCGATCGAAAGTACTGTTGTTACTTTTACAACACATACTAGATATATATTTTGACATTCGCCGTTTTTGAAAACAATTACTAAAAAACACGTTGTGTTTTCCCCAATGTACGTACGTACAAAAATACATATCGTACATTTTAAACGTTTACTCACACTACGCTAAGTACTAGCTAAATTTGAAATTACCTACACAGTGTAATTTCAAAGTTACACATTTCATTCAAGTAATATTTTATTCGGAGCGGAGCGTTTTTTCATTTGGAAACCGCTCCGCTCCCGCTCCGCTGCGGATTTTAGAAATGCCGCTCCCGCTCCGCTCCCGCTCCGGCAAAAAAAGGGCTTGCTCCGCTCCGCTCCACGCTCCGCTCCGGATCCCTGGTTTGGAGTGGACTTTTCAATTTTTTTGGGGTGGTCACAAAATAAAGTCCTTTTCGCTCTAGGACGCATATTTAAGGAGATATAGCCAAAAGAAGTTTTTCATATAAAAATTTCAATTTTTTTAGGTTTTGGGTGGATTTTTCAATTTTTTGAGGGTGGTCACGAATTAAAGTCCTTTTCGCTCTAGGACGCGTATTTAAGGAGATATGGGCAAATGAAGTTTTTCATATAAAAATTTCAATTTTTTAGGTTTTGGGTGGATTTTTCAATTTTTTTGGGGTGGTCACGAAATAAAGTCCTTTTCGCTCTAGGACGCTTAGTTTAGGAGATATGGGCAAAAGAAGAAAAATTTCAATTTTTTTAGGTTTTGAGTGGATTTTTTAATTTTTTTAGGGTGGTCACGAATTAAAGTCCTTTTCGCTCTAGGACGCATATTTAAGGAGATATGGGCAAAAGAAGTTTTTCATATAAAAATTTCAATTTTTTTAGGTTTTGGGTGGATTTTTCAATTTTTTGAGGGTGGTCACGAATTAAAGTCCTTTTCGCTCTAGGACGCATATTTAAGGAGATATGGCCAAAAGAAGTTTTTCATATAAAAATTTCAATTTTTTTAGGTTTTGGGTGGATTTTTCAATTTTTTGAGGGTGGTCACGAATTATCATCCTTTTCGCTCTAGGACGCATATTTAAGGAGATATTTGGGTGGATTTTTCAATTTTTTTGGGGTGGTCACGAATTAAAGTCCTTTTCGCTCTAGGACGCTTAGTTTAGGAGATATGGGCAAAAGAAGTTTTTCATATAAAAATTTCAATTTTTTTTAGGTTTTGGGTGGATTTTTCAATTTGTTGAGGGTGGTCACGAATTAAAGTCCTTTTCGCTCTAGGACGCATATTTAAGGAGATATGGGCAAAAGAAGTTTTTCATATAAAAATTTAAATTTTTTTAGGTTTTGGGTGGATTTTTCAATTTTTTGAGGGTGGTCACGAATTAAAGTCCTTTTCGCTCTAGGACGCATATTTAAGGAGATATGGGCAAAAAAAGTTTTTCATATAAAAATTTCAATTTTTTTAAGTTTTAGGTGGATTTTTCAATTTTTTGAGGGTGGTCACGAATTAAAGTCCTTTTCGCTCTAGGACGCATATTTAAGGAGATATGGGCAAAAGAAGTTTTTCATATAAAAATTTCAATTTTTTTAGGTTTTGGGTGGATTTTTCAATTTTTTGAGGGTGGTCACGAATTATCGTCCTTTTCGCTCTAGCACGCATATTTAAGGAGATATGGGCAAAAGAAGTTTTTCATATAAAAAATTTCAATTTTTTGAGGTTTTGAGTGGATTTTTCAATTTTTTGGGGGTGGTCACGAATTAAAGTCCTTTTCGCTCTAGGAAGCATATTTAAGGAGATATGGGCAAAAGAAGTTTTTCATATAAAAAATTTCAATTTTTTGAGGTTTTGAGTGGATTTTTCAATTTTTTGGGGGTGGTCACGAATTAAAGTCCTTTTCGCTCTAGGAAGCATATTTAAGGAGATATGGGCAAAAGAAGTTTTTCATATAAAAAATTTCAATTTTTTGAGGTTTTGAGTGGATTTTTCAATTTTTTGGGGGTGGTCACGAATTAAAGTCCTTTTCGCTCTAGGACGCATATTTAAGGAGATATGGGCAAAAGAAGTTTTTCATATAAAAATTTAAATTTTTTTAGGTTTTGGGTGGACTTTTGAATTTTTTGAGGGTGGTCACGAATTAAAGTCCTTTTCGCTCTAGGGCGCATATTTAAGGAGATAATGGCAAAAGAAGTTTTTCATATAAAAATTTCAATTTTTTTAAGTTTTAGGTGGATTTTTCAATTTTTTGAGGGTGGTCACGAATTAAAGTCCTTTTCGCTCTAGGACGCATATTTAAGGAGATATGGGCAAAAGAAGTTTTTCATATAAAAATTTAAATTTTTTTAGGTTTTGGGTGGATTTTTCAATTTTTTGAGGGTGGTCACGAATTATCGTCCTTTTCGCTCTAGCACGCATATTTAAGGAGATATGGGCAAAAGAAGTTTTTCATATAAAAAATTTCAATTTTTTGAGGTTTTGAGTGGATTTTTCAATTTTTTGGGGGTGGTCACGAATTAAAGTCCTTTTCTGAGGTTTTCAAAGCTTCTCTAAGTGGTTTCACTGGAATGTGGAACGCCGTTCGGACTCGGCTATAAAAAGGAGGTCCCTTGTCATTGAGCTTAACATGGAATCGGGCAGCACTCAGTGATAAGAGAGAAGTTCACCACTGTGGTATCACAATGGACTGAATAGTCTAAGTGAGCCTGATACATCGGGCTGCCACATAACCTAACCTAACCTAACCTTTTCGCTCTAGGAAGCATATTTAAGGAGATATGGGCAAAAGAAGTTTTTCATATAAAAATTTCAATTTTTTTAGGTTTTGGGTGAATTTTTCAATTTTTTTGGGGTGGTCACGAAATAAAGTCCTTTTCGCTCTAGGACGCATAGTTTAGGAGATATGGGCAAAAGAAGTTTTTCATATAAAAATTTCAATTTTTTTAGGTTTTGGGTGGATTTTTCAATTTTTTGAGGGTGGTCACGAAATAAAGTCCTTTTCGCTCTAGGACGCATAGTTTAGGAGATATGGGCAAAAGAAGTTTTTCATATAAAAATTTCAATTTTTTTAGGTTTTGGGTGGATTTTTCAATTTTTTGAGGGTGGTCACGATTAAAGACCTTTTCGGGTTTTTGAATTTTTTGAGGGTGGTCACGAATTAAAGTCCCTTTCGCTCTAGGACGCATATTTAAGGAGATATGGGCAAAAGAAGTTTTTCATATAAAAATTTCAATGCTTTTAGGTTTTGGGTGGATTTTTCAATTTTTTTAGGGTGGTCACGAATTAAAGTCCTTTTCGCTCTAGGACGAATATTTAAAGAGATATTGGCAAAAGAAGTTTTTCATATAAAAATTTCAATTTTTTTAGGTTTTGGGTGGATTTTTTAATTTTTTGAGGGTGGTCACGAATTAAAGTCCTTTTCGTTCTAGGACGCATATTTAAGGAGATATGGACAAAAGAAGTTTTTCATATAAAAATTTAAATTTTTCTAGGTTTTGGGTGGATTTTTCAATTTTTTGAGGGTGGTCACGAATTAAAGTCCTTTTCGCTCTAGGACGCATATTTAAGGAGATATGGGCAAAAGAAGTTTTTCATATAAAAATTTCAATTTTTTTAGGTTTTGGGTGGATTTTTCAATTTTTTGAGGGTGGTCACGAATTAAAGTTCTTTTCGCTCTAGGACGCATATTTAAGGAGATATGGGCAAAAGAAGTTTTTCATATAAAAATTTCAATTTTTTTAGGTTTTGGGTGGATTTTTCAATTTTTTTGGGGTGGTCACGAATTAAAGTCCTTTTCGCTCTAGGACGCTTAGTTTAGGAGATATGGGCAAAAGAAGTTTTTCATATAAAAATTTCAATTTTTTTAGGTTTTGGGTGGATTTTTCAATTTTTTGAGGGTGGTCACGAATTAAAGTTCTTTTCGCTCTAGGACGCATATTTAAGGAGATATAGCCAAAAGAAGTTTTTCATATAAAAATTTCAATTTTTTTAGGTTTTGGGTGGATTTTTCAATTGTTTGAGGGTGGTCACGAATTAAAGTCCTTTTCGCTCTAGGACGCATATTTAAGGAGATATAGCCAAAAGAAGTTTTTCATATAAAAATTTCAATTTTTTAGGTTTTGGGTGGATTTTTCAATTTTTTTAGGGTGGTCACGAATTAAAGTCCTTTTCGCTCTAGGACGCATATTTAAGGAGATATGGGCAAAAGAAGTTTTTCATATAAAAATTTAAATTTTTTTAGGTTTTGAGTGGATTTTTCAATTTTTTTGGGGTGGTCACGAATTAAAGTCCTTTTCGCTCTATGACGCATATTTAAGGAGATATGGCCAAAAGAAGTTTTTCATATAAAAATTTCAATTTTTTTAGGTTTTGGGTGGATTTTTTAATTTTTTGAGGGTTGTCACGAATTAAAGTCCTTTTCGCTCTAGGACGCATATTTGAGGAGATATGGGCAAAAGAAGTTTTTCATATAAAAATTTCAATTTTTTTAGGTTTTGGGTGGATTTTTTAATTTTTTGAGGTGGTCACGAATTAAAGTCCTTTTCGCTCTAGGACGCATATTTAAGGAGATATGGACAAAAGAAGTTTTTCATATAAAAATTTAAATTTTTCTAGGTTTTGGGTGGATTTTTCAATTTTTTGAGGGTGGTCACGAATTAAAGTCCTTTTCGCTCTAGGACGCATATTTAAGGAGATATAGCCAAAAGAAGTTTTTCATATAAAAATTTCAATTTTTTTAGGTTTTGGGTGGATTTTTCAATTTTTTGAGGGTGGTCACGAATTAAAGTCCTTTTCGCTCCAGGACGCATATTTAAGGAGATATGGGCAAAAGAAGTTTTTCATATAAAAATTTCAATTTTTTTCAATTTTTTGAGGGTGGTCACGAATTAAAGTCCTTTTCGCTCTAGGACGCATATTTAAGGAGATATGGACAAAAGAAGTTTTTCATATAAAAATTTCAATTTTTTGAGGTTTTGGGTGGATTTTTCATTTTTTTGAGTGTGGTCACGAATTAAAGTCCTTTTCGCTCTAGGACGCATATTTAAGGAGATATGGGCAAAAGAAGTTTTTCATATAAAAATTTAAATTTTTCTAGGTTTTGGGTGGATTTTTCAATTTTTTGAGGGTGGTCACGAATTAAAGTCCTTTTCGCTCTAGGACGCATATTTAAGGAGATATAGCCAAAAGAAGTTTTTCATATAAAAATTTCAATTTTTTTAGGTTTTGGGTGGATTTTTCAATATTTTGAGGGTGGTCACGAATTATCGTCCTTTTCGCTCTAGCACGCATATTTAAGGAGATATGGGCAAAAGAAGTTTTTCATATAAAAAATTTCAATTTTTTGAGGTTTTGAGTGGATTTTTCAATTTTTTGGGGGTGGTCACGAATTAAAGTCCTTTTCGCTCTAGGAAGCATATTTAAGGAGATATGGGCAAAAGAAGTTTTTCATATAAAAATTTCAATTTTTTTAGGTTTTGGGTGAATTTTTCAATTTTTTTGGGGTGGTCACGAAATAAAGTCCTTTTCGCTCTAGGACGCATAGTTTAGGAGATATGGGCAAAAGAAGTTTTTCATATAAAAATTTCAATTTTTTTAGGTTTTGGGTGGATTTTTCAATTTTTTGAGGGTGGTCACGAAATAAAGTCCTTTTCGCTCTAGGACGCATAGTTTAGGAGATATGGGCAAAAGAAGTTTTTCATATAAAAATTTCAATTTTTTTAGGTTTTGGGTGGATTTTTCAATTTTTTGAGGGTGGTCACGATTAAAGTCCTTTTCGCTCTAGGACGCATATTTAAGGTGATATGGGCAAAAGAATTTTTTCATATAAAAATTTAAATTTTTTTAGGTTTTGAGTGGACTTTTCAATTTTTTGAGGGTGGTCATGAATTAAAGTCCTTTTCGCTCTAGGACGCATATTTAAGGAGATATGGGCAAAAGAAATTTTTCATATAAAAATTTCAATTTTTTTAGGTTTTGGGTGAATTTTTCAATTTTTTTGGGGTGGTCACGAAATAAAGTCCTTTTCGCTCTAGGACGCATAGTTTAGGAGATATGGGCAAAAGAAGTTTTTCATATAAAAATTTCAATTTTTTTAGGTTTTGGGTGGATTTTTCAATTTTTTGAGGGTGGTCACGAAATAAAGTCCTTTTCGCTCTAGGACGCATAGTTTAGGAGATATGGGCAAAAGAAGTTTTTCATATAAAAATTTCAATTTTTTTAGGTTTTGGGTGGATTTTTCAATTTTTTGAGGGTGGTCACGATTAAAGACCTTTTCGGGTTTTTGAATTTTTTGAGGGTGGTCACGAATTAAAGTCCCTTTCGCTCTAGGACGCATATTTAAGGAGATATGGGCAAAAGAAGTTTTTCATATAAAAATTTCAATGCTTTTAGGTTTTGGGTGGATTTTTCAATTTTTTTAGGGTGGTCACGAATTAAAGTCCTTTTCGCTCTAGGACGAATATTTAAAGAGATATTGGCAAAAGAAGTTTTTCATATAAAAATTTCAATTTTTTAGGTTTTGGGTGGATTTTTTAATTTTTTGAGGGTGGTCACGAATTAAAGTCCTTTTCGTTCTAGGACGCATATTTAAGGAGATATGGACAAAAGAAGTTTTTCATATAAAAATTTAAATTTTTCTAGGTTTTGGGTGGATTTTTCAATTTTTTGAGGGTGGTCACGAATTAAAGTCCTTTTCGCTCTAGGACGCATATTTAAGGAGATATGGGCAAAAGAAGTTTTTCATATAAAAATTTCAATTTTTTTAGGTTTTGGGTGGATTTTTCAATTTTTTGAGGGTGGTCACGAATTAAAGTTCTTTTCGCTCTAGGACGCATATTTAAGGAGATATGGGCAAAAGAAGTTTTTCATATAAAAATTTCAATTTTTTTAGGTTTTGGGTGGATTTTTCAATTTTTTTGGGGTGGTCACGAATTAAAGTCCTTTTCGCTCTAGGACGCTTAGTTTAGGAGATATGGGCAAAAGAAGTTTTTCATATAAAAATTTCAATTTTTTTAGGTTTTGGGTGGATTTTTCAATTTTTTGAGGGTGGTCACGAATTAAAGTTCTTTTCGCTCTAGGACGCATATTTAAGGAGATATAGCCAAAAGAAGTTTTTCATATAAAAATTTCAATTTTTTTAGGTTTTGGGTGGATTTTTCAATTGTTTGAGGGTGGTCACGAATTAAAGTCCTTTTCGCTCTAGGACGCATATTTAAGGAGATATAGCCAAAAGAAGTTTTTCATATAAAAATTTCAATTTTTTAGGTTTTGGGTGGATTTTTCAATTTTTTTAGGGTGGTCACGAATTAAAGTCCTTTTCGCTCTAGGACGCATATTTAAGGAGATATGGGCAAAAGAAGTTTTTCATATAAAAATTTAAATTTTTTTAGGTTTTGAGTGGATTTTTCAATTTTTTTGGGGTGGTCACGAATTAAAGTCCTTTTCGCTCTATGACGCATATTTAAGGAGATATGGCCAAAAGAAGTTTTTCATATAAAAATTTCAATTTTTTTAGGTTTTGGGTGGATTTTTTAATTTTTTGAGGGTTGTCACGAATTAAAGTCCTTTTCGCTCTAGGACGCATATTTGAGGAGATATGGGCAAAAGAAGTTTTTCATATAAAAATTTCAATTTTTTTAGGTTTTGGGTGGATTTTTTAATTTTTTGAGGTGGTCACGAATTAAAGTCCTTTTCGCTCTAGGACGCATATTTAAGGAGATATGGACAAAAGAAGTTTTTCATATAAAAATTTAAATTTTTCTAGGTTTTGGGTGGATTTTTCAATTTTTTGAGGGTGGTCACGAATTAAAGTCCTTTTCGCTCTAGGACGCATATTTAAGGAGATATAGCCAAAAGAAGTTTTTCATATAAAAATTTCAATTTTTTTAGGTTTTGGGTGGATTTTTCAATTTTTTGAGGGTGGTCACGAATTAAAGTCCTTTTCGCTCCAGGACGCATATTTAAGGAGATATGGGCAAAAGAAGTTTTTCATATAAAAATTTCAATTTTTTTCAATTTTTTGAGGGTGGTCACGAATTAAAGTCCTTTTCGCTCTAGGACGCATATTTAAGGAGATATGGACAAAAGAAGTTTTTCATATAAAAATTTCAATTTTTTGAGGTTTTGGGTGGATTTTTCATTTTTTTGAGTGTGGTCACGAATTAAAGTCCTTTTCGCTCTAGGACGCATATTTAAGGAGATATGGGCAAAAGTAGTTTTTCATATAAAAATTTAAATTTTTCTAGGTTTTGGGTGGATTTTTCAATTTTTTGAGGGTGGTCACGAATTAAAGTCCTTTTCGCTCTAGGACGCATATTTAAGGAGATATAGCCAAAAGAAGTTTTTCATATAAAAATTTCAATTTTTTTAGGTTTTGGGTGGATTTTTCAATTTTTTGAGGGTGGTCACGAATTATCGTCCTTTTCGCTCTAGCACGCATATTTAAGGAGATATGGGCAAAAGAAGTTTTTCATATAAAAAATTTCAATTTTTTGAGGTTTTGAGTGGATTTTTCAATTTTTTGGGGGTGGTCACGAATTAAAGTCCTTTTCGCTCTAGGAAGCATATTTAAGGAGATATGGGCAAAAGAAGTTTTTCATATAAAAATTTCAATTTTTTTAGGTTTTGGGTGAATTTTTCAATTTTTTTGGGGTGGTCACGAAATAAAGTCCTTTTCGCTCTAGGACGCATAGTTTAGGAGATATGGGCAAAAGAAGTTTTTCATATAAAAATTTCAATTTTTTTAGGTTTTGGGTGGATTTTTCAATTTTTTGAGGGTGGTCACGAAATAAAGTCCTTTTCGCTCTAGGACGCATAGTTTAGGAGATATGGGCAAAAGAAGTTTTTCATATAAAAATTTCAATTTTTTTAGGTTTTGGGTGGATTTTTCAATTTTTTGAGGGTGGTCACGATTAAAGACCTTTTCGGGTTTTTGAATTTTTTGAGGGTGGTCACGAATTAAAGTCCCTTTCGCTCTAGGACGCATATTTAAGGAGATATGGGCAAAAGAAGTTTTTCATATAAAAATTTCAATGCTTTTAGGTTTTGGGTGGATTTTTCAATTTTTTTAGGGTGGTCACGAATTAAAGTCCTTTTCGCTCTAGGACGAATATTTAAAGAGATATTGGCAAAAGAAGTTTTTCATATAAAAATTTCAATTTTTTTAGGTTTTGGGTGGATTTTTTAATTTTTTGAGGGTGGTCACGAATTAAAGTCCTTTTCGTTCTAGGACGCATATTTAAGGAGATATGGACAAAAGAAGTTTTTCATATAAAAATTTAAATTTTTCTAGGTTTTGGGTGGATTTTTCAATTTTTTGAGGGTGGTCACGAATTAAAGTCCTTTTCGCTCTAGGACGCATATTTAAGGAGATATGGGCAAAAGAAGTTTTTCATATAAAAATTTCAATTTTTTTAGGTTTTGGGTGGATTTTTCAATTTTTTGAGGGTGGTCACGAATTAAAGTTCTTTTCGCTCTAGGACGCATATTTAAGGAGATATGGGCAAAAGAAGTTTTATATATAAAAATTTCAATTTTTTTAGGTTTTGGGTGGATTTTTCAATTTTTTTGGGGTGGTCACGAATTAAAGTCCTTTTCGCTCTAGGACGCTTAGTTTAGGAGATATGGGCAAAAGAAGTTTTTCATATAAAAATTTCAATTTTTTTAGGTTTTGGGTGGATTTTTCAATTTTTTGAGGGTGGTCACGAATTAAAGTTCTTTTCGCTCTAGGACGCATATTTAAGGAGATATAGCCAAAAGAAGTTTTTCATATAAAAATTTCAATTTTTTTAGGTTTTGGGTGGATTTTTCAATTGTTTGAGGGTGGTCACGAATTAAAGTCCTTTTCGCTCTAGGACGCATATTTAAGGAGATATAGCCAAAAGAAGTTTTTCATATAAAAATTTCAATTTTTTAGGTTTTGGGTGGATTTTTCAATTTTTTTAGGGTGGTCACGAATTAAAGTCCTTTTCGCTCTAGGACGCATATTTAAGGAGATATGGGCAAAAGAAGTTTTTCATATAAAAATTTAAATTTTTTTAGGTTTTGAGTGGATTTTTCAATTTTTTTGGGGTGGTCACGAATTAAAGTCCTTTTCGCTCTATGACGCATATTTAAGGAGATATGGCCAAAAGAAGTTTTTCATATAAAAATTTCAATTTTTTTAGGTTTTGGGTGGATTTTTTAATTTTTTGAGGGTTGTCACGAATTAAAGTCCTTTTCGCTCTAGGACGCATATTTGAGGAGATATGGGCAAAAGAAGTTTTTCATATAAAAATTTCAATTTTTTTAGGTTTTGGGTGGATTTTTTAATTTTTTGAGGTGGTCACGAATTAAAGTCCTTTTCGCTCTAGGACGCATATTTAAGGAGATATGGACAAAAGAAGTTTTTCATATAAAAATTTAAATTTTTCTAGGTTTTGGGTGGATTTTTCAATTTTTTGAGGGTGGTCACGAATTAAAGTCCTTTTCGCTCTAGGACGCATATTTAAGGAGATATAGCCAAAAGAAGTTTTTCATATAAAAATTTCAATTTTTTTAGGTTTTGGGTGGATTTTTCAATTTTTTGAGGGTGGTCACGAATTAAAGTCCTTTTCGCTCCAGGACGCATATTTAAGGAGATATGGGCAAAAGAAGTTTTTCATATAAAAATTTCAATTTTTTTCAATTTTTTGAGGGTGGTCACGAATTAAAGTCCTTTTCGCTCTAGGACGCATATTTAAGGAGATATGGACAAAAGAAGTTTTTCATATAAAAATTTCAATTTTTTGAGGTTTTGGGTGGATTTTTCATTTTTTTGAGTGTGGTCACGAATTAAAGTCCTTTTCGCTCTAGGACGCATATTTAAGGAGATATGGGCAAAAGAAGTTTTTCATATAAAAATTTAAATTTTTCTAGGTTTTGGGTGGATTTTTCAATTTTTTGAGGGTGGTCACGAATTAAAGTCCTTTTCGCTCTAGGACGCATATTTAAGGAGATATAGCCAAAAGAAGTTTTTCATATAAAAATTTCAATTTTTTTAGGTTTTGGGTGGATTTTTCAATTTTTTGAGGGTGGTCACGAATTATCGTCCTTTTCGCTCTAGCACGCATATTTAAGGAGATATGGGCAAAAGAAGTTTTTCATATAAAAAATTTCAATTTTTTGAGGTTTTGAGTGGATTTTTCAATTTTTTGGGGGTGGTCACGAATTAAAGTCCTTTTCGCTCTAGGAAGCATATTTAAGGAGATATGGGCAAAAGAAGTTTTTCATATAAAAATTTCAATTTTTTTAGGTTTTGGGTGAATTTTTCAATTTTTTTGGGGTGGTCACGAAATAAAGTCCTTTTCGCTCTAGGACGCATAGTTTAGGAGATATGGGCAAAAGAAGTTTTTCATATAAAAATTTCAATTTTTTTAGGTTTTGGGTGGATTTTTCAATTTTTTGAGGGTGGTCACGAAATAAAGTCCTTTTCGCTCTAGGACGCATAGTTTAGGAGATATGGGCAAAAGAAGTTTTTCATATAAAAATTTCAATTTTTTTAGGTTTTGGGTGGATTTTTCAATTTTTTGAGGGTGGTCACGAATTATCGTCCTTTTCGCTCTAGCACGCATAGTTTAGGAGATATGGGCAAAAGAAGTTTTTCATATAAAAATTTCAATTTTTTTAGGTTTTGGGTGGATTTTTCAATTTTTTGAGGGTGGTCACGAAATAAAGTCCTTTTCGCTCTAGGACGCATAGTTTAGGAGATATGGGCAAAAGAAGTTTTTCATATAAAAATTTCAATTTTTTTAGGTTTTGGGTGGATTTTTCAATTTTTTGAGGGTGGTCACGATTAAAGACCTTTTCGGGTTTTTGAATTTTTTGAGGGTGGTCACGAATTAAAGTCCCTTTCGCTCTAGGACGCATATTTAAGGAGATATGGGCAAAAGAAGTTTTTCATATAAAAATTTCAATGCTTTTAGGTTTTGGGTGGATTTTTCAATTTTTTTAGGGTGGTCACGAATTAAAGTCCTTTTCGCTCTAGGACGAATATTTAAAGAGATATTGGCAAAAGAAGTTTTTCATATAAAAATTTCAATTTTTTTAGGTTTTGGGTGGATTTTTTAATTTTTTGAGGGTGGTCACGAATTAAAGTCCTTTTCGTTCTAGGACGCATATTTAAGGAGATATGGACAAAAGAAGTTTTTCATATAAAAATTTAAATTTTTCTAGGTTTTGGGTGGATTTTTCAATTTTTTGAGGGTGGTCACGAATTAAAGTCCTTTTCGCTCTAGGACGCATATTTAAGGAGATATGGGCAAAAGAAGTTTTTCATATAAAAATTTCAATTTTTTTAGGTTTTGGGTGGATTTTTCAATTTTTTGAGGGTGGTCACGAATTAAAGTTCTTTTCGCTCTAGGACGCATATTTAAGGAGATATGGGCAAAAGAAGTTTTTCATATAAAAATTTCAATTTTTTTAGGTTTTGGGTGGATTTTTCAATTTTTTTGGGGTGGTCACGAATTAAAGTCCTTTTCGCTCTAGGACGCTTAGTTTAGGAGATATGGGCAAAAGAAGTTTTTCATATAAAAATTTCAATTTTTTTAGGTTTTGGGTGGATTTTTCAATTTTTTGAGGGTGGTCACGAATTAAAGTTCTTTTCGCTCTAGGACGCATATTTAAGGAGATATAGCCAAAAGAAGTTTTTCATATAAAAATTTCAATTTTTTTAGGTTTTGGGTGGATTTTTCAATTGTTTGAGGGTGGTCACGAATTAAAGTCCTTTTCGCTCTAGGACGCATATTTAAGGAGATATAGCCAAAAGAAGTTTTTCATATAAAAATTTCAATTTTTTAGGTTTTGGGTGGATTTTTCAATTTTTTTAGGGTGGTCACGAATTAAAGTCCTTTTCGCTCTAGGACGCATATTTAAGGAGATATGGGCAAAAGAAGTTTTTCATATAAAAATTTAAATTTTTTTAGGTTTTGAGTGGATTTTTCAATTTTTTTGGGGTGGTCACGAATTAAAGTCCTTTTCGCTCTATGACGCATATTTAAGGAGATATGGCCAAAAGAAGTTTTTCATATAAAAATTTCAATTTTTTTAGGTTTTGGGTGGATTTTTTAATTTTTTGAGGGTTGTCACGAATTAAAGTCCTTTTCGCTCTAGGACGCATATTTGAGGAGATATGGGCAAAAGAAGTTTTTCATATAAAAATTTCAATTTTTTTAGGTTTTGGGTGGATTTTTTAATTTTTTGAGGTGGTCACGAATTAAAGTCCTTTTCGCTCTAGGACGCATATTTAAGGAGATATGGACAAAAGAAGTTTTTCATATAAAAATTTAAATTTTTCTAGCTTTTGGGTGGATTTTTCAATTTTTTGAGGGTGGTCACGAATTAAAGTCCTTTTCGCTCTAGGACGCATATTTAAGGAGATATAGCCAAAAGAAGTTTTTCATATAAAAATTTCAATTTTTTTAGGTTTTGGGTGGATTTTTCAATTTTTTGAGGGTGGTCACGAATTAAAGTCCTTTTCGCTCCAGGACGCATATTTAAGGAGATATGGGCAAAAGAAGTTTTTCATATAAAAATTTCAATTTTTTTCAATTTTTTGAGGGTGGTCACGAATTAAAGTCCTTTTCGCTCTAGGACGCATATTTAAGGAGATATGGACAAAAGAAGTTTTTCATATAAAAATTTCAATTTTTTGAGGTTTTGGGTGGATTTTTCATTTTTTTGAGTGTGGTCACGAATTAAAGTCCTTTTCGCTCTAGGACGCATATTTAAGGAGATATGGGCAAAAGAAGTTTTTCATATAAAAATTTAAATTTTTCTAGGTTTTGGGTGGATTTTTCAATTTTTTGAGGGTGGTCACGAATTAAAGTCCTTTTCGCTCTAGGACGCATATTTAAGGAGATATAGCCAAAAGAAGTTTTTCATATAAAAATTTCAATTTTTTTAGGTTTTGGGTGGATTTTTCAATTTTTTGAGGGTGGTCACGAATTATCGTCCTTTTCGCTCTAGCACGCATATTTAAGGAGATATGGGCAAAAGAAGTTTTTCATATAAAAAATTTCAATTTTTTGAGGTTTTGAGTGGATTTTTCAATTTTTTGGGGGTGGTCACGAATTAAAGTCCTTTTCGCTCTAGGAAGCATATTTAAGGAGATATGGGCAAAAGAAGTTTTTCATATAAAAATTTCAATTTTTTTAGGTTTTGGGTGAATTTTTCAATTTTTTTGGGGTGGTCACGAAATAAAGTCCTTTTCGCTCTAGGACGCATAGTTTAGGAGATATGGGCAAAAGAAGTTTTTCATATAAAAATTTCAATTTTTTTAGGTTTTGGGTGGATTTTTCAATTTTTTGAGGGTGGTCACGAAATAAATTCCTTTTCGCTCTAGGACGCATAGTTTAGGAGATATGGGCAAAAGAAGTTTTTCATATAAAAATTTCAATTTTTTTAGGTTTTGGGTGGATTTTTCAATTTTTTGAGGGTGGTCACGATTAAAGACCTTTTCGGGTTTTTGAATTTTTTGAGGGTGGTCACGAATTAAAGTCCCTTTCGCTCTAGGACGCATATTTAAGGAGATATGGGCAAAAGAAGTTTTTCATATAAAAATTTCAATGCTTTTAGGTTTTGGGTGGATTTTTCAATTTTTTTAGGGTGGTCACGAATTAAAGTCCTTTTCGCTCTAGGACGAATATTTAAAGAGATATTGGCAAAAGAAGTTTTTCATATAAAAATTTCAATTTTTTTAGGTTTTGGGTGGATTTTTTAATTTTTTGAGGGTGGTCACGAATTAAAGTCCTTTTCGTTCTAGGACGCATATTTAAGGAGATATGGACAAAAGAAGTTTTTCATATAAAAATTTAAATTTTTCTAGGTTTTGGGTGGATTTTTCAATTTTTTGAGGGTGGTCACGAATTAAAGTCCTTTTCGCTCTAGGACGCATATTTAAGGAGATATGGGCAAAAGAAGTTTTTCATATAAAAATTTCAATTTTTTTAGGTTTTGGGTGGATTTTTCAATTTTTTGAGGGTGGTCACGAATTAAAGTTCTTTTCGCTCTAGGACGCATATTTAAGGAGATATGGGCAAAAGAAGTTTTTCATATAAAAATTTCAATTTTTTTAGGTTTTGGGTGGATTTTTCAATTTTTTTGGGGTGGTCACGAATTAAAGTCCTTTTCGCTCTAGGACGCTTAGTTTAGGAGATATGGGCAAAAGAAGTTTTTCATATAAAAATTTCAATTTTTTTAGGTTTTGGGTGGATTTTTCAATTTTTTGAGGGTGGTCACGAATTAAAGTTCTTTTCGCTCTAGGACGCATATTTAAGGAGATATAGCCAAAAGAAGTTTTTCATATAAAAATTTCAATTTTTTTAGGTTTTGGGTGGATTTTTCAATTGTTTGAGGGTGGTCACGAATTAAAGTCCTTTTCGCTCTAGGACGCATATTTAAGGAGATATAGCCAAAAGAAGTTTTTCATATAAAAATTTCAATTTTTTAGGTTTTGGGTGGATTTTTCAATTTTTTTAGGGTGGTCACGAATTAAAGTCCTTTTCGCTCTAGGACGCATATTTAAGGAGATATGGGCAAAAGAAGTTTTTCATATAAAAATTTAAATTTTTTTAGGTTTTGAGTGGATTTTTCAATTTTTTTGGGGTGGTCACGAATTAAAGTCCTTTTCGCTCTATGACGCATATTTAAGGAGATATGGCCAAAAGAAGTTTTTCATATAAAAATTTCAATTTTTTTAGGTTTTGGGTGGATTTTTTAATTTTTTGAGGGTTGTCACGAATTAAAGTCCTTTTCGCTCTAGGACGCATATTTGAGGAGATATGGGCAAAAGAAGTTTTTCATATAAAAATTTCAATTTTTTTAGGTTTTGGGTGGATTTTTTAATTTTTTGAGGTGGTCACGAATTAAAGTCCTTTTCGCTCTAGGACGCATATTTAAGGAGATATGGACAAAAGAAGTTTTTCATATAAAAATTTAAATTTTTCTAGGTTTTGGGTGGATTTTTCAATTTTTTGAGGGTGGTCACGAATTAAAGTCCTTTTCGCTCTAGGACGCATATTTAAGGAGATATAGCCAAAAGAAGTTTTTCATATAAAAATTTCAATTTTTTTAGGTTTTGGGTGGATTTTTCAATTTTTTGAGGGTGGTCACGAATTAAAGTCCTTTTCGCTCCAGGACGCATATTTAAGGAGATATGGGCAAAAGAAGTTTTTCATATAAAAATTTCAATTTTTTTCAATTTTTTGAGGGTGGTCACGAATTAAAGTCCTTTTCGCTCTAGGACGCATATTTAAGGAGATATGGACAAAAGAAGTTTTTCATATAAAAATTTCAATTTTTTGAGGTTTTGGGTGGATTTTTCATTTTTTTGAGTGTGGTCACGAATTAAAGTCCTTTTCGCTCTAGGACGCATATTTAAGGAGATATGGGCAAAAGAAGTTTTTCATATAAAAATTTAAATTTTTCTAGGTTTTGGGTGGATTTTTCAATTTTTTGAGGGTGGTCACGAATTAAAGTCCTTTTCGCTCTAGGACGCATATTTAAGGAGATATAGCCAAAAGAAGTTTTTCATATAAAAATTTCAATTTTTTTAGGTTTTGGGTGGATTTTTCAATTTTTTGAGGGTGGTCACGAATTATCGTCCTTTTCGCTCTAGCACGCATATTTAAGGAGATATGGGCAAAAGAAGTTTTTCATATAAAAATTTTCAATTTTTTGAGGTTTTGAGTGGATTTTTCAATTTTTTGGGGGTGGTCACGAATTAAAGTCCTTTTCGCTCTAGGAAGCATATTTAAGGAGATATGGGCAAAAGAAGTTTTTCATATAAAAATTTCAATTTTTTTAGGTTTTGGGTGAATTTTTCAATTTTTTTGGGGTGGTCACGAAATAAAGTCCTTTTCGCTCTAGGACGCATAGTTTAGGAGATATGGGCAAAAGAAGTTTTTCATATAAAAATTTCAATTTTTTTAGGTTTTGGGTGGATTTTTCAATTTTTTGAGGGTGGTCACGAAATAAAGTCCTTTTCGCTCTAGGACGCATAGTTTAGGAGATATGGGCAAAAGAAGTTTTTCATATAAAAATTTCAATTTTTTTAGGTTTTGGGTGGATTTTTCAATTTTTTGAGGGTGGTCACGATTAAAGACCTTTTCGGGTTTTTGAATTTTTTGAGGGTGGTCACGAATTAAAGTCCCTTTCGCTCTAGGACGCATATTTAAGGAGATATGGGCAAAAGAAGTTTTTCATATAAAAATTTCAATGCTTTTAGGTTTTGGGTGGATTTTTCAATTTTTTTAGGGTGGTCACGAATTAAAGTCCTTTTCGCTCTAGGACGAATATTTAAAGAGATATTGGCAAAAGAAGTTTTTCATATAAAAATTTCAATTTTTTTAGGTTTTGGGTGGATTTTTTAATTTTTTGAGGGTGGTCACGAATTAAAGTCCTTTTCGTTCTAGGACGCATATTTAAGGAGATATGGACAAAAGAAGTTTTTCATATAAAAATTTAAATTTTTCTAGGTTTTGGGTGGATTTTTCAATTTTTTGAGGGTGGTCACGAATTAAAGTCCTTTTCGCTCTAGGACGCATAGTTTAGGAGATATGGGCAAAAGAAGTTTTTCATATAAAAATTTCAATTTTTTTAGGTTTTGGGTGGATTTTTCAATTTTTTGAGGGTGGTCACGAATTAAAGTTCTTTTCGCTCTAGGACGCATATTTAAGGAGATATGGGCAAAAGAAGTTTTTCATATAAAAATTTCAATTTTTTTAGGTTTTGGGTGGATTTTTCAATTTTTTTGGGGTGGTCACGAATTAAAGTCCTTTTCGCTCTAGGACGCTTAGTTTAGGAGATATGGGCAAAAGAAGTTTTTCATATAAAAATTTCAATTTTTTTAGGTTTTGGGTGGATTTTTCAATTTTTTGAGGGTGGTCACGAATTAAAGTTCTTTTCGCTCTAGGACGCATATTTAAGGAGATATAGCCAAAAGAAGTTTTTCATATAAAAATTTCAATTTTTTTAGGTTTTGGGTGGATTTTTCAATTGTTTGAGGGTGGTCACGAATTAAAGTCCTTTTCGCTCTAGGACGCATATTTAAGGAGATATAGCCAAAAGAAGTTTTTCATATAAAAATTTCAATTTTTTAGGTTTTGGGTGGATTTTTCAATTTTTTTAGGGTGGTCACGAATTAAAGTCCTTTTCGCTCTAGGACGCATATTTAAGGAGATATGGGCAAAAGAAGTTTTTCATATAAAAATTTAAATTTTTTTAGGTTTTGAGTGGATTTTTCAATTTTTTTGGGGTGGTCACGAATTAAAGTCCTTTTCGCTCTATGACGCATATTTAAGGAGATATGGCCAAAAGAAGTTTTTCATATAAAAATTTCAATTTTTTTAGGTTTTGGGTGGATTTTTTAATTTTTTGAGGGTTGTCACGAATTAAAGTCCTTTTCGCTCTAGGACGCATATTTGAGGAGATATGGGCAAAAGAAGTTTTTCATATAAAAATTTCAATTTTTTTAGGTTTTGGGTGGATTTTTTAATTTTTTGAGGTGGTCACGAATTAAAGTCCTTTTCGCTCTAGGACGCATATTTAAGGAGATATGGACAAAAGAAGTTTTTCATATAAAAATTTAAATTTTTCTAGGTTTTGGGTGGATTTTTCAATTTTTTGAGGGTGGTCACGAATTAAAGTCCTTTTCGCTCTAGGACGCATATTTAAGGAGATATAGCCAAAAGAAGTTTTTCATATAAAAATTTCAATTTTTTTAGGTTTTGGGTGGATTTTTCAATTTTTTGAGGGTGGTCACGAATTAAAGTCCTTTTCGCTCCAGGACGCATATTTAAGGAGATATGGGCAAAAGAAGTTTTTCATATAAAAATTTCAATTTTTTTCAATTTTTTGAGGGTGGTCACGAATTAAAGTCCTTTTCGCTCTAGGACGCATATTTAAGGAGATATGGACAAAAGAAGTTTTTCATATAAAAATTTCAATTTTTTGAGGTTTTGGGTGGATTTTTCATTTTTTTGAGTGTGGTCACGAATTAAAGTCCTTTTCGCTCTAGGACGCATATTTAAGGAGATATGGGCAAAAGAAGTTTTTCATATAAAAATTTAAATTTTTCTAGGTTTTGGGTGGATTTTTCAATTTTTTGAGGGTGGTCACGAATTAAAGTCCTTTTCGCTCTAGGACGCATATTTAAGGAGATATAGCCAAAAGAAGTTTTTCATATAAAAATTTCAATTTTTTTAGGTTTTGGGTGGATTTTTCAATTTTTTGAGGGTGGTCACGAATTATCGTCCTTTTCGCTCTAGCACGCATATTTAAGGAGATATGGGCAAAAGAAGTTTTTCATATAAAAAATTTCAATTTTTTGAGGTTTTGAGTGGATTTTTCAATTTTTTGGGGGTGGTCACGAATTAAAGTCCTTTTCGCTCTAGGAAGCATATTTAAGGAGATATGGGCAAAAGAAGTTTTTCATATAAAAATTTCAATTTTTTTAGGTTTTGGGTGAATTTTTCAATTTTTTTGGGGTGGTCACGAAATAAAGTCCTTTTCGCTCTAGGACGCATAGTTTAGGAGATATGGGCAAAAGAAGTTTTTCATATAAAAATTTCAATTTTTTTAGGTTTTGGGTGGATTTTTCAATTTTTTGAGGGTGGTCACGAAATAAAGTCCTTTTCGCTCTAGGACGCATAGTTTAGGAGATATGGGCAAAAGAAGTTTTTCATATAAAAATTTCAATTTTTTTAGGTTTTGGGTGGATTTTTCAATTTTTTGAGGGTGGTCACGATTAAAGACCTTTTCGGGTTTTTGAATTTTTTGAGGGTGGTCACGAATTAAAGTCCCTTTCGCTCTAGGACGCATATTTAAGGAGATATGGGCAAAAGAAGTTTTTCATATAAAAATTTCAATGCTTTTAGGTTTTGGGTGGATTTTTCAATTTTTTTAGGGTGGTCACGAATTAAAGTCCTTTTCGCTCTAGGACGAATATTTAAAGAGATATTGGCAAAAGAAGTTTTTCATATAAAAATTTCAATTTTTTTAGGTTTTGGGTGGATTTTTTAATTTTTTGAGGGTGGTCACGAATTAAAGTCCTTTTCGTTCTAGGACGCATATTTAAGGAGATATGGACAAAAGAAGTTTTTCATATAAAAATTTAAATTTTTCTAGGTTTTGGGTGGATTTTTCAATTTTTTGAGGGTGGTCACGAATTAAAGTCCTTTTCGCTCTAGGACGCATATTTAAGGAGATATGGGCAAAAGAAGTTTTTCATATAAAAATTTCAATTTTTTTAGGTTTTGGGTGGATTTTTCAATTTTTTGAGGGTGGTCACGAATTAAAGTTCTTTTCGCTCTAGGACGCATATTTAAGGAGATATGGGCAAAAGAAGTTTTTCATATAAAAATTTCAATTTTTTTAGGTTTTGGGTGGATTTTTCAATTTTTTTGGGGTGGTCACGAATTAAAGTCCTTTTCGCTCTAGGACGCTTAGTTTAGGAGATATGGGCAAAAGAAGTTTTTCATATAAAAATTTCAATTTTTTTAGGTTTTGGGTGGATTTTTCAATTTTTTGAGGGTGGTCACGAATTAAAGTTCTTTTCGCTCTAGGACGCATATTTAAGGAGATATAGCCAAAAGAAGTTTTTCATATAAAAATTTCAATTTTTTTAGGTTTTGGGTGGATTTTTCAATTGTTTGAGGGTGGTCACGAATTAAAGTCCTTTTCGCTCTAGGACGCATATTTAAGGAGATATAGCCAAAAGAAGTTTTTCATATAAAAATTTCAATTTTTTAGGTTTTGGGTGGATTTTTCAATTTTTTTAGGGTGGTCACGAATTAAAGTCCTTTTCGCTCTAGGACGCATATTTAAGGAGATATGGGCAAAAGAAGTTTTTCATATAAAAATTTAAATTTTTTTAGGTTTTGAGTGGATTTTTCAATTTTTTTTGGGGTGGTCACGAATTAAAGTCCTTTTCGCTCTATGACGCATATTTAAGGAGATATGGCCAAAAGAAGTTTTTCATATAAAAATTTCAATTTTTTTAGGTTTTGGGTGGATTTTTTAATTTTTTGAGGGTTGTCACGAATTAAAGTCCTTTTCGCTCTAGGACGCATATTTGAGGAGATATGGGCAAAAGAAGTTTTTCATATAAAAATTTCAATTTTTTTAGGTTTTGGGTGGATTTTTTAATTTTTTGAGGTGGTCACGAATTAAAGTCCTTTTCGCTCTAGGACGCATATTTAAGGAGATATGGACAAAAGAAGTTTTTCATATAAAAATTTAAATTTTTCTAGGTTTTGGGTGGATTTTTCAATTTTTTGAGGGTGGTCACGAATTAAAGTCCTTTTCGCTCTAGGACGCATATTTAAGGAGATATAGCCAAAAGAAGTTTTTCATATAAAAATTTCAATTTTTTTAGGTTTTGGGTGGATTTTTCAATTTTTTGAGGGTGGTCACGAATTAAAGTCCTTTTCGCTCCAGGACGCATATTTAAGGAGATATGGGCAAAAGAAGTTTTTCATATAAAAATTTCAATTTTTTTCAATTTTTTGAGGGTGGTCACGAATTAAAGTCCTTTTCGCTCTAGGACGCATATTTAAGGAGATATGGACAAAAGAAGTTTTTCATATAAAAATTTCAATTTTTTGAGGTTTTGGGTGGATTTTTCATTTTTTTGAGTGTGGTCACGAATTAAAGTCCTTTTCGCTCTAGGACGCATATTTAAGGAGATATGGGCAAAAGAAGTTTTTCATATAAAAATTTAAATTTTTCTAGGTTTTGGGTGGATTTTTCAATTTTTTGAGGGTGGTCACGAATTAAAGTCCTTTTCGCTCTAGGACGCATATTTAAGGAGATATAGCCAAAAGAAGTTTTTCATATAAAAATTTCAATTTTTTTAGGTTTTGGGTGGATTTTTCAATTTTTTGAGGGTGGTCACGAATTATCGTCCTTTTCGCTCTAGCACGCATATTTAAGGAGATATGGGCAAAAGAAGTTTTTCATATAAAAAATTTCAATTTTTTGAGGTTTTGAGTGGATTTTTCAATTTTTTGGGGGTGGTCACGAATTAAAGTCCTTTTCGCTCTAGGAAGCATATTTAAGGAGATATGGGCAAAAGAAGTTTTTCATATAAAAATTTCAATTTCTTTAGGTTTTGGGTGAATTTTTCAATTTTTTTGGGGTGGTCACGAAATAAAGTCCTTTTCGCTCTAGGACGCATAGTTTAGGAGATATGGGCAAAAGAAGTTTTTCATATAAAAATTTCAATTTTTTTAGGTTTTGGGTGGATTTTTCAATTTTTTGAGGGTGGTCACGAAATAAAGTCCTTTTCGCTCTAGGACGCATAGTTTAGGAGATATGGGCAAAAGAAGTTTTTCATATAAAAATTTCAATTTTTTTAGGTTTTGGGTGGATTTTTCAATTTTTTGAGGGTGGTCACGATTAAAGACCTTTTCGGGTTTTTGAATTTTTTGAGGGTGGTCACGAATTAAAGTCCCTTTCGCTCTAGGACGCATATTTAAGGAGATATGGGCAAAAGAAGTTTTTCATATAAAAATTTCAATGCTTTTAGGTTTTGGGTGGATTTTTCAATTTTTTTAGGGTGGTCACGAATTAAAGTCCTTTTCGCTCTAGGACGAATATTTAAAGAGATATTGGCAAAAGAAGTTTTTCATATAAAAATTTCAATTTTTTTAGGTTTTGGGTGGATTTTTTAATTTTTTGAGGGTGGTCACGAATTAAAGTCCTTTTCGTTCTAGGACGCATATTTAAGGAGATATGGACAAAAGAAGTTTTTCATATAAAAATTTAAATTTTTCTAGGTTTTGGGTGGATTTTTCAATTTTTTGAGGGTGGTCACGAATTAAAGTCCTTTTCGCTCTAGGACGCATATTTAAGGAGATATGGGCAAAAGAAGTTTTTCATATAAAAATTTCAATTTTTTTAGGTTTTGGGTGGATTTTTCAATTTTTTGAGGGTGGTCACGAATTAAAGTTCTTTTCGCTCTAGGACGCATATTTAAGGAGATATGGGCAAAAGAAGTTTTTCATATAAAAATTCAATTTTTTTAGGTTTTGGGTGGATTTTTCAATTTTTTTGGGGTGGTCACGAATTAAAGTCCTTTTCGCTCTAGGACGCTTAGTTTAGGAGATATGGGCAAAAGAAGTTTTTCATATAAAAATTTCAATTTTTTTAGGTTTTGGGTGGATTTTTCAATTTTTTGAGGGTGGTCACGAATTAAAGTTCTTTTCGCTCTAGGACGCATATTTAAGGAGATATAGCCAAAAGAAGTTTTTCATATAAAAATTTCAATTTTTTTAGGTTTTGGGTGGATTTTTCAATTGTTTGAGGGTGGTCACGAATTAAAGTCCTTTTCGCTCTAGGACGCATATTTAAGGAGATATAGCCAAAAGAAGTTTTTCATATAAAAATTTCAATTTTTTAGGTTTTGGGTGGATTTTTCAATTTTTTTAGGGTGGTCACGAATTAAAGTCCTTTTCGCTCTAGGACGCATATTTAAGGAGATATGGGCAAAAGAAGTTTTTCATATAAAAATTTAAATTTTTTTAGGTTTTGAGTGGATTTTTCAATTTTTTTGGGGTGGTCACGAATTAAAGTCCTTTTCGCTCTATGACGCATATTTAAGGAGATATGGCCAAAAGAAGTTTTTCATATAAAAATTTCAATTTTTTTAGGTTTTGGGTGGATTTTTTAATTTTTTGAGGGTTGTCACGAATTAAAGTCCTTTTCGCTCTAGGACGCATATTTGAGGAGATATGGGCAAAAGAAGTTTTTCATATAAAAATTTCAATTTTTTTAGGTTTTGGGTGGATTTTTTAATTTTTTGAGGTGGTCACGAATTAAAGTCCTTTTCGCTCTAGGACGCATATTTAAGGAGATATGGACAAAAGAAGTTTTTCATATAAAAATTTAAATTTTTCTAGGTTTTGGGTGGATTTTTCAATTTTTTGAGGGTGGTCACGAATTAAAGTCCTTTTCGCTCTAGGACGCATATATAAGGAGATATAGCCAAAAGAAGTTTTTCATATAAAAATTTCAATTTTTTTAGGTTTTGGGTGGATTTTTCAATTTTTTGAGGGTGGTCACGAATTAAAGTCCTTTTCGCTCCAGGACGCATATTTAAGGAGATATGGGCAAAAGAAGTTTTTCATATAAAAATTTCAATTTTTTCAATTTTTTGAGGGTGGTCACGAATTAAAGTCCTTTTCGCTCTAGGACGCATATTTAAGGAGATATGGACAAAAGAAGTTTTTCATATAAAAATTTCAATTTTTTGAGGTTTTGGGTGGATTTTTCATTTTTTTGAGTGTGGTCACGAATTAAAGTCCTTTTCGCTCTAGGACGCATATTTAAGGAGATATGGGCAAAAGAAGTTTTTCATATAAAAATTTAAATTTTTCTAGGTTTTGGGTGGATTTTTCAATTTTTTGAGGGTGGTCACGAATTAAAGTCCTTTTCGCTCTAGGACGCATATTTAAGGAGATATAGCCAAAAGAAGTTTTTCATATAAAAATTTCAATTTTTTTAGGTTTTGGGTGGATTTTTCAATTTTTTGAGGGTGGTCACGAATTATCGTCCTTTTCGCTCTAGCACGCATATTTAAGGAGATATGGGCAAAAGAAGTTTTTCATATAAAAAATTTCAATTTTTTGAGGTTTTGAGTGGATTTTTCAATTTTTTGGGGGTGGTCACGAATTAAAGTCCTTTTCGCTCTAGGAAGCATATTTAAGGAGATATGGGCAAAAGAAGTTTTTCATATAAAAATTTCAATTTTTTTAGGTTTTGGGTGAATTTTTCAATTTTTTTGGGGTGGTCACGAAATAAAGTCCTTTTCGCTCTAGGACGCATAGTTTAGGAGATATGGGCAAAAGAAGTTTTTCATATAAAAATTTCAATTTTTTTAGGTTTTGGGTGGATTTTTCAATTTTTTGAGGGTGGTCACGAAATAAAGTCCTTTTCGCTCTAGGACGCATAGTTTAGGAGATATGGGCAAAAGAAGTTTTTCATATAAAAATTTCAATTTTTTTAGGTTTTGGGTGGATTTTTCAATTTTTTGAGGGTGGTCACGATTAAAGACCTTTTCGGGTTTTTGAATTTTTTGAGGGTGGTCACGAATTAAAGTCCCTTTCGCTCTAGGACGCATATTTAAGGAGATATGGGCAAAAGAAGTTTTTCATATAAAAATTTCAATGCTTTTAGGTTTTGGGTGGATTTTTCAATTTTTTTAGGGTGGTCACGAATTAAAGTCCTTTTCGCTCTAGGACGAATATTTAAAGAGATATTGGCAAAAGAAGTTTTTCATATAAAAATTTCAATTTTTTTAGGTTTTGGGTGGATTTTTTAATTTTTTGAGGGTGGTCACGAATTAAAGTCCTTTTCGTTCTAGGACGCATATTTAAGGAGATATGGACAAAAGAAGTTTTTCATATAAAAATTTAAATTTTTCTAGGTTTTGGGTGGATTTTTCAATTTTTTGAGGGTGGTCACGAATTAAAGTCCTTTTCGCTCTAGGACGCATATTTAAGGAGATATGGGCAAAAGAAGTTTTTCATATAAAAATTTCAATTTTTTTAGGTTTTGGGTGGATTTTTCAATTTTTTGAGGGTGGTCACGAATTAAAGTTCTTTTCGCTCTAGGACGCATATTTAAGGAGATATGGGCAAAAGAAGTTTTTCATATAAAAATTTCAATTTTTTTAGGTTTTGGGTGGATTTTTCAATTTTTTTGGGGTGGTCACGAATTAAAGTCCTTTTCGCTCTAGGACGCTTAGTTTAGGAGATATGGGCAAAAGAAGTTTTTCATATAAAAATTTCAATTTTTTTAGGTTTTGGGTGGATTTTTCAATTTTTTGAGGGTGGTCACGAATTAAAGTTCTTTTCGCTCTAGGACGCATATTTAAGGAGATATAGCCAAAAGAAGTTTTTCATATAAAAATTTCAATTTTTTTAGGTTTTGGGTGGATTTTTCAATTGTTTGAGGGTGGTCACGAATTAAAGTCCTTTTCGCTCTAGGACGCATATTTAAGGAGATATAGCCAAAAGAAGTTTTTCATATAAAAATTTCAATTTTTTAGGTTTTGGGTGGATTTTTCAATTTTTTTAGGGTGGTCACGAATTAAAGTCCTTTTCGCTCTAGGACGCATATTTAAGGAGATATGGGCAAAAGAAGTTTTTCATATAAAAATTTAAATTTTTTTAGGTTTTGAGTGGATTTTTCAATTTTTTTGGGGTGGTCACGAATTAAAGTCCTTTTCGCTCTATGACGCATATTTAAGGAGATATGGCCAAAAGAAGTTTTTCATATAAAAATTTCAATTTTTTTAGGTTTTGGGTGGATTTTTTAATTTTTTGAGGGTTGTCACGAATTAAAGTCCTTTTCGCTCTAGGACGCATATTTGAGGAGATATGGGCAAAAGAAGTTTTTCATATAAAAATTTCAATTTTTTTAGGTTTTGGGTGGATTTTTTAATTTTTTGAGGTGGTCACGAATTAAAGTCCTTTTCGCTCTAGGACGCATATTTAAGGAGATATGGACAAAAGAAGTTTTTCATATAAAAATTTAAATTTTTCTAGGTTTTGGGTGGATTTTTCAATTTTTTGAGGGTGGTCACGAATTAAAGTCCTTTTCGCTCTAGGACGCATATTTAAGGAGATATAGCCAAAAGAAGTTTTTCATATAAAAATTTCAATTTTTTTAGGTTTTGGGTGGATTTTTCAATTTTTTGAGGGTGGTCAGGAATTAAAGTCCTTTTCGCTCCAGGACGCATATTTAAGGAGATATGGGCAAAAGAAGTTTTTCATATAAAAATTTCAATTTTTTGAGGGTGGTCACGAATTAAAGTCCTTTTCGCTCTAGGACGCATATTTAAGGAGATATGGACAAAAGAAGTTTTTCATATAAAAATTTCAATTTTTTGAGGTTTTGGGTGGATTTTTCATTTTTTTGAGTGTGGTCACGAATTAAAGTCCTTTTCGCTCTAGGACGCATATTTAAGGAGATATGGGCAAAAGAAGTTTTTCATATAAAAATTTAAATTTTTCTAGGTTTTGGGTGGATTTTTCAATTTTTTGAGGGTGGTCACGAATTAAAGTCCTTTTCGCTCTAGGACGCATATTTAAGGAGATATAGCCAAAAGAAGTTTTTCATATAAAAATTTCAATTTTTTTAGGTTTTGGGTGGATTTTTCAATTTTTTGAGGGTGGTCACGAATTATCGTCCTTTTCGCTCTAGCACGCATATTTAAGGAGATATGGGCAAAAGAAGTTTTTCATATAAAAAATTTCAATTTTTTGAGGTTTTGAGTGGATTTTTCAATTTTTTGGGGGTGGTCACGAATTAAAGTCCTTTTCGCTCTAGGAAGCATATTTAAGGAGATATGGGCAAAAGAAGTTTTTCATATAAAAATTTCAATTTTTTTAGGTTTTGGGTGAATTTTTCAATTTTTTTGGGGTGGTCACGAAATAAAGTCCTTTTCGCTCTAGGACGCATAGTTTAGGAGATATGGGCAAAAGAAGTTTTTCATATAAAAATTTCAATTTTTTTAGGTTTTGGGTGGATTTTTCAATTTTTTGAGGGTGGTCACGAAATAAAGTCCTTTTCGCTCTAGGACGCATAGTTTAGGAGATATGGGCAAAAGAAGTTTTTCATATAAAAATTTCAATTTTTTTAGGTTTTGGGTGGATTTTTCAATTTTTTGAGGGTGGTCACGATTAAAGACCTTTTCGGGTTTTTGAATTTTTTGAGGGTGGTCACGAATTAAAGTCCCTTTCGCTCTAGGACGCATATTTAAGGAGATATGGGCAAAAGAAGTTTTTCATATAAAAATTTCAATGCTTTTAGGTTTTGGGTGGATTTTTCAATTTTTTTAGGGTGGTCACGAATTAAAGTCCTTTTCGCTCTAGGACGAATATTTAAAGAGATATTGGCAAAAGAAGTTTTTCATATAAAAATTTCAATTTTTTTAGGTTTTGGGTGGATTTTTTAATTTTTTGAGGGTGGTCACGAATTAAAGTCCTTTTCGTTCTAGGACGCATATTTAAGGAGATATGGACAAAAGAAGTTTTTCATATAAAAATTTAAATTTTTCTAGGTTTTGGGTGGATTTTTCAATTTTTTGAGGGTGGTCACGAATTAAAGTCCTTTTCGCTCTAGGACGCATATTTAAGGAGATATGGGCAAAAGAAGTTTTTCATATAAAAATTTCAATTTTTTTAGGTTTTGGGTGGATTTTTCAATTTTTTGAGGGTGGTCACGAATTAAAGTTCTTTTCGCTCTAGGACGCATATTTAAGGAGATATGGGCAAAAGAAGTTTTTCATATAAAAATTTCAATTTTTTTAGGTTTTGGGTGGATTTTTCAATTTTTTTGGGGTGGTCACGAATTAAAGTCCTTTTCGCTCTAGGACGCTTAGTTTAGGAGATATGGGCAAAAGAAGTTTTTCATATAAAAATTTCAATTTTTTTAGGTTTTGGGTGGATTTTTCAATTTTTTGAGGGTGGTCACGAATTAAAGTTCTTTTCGCTCTAGGACGCATATTTAAGGAGATATAGCCAAAAGAAGTTTTTCATATAAAAATTTCAATTTTTTTAGGTTTTGGGTGGATTTTTCAATTGTTTGAGGGTGGTCACGAATTAAAGTCCTTTTCGCTCTAGGACGCATATTTAAGGAGATATAGCCAAAAGAAGTTTTTCATATAAAAATTTCAATTTTTTAGGTTTTGGGTGGATTTTTCAATTTTTTTAGGGTGGTCACGAATTAAAGTCCTTTTCGCTCTAGGACGCATATTTAAGGAGATATGGGCAAAAGAAGTTTTTCATATAAAAATTTAAATTTTTTTAGGTTTTGAGTGGATTTTTCAATTTTTTTGGGGTGGTCACGAATTAAAGTCCTTTTCGCTCTATGACGCATATTTAAGGAGATATGGCCAAAAGAAGTTTTTCATATAAAAATTTCAATTTTTTTAGGTTTTGGGTGGATTTTTTAATTTTTTGAGGGTTGTCACGAATTAAAGTCCTTTTCGCTCTAGGACGCATATTTGAGGAGATATGGGCAAAAGAAGTTTTTCATATAAAAATTTCAATTTTTTTAGGTTTTGGGTGGATTTTTTAATTTTTTGAGGTGGTCACGAATTAAAGTCCTTTTCGCTCTAGGACGCATATTTAAGGAGATATGGACAAAAGAAGTTTTTCATATAAAAATTTAAATTTTTCTAGGTTTTGGGTGGATTTTTCAATTTTTTGAGGGTGGTCACGAATTAAAGTCCATTTCGCTCTAGGACGCATATTTAAGGAGATATAGCCAAAAGAAGTTTTTCATATAAAAATTTCAATTTTTTTAGGTTTTGGGTGGATTTTTCAATTTTTTGAGGGTGGTCACGAATTAAAGTCCTTTTCGCTCCAGGACGCATATTTAAGGAGATATGGGCAAAAGAAGTTTTTCATATAAAAATTTCAATTTTTTTCAATTTTTTGAGGGTGGTCACGAATTAAAGTCCTTTTCGCTCTAGGACGCATATTTAAGGAGATATGGACAAAAGAAGTTTTTCATATAAAAATTTCAATTTTTTGAGGTTTTGGGTGGATTTTTCATTTTTTTGAGTGTGGTCACGAATTAAAGTCCTTTTCGCTCTAGGACGCATATTTAAGGAGATATGGGCAAAAGAAGTTTTTCATATAAAAATTTAAATTTTTCTAGGTTTTGGGTGGATTTTTCAATTTTTTGAGGGTGGTCACGAATTAAAGTCCTTTTCGCTCTAGGACGCATATTTAAGGAGATATAGCCAAAAGAAGTTTTTCATATAAAAATTTCAATTTTTTTAGGTTTTGGGTGGATTTTTCAATTTTTTGAGGGTGGTCACGAATTATCGTCCTTTTCGCTCTAGCACGCATATTTAAGGAGATATGGGCAAAAGAAGTTTTTCATATAAAAAATTTCAATTTTTTGAGGTTTTGAGTGGATTTTTCAATTTTTTGGGGGTGGTCACGAATTAAAGTCCTTTTCGCTCTAGGAAGCATATTTAAGGAGATATGGGCAAAAGAAGTTTTTCATATAAAAATTTCAATTTTTTTAGGTTTTGGGTGAATTTTTCAATTTTTTTGGGGTGGTCACGAAATAAAGTCCTTTTCGCTCTAGGACGCATAGTTTAGGAGATATGGGCAAAAGAAGTTTTTCATATAAAAATTTCAATTTTTTTAGGTTTTGGGTGGATTTTTCAATTTTTTGAGGGTGGTCACGAAATAAAGTCCTTTTCGCTCTAGGACGCATAGTTTAGGAGATATGGGCAAAAGAAGTTTTTCATATAAAAATTTCAATTTTTTTAGGTTTTGGGTGGATTTTTCAATTTTTTGAGGGTGGTCACGATTAAAGACCTTTTCGGGTTTTTGAATTTTTTGAGGGTGGTCACGAATTAAAGTCCCTTTCGCTCTAGGACGCATATTTAAGGAGATATGGGCAAAATAAGTTTTTCATATAAAAATTTCAATGCTTTTAGGTTTTGGGTGGATTTTTCAATTTTTTTAGGGTGGTCACGAATTAAAGTCCTTTTCGCTCTAGGACGAATATTTAAAGAGATATTGGCAAAAGAAGTTTTTCATATAAAAATTTCAATTTTTTTAGGTTTTGGGTGGATTTTTTAATTTTTTGAGGGTGGTCACGAATTAAAGTCCTTTTCGCTCTAGGACGCATATTTAAGGAGATATGGGCAAAAGAAGTTTTTCATATAAAAATTTCAATGCTTTTAGGTTTTGGGTGGATTTTTCAATTTTTTTAGGGTGGTCACGAATTAAAGTCCTTTTCGCTCTAGGACGAATATTTAAAGAGATATTGGCAAAAGAAGTTTTTCATATAAAAATTTCAATTTTTTTAGGTTTTGGGTGGATTTTTTAATTTTTTGAGGGTGGTCACGAATTAAAGTCCTTTTCGTTCTAGGACGCATATTTAAGGAGATATGGACAAAAGAAGTTTTTCATATAAAAATTTAAATTTTTCTAGGTTTTGGGTGGATTTTTCAATTTTTTGAGGGTGGTCACGAATTAAAGTCCTTTTCGCTCTAGGACGCATATTTAAGGAGATATGGGCAAAAGAAGTTTTTCATATAAAAATTTCAATTTTTTTAGGTTTTGGGTGGATTTTTCAATTTTTTGAGGGTGGTCACGAATTAAAGTTCTTTTCGCTCTAGGACGCATATTTAAGGAGATATGGGCAAAAGAAGTTTTTCATATAAAAATTTCAATTTTTTTAGGTTTTGGGTGGATTTTTCAATTTTTTTGGGGTGGTCACGAATTAAAGTCCTTTTCGCTCTAGGACGCTTAGTTTAGGAGATATGGGCAAAAGAAGTTTTTCATATAAAAATTTCAATTTTTTTAGGTTTTGGGTGGATTTTTCAATTTTTTGAGGGTGGTCACGAATTAAAGTTCTTTTCGCTCTAGGACGCATATTTAAGGAGATATAGCCAAAAGAAGTTTTTCATATAAAAATTTCAATTTTTTTAGGTTTTGGGTGGATTTTTCAATTGTTTGAGGGTGGTCACGAATTAAAGTCCTTTTCGCTCTAGGACGCATATTTAAGGAGATATAGCCAAAAGAAGTTTTTCATATAAAAATTTCAATTTTTTAGGTTTTGGGTGGATTTTTCAATTTTTTTAGGGTGGTCACGAATTAAAGTCCTTTTCGCTCTAGGACGCATAATTAAGGAGATATGGGCAAAAGAAGTTTTTCATATAAAAATTTAAATTTTTTTAGGTTTTGAGTGGATTTTTCAATTTTTTTGGGGTGGTCACGAATTAAAGTCCTTTTCGCTCTATGACGCATATTTAAGGAGATATGGCCAAAAGAAGTTTTTCATATAAAAATTTCAATTTTTTTAGGTTTTGGGTGGATTTTTTAATTTTTTGAGGGTTGTCACGAATTAAAGTCCTTTTCGCTCTAGGACGCATATTTGAGGAGATATGGGCAAAAGAAGTTTTTCATATAAAAATTTCAATTTTTTTAGGTTTTGGGTGGATTTTTTAATTTTTTGAGGTGGTCACGAATTAAAGTCCTTTTCGCTCTAGGACGCATATTTAAGGAGATATGGACAAAAGAAGTTTTTCATATAAAAATTTAAATTTTTCTAGGTTTTGGGTGGATTTTTCAATTTTTTGAGGGTGGTCACGAATTAAAGTCCATTTCGCTCTAGGACGCATATTTAAGGAGATATAGCCAAAAGAAGTTTTTCATATAAAAATTTCAATTTTTTTAGGTTTTGGGTGGATTTTTCAATTTTTTGAGGGTGGTCACGAATTAAAGTCCTTTTCGCTCCAGGACGCATATTTAAGGAGATATGGGCAAAAGAAGTTTTTCATATAAAAATTTCAATTTTTTTCAATTTTTTGAGGGTGGTCACGAATTAAAGTCCTTTTCGCTCTAGGACGCATATTTAAGGAGATATGGACAAAAGAAGTTTTTCATATAAAAATTTCAATTTTTTGAGGTTTTGGGTGGATTTTTCATTTTTTTGAGTGTGGTCACGAATTAAAGTCCTTTTCGCTCTAGGACGCTTATTTAAGGAGATATGGGCAAAAGAAGTTTTTCATATAAAAATTTAAATTTTTCTAGGTTTTGGGTGGATTTTTCAATTTTTTGAGGGTGGTCACGAATTAAAGTCCTTTTCGCTCTAGGACGCATATTTAAGGAGATATAGCCAAAAGAAGTTTTTCATATAAAAATTTCAATTTTTTTAGGTTTTGGGTGGATTTTTCAATTTTTTGAGGGTGGTCACGAATTATCGTCCTTTTCGCTCTAGCACGCATATTTAAGGAGATATGGGCAAAAGAAGTTTTTCATATAAAAAATTTCAATTTTTTGAGGTTTTGAGTGGATTTTTCAATTTTTTGGGGGTGGTCACGAATTAAAGTCCTTTTCGCTCTAGGAAGCATATTTAAGGAGATATGGGCAAAAGAAGTTTTTCATATAAAAATTTCAATTTTTTTAGGTTTTGGGTGGATTTTTCAATTTTTTTGGGGTGGTCACGAAATAAAGTCCTTTTCGCTCTAGGACGCATAGTTTAGGAGATATGGGCAAAAGAAGTTTTTCA
Source organism: Haematobia irritans (assembly GCF_050003625.1). NCBI lineage: Eukaryota > Metazoa > Arthropoda > Insecta > Diptera > Muscidae > Haematobia > Haematobia irritans. The sequence continues at coordinate 72,802,268 of NC_134399.1, read as the reverse complement.
TATAAAAATTTCAATTTTTTTAGGTTTTGGGTGGATTTTTCAATTTTTTGAGGGTGGTCACGAAATAAAGTCCTTTTCGCTCTAGGACGCATAGTTTAGGAGATATGGGCAAAAGAAGTTTTTCATATAAAAATTTCAATTTTTTTAGGTTTTGGGTGGATTTTTCAATTTTTTGAGGGTGGTCACGATTAAAGACCTTTTCGGGTTTTTGAATTTTTTGAGGGTGGTCACGAATTAAAGTCCCTTTCGCTCTAGGACGCATATTTAAGGAGATATGGGCAAAAGAAGTTTTTCATATAAAAATTTCAATGCTTTTAGGTTTTGGGTGGATTTTTCAATTTTTTTAGGGTGGTCACGAATTAAAGTCCTTTTCGCTCTAGGACGAATATTTAAAGAGATATTGGCAAAAGAAGTTTTTCATATAAAAATTTCAATTTTTTTAGGTTTTGGGTGGATTTTTTAATTTTTTGAGGGTGGTCACGAATTAAAGTCCTTTTCGTTCTAGGACGCATATTTAAGGAGATATGGACAAAAGAAGTTTTTCATATAAAAATTTAAATTTTTCTAGGTTTTGGGTGGATTTTTCAATTTTTTGAGGGTGGTCACGAATTAAAGTCCTTTTCGCTCTAGGACGCATATTTAAGGAGATATGGGCAAAAGAAGTTTTTCATATAAAAATTTCAATTTTTTTAGGTTTTGGGTGGATTTTTCAATTTTTTGAGGGTGGTCACGAATTAAAGTTCTTTTCGCTCTAGGACGCATATTTAAGGAGATATGGGCAAAAGAAGTTTTTCATATAAAAATTTCAATTTTTTTAGGTTTTGGGTGGATTTTTCAATTTTTTTGGGGTGGTCACGAATTAAAGTCCTTTTCGCTCTAGGACGCTTAGTTTAGGAGATATGGGCAAAAGAAGTTTTTCATATAAAAATTTCAATTTTTTTAGGTTTTGGGTGGATTTTTCAATTTTTTGAGGGTGGTCACGAATTAAAGTTCTTTTCGCTCTTGGACGCATATTTAAGGAGATATAGCCAAAAGAAGTTTTTCATATAAAAATTTCAATTTTTTTAGGTTTTGGGTGGATTTTTCAATTGTTTGAGGGTGGTCACGAATTAAAGTCCTTTTCGCTCTAGGACGCATATTTAAGGAGATATAGCCAAAAGAAGTTTTTCATATAAAAATTTCAATTTTTTAGGTTTTGGGTGGATTTTTCAATTTTTTTAGGGTGGTCACGAATTAAAGTCCTTTTCGCTCTAGGACGCATATTTAAGGAGATATGGGCAAAAGAAGTTTTTCATATAAAAATTTAAATTTTTTTAGGTTTTGAGTGGATTTTTCAATTTTTTTGGGGTGGTCACGAATTAAAGTCCTTTTCGCTCTATGACGCATATTTAAGGAGATATGGCCAAAAGAAGATTTTCATATAAAAATTTCAATTTTTTTAGGTTTTGGGTGGATTTTTTAATTTTTTGAGGGTTGTCACGAATTAAAGTCCTTTTCGCTCTAGGACGCATATTTGAGGAGATATGGGCAAAAGAAGTTTTTCATATAAAAATTTCAATTTTTTTAGGTTTTGGGTGGATTTTTTAATTTTTTGAGGTGGTCACGAATTAAAGTCCTTTTCGCTCTAGGACGCATATTTAAGGAGATATGGACAAAAGAAGTTTTTCATATAAAAATTTAAATTTTTCTAGGTTTTGGGTGGATTTTTCAATTTTTTGAGGGTGGTCACGAATTAAAGTCCTTTTCGCTCTAGGACGCATATTTAAGGAGATATAGCCAAAAGAAGTTTTTCATATAAAAATTTCAATTTTTTTAGGTTTTGGGTGGATTTTTCAATTTTTTGAGGGTGGTCACGAATTAAAGTCCTTTTCGCTCCAGGACGCATATTTAAGGAGATATGGGCAAAAGAAGTTTTTCATATAAAAATTTCAATTTTTTTCAATTTTTTGAGGGTGGTCACGAATTAAAGTCCTTTTCGCTCTAGGACGCATATTTAAGGAGATATGGACAAAAGAAGTTTTTCATATAAAAATTTCAATTTTTTGAGGTTTTGGGTGGATTTTTCATTTTTTTGAGTGTGGTCACGAATTAAAGTCCTTTTCGCTCTAGGACGCATATTTAAGGAGATATGGGCAAAAGAAGTTTTTCATATAAAAATTTAAATTTTTCTAGGTTTTGGGTGGATTTTTCAATTTTTTGAGGGTGGTCACGAATTAAAGTCCTTTTCGCTCTAGGACGCATATTTAAGGAGATATAGCCAAAAGAAGTTTTTCATATAAAAATTTCAATTTTTTTAGGTTTTGGGTGGATTTTTCAATTTTTTGAGGGTGGTCACGAATTATCGTCCTTTTCGCTCTAGCACGCATATTTAAGGAGATATGGGCAAAAGAAGTTTTTCATATAAAAAATTTCAATTTTTTGAGGTTTTGAGTGGATTTTTCAATTTTTTGGGGGTGGTCACGAATTAAAGTCCTTTTCGCTCTAGGAAGCATATTTAAGGAGATATGGGCAAAAGAAGTTTTTCATATAAAAATTTCAATTTTTTTAGGTTTTGGGTGAATTTTTCAATTTTTTTGGGGTGGTCACGAAATAAAGTCCTTTTCGCTCTAGGACGCATAGTTTAGGAGATATGGGCAAAAGAAGTTTTTCATATAAAAATTTCAATTTTTTTAGGTTTTGGGTGGATTTTTCAATTTTTTGAGGGTGGTCACGAAATAAAGTCCTTTTCGCTCTAGGACGCATAGTTTAGGAGATATGGGCAAAAGAAGTTTTTCATATAAAAATTTCAATTTTTTTAGGTTTTGGGTGGATTTTTCAATTTTTTGAGGGTGGTCACGATTAAAGACCTTTTCGGGTTTTTGAATTTTTTGAGGGTGGTCACGAATTAAAGTCCCTTTCGCTCTAGGACGCATATTTAAGGAGATATGGGCAAAAGAAGTTTTTCATATAAAAATTTCAATGCTTTTAGGTTTTGGGTGGATTTTTCAATTTTTTTAGGGTGGTCACGAATTAAAGTCCTTTTCGCTCTAGGACGAATATTTAAAGAGATATTGGCAAAAGAAGTTTTTCATATAAAAATTTCAATTTTTTTAGGTTTTGGGTGGATTTTTTAATTTTTTGAGGGTGGTCACGAATTAAAGTCCTTTTCGTTCTAGGACGCATATTTAAGGAGATATGGACAAAAGAAGTTTTTCATATAAAAATTTAAATTTTTCTAGGTTTTGGGTGGATTTTTCAATTTTTTGAGGGTGGTCACGAATTAAAGTCCTTTTCGCTCTAGGACGCATATTTAAGGAGATATGGGCAAAAGAAGTTTTTCATATAAAAATTTCAATTTTTTTAGGTTTTGGGTGGATTTTTCAATTTTTTGAGGGTGGTCACGAATTAAAGTTCTTTTCGCTCTAGGACGCATATTTAAGGAGATATGGGCAAAAGAAGTTTTTCATATAAAAATTTCAATTTTTTTAGGTTTTGGGTGGATTTTTCAATTTTTTTGGGGTGGTCACGAATTAAAGTCCTTTTCGCTCTAGGACGCTTAGTTTAGGAGATATGGGCAAAAGAAGTTTTTCATATAAAAATTTCAATTTTTTTAGGTTTTGGGTGGATTTTTCAATTTTTTGAGGGTGGTCACGAATTAAAGTTCTTTTCGCTCTAGGACGCATATTTAAGGAGATATAGCCAAAAGAAGTTTTTCATATAAAAATTTCAATTTTTTTAGGTTTTGGGTGGATTTTTCAATTGTTTGAGGGTGGTCACGAATTAAAGTCCTTTTCGCTCTAGGACGCATATTTAAGGAGATATAGCCAAAAGAAGTTTTTCATATAAAAATTTCAATTTTTTAGGTTTTGGGGGGATTTTTCAATTTTTTTAGGGTGGTCACGAATTAAAGTCCTTTTCGCTCTAGGACGCATATTTAAGGAGATATGGGCAAAAGAAGTTTTTCATATAAAAATTTAAATTTTTTTAGGTTTTGAGTGGATTTTTCAATTTTTTTGGGGTGGTCACGAATTAAAGTCCTTTTCGCTCTATGACGCATATTTAAGGAGATATGGCCAAAAGAAGTTTTTCATAAAAAAATTTCAATTTTTTTAGGTTTTGGGTGGATTTTTTAATTTTTTGAGGGTTGTCACGAATTAAAGTCCTTTTCGCTCTAGGACGCATATTTGAGGAGATATGGGCAAAAGAAGTTTTTCATATAAAAATTTCAATTTTTTTAGGTTTTGGGTGGATTTTTTAATTTTTTGAGGTGGTCACGAATTAAAGTCCTTTTCGCTCTAGGACGCATATTTAAGGAGATATGGACAAAAGAAGTTTTTCATATAAAAATTTAAATTTTTCTAGGTTTTGGGTGGATTTTTCAATTTTTTGAGGGTGGTCACGAATTAAAGTCCTTTTCGCTCTAGGACGCATATTTAAGGAGATATAGCCAAAAGAAGTTTTTCATATAAAAATTTCAATTTTTTTAGGTTTTGGGTGGATTTTTCAATTTTTTGAGGGTGGTCACGAATTAAAGTCCTTTTCGCTCCAGGACGCATATTTAAGGAGATATGGGCAAAAGAAGTTTTTCATATAAAAAATTTCAATTTTTTGAGGTTTTGAGTGGATTTTTCAATTTTTTGGGGGTGGTCACGAATTAAAGTCCTTTTCGCTCTAGGAAGCATATTTAAGGAGATATGGGCAAAAGAAGTTTTTCATATAAAAATTTCAATTTTTTTAGGTTTTGGGTGAATTTTTCAATTTTTTTGGGGTGGTCACGAAATAAAGTCCTTTTCGCTCTAGGACGCATAGTTTAGGAGATATGGGCAAAAGAAGTTTTTCATATAAAAATTTCAATTTTTTTAGGTTTTGGGTGGATTTTTCAATTTTTTGAGGGTGGTCACGAAATAAAGTCCTTTTCGCTCTAGGACGCATAGTTTAGGAGATATGGGCAAAAGAAGTTTTTCATATAAAAATTTCAATTTTTTTAGGTTTTGGGTGGATTTTTCAATTTTTTGAGGGTGGTCACGATTAAAGACCTTTTCGGGTTTTTGAATTTTTTGAGGGTGGTCACGAATTAAAGTCCCTTTCGCTCTAGGACGCATATTTAAGGAGATATGGGCAAAAGAAGTTTTTCATATAAAAATTTCAATGCTTTTAGGTTTTGGGTGGATTTTTCAATTTTTTTAGGGTGGTCACGAATTAAAGTCCTTTTCGCTCTAGGACGAATATTTAAAGAGATATTGGCAAAAGAAGTTTTTCATATAAAAATTTCAATTTTTTTAGGTTTTGGGTGGATTTTTTAATTTTTTGAGGGTGGTCACGAATTAAAGTCCTTTTCGTTCTAGGACGCATATTTAAGGAGATATGGACAAAAGAAGTTTTTCATATAAAAATTTAAATTTTTCTAGGTTTTGGGTGGATTTTTCAATTTTTTGAGGGTGGTCACGAATTAAAGTCCTTTTCGCTCTAGGACGCATATTTAAGGAGATATGGGCAAAAGAAGTTTTTCATATAAAAATTTCAATTTTTTTAGGTTTTGGGTGGATTTTTCAATTTTTTGAGGGTGGTCACGAATTAAAGTTCTTTTCGCTCTAGGACGCATATTTAAGGAGATATGGGCAAAAGAAGTTTTTCATATAAAAATTTCAATTTTTTTAGGTTTTGGGTGGATTTTTCAATTTTTTTGAGGTGGTCACGAATTAAAGTCCTTTTCGCTCTAGGACGCTTAGTTTAGGAGATATGGGCAAAAGAAGTTTTTCATATAAAAATTTCAATTTTTTTAGGTTTTGGGTGGATTTTTCAATTTTTTGAGGGTGGTCACGAATTAAAGTTCTTTTCGCTCTAGGACGCATATTTAAGGAGATATAGCCAAAAGAAGTTTTTCATATAAAAATTTCAATTTTTTTAGGTTTTGGGTGGATTTTTCAATTGTTTGAGGGTGGTCACGAATTAAAGTCCTTTTCGCTCTAGGACGCATATTTAAGGAGATATAGCCAAAAGAAGTTTTTCATATAAAAATTTCAATTTTTTAGGTTTTGGGTGGATTTTTCAATTTTTTTAGGGTGGTCACGAATTAAAGTCCTTTTCGCTCTAGGACGCATATTTAAGGAGATATGGGCAAAAGAAGTTTTTCATATAAAAATTTAAATTTTTTTAGGTTTTGAGTGGATTTTTCAATTTTTTTGGGGTGGTCACGAATTAAAGTCCTTTTCGCTCTATGACGCATATTTAAGGAGATATGGCCAAAAGAAGTTTTTCATAAAAAAATTTCAATTTTTTTAGGTTTTGGGTGGATTTTTTAATTTTTTGAGGGTTGTCACGAATTAAAGTCCTTTTCGCTCTAGGACGCATATTTGAGGAGATATGGGCAAAAGAAGTTTTTCATATAAAAATTTCAATTTTTTTAGGTTTTGGGTGGATTTTTTAATTTTTTGAGGTGGTCACGAATTAAAGTCCTTTTCGCTCTAGGACGCATATTTAAGGAGATATGGACAAAAGAAGTTTTTCATATAAAAATTTAAATTTTTCTAGGTTTTGGGTGGATTTTTCAATTTTTTGAGGGTGGTCACGAATTAAAGTCCTTTTCGCTCTAGGACGCATATTTAAGGAGATATAGCCAAAAGAAGTTTTTCATATAAAAATTTCAATTTTTTTAGGTTTTGGGTGGATTTTTCAATTTTTTGAGGGTGGTCACGAATTAAAGTCCTTTTCGCTCCAGGACGCATATTTAAGGAGATATGGGCAAAAGAAGTTTTTCATATAAAAATTTCAATTTTTTTCAATTTTTTGAGGGTGGTCACGAATTAAAGTCCTTTTCGCTCTAGGACGCATATTTAAGGAGATATGGACAAAAGAAGTTTTTCATATAAAAATTTCAATTTTTTGAGGTTTTGGGTGGATTTTTCATTTTTTTGAGTGTGGTCACGAATTAAAGTCCTTTTCGCTCTAGGACGCATATTTAAGGAGATATGGGCAAAAGAAGTTTTTCATATAAAAATTTAAATTTTTCTAGGTTTTGGGTGGATTTTTCAATTTTTTGAGGGTGGTCACGAATTAAAGTCCTTTTCGCTCTAGGACGCATATTTAAGGAGATATAGCCAAAAGAAGTTTTTCATATAAAAATTTCAATTTTTTTAGGTTTTGGGTGGATTTTTCAATTTTTTGAGGGTGGTCACGAATTATCGTCCTTTTCGCTCTAGCACGCATATTTAAGGAGATATGGGCAAAAGAAGTTTTTCATATAAAAATTTCAATTTTTTTAGGTTTTGGGTGAATTTTTCAATTTTTTTGGGGTGGTCACGAAATAAAGTCCTTTTCGCTCTAGGACGCATAGTTTAGGAGATATGGGCAAAAGAAGTTTTTCATATAAAAATTTCAATTTTTTTAGGTTTTGGGTGGATTTTTCAATTTTTTGAGGGTGGTCACGAAATAAAGTCCTTTTCGCTCTAGGACGCATAGTTTAGGAGATATGGGCAAAAGAAGTTTTTCATATAAAAATTTCAATTTTTTTAGGTTTTGGGTGGATTTTTCAATTTTTTGAGGGTGGTCACGATTAAAGACCTTTTCGGGTTTTTGAATTTTTTGAGGGTGGTCACGAATTAAAGTCCCTTTCGCTCTAGGACGCATATTTAAGGAGATATGGGCAAAAGAAGTTTTTCATATAAAAATTTCAATGCTTTTAGGTTTTGGGTGGATTTTTCAATTTTTTTAGGGTGGTCACGAATTAAAGTCCTTTTCGCTCTAGGACGAATATTTAAAGAGATATTGGCAAAAGAAGTTTTTCATATAAAAATTTCAATTTTTTTAGGTTTTGGGTGGATTTTTTAATTTTTTGAGGGTGGTCACGAATTAAAGTCCTTTTCGTTCTAGGACGCATATTTAAGGAGATATGGACAAAAGAAGTTTTTCATATAAAAATTTAAATTTTTCTAGGTTTTGGGTGGATTTTTCAATTTTTTGAGGGTGGTCACGAATTAAAGTCCTTTTCGCTCTAGGACGCATATTTAAGGAGATATGGGCAAAAGAAGTTTTTCATATAAAAATTTCAATTTTTTTAGGTTTTGGGTGGATTTTTCAATTTTTTGAGGGTGGTCACGAATTAAAGTTCTTTTCGCTCTAGGACGCATATTTAAGGAGATATGGGCAAAAGAAGTTTTTCATATAAAAATTTCAATTTTTTTAGGTTTTGGGTGGATTTTTCAATTTTTTTGGGGTGGTCACGAATTAAAGTCCTTTTCGCTCTAGGACGCTTAGTTTAGGAGATATGGGCAAAAGAAGTTTTTCATATAAAAATTTCAATTTTTTTAGGTTTTGGGTGGATTTTTCAATTTTTTGAGGGTGGTCACGAATTAAAGTTCTTTTCGCTCTAGGACGCATATTTAAGGAGATATAGCCAAAAGAAGTTTTTCATATAAAAATTTCAATTTTTTTAGGTTTTGGGTGGATTTTTCAATTGTTTGAGGGTGGTCACGAATTAAAGTCCTTTTCGCTCTAGGACGCATATTTAAGGAGATATAGCCAAAAGAAGTTTTTCATATAAAAATTTCAATTTTTTAGGTTTTGGGTGGATTTTTCAATTTTTTTAGGGTGGTCACGAATTAAAGTCCTTTTCGCTCTAGGACGCATATTTAAGGAGATATGGGCAAAAGAAGTTTTTCATATAAAAATTTAAATTTTTTTAGGTTTTGAGTGGATTTTTCAATTTTTTTGGGGTGGTCACGAATTAAAGTCCTTTTCGCTCTATGACGCATATTTAAGGAGATATGGCCAAAAGAAGTTTTTCATATAAAAATATCAATTTTTTTAGGTTTTGGGTGGATTTTTTAATTTTTTGAGGGTTGTCACGAATTAAAGTCCTTTTCGCTCTAGGACGCATATTTGAGGAGATATGGGCAAAAGAAGTTTTTCATATAAAAATTTCAATTTTTTTAGGTTTTGGGTGGATTTTTTAATTTTTTGAGGTGGTCACGAATTAAAGTCCTTTTCGCTCTAGGACGCATATTTAAGGAGATATGGACAAAAGAAGTTTTTCATATAAAAATTTAAATTTTTCTAGGTTTTGGGTGGATTTTTCAATTTTTTGAGGGTGGTCACGAATTAAAGTCCTTTTCGCTCTAGGACGCATATTTAAGGAGATATAGCCAAAAGAAGTTTTTCATATAAAAATTTCAATTTTTTTAGGTTTTGGGTGGATTTTTCAATTTTTTGAGGGTGGTCACGAATTAAAGTCCTTTTCGCTCCAGGACGCATATTTAAGGAGATATGGGCAAAAGAAGTTTTTCATATAAAAATTTCAATTTTTTTCAATTTTTTGAGGGTGGTCACGAATTAAAGTCCTTTTCGCTCTAGGACGCATATTTAAGGAGATATGGACAAAAGAAGTTTTTCATATAAAAATTTCAATTTTTTGAGGTTTTGGGTGGATTTTTCATTTTTTTGAGTGTGGTCACGAATTAAAGTCCTTTTCGCTCTAGGACGCATATTTAAGGAGATATGGGCAAAAGAAGTTTTTCATATAAAAATTTAAATTTTTCTAGGTTTTGGGTGGATTTTTCAATTTTTTGAGGGTGGTCACGAATTAAAGTCCTTTTCGCTCTAGGACGCATATTTAAGGAGATATAGCCAAAAGAAGTTTTTCATATAAAAATTTCAATTTTTTTAGGTTTTGGGTGGATTTTTCAATTTTTTGAGGGTGGTCACGAATTATCGTCCTTTTCGCTCTAGCACGCATATTTAAGGAGATATGGGCAAAAGAAGTTTTTCATATAAAAAATTTCAATTTTTTGAGGTTTTGAGTGGATTTTTCAATTTTTTGGGGGTGGTCACGAATTAAAGTCCTTTTCGCTCTAGGAAGCATATTTAAGGAGATATGGGCAAAAGAAGTTTTTCATATAAAAATTTCAATTTTTTTAGGTTTTGGGTGAATTTTTCAATTTTTTTGGGGTGGTCACGAAATAAAGTCCTTTTCGCTCTAGGACGCATAGTTTAGGAGATATGGGCAAAAGAAGTTTTTCATATAAAAATTTCAATTTTTTTAGGTTTTGGGTGGATTTTTCAATTTTTTGAGGGTGGTCACGAAATAAAGTCCTTTTCGCTCTAGGACGCATAGTTTAGGAGATATGGGCAAAAGAAGTTTTTCATATAAAAATTTCAATTTTTTTAGGTTTTGGGTGGATTTTTCAATTTTTTGAGGGTGGTCACGATTAAAGACCTTTTCGGGTTTTTGAATTTTTTGAGGGTGGTCACGAATTAAAGTCCCTTTCGCTCTAGGACGCATATTTAAGGAGATATGGGCAAAAGAAGTTTTTCATATAAAAATTTCAATGCTTTTAGGTTTTGGGTGGATTTTTCAATTTTTTTAGGGTGGTCACGAATTAAAGTCCTTTTCGCTCTAGGACGAATATTTAAAGAGATATTGGCAAAAGAAGTTTTTCATATAAAAATTTCAATTTTTTTAGGTTTTGGGTGGATTTTTTAATTTTTTGAGGGTGGTCACGAATTAAAGTCCTTTTCGTTCTAGGACGCATATTTAAGGAGATATGGACAAAAGAAGTTTTTCATATAAAAATTTAAATTTTTCTAGGTTTTGGGTGGATTTTTCAATTTTTTGAGGGTGGTCACGAATTAAAGTCCTTTTCGCTCTAGGACGCATATTTAAGGAGATATGGGCAAAAGAAGTTTTTCATATAAAAATTTCAATTTTTTTAGGTTTTGGGTGGATTTTTCAATTTTTTGAGGGTGGTCACGAATTAAAGTTCTTTTCGCTCTAGGACGCATATTTAAGGAGATATGGGCAAAAGAAGTTTTTCATATAAAAATTTCAATTTTTTTAGGTTTTGGGTGGATTTTTCAATTTTTTTGGGGTGGTCACGAATTAAAGTCCTTTTCGCTCTAGGACGCTTAGTTTAGGAGATATGGGCAAAAGAAGTTTTTCATATAAAAATTTCAATTTTTTTAGGTTTTGGGTGGATTTTTCAATTTTTTGAGGGTGGTCACGAATTAAAGTTCTTTTCGCTCTAGGACGCATATTTAAGGAGATATAGCCAAAAGAAGTTTTTCATATAAAAATTTCAATTTTTTTAGGTTTTGGGTGGATTTTTCAATTGTTTGAGGGTGGTCACGAATTAAAGTCCTTTTCGCTCTAGGACGCATATTTAAGGAGATATAGCCAAAAGAAGTTTTTCATATAAAAATTTCAATTTTTTAGGTTTTGGGTGGATTTTTCAATTTTTTTAGGGTGGTCACGAATTAAAGTCCTTTTCGCTCTAGGACGCATATTTAAGGAGATATGGGCAAAAGAAGTTTTTCATATAAAAATTTAAATTTTTTTAGGTTTTGAGTGGATTTTTCAATTTTTTTGGGGTGGTCACGAATTAAAGTCCTTTTCGCTCTATGACGCATATTTAAGGAGATATGGCCAAAAGAAGTTTTTCATATAAAAATTTCAATTTTTTTAGGTTTTGGGTGGATTTTTTAATTTTTTGAGGGTTGTCACGAATTAAAGTCCTTTTCGCTCTAGGACGCATATTTGAGGAGATATGGGCAAAAGAAGTTTTTCATATAAAAATTTCAATTTTTTTAGGTTTTGGGTGGATTTTTTAATTTTTTGAGGTGGTCACGAATTAAAGTCCTTTTCGCTCTAGGACGCATATTTAAGGAGATATGGACAAAAGAAGTTTTTCATATAAAAATTTAAATTTTTCTAGGTTTTGGGTGGATTTTTCAATTTTTTGAGGGTGGTCACGAATTAAAGTCCTTTTCGCTCTAGGACGCATATTTAAGGAGATATAGCCAAAAGAAGTTTTTCATATAAAAATTTCAATTTTTTTAGGTTTTGGGTGGATTTTTCAATTTTTTGAGGGTGGTCACGAATTAAAGTCCTTTTCGCTCCAGGACGCATATTTAAGGAGATATGGGCAAAAGAAGTTTTTCATATAAAAATTTCAATTTTTTTCAATTTTTTGAGGGTGGTCACGAATTAAAGTCCTTTTCGCTCTAGGACGCATATTTAAGGAGATATGGACAAAAGAAGTTTTTCATATAAAAATTTCAATTTTTTGAGGTTTTGGGTGGATTTTTCATTTTTTTGAGTGTGGTCACGAATTAAAGTCCTTTTCGCTCTAGGACGCATATTTAAGGAGATATGGGCAAAAGAAGTTTTTCATATAAAAATTTAAATTTTTCTAGGTTTTGGGTGGATTTTTCAATTTTTTGAGGGTGGTCACGAATTAAAGTCCTTTTCGCTCTAGGACGCATATTTAAGGAGATATAGCCAAAAGAAGTTTTTCATATAAAAATTTCAATTTTTTTAGGTTTTGGGTGGATTTTTCAATTTTTTGAGGGTGGTCACGAATTATCGTCCTTTTCGCTCTAGCACGCATATTTAAGGAGATATGGGCAAAAGAAGTTTTTCATATAAAAAATTTCAATTTTTTGAGGTTTTGAGTGGATTTTTCAATTTTTTGGGGGTGGTCACGAATTAAAGTCCTTTTCGCTCTAGGAAGCATATTTAAGGAGATATGGGCAAAAGAAGTTTTTCATATAAAAATTTCAATTTTTTTAGGTTTTGGGTGAATTTTTCAATTTTTTTGGGGTGGTCACGAAATAAAGTCCTTTTCGCTCTAGGACGCATAGTTTAGGAGATATGGGCAAAAGAAGTTTTTCATATAAAAATTTCAATTTTTTTAGGTTTTGGGTGGATTTTTCAATTTTTTGAGGGTGGTCACGAAATAAAGTCCTTTTCGCTCTAGGACGCATAGTTTAGGAGATATGGGCAAAAGAAGTTTTTCATATAAAAATTTCAATTTTTTTAGGTTTTGGGTGGATTTTTCAATTTTTTGAAGGTGGTCACGATTAAAGACCTTTTCGGGTTTTTGAATTTTTTGAGGGTGGTCACGAATTAAAGTCCCTTTCGCTCTAGGACGCATATTTAAGGAGATATGGGCAAAAGAAGTTTTTCATATAAAAATTTCAATGCTTTTAGGTTTTGGGTGGATTTTTCAATTTTTTTAGGGTGGTCACGAATTAAAGTCCTTTTCGCTCTAGGACGAATATTTAAAGAGATATTGGCAAAAGAAGTTTTTCATATAAAAATTTCAATTTTTTTAGGTTTTGGGTGGATTTTTTAATTTTTTGAGGGTGGTCACGAATTAAAGTCCTTTTCGTTCTAGGACGCATATTTAAGGAGATATGGACAAAAGAAGTTTTTCATATAAAAATTTAAATTTTTCTAGGTTTTGGGTGGATTTTTCAATTTTTTGAGGGTGGTCACGAATTAAAGTCCTTTTCGCTCTAGGACGCATATTTAAGGAGATATGGGCAAAAGAAGTTTTTCATATAAAAATTTCAATTTTTTTAGGTTTTGGGTGGATTTTTCAATTTTTTGAGGGTGGTCACGAATTAAAGTTCTTTTCGCTCTAGGACGCATATTTAAGGAGATATGGGCAAAAGAAGTTTTTCATATAAAAATTTCAATTTTTTTAGGTTTTGGGTGGATTTTTCAATTTTTTTGGGGTGGTCACGAATTAAAGTCCTTTTCGCTCTAGGACGCTTAGTTTAGGAGATATGGGCAAAAGAAGTTTTTCATATAAAAATTTCAATTTTTTTAGGTTTTGGGTGGATTTTTCAATTTTTTGAGGGTGGTCACGAATTAAAGTTCTTTTCGCTCTAGGACGCATATTTAAGGAGATATAGCCAAAAGAAGTTTTTCATATAAAAATTTCCATTTTTTTTAAGTTTTGGGTGGATTTTTCAATTGTTTGAGGGTGGTCACGAATTAAAGTCCTTTTCGCTCTAGGACGCATATTTAAGGAGATATAGCCAAAAGAAGTTTTTCATATAAAAATTTCAATTTTTTAGGTTTTGGGTGGATTTTTCAATTTTTTTAGGGTGGTCACGAATTAAAGTCCTTTTCGCTCTAGGACGCATATTTAAGGAGATATGGGCAAAAGAAGTTTTTCATATAAAAATTTAAATTTTTTTAGGTTTTGAGTGGATTTTTCAATTTTTTTGGGGTGGTCACGAATTAAAGTCCTTTTCGCTCTATGACGCATATTTAAGGAGATATGGCCAAAAGAAGTTTTTCATATAAAAATTTCAATTTTTTTAGGTTTTGGGTGGATTTTTTAATTTTTTGAGGTGGTCACGAATTAAAGTCCTTTTCGCTCTAGGACGCATATTTAAGGAGATATGGACAAAAGAAGTTTTTCATATAAAAATTAAAATTTTTCTAGGTTTTGGGTGGATTTTTCAATTTTTTGAGGGTGGTCACGAATTAAAGTCCTTTTCGCTCTAGGACGCATATTTAAGGAGATATAGCCAAAAGAAGTTTTTCATATAAAAATTTCAATTTTTTTAGGTTTTGGGTGGATTTTTCAATTTTTTGAGGGTGGTCACGAATTAAAGTCCTTTTCGCTCCAGGACGCATATTTAAGGAGATATGGGCAAAAGAAGTTTTTCATATAAAAATTTCAATTTTTTTCAATTTTTTGAGGGTGGTCACGAATTAAAGTCCTTTTCGCTCTAGGACGCATATTTAAGGAGATATGGACAAAAGAAGTTTTTCATATAAAAATTTCAATTTTTTGAGGTTTTGGGTGGATTTTTCATTTTTTTGAGTGTGGTCACGAATTAAAGTCCTTTTCGCTCTAGGACGCATATTTAAGGAGATATGGGCAAAAGAAGTTTTTCATATAAAAATTTAAATTTTTCTAGGTTTTGGGTGGATTTTTCAATTTTTTGAGGGTGGTCACGAATTAAAGTCCTTTTCGCTCTAGGACGCATATTTAAGGAGATATAGCCAAAAGAAGTTTTTCATATAAAAATTTCAATTTTTTTAGGTTTTGGGTGGATTTTTCAATTTTTTGAGGGTGGTCACGAATTATCGTCCTTTTCGCTCTAGCACGCATATTTAAGGAGATATGGGCAAAAGAAGTTTTTCATATAAAAAATTTCAATTTTTTGAGGTTTTGAGTGGATTTTTCAATTTTTTGGGGGTGGTCACGAATTAAAGTCCTTTTCGCTCTAGGAAGCATATTTAAGGAGATATGGGCAAAAGAAGTTTTTCATATAAAAATTTCAATTTTTTTAGGTTTTGGGTGAATTTTTCAATTTTTTTGGGGTGGTCACGAAATAAAGTCCTTTTCGCTCTAGGACGCATAGTTTAGGAGATATGGGCAAAAGAAGTTTTTCATATAAAAATTTCAATTTTTTTAGGTTTTGGGTGGATTTTTCAATTTTTTGAGGGTGGTCACGAAATAAAGTCCTTTTCGCTCTAGGACGCATAGTTTAGGAGATATGGGCAAAAGAAGTTTTTCATATAAAAATTTCAATTTTTTTAGGTTTTGGGTGGATTTTTCAATTTTTTGAGGGTGGTCACGATTAAAGACCTTTTCGGGTTTTTGAATTTTTTGAGGGTGGTCACGAATTAAAGTCCCTTTCGCTCTAGGACGCATATTTAAGGAGATATGGGCAAAAGAAGTTTTTCATATAAAAATTTCAATGCTTTTAGGTTTTGGGTGGATTTTTCAATTTTTTTAGGGTGGTCACGAATTAAAGTCCTTTTCGCTCTAGGACGAATATTTAAAGAGATATTGGCAAAAGAAGTTTTTCATATAAAAATTTCAATTTTTTTAGGTTTTGGGTGGATTTTTTAATTTTTTGAGGGTGGTCACGAATTAAAGTCCTTTTCGTTCTAGGACGCATATTTAAGGAGATATGGACAAAAGAAGTTTTTCATATAAAAATTTAAATTTTTCTAGGTTTTGGGTGGATTTTTCAATTTTTTGAGGGTGGTCACGAATTAAAGTCCTTTTCGCTCTAGGACGCATATTTAAGGAGATATGGGCAAAAGAAGTTTTTCATATAAAAATTTCAATTTTTTTAGGTTTTGGGTGGATTTTTCAATTTTTTGAGGGTGGTCACGAATTAAAGTTCTTTTCGCTCTAGGACGCATATTTAAGGAGATATGGGGAAAAGAAGTTTCTCATATAAAAATTTCAATTTTTTTAGGTTTTGGGTGGATTTTTCAATTTTTTTGGGGTGGTCACGAATTAAAGTCCTTTTCGCTCTAGGACGCTTAGTTTAGGAGATATGGGCAAAAGAAGTTTTTCATATAAAAATTTCAATTTTTTTAGGTTTTGGGTGGATTTTTCAATTTTTTGAGGGTGGTCACGAATTAAAGTTCTTTTCGCTCTAGGACGCATATTTAAGGAGATATAGCCAAAAGAAGTTTTTCATATAAAAATTTCAATTTTTTTAGGTTTTGGGTGGATTTTTCAATTGTTTGAGGGTGGTCACGAATTAAAGTCCTTTTCGCTCTAGGACGCATATTTAAGGAGATATAGCCAAAAGAAGTTTTTCATATAAAAATTTCAATTTTTTAGGTTTTGGGTGGATTTTTCAATTTTTTTAGGGTGGTCACGAATTAAAGTCCTTTTCGCTCTAGGACGCATATTTAAGGAGATATGGGCAAAAGAAGTTTTTCATATAAAAATTTAAATTTTTTTAGGTTTTGAGTGGATTTTTCAATTTTTTTGGGGTGGTCACGAATTAAAGTCCTTTTCGCTCTATGACGCATATTTAAGGAGATATGGCCAAAAGAAGTTTTTCATATAAAAATTTCAATTTTTTTAGGTTTTGGGTGGATTTTTTAATTTTTTGAGGGTTGTCACGAATTAAAGTCCTTTTCGCTCTAGGACGCATATTTGAGGAGATATGGGCAAAAGAAGTTTTTCATATAAAAATTTCAATTTTTTTAGGTTTTGGGTGGATTTTTTAATTTTTTGAGGTGGTCACGAATTAAAGTCCTTTTCGCTCTAGGACGCATATTTAAGGAGATATGGACAAAAGAAGTTTTTCATATAAAAATTTAAATTTTTCTAGGTTTTGGGTGGATTTTTCAATTTTTTGAGGGTGGTCACGAATTAAAGTCCTTTTCGCTCTAGGACGCATATTTAAGGAGATATAGCCAAAAGAAGTTTTTCATATAAAAATTTCAATTTTTTTAGGTTTTGGGTGGATTTTTCAATTTTTTGAGGGTGGTCACGAATTATCGTCCTTTTCGCTCTAGCACGCATATTTAAGGAGATATGGGCAAAAGAAGTTTTTCATATAAAAAATTTCAATTTTTTGAGGTTTTGAGTGGATTTTTCAATTTTTTGGGGGTGGTCACGAATTAAAGTCCTTTTCGCTCTAGGAAGCATATTTAAGGAGATATGGGCAAAAGAAGTTTTTCATATAAAAATTTCAATTTTTTTAGGTTTTGGGTGAATTTTTCAATTTTTTTGGGGTGGTCACGAAATAAAGTCCTTTTCGCTCTAGGACGCATAGTTTAGGAGATATGGGCAAAAGAAGTTTTTCATATAAAAATTTAAATTTTTTTAGGTTTTGAGTGGATTTTTCAATTTTTTTAGGGTGGTCACGAATTAAAGTCCTTTTCGCTCTAGGACGCATATTTAAGGAGATATGGGCAAAAGAAGTTTTTCATATAAAAATTTAAATTTTTTTAGGTTTTGAGTGGATTTTTCAATTTTTTTGGGGTGGTCACGAATTAAAGTCCTTTTCGCTCTATGACGCATATTTAAGGAGATATGGCCAAAAGAAGTTTTTCATATAAAAATTTCAATTTTTTTAGGTTTTGGGTGGATTTTTTAATTTTTTGAGGGTTGTCACGAATTAAAGTCCTTTTCGCTCTAGGACGCATAT
This sequence comes from Haematobia irritans, assembly GCF_050003625.1. Lineage (NCBI taxonomy): Eukaryota > Metazoa > Arthropoda > Insecta > Diptera > Muscidae > Haematobia > Haematobia irritans. Next base: position 72,784,586 of record NC_134399.1, on the reverse strand, counting down.
TTGAGGAGATATGGGCAAAAGAAGTTTTTCATATAAAAATTTCAATTTTTTTAGGTTTTGGGTGGATTTTTTAATTTTTTGAGGTGGTCACGAATTAAAGTCCTTTTCGCTCTAGGACGCATATTTAAGGAGATATGGACAAAAGAAGTTTTTCATATAAAAATTTAAATTTTTCTAGGTTTTGGGTGGATTTTTCAATTTTTTGAGAGTGGTCACGAATTAAAGTCCTTTTCGCTCTAGGACGCATATTTAAGGAGATATAGCCAAAAGAAGTTTTTCATATAAAAATTTCAATTTTTTTAGGTTTTGGGTGGATTTTTCAATTTTTTGAGGGTGGTCACGAATTAAAGTCCTTTTCGCTCCAGGACGCATATTTAAGGAGATATGGGCAAAAGAAGTTTTTCATATAAAAATTTCAATTTTTTTCAATTTTTTGAGGGTGGTCACGAATTAAAGTCCTTTTCGCTCTAGGACGCATATTTAAGGAGATATGGACAAAAGAAGTTTTTCATATAAAAATTTCAATTTTTTGAGGTTTTGGGTGGATTTTTCATTTTTTTGAGTGTGGTCACGAATTAAAGTCCTTTTCGCTCTAGGACGCATATTTAAGGAGATATGGGCAAAAGAAGTTTTTCATATAAAAATTTAAATTTTTCTAGGTTTTGGGTGGATTTTTCAATTTTTTGAGGGTGGTCACGAATTAAAGTCCTTTTCGCTCTAGGACGCATATTTAAGGAGATATAGCCAAAAGAAGTTTTTCATATAAAAATTTCAATTTTTTTAGGTTTTGGGTGGATTTTTCAATTTTTTGAGGGTGGTCACGAATTATCGTCCTTTTCGCTCTAGCACGCATATTTAAGGAGATATGGGCAAAAGAAGTTTTTCATATAAAAAATTTCAATTTTTTGAGGTTTTGAGTGGATTTTTCAATTTTTTGGGGGTGGTCACGAATTAAAGTCCTTTTCGCTCTAGGAAGCATATTTAAGGAGATATGGGCAAAAGAAGTTTTTCATATAAAAATTTCAATTTTTTTAGGTTTTGGGTGAATTTTTCAATTTTTTTGGGGTGGTCACGAAATAAAGTCCTTTTCGCTCTAGGACGCATAGTTTAGGAGATATGGGCAAAAGAAGTTTTTCATATAAAAATTTCAATTTTTTTAGGTTTTGGGTGGATTTTTCAATTTTTTGAGGGTGGTCACGAAATAAAGTCCTTTTCGCTCTAGGACGCATAGTTTAGGAGATATGGGCAAAAGAAGTTTTTCATATAAAAATTTCAATTTTTTTAGGTTTTGGGTGGATTTTTCAATTTTTTGAGGGTGGTCACGATTAAAGTCCTTTTCGCTCTAGGACGCATATTTAAGGTGATATGGGCAAAAGAATTTTTTCATATAAAAATTTAAATTTTTTTAGGTTTTGAGTGGACTTTTCAATTTTTTGAGGGTGGTCATGAATTAAAGTCCTTTTCGCTCTAGGACGCATATTTAAGGAGATATGGGCAAAAGAAATTTTTCATATAAAAATTTCAATTTTTTTAGGTTTTGGGTGAATTTTTCAATTTTTTTGGGGTGGTCACGAAATAAAGTCCTTTTCGCTCTAGGACGCATAGTTTAGGAGATATGGGCAAAAGAAGTTTTTCATATAAAAATTTCAATGTTTTTAGGTTTTGGGTGGATTTTTCAATTTTTTTAGGGTGGTCACGAATTAAAGTCCTTTTCGCTCTAGGACGAATATTTAAAGAGATATTGGCAAAAGAAGTTTTTCATATAAAAATTTCAATTTTTTTAGGTTTTGGGTGGATTTTTTAATTTTTTGAGGGTGGTCACGAATTAAAGTCCTTTTCGCTCTAGGACGCATATTTAAGGAGATATGGGCAAAAGAAGTTTTTCATATAAAAATTTCAATTTATTTAGGTTTTGGGTGGATTTTTCAATTTTTTGAGGGTGGTCACGAATTATCGTCCTTTTCGCTCTAGCACGCATATTTAAGGAGATATGGGCAAAAGAAGTTTTTCATATAAAAATTTCAATGTTTTTAGGTTTTGGGTGGATTTTTCAATTTTTTTAGGGTGGTCACGAATTAAAGTCCTTTTCGCTCTAGGACGAATATTTAAAGAGATATTGGCAAAAGAAGTTTTTCATATAAAAATTTCAATTTTTTTAGGTTTTGGGTGGATTTTTTAATTTTTTGAGGGTGGTCACGAATTAAAGTCCTTTTCGCTCTAGGACGCATATTTAAGGAGATATGGGCAAAAGAAGTTTTTCATATAAAAATTTCAATTTTTTTAGGTTTTGGGTGGATTTTTCAATTTTTTGAGGGTGGTCACGAATTATCGTCCTTTTCGCTCTAGCACGCATATTTAAGGAGATATGGGCAAAAGAAGTTTTTCATATAAAAAATTTCAATTTTTTGAGGTTTTGAGTGGATTTTTCAATTTTTTGGGGGTGGTCACGAATTAAAGTCCTTTTCGCTCTAGGAAGCATATTTAAGGAGATATGGGCAAAATAAGTTTTTCATATAAAAAATTTCAATTTTTTGAGGTTTTGAGTGGATTTTTCAATTTTTTGGGGGTGGTCACGAATTAAAGTCCTTTTCGCTCTAGGAAGCATATTTAAGGAGATATGGGCAAAAGAAGTTTTTCATATAAAAAATTTCAATTTTTTGAGGTTTTGAGTGGATTTTTCAATTTTTTGGGGGTGGTCACGAATTAAAGTCCTTTTCGCTCTAGGACGCATATTTAAGGAGATATGGGCAAAAGAAGTTTTTCATATAAAAATTTAAATTTTTTTAGGTTTTGGGTGGACTTTTGAATTTTTTGAGGGTGGTCACGAATTAAAGTCCTTTTCGCTCTAGGGCGCATATTTAAGGAGATAATGGCAAAAGAAGTTTTTCATATAAAAATTTCAATTTTTTTAAGTTTTAGGTGGATTTTTCAATTTTTTGAGGGTGGTCACGAATTAAAGTCCTTTTCGCTCTAGGACGCATATTTAAGGAGATATGGGCAAAAGAAGTTTTTCATATAAAAATTTCAATTTTTTTAGGTTTTGGGTGGATTTTTCAATTTTTTGAGGGTGGTCACGAATTATCGTCCTTTTCGCTCTAGCACGCATATTTAAGGAGATATGGGCAAAAGAAGTTTTTCATATAAAAAATTTCAATTTTTTGAGGTTTTGAGTGGATTTTTCAATTTTTCGGGGGTGGTCACGAATTAAAGTCCTTTTCGCTCTAGGAAGCATATTTAAGGAGATATGGGCAAAAGAAGTTTTTCATATAAAAATTTCAATTTTTTTAGGTTTTGGGTGAATTTTTCAATTTTTTTGGGGTGGTCACGAAATAAAGTCCTTTTCGCTCTAGGACGCATAGTTTAGGAGATATGGGCAAAAGAAGTTTTTCATATAAAAATTTCAATTTTTTTAGGTTTTGGGTGGATTTTTCAATTTTTGGAGGGTGGTCACGAAATAAAGTCCTTTTCGCTCTAGGGCGCATAGTTTAGGAGATATGGGCAAAAGAAGTTTTTCATATAAAAATTTAAATTTTTTTAGGTTTTGGGTGGATTTTTCAATTTTTTGAGGGTGGTCACGAATTATCGTCCTTTTCGCTCTAGCACGCATATTTAAAGAGATATTGGCAAAAGAAGTTTTTCATATAAAAATTTCAATTTTTTTAGGTTTTGGGTGGATTTTTTAATTTTTTGAGGGTGGTCACGAATTAAAGTCCTTTTCGTTCTAGGACGCATATTTAAGGAGATATGGACAAAAGAAGTTTTTCATATAAAAATTTAAATTTTTCTAGGTTTTGGGTGGATTTTTCAATTTTTTGAGGGTGGTCACGAATTAAAGTCCTTTTCGCTCTAGGACGCATATTTAAGGAGATATGGGCAAAAGAAGTTTTTCATATAAAAATTTCAATTTTTTTAGGTTTTGGGTGGATTTTTCAATTTTTTGAGGGTGGTCACGAATTAAAGTTCTTTTCGCTCTAGGACGCATATTTAAGGAGATATGGGCAAAAGAAGTTTTTCATATAAAAATTTCAATTTTTTTAGGTTTTGGGTGGATTTTTCAATTTTTTTGGGGTGGTCACGAATTAAAGTCCTTTTCGCTCTAGGACGCTTAGTTTAGGAGATATGGGCAAAAGAAGTTTTTCATATAAAAATTTCAATTTTTTTAGGTTTTGGGTGGATTTTTCAATTTTTTGAGGGTGGTCACGAATTAAAGTTCTTTTCGCTCTAGGACGCATATTTAAGGAGATATAGCCAAAAGAAGTTTTTCATATAAAAATTTCAATTTTTTTAGGTTTTGGGTGGATTTTTCAATTGTTTGAGGGTGGTCACGAATTAAAGTCCTTTTCGCTCTAGGACGCATATTTAAGGAGATATGGGCAAAAGAAGTTTTTCATATAAAAATTTCAATTTTTTTAGGTTTTGGGTGGATTTTTCAATTTTTTGAGGGTGGTCACGAAATAAAGTCCTTTTCGCTCTAGGACGCATAGTTTAGGAGATATGGGCAAAAGAAGTTTTTCATATAAAAATTTCAATTTTTTTAGGTTTTGGGTGGATTTTTCAATTTTTTGAGGGTGGTCACGATTAAAGACCTTTTCGCTCTAGGACGCATATTTAAGGAGATATGGGCAAAAGAAGTTTTTCATATAAAAATTTAAATTTTTTTAGGTTTTGAGTGGACTTTTCAATTTTTTGAGGGTGGTCATGAATTAAAGTTCTTTTCGCTCTAGGACGCATATTTAAGGAGATATGGGCAAAAGAAGTTTTTCATATAAAAATTTCAATTTTTTTAGGTTTTGGGTGGGTTTTTGAATTTTTTGAGGGTGGTCACGAATTAAAGTCCCTTTCTCTCTAGGACGCATATTTAAGGAGATATGGGCAAAAGAAGTTTTTCATATAAAAATTTCAATGTTTTTAGGTTTTGGGTGGATTTTTCAATTTTTTTAGGGTGGTCACGAATTAAAGTCCTTTTCGCTCTAGGACGAATATTTAAAGAGATATTGGCAAAAGAAGTTTTTCATATAAAAATTTCAATTTTTTTAGGTTTTGGGTGGATTTTTTAATTTTTTGAGGGTGGTCACGAATTAAAGTCCTTTTCGTTCTAGGACGCATATTTAAGGAGATATGGACAAAAGAAGTTTTTCATATAAAAATTTAAATTTTTCTAGGTTTTGGGTGGATTTTTCAATTTTTTGAGGGTGGTCACGAATTAAAGTCCTTTTCGCTCTAGGACGCATATTTAAGGAGATATGGGCAAAAGAAGTTTTTCATATAAAAATTTCAATTTTTTTAGGTTTTGGGTGGATTTTTCAATTTTTTGAGGGTGGTCACGAATTAAAGTTCTTTTCGCTCTAGGACGCATATTTAAGGAGATATGGGCAAAAGAAGTTTTTCATATAAAAATTTCAATTTTTTTAGGTTTTGGGTGGATTTTTCAATTTTTTTGGGGTGGTCACGAATTAAAGTCCTTTTCGCTCTAGGACGCTTAGTTTAGGAGATATGGGCAAAAGAAGTTTTTCATATAAAAATTTCAATTTTTTTAGGTTTTGGGTGGATTTTTCAATTTTTTGAGGGTGGTCACGAATTAAAGTTCTTTTCGCTCTAGGACGCATATTTAAGGAGATATAGCCAAAAGAAGTTTTTCATATAAAAATTTCAATTTTTTTAGGTTTTGGGTGGATTTTTCAATTGTTTGAGGGTGGTCACGAATTAAAGTCCTTTTCGCTCTAGGACGCATATTTAAGGAGATATAGCCAAAAGAAGTTTTTCATATAAAAATTTCAATTTTTTAGGTTTTGGGTGGATTTTTCAATTTTTTTAGGGTGGTCACGAATTAAAGTCCTTTTCGCTCTAGGACGCATATTTAAGGAGATATGGGCAAAAGAAGTTTTTCATATAAAAATTTAAATTTTTTTAGGTTTTGAGTGGATTTTTCAATTTTTTTGGGGTGGTCACGAATTAAAGTCCTTTTCGCTCTATGACGCATATTTAAGGAGATATGGCCAAAAGAAGTTTTTCATATAAAAATTTCAATTTTTTTAGGTTTTTGGGTGGATTTTTTAATTTTTTGAGGGTTGTCACGAATTAAAGTCCTTTTCGCTCTAGGACGCATATTTGAGGAGATATGGGCAAAAGAAGTTTTTCATATAAAAATTTCAATTTTTTTAGGTTTTGGGTGGATTTTTTAATTTTTTGAGGTGGTCACGAATTAAAGTCCTTTTCGCTCTAGGACGCATATTTAAGGAGATATGGACAAAAGAAGTTTTTCATATAAAAATTTAAATTTTTCTAGGTTTTGGGTGGATTTTTCAATTTTTTGAGGGTGGTCACGAATTAAAGTCCTTTTCGCTCTAGGACGCATATTTAAGGAGATATAGCCAAAAGAAGTTTTTCATATAAAAATTTCAATTTTTTTAGGTTTTGGGTGGATTTTTCAATTTTTTGAGGGTGGTCACGAATTAAAGTCCTTTTCGCTCCAGGACGCATATTTAAGGAGATATGGGCAAAAGAAGTTTTTCATATAAAAATTTCAATTTTTTTTAGGTTTTTGAGGGTGGTCACGAATTAAAGTCCTTTTCGCTCTAGGACGCATTTTTAAGGAGATATGGACAAAAGAAGTTTTTCATATAAAAATTTCAATTTTTTGAGGTTTTGGGTGGATTTTTCATTTTTTTGAGTGTGGTCACGAATTAAAGTCCTTTTCGCTCTAGCACGCATATTTAAGGAGATATGGGCAAAAGAAGTTTTTCATATAAAAATTTAAATTTTTCTAGGTTTTGGGTGGATTTTTCAATTTTTTGAGGGTGGTCACGAATTAAAGTCCTTTTCGCTCTAGGACGCATATTTAAGGAGATATAGCCAAAAGAAGTTTTTCATATAAAAATTTCAATTTTTTTAGGTTTTGGGTGGATTTTTCAATTTTTTGAGGGTGGTCACGAATTATCGTCCTTTTCGCTCTAGCACGCATATTTAAGGAGATATGGGCAAAAGAAGTTTTTCATATAAAAAATTTCAATTTTTTGAGGTTTTGAGTGGATTTTTCAATTTTTTGGGGGTGGTCACGAATTAAAGTCCTTTTCGCTCTAGGAAGCATATTTAAGGAGATATGGGCAAAAGAAGTTTTTCATATAAAAATTTCAATTTTTTTAGGTTTTTGGTGAATTTTTCAATTTTTTTGGGGTGGTCACGAAATAAAGTCCTTTTCGCTCTAGGACGCATAGTTTAGGAGATATGGGCAAAAGAAGTTTTTCATATAAAAATTTCAATTTTTTTAGGTTTTGGGTGGATTTTTCAATTTTTTGAGGGTGGTCACGAAATAAAGTCCTTTTCGCTCTAGGACGCATAGTTTAGGAGATATGGGCAAAAGAAGTTTTTCATATAAAAATTTCAATTTTTTTAGGTTTTGGGTGGATTTTTCAATTTTTTGAGGGTGGTCACGATTAAAGTCCTTTTCGCTCTAGGACGCATATTTAAGGAGATATGGGCAAAAGAAGTTTTTCATATAAAAATTTAAATTTTTTTAGGTTTTGAGTGGACTTTTCAATTTTTTGAGGGTGGTCATGAATTAAAGTCCTTTTCGCTCTAGGACGCATATTTAAGGAGATATGGGCAAAAGAAATTTTTCATATAAAAATTTCAATTTTTTTAGGTTTTGGGTGAATTTTTCAATTTTTTTGGGGTGGTCACGAAATAAAGTCCTTTTCGCTCTAGGACGCATAGTTTAGGAGATATGGGCAAAAGAAGTTTTTCATATAAAAATTTCAATGTTTTTAGGTTTTGGGTGGATTTTTCAATTTTTTTAGGGTGGTCACGAATTAAAGTCCTTTTCGCTCTAGGACGAATATTTAAAGAGATATTGGCAAAAGAAGTTTTTCATATAAAAATTTCAATTTTTTTAGGTTTTGGGTGGATTTTTTAATTTTTTGAGGGTGGTCACGAATTAAAGTCCTTTTCGTTCTAGGACGCATATTTAAGGAGATATGGACAAAAGAAGTTTTTCGTATAAAAATTTCAATTTTTCTAGGTTTTGGGTGGATTTTTCAATTTTTTGAGGGTGGTCACGAATTAAAGTCCTTTTCGCTCTAGGACGCATATTTAAGGAGATATGGGCAAAAGAAATTTTTCATATAAAAATTTCAATTTTTTTAGGCTTTGGGTGGATTTTTCAATTTTTTGAGGGTGGTCACGAATTAAAGTTCTTTTCGCTCTAGGACGCATATTTAAGGAGATATGGGCAAAAGAAGTTTTTCATATAAAAATTTCAATTTTTTTAGGTTTTGGGTGGATTTTTCAATTTTTTTGGGGTGGTCACGAATTAAAGTCCTTTTCGCTCTAGGACGCTTAGTTTAGGAGATATGGGCAAAAGAAGTTTTTCATATAAAAATTTCAATTTTTTTAGGTTTTGGGAGGATTTTTCAATTTTTTGAGGGTGGTCACGAATTAAAGTTCTTTTCGCTCTAGGACGCATATTTAAGGAGATATAGCCAAAAGAAGTTTTTCATATAAAGATTTCAATTTTTTTAGGTTTTGGGTGGATTTTTCAATTGTTTGAGGGTGGTCACGAATTAAAATCCTTTTCGCTCTAGGACGCATATTTAAGGAGATATAGCCAACAGAAGTTTTTCATATAAAAATTTCAATTTTTTAGGTTTTGAGTGGATTTTTCAATTTTTTTAGGGTGGTCACTAATTAAAGTCCTTTTCGCTCTAGGACGCATATTTAAGGAGATATGGGCAAAAGAAGTTTTTCATATAAAAATTTAAATTTTTTTAGGTTTTGAGTGGATTTTTCAATTTTTTTGGGGTGGTCACGAATTAAAGTCCTTTTCGCTCTATGACGCATATTTAAGGAGATATGGCCAAAAGAAGTTTTTCATATAAAAATTTCAATTTTTTTAGGTTTTGGGTGGATTTTTTAATTTTTTGAGGGTTGTCACGAATTAAAGTCCTTTTCGCTCTAGGACGCATATTTAAGGTGATATGGACAAAAGAAGTTTTTCATATAAAAATTTCAATTTTTTTAGGTTTTGGGTGGATTTTTCAATTTTTTGAGGGTGGTCACGAATTAAAGTTCTTTTCGCTCTAGGACGCATATTTAAGGAGATATGGGCAAAAGAAGTTTTTCATATAAAAATTTCAATTTTTTTGGGGTGGTCACGAATTAAAGTCCTTTTCGCTCTAGGACGCTTAGTTTAGGAGATATGGGCAAAAGAAGTTTTTCATATAAAAATTTCAATTTTTTTAGGTTTTGGGTGGATTTTTCAATTTTTTGAGGGTGGTCAGGAATTAAAGTCCTTTTCGCTCTAGGACGCTTAGTTTAGGGCAAAAGAAGTTTTTCATATAAAAATTTCAATTTTTTTAGGTTTTGGGTGGATTTTTCAATTTTTTTGGGGTGGTCACGAAATAAAGTCCTTTTCGCTCTAGGACGCATATTTAAGGAGATATGGGCAAAAGAAGTTTTTCATATAAAAATTTCAATTTTTTTAGGTTTTTGGTGGATTTTTCACTTTTTTGGGGGTGGTCACGAAATAAAGTCCTTTTCGCTCTAGGACGCATATTTAAGGAGATATGGGCAAAAGAAGTTTTTCATATAAAAATTTAAATTTTTATAGGGTTTGAGTGGACTTTTCAATTTTTTTGGGGTGGTCACGAATTAAAGTCCTTTTCGCTCTAGGACGCTTAGTTTAGGAGATATGGGCAAAAGAAGTTTTTCATATAAAAATTTCAATTTTTTTAGGTTTTGGGTGGATTTTTCAATTTTTTGAGGGTGGTCAGGAATTAAAGTCCTTTTCGCTCTAGGACGCATATTTAAGGAGATATGGGCAAAAGAAGTCTTTCATATAAAAATTTCAATTTTTTTAGGTTTTGGGTGGATTTTTAAATTTTTTGGGGGTGGTCAAGAATTAAAGTCCTTTTCGCTCTAGGACGCATATTTAAGGAGATATGGGCAAAAGAAGTTTTTCACATAAAAATTTCAATTTTTTTTAGGTTTTTGAGGGTGGTCACGAATTAAAGTCCTATTCGCTCTAGGACGCATATTTGAGGAGATATGGACAAAAGAAGTTTTTCATATAAAAATTTCAATTTTATTAGGTTTTGGGTGGATTTTTTAATTTTTTGAGGGTGGTCACGAATTAAAGTCCTTTTCGCTCTAGGACGCATATTTAAGGAGATATGGGCAAAAGAAGTTTTTCATATAAAAATTTCAATTTTTTTAGGTTTTGGGTGGATTTTTTAATTTTTTGAGGGTGGTCAGGAATTAAAGTCCTTTTCGCTCTAGGACGCTTAGTTTAGGGCAAAAGAAGTTTTTCATATAAAAATTTCAATTTTTTTAGGTTTTGGGTGAATTTTTCAATTTTTTTGGGGTGGTCACGAAATAAAGTCCTTTTCGCTCTAGGACGCATATTTAAGGAGATATGGGCAAAAGAAGTTTTTCATATAAAAATTTAATTTTTTTTAGTTTTTGGGTGGATTTTTCAACTTTTTGGGGGTGGTCACGAAGTAAAGTCCTTTTCGCTCTAGGACGCATATTTAAGGAGATATGGGCAAAAGAAGTTTTTCATATAAAAATTTCAATTTTTTTAGGTTTTGGGTGGATTTTTCAATTTTTTTGGGGTGGTCACGAATTAAAGTCCTTTTCGCTCTAGGACGCTTTGTTTAGGAGATATGGGCAAAAGAAGTTTTTCATATAAAAATTTCAATTTTTTTAGGTTTTGGGTGGATTTTTCAATTTTTTGAGGGTGGTCAGGAATTAAAGTCCTTTTCGCTCTAGGACGCTTAGTTTAGGGCAAAAGAAGTTTTTCATATAAAAATTTCAATTTTTTTAGGTTTTGGGTGGATTTTTCAATTTTTTTGGGGTGGTCACGAAATAAAGTCCTTTTCGCTCTAGGACGCATATTTAAGGAGATATGGGCAAAAGAAGTTTTTCATATAAAAATTTCAATTTTTTTAGGTTTTTGGTGGATTTTTCAATTTTTTGGGGGTGGTCACGAATTAAAGTCCTTTTCGCTCTAGGACGCATATTTAAGGAGATATGGGCAAAAGAAGTTTTTCATATAAAAATTTAAATTTTTATAGGGTTTGAGTGGACTTTTCAATTTTTTTGGGGTGGTCACGAATTAAAGTCCTTTTCGCTCTAGGACGCTTAGTTTAGGAGATATGGGCAAAAGAAGTTTTTCATATAAAAATTTAAATTTTTTTAGGTTTTGGGTGGATTTTTCAATTTTTGAGGGTGGTCAGGAATTAAAGTCCTTTTCGCTCTAGGACGCATATTTAAGGAGATATGGGCAAAAGAAATCTTTCATATAAAAATTTCAATTTTTTTAGGTTTTGGATGGATTTTTCAATTTTTTGGGGGTGGTCACGAATTAAAGTACTTTTCGCTCTAGGACGCATATTTAAGGAGATATGGGCAAAAGAAGTTTTTCATATAAAAATTTCAATTTTTTTTAGGTTTTTGAGGGTGGTCACGAATTAAAGTCCTATTCGCTCTAGGACGCATATTTGAGGAGATATGGACAAAAGAAGTTTTTCATATAAAAATTTCAATTTTATTAGGTTTTGGGTGGATTTTTTAATTTTTTGAGGGTGGTCACGAATTAAAGTCCTTTTCGCTCTAGGACGCATATTTAAGGAGATATGGGCAAAAGAAGTTTTTCATATAAAAATTTCAATTTTTTTAGGTTTTGGGTGGATTTTTTAATTTTTTGAGGGTGGTCAGGAATTAAAGTCCTTTTCGCTCTAGGACGCTTAGTTTAGGGCACAAGAAGTTTTTCATATAAAAATTTCAATTTTTTTAGGTTTTGGGTGGATTTTTCAATTTTTTTGGGGTGGTCACGAAATAAAGTCCTTTTCGCTCTAGGACGCATATTTAAGGAGATATGGGCAATAGAAGTTTTTCATATAAAAATTTAATTTTTTTTAGTTTTTGGGTGGATTTTTCAACTTTTTGGGGGTGGTCACGAAGTAAAGTCCTTTTCGCTCTAGGACGCATATTTAAGGAGATATGGGCAAAAGAAGTTTTTCATATAAAAATTTCAATTTTTTTAGGTTTTGGGTGGATTTTTCAATTTTTTGAGGGTGGTCACGAAATAAAGTCCTTTTCGCTCTACGACGCATAGTTTAGGAGATATGGGCAAAAGAAGTTTTTCATATAAAAATTTCAATTTTTTTAGTTTTTGGGTGGATTTTTCAACTTTTTGGGGGTGGTCACGAAGTAAAGTCCTTTTCGCTCTAGGACGCATATTTGAGGAGATATGGACAAAAGAAGTTTTTCATATAAAAATTTCAATTTTATTAGGTTTTGGGTGGATTTTTTAATTTTTTGAGGGTGGTCACGAATTAAAGTCCTTTTCGCTCTAGGACGCATATTTAAGGAGATATGGGCAAAAGAAGTTTTTCATATAAAAATTTCAATTTTTTTAGGTTTTGGGTGGATTTTTTAATTTTTTGAGGGTGGTCACGAATTAAAGTCCTTTTCGCTCTAGGACGCATATTTAAGGAGATATGGACAAAAGAAGTTTTTCATATAAAAATTAAAATTTTTCTAGGTTTTGGGTGGTTTTTCAATTTTTTGAGGGTGGTCACGAATTAAAGTCCTTTTCGCTCTAGGACGCATATTTAAGGAGATATAGCCAAAAGAAGTTTTTCATATAAAAATTTCAATTTTTTTAGGTTTTGAGTGGATTCTTCAATTTTTTGGGTGTGGTCACGAATTAAAGTCCTTTTCGCTCTAGGACGCATATTTAAGGAGATATGGGCAAAATAAGTTTTTCATATAAAAATTTCAATTTTTATAGGTTTTGGGTGGATTTTTAAATTTTTTGAGGGTGGTCACGAATTAAAGTCCTTTTCGCTCTAGGACGCATATTTAAGGAGATATGGGCAAAAGAAGTTTTTCATATAAAAATTTAATTTTTTTTAGTTTTTGGGTGGATTTTTCAACTTTTTGGGGGTGGTCACGAAGTAAAGTCCTTTTCGCTCTAGGACGCATATTTAAGGAGATATGGGCAAAAGAAGTTTTTCATATAAAAATTTCATTTTTTTTAGGTTTTGAGTGGATTTTTCAATTTTTTGGGGGTGGTCACGAATTAAAGTCCTTTTCGCTCTAGGACGCATATTTAAGGAGATATGGGCAAAAGAAGTTATTCATATAAAAATTTTAATTTTTAGAGGGTGGTCACGAATTAAAGCCCTTTTCGCTCTAGGACGCATATTTAAGGAGATATGGGCAAAAGAAGTTTTTCATATAAAAATTTCAATTTTTTTAGGTTTTGGGTGGATTTTTCAATTTTTTGAGGGTGGTCACGAATTAAAGTCCTTTTCGCTCTAGGACGCATATTTAAGGAGATATGGGCAAAAGAAGTTTTTCATATAAAAATTTAAATTTTTATAGGTTTTGAGTGGACTTTTCAATTTTTTTGGGGTGGTCACGAATTGAAGTCCTTTTCGCTCTAGGACGCTTAGTTTAGGAGATATGGGCAAAAGAAGTTTTTCATATAAAAATTTCAATTTTTTGAGGTTTTGGGTGGATTTTTCAATTTTTTGAGGGTGGTCACGAATTAAAGTCCTTTTCGCTCTAGGACGCATAGTTTAGGAGATATGGGCAAAAGAAGTTTTTCATATAAAAATTTAAATTTTTTTAGGTTTTGGGTGGATTTTTAAATTTTTTGAGGGTGGTCACGAATTAAAGTCCTTTTCGCTCTAGGACGCATATTTAAGGAGATATGGGCAAAATAAGTTTTTCATATAAAAATTTAAATTTTTTTAGGTTTTGAGTGGACTTTTCAATTTTTTGGGGGAGGTCACGAATTAAAGTCCTTTTCGCTCTAGAACGCATATTTAAGTAGATACCCTACGGGAAATTGGTGCAAATTGCCACTGACGGACATATCATAGAACTGGTACCTGTGCTCCAGTTAGTTGCAATTTTTAAATAGTCGCAATTTATTTATTTCCGTACTCACTTGGTATTAAAATCTTAATGGATCCAAGAATTTTCACATTCATTGAAATAAAATTATCAGAATAACCTACTGTTCGACATATTTCAAAAGTTATTTTTTTCATTTCGTTTTCGATTAGGAGCCAAAATTGAAACAGATTTCTAAGAGTTTGTCCGAGACTGGTTCCTGACGACCTGTCTATGGGGTGCTCCTACTAAATTGTCCCAGGACGTGTCCTTTGGGATGAGTCCAAGACGCGTCCTAAAATGTAAATTTACCCCGTCAATGACAAACCCATGTTAAAGTGGCCGGTCCCTTCCATACGTTTTGACCAGAACTGGGACTGGTCCATACACACCAGGGACTAGTCTTGTACCGGTTCTGTGGTTGATCCATTTCCCGTAGGGTATGGCCAAAAGAAGTTTTTCATATAAAAATTTCAATTTTTTTTAGGTTTTGGGTGGATTTTTCAATTTTTTGAGGGTGGTCACGAATTATCATCCTTTTCGCTCTAGGACGCATATTTAAGGAGATATAGCTAAAAGAAGTTTTTCATATAAAAATTTCCATTTTTTTAGGTTTGGGGTGGATTTTTCAATATTTTGAAGGTGGTCACGAATTATCGTCCTTTTCGCTCTAGGACGCATATTTAAGGAGATATGGGCAAAAGAAGTTTTTCATATAAAAATTTAAATTTTTTTAGGTTTTGAGTGGACTTTTCAATTTTTTGGGGGTGGTCACGAATTAAAGTCCTTTTCGCTCTAGGACGCATATTTAAGTAGATATGGCCAAAAGAAGTTTTTCATATAAAAATTTCAATTTTTTTAGGTTTTGGGTGGATTTTTAAATTTTTTGAGGGTGGTCACGAATTATCATCCTTTTCGCTCTAGGACGCATATTTAAGGAGATATGGGCAAAAGAAGTTTTTCATATAAAAATTTAAATTTTTTTAGGTTTTGGGTGGATTTTTCAATTTTTTGAGGGTGGTCACTAATTGAAGTCCTTTTCGCTCTAGGACGCATATTTAAGGAGATATGGGCAAAAGAAGTTTTTCATATAAAAATTTAATTTTTTTTAGGTTTTGGGTGGATTTCTACATTTTTTAGGGTGGTCACGAATTATCATCCTTTTCGCTCTAGGACGCATATTTAAGGAGATATAGCCAAAAGAAGTTTTTCATATAAAAATTTAAATTTTTTTAGGTTTTGGGTGGATTTTTCAATTTTTTGAGGGTGGTCACGAATTAAAGTCCTTTTCGCTCTAGGACGCATATTTAAGGAGATATGGGCAAAAGAAGTTTTTCATATAACAATTTCAATTTTTTTAGGTTTTAGGTGGAGTTTTGAATTTTTTGAGGGTGGTCACGAATTAAAGTCCTTTTCGCTCTAGGACGCATATTTAAGGAGATATGGGCAAAAGAAGTTTTTCATATAAAAATTTATTTTTTTTTAGGTTTTGAGTGGACTTTTCTATTTGTTGGGGGTGGTCACGAATTGAAGTCCTTTTCGCTCTAGGACGCATATTTAAGGAGATATAGCCAAAAGAAGTTTTTCATATAAAAATTTAAATTTTTTTAGGTTTTGGGTGGATTTTTCAATTTTTTGAGGATGGTCACGAATTAAAGTCCTTTTCGCTCTAGGACGCTTAGTTTAAGAGATATGGGCAAAAGAAGTTTTTCATATAAAAATTTCAATTTTTTTAGGTTTTGGGTGGATTTTTCAATTTTTTGAGGGTGGTCACGAATTAAAGTCCTTTTCGCTCTAGGACGCATATTTAAGGAGATATGGGCAAAAGAAGTTTTTCATATAAAAATTTCAATTTTTTTAGGTTTTGGGTGGATTTTTCAATTTTTTTAGGGTGGTCACGAATTATCGTCCTTTTCGCTCTAGGACGCATATTTAAGAAGATATAGACAAAAGAAGTTTTTCATATAAAAAGTTAAATTTTTCTAGGTTTTGGGTGTATTTTTCAATTTTTTGAGGGTGGTCTCGAATTAAAGTCCTTTTCGCTCTAGGACGCATATTTAAGGAGATATAGCCAAAAGAAGTTTTTCATATAAAAATTTCAATTTTTTTGTTTTTGGGTGGATTTTTCAATTTTTTGAGGGTGGTCACGAATTAAAGTCCTTTTCGCTCTAGGACGCATATTTGAGGAGATATGGGCAAAAGAAGTTTTTCATATAAAAATTTCAATTTTTTTAGGTTTTGGGAGGATTTTTCAATTTTTTGAGGGTGGTCACGAAATAAAGTCCTTTTCGCTCTAGGACGCATAGTTTAGGAGATATGGGCAAAATAAGTTTTTCATATAAAAATTTAAATTTTTTTAGGTTTTGGGTGGATTTTTCAAATTTTTGAGGGAGGTCACGAATTAAAGTCGTTTTCGCTCTAGGACGCATATTTAAGGAGATATGGGCAAAAGAAGTTTTTCATATAAAAATTTAAATTTTTTTAGGTTTTGAGTGGACTTTTGAATTTTTTGGGGGTGGTCACGAATTAAAGTCCTTTTCGCTCTAGGACGCATATTTAAGGATATATGGGCAAAAGAAGTTTTTCATATAAAAATTTTAATTTTTTGAGCGTGGTCACGAATTAAAGTCCTTTTCGCTCTAGGACGCATATTTAAGGAGATATGGGCAAAAGAAGTTTTTCATATAAAAATTTTAATTTTTTGAGGGTGGTCACGAATTAAAGTCCTTTTCGCTCTAGGACGCATATTTAAGGAGATATGGGCAAAAGAAGTTTTTCATATAAAAATTTAAATTTTTCTAGGTTTTGGGTGGATTTTTCAATTTTTTGGGGGTGGTCACGAATTAAAGTCCTTTTCGCTCTAGGACGGATATTTAAGGAGATATAGCCAAAAGAAGTTTTTCATATAAAAATTTCAATTTTTTTAGGTTTTGGGTGGATTTTTCAATTTTTAGAGGGTGATCACGAATTAAAGTCCTTTTCGCTCTAGGACGCATATTTAAGGAGATATGGGCAAAATAAGTTTTTCATATAAAAATTTCAATTTTTTAGGTTTTGGGTGGATTTTTCAATTGTTTTGGGGTGGTCACGAAATAAAGTCCTTTTCGCTCTAGGACGCATAGTTTAGGAGATATGGGCAAAAGAAGTTTTTCATACAAAAATTTCAATTTTTTT
Source organism: Haematobia irritans (assembly GCF_050003625.1). NCBI lineage: Eukaryota > Metazoa > Arthropoda > Insecta > Diptera > Muscidae > Haematobia > Haematobia irritans. The sequence continues at coordinate 72,767,510 of NC_134399.1, read as the reverse complement.
AGGTTTTGGGTGGATTTTTCAATTGTTTTGGGGTGGTCACGAAATAAAGTCCTTTTCGCTCTAGGACGCATAGTTTAGGAGATATGGGCAAAAGAAGTTTTTCATACAAAAATGTCATTTTTTTTAGGTTTTGGGTGGATTTTTCAATTTTTTGAGGGTGGTCACGAATTAAAGTCCTTTTCGCTCTAGGACGCATATTTAAGAAGATATGGGCAAAAGAAGTTTTTCATATAAAAATTTAAATTTTTTTAGGTTTTGAGTGGACTTTTCAATTTTTTGGGGGTGGTCACGAATTAAAGTCCTTTTCGCTCTAGGACGCATATTTAAGGAGATATGGCCAAAAGAAGTTTTTCATATAAAAATTTCAATTTTTTTAGGTTTTGGGTGGATTTTTCAATTTTTTGAGGATGGTCACGAATTAAAGTCCTTTTCGCTCTAGGACGCTTAGTTTAAGAGATATGGGCAAAAGAAGTTTTTCGTATAAAAATTTCAATTTTTTTAGGTTTTGGGTGGATTTTTCAATTTTTTGAGGGTGGTCGCGAATTAAAGTCCTTTTCGCTCTAGGACGCACATTTAAGGAGATATGGGCAAAAGAAGTTTTTCATATAAAAATTTCAATTTTTTTAGGTTGTGGGTGGATTTTTCAATTTTTTAGGGTGGTCACGAATTAAAGTCCGTTTCGCTCTAGGACGCATATTTAAGGAGATATGGGCAAAAGAAGTTTTTCATATAAAAATTTCAATTTTTTTAGGTTTTGAGTGGATTCTTCAATTTTTTGGGTGTGGTCACGAATTAAAGTCCTTTTCGCTCTAGGACGCATATTTAAGGAGATATGGGCAAAAGAAGTTTTTCATATAAAAATTTAAATTTTTTTAGGTTTTGAGTGGATTCTTCAATTTTTTGGGTGTGGTCACGAATTAAAGTCCTTTTCGCTCTAGGACGCATATTTAAGGAGATATGACCAAAAGAAGTTTTTCATATAAAAATTTCAATTTTTTTAGGTTTTGGGTGGATTTTTCAATTTTTTGAGGGTGGTCACGAATTAAAGTTCTTTTCGCTCTAGGACGCATATTTAAGGAGATATGGGCAAAAGAAGTTTTTCATATAAAAATTTCAATTTTTTTAGGTTTTGGGTGGATTTTTCAATTTTTTTGGGGTGGTCACGAATTAAAGTCCTTTTCGCTCTAGGACGCTTAGTTTAGGAGATATGGGCAAAAGAAGTTTTTCATATAAAAATTTCAATTTTTTTAGGTTTTGGGTGGATTTTTCAATTTTTTGAGGGTGGTCACGAATTAAAGTTCTTTTCGCTCTAGGACGCATATTTAAGGAGATATAGCCAAAAGAAGTTTTTCATATAAAAATTTCAATTTTTTTAGGTTTTGGGTGGATTTTTCAATTGTTTGAGGGTGGTCACGAATTAAAGTCCTTTTCGCTCTAGGACGCATATTTAAGGAGATATGGGCAAAAGAAGTTTTTCATATAAAAATTTCAATTTTTTTAGGTTGTGGGTGGATTTTTCAATTTTTTAGGGTGGTCACGAATTAAAGTCCGTTTCGCTCTAGGACGCATATTTAAGGAGATATGGGCAAAAGAAGTTTTTCATATAAAAATTTCAATTTTTTTAGGTTTTGAGTGGATTCTTCAATTTTTTGGGTGTGGTCACGAATTAAAGTCCTTTTCGCTCTAGGACGCATATTTAAGGAGATATGGGCAAAAGAAGTTTTTCATATAAAAATTTAAATTTTTTTAGGTTTTGGGTGGATTCTTCAATTTTTTGGGTGTGGTCACGAATTAAAGTCCTTTTCGCTCTAGGACGCATATTTAAGGAGATATGGGCAAAAGAAGTTTTTCATATAAAAATTTAAATTTTTTTAGGTTTTGAGTGGATTCTTCAATTTTTTGGGTGTGGTCACGAATTATCATCCTTTTCGCTCTAGGACGCATATTTAAGGAGATATAGCCAAAAGAAGTTTTTCATGTAAAAATTTCAATTTTTTTAGGTTTTGGGTGGATTTTTCAATTTTTTGAGGGTGGTCACGAATTAAAGTCCTTTTCGGTCTAGGACGCATATTTAAGGAGATATGGGCAAAATAAGTTTTTCATATAAAAATTTCAATTTTTTTAGGTTTTGGGTGGATTTTTCAATTTTTTGAGGGTGGTCACGAATTAAAGTCCTTTTCGCTCTAGGACGCATATTTAAGGAGATATGGACAAAAGAAGTTTTTCATATAAAAATTTTAATTTTTCTAGGATTTGGGTGGAATTTTCAATTTTTTGAGGGTGGTCACGAATTAAAGTCCTTTTCGCTCTAGGACGCATATTTAAGGAGATATAGCCAAAAGAAGTTTTTCATATAAAAATTTCAATTTTTTTAGGTTTTGGTTGCATTTTTCAATTTTTTGAGGGTGGTCACGAATTAAAGTCCTTTTCGCTCTAGGACGCATATTTAAGGAGATATGGGCAAAATAAGTTTTTCATATAAAAATTTCAATTTTTTTAGGTTTTGGGTGGATTTTTTAATTTTTTGAGGGTGGTCACGAATTAAAGTCCTTTTCGCTCTAGGACGCATATTTAAGGAGATATGGACAAAAGAAGTTTTTCATATAAAAATTTAAATTTTTCTAGGATTTGGGTGGAATTTTCAATTTTTTGAGGGAGGTCACGAATTAAAGTCCTTTTCGCTCTAGGACGCATATTTAAGGAGATATAGCCAAAAGAAGTTTTTCATATAAAAATTCAATTTTTTTTAGGTTTTGGGTGGATTTTTCAATTTTTTGGGGGTGGTCACGAATTAAAGTCCTTTTCGCTCTACGACGCATATTTAAGGAGACGACAAAAGAAGTTTTTCATATAAAAATTTAAATTTTTTTAGGTTTTGAGTGGATTTTTTCAATTTTTTGGGGGTGGTCACGAATTAAAGTCCTTTTCGCTCTAGGACGTATATTTAAGGAGATATGGGCAAACGAAGTCTTTCATATAAAAATTTCAATTTGTTTAGGTTTTGGGTGGATTTTTCAATTTTTTGAGGGTGGTCACGAATTAAAGTCCTTTTCGTTCTAGGACGCATATTTAAGGAGATATGGGCAAAAGAACTTTTTCATATAAAATTTTAAATTTTTTTAGGTTTTTGGTGGATTTTTCAATTTTTTTTAAAGTCCTTTTCGCTCTAGGACGCATATTTAAGGAGATATGGGCAAAAGAAGTTTTTCATATAAAAATTTAAATTTTTTTAGGTTTTGAGTGGATTATTCAATTTTTTGGGGGTGGTCACGAATTAAAGTCATTTTCACTCTAGGACGCATATTTAAGGAGATATGAGCAAAAGAAGTGTTTCATATAAAAATTTCAATTTTTTTAGGTTTTCGGTGGATTTTTCAACTTTTTGGGGGTGGTCTCGAATTAAGGTCCTTTTCGCTCTAGGACGCATATTTAATGAGATATGGGCAAAAGAAGTTTTTCATATAAAAATTTCAATTTTTTTATGTTTTGGGTGGATTTTTCAATTTTTTGGGGGTGGTCACGAATTAAAGTCCTTTTCGCTCTAGGACGCATATTTAAGTAGATATGGGCAAAAGAACTTTTTCATATAAAATTTTCAATTTTTTTAGGTTTTGGTGGATTTTTCAATTTTTTGGGGGTGGTCACGTATTAAAGTCCTTATCGCTCTAGGACGAATATTTAAGGAGACATGGGCAAAAGAAGTTTTTCATATAAAAATTTCACTTTTTTTAGGTTTGGGGGAGATTTTTCAATTTTTTGAGGGTGGTCACGAATTAAAGTCATTTTCGCTCTAGGACGCATATTTAAGGAGATATGGGCAAAAGAACTTTTTCATATAAAAATTTCAATTTTTTTAGGTTTTGGGTGGATTTTTCAATTTTTTGGGGGTGGTCACGTATTAAAGTCCTTTTCGCTCTACGACGCATAGTTAAGGAGACGACAAAAGAATTTTTTCATATAAAAATTTCAATTTTTTTAGGTTTTGAGTGGATTTTTTCAATTTTTTGGGGGTGGTCACGAATTAAAGTCCTTTTCGCTCTACGACGCATATTTAAGGAGATATGGGCAAAATAAGTTTTTCATATAAAAATTCAAATTTTTTTAGGTTTTGGGTGGATTTTTCAATTTTTTGGGGTTAGTCACGAATTAAAGTCCTTTTCGCTCTACGACGCATATTTAAGGAGACGACAAAAGAAGTTTTTCATATAAAAATTTCAATTTTTTTAGGTTTTGAGTGGATTTTTTCAATTTTTTGGGGGTGGTCACGAATTAAAGTCCTTTTCGCTCTAGGATGCATATTTAAGGAGATATGGGCAAACGAAGTCTTTCATATAAAAATTTCAATTTGTTAAGGTTTTGGGTGGATTTTTCAATTTTTTGAGGGTGGTCACGAATTAAAGTCCTTTTCGCTCTAGGACGCATATTTAAGGAGATATGGGCAAAAGAACTTTTTCATTTAAAATTTTCAATTTTTTTAGGTTTTGGGTGGATTTTTCAATTTTCTGGGGGTGGTCACGTATTAAAGTCCTTATCGCTCTAGGACGAATATTTAAGGAGACATGGGCAAAAGAAGTTTTTCATATAAAAATTTCACTTTTTTTAGGTTTGGGGGAGATTTTTCAATTTTTTGAGGGTGGTCACGTATTAAAGTCCTTATCGCTCTAGGACGAATATTTAAGGAGACATGGGCAAAAGAACTTTTTCATATAAAAATTTCAATTTTTTTAGGTTTTGGGTGGATTTTTAAATTTTTTGGGGTGGTCACGTATTAAAGTCCTTTTCGCTCTAGGACGCATATTTAAGGAGATATGGGCAAAAGAAGTTTTTCATATAAAAATTTCATTTTTTTTTAGGTTTTGGGTGGATTTTTCAAATTGTTGAGGGTGGTCACGAAGTAAAGTCATTTTCGCTCTAGGACGCATATTTAAGGAGATATGGGCAAAAGAAGTTTTTCATATAAAAATTTCATTTTTTTTTTGGTTTTGGGTGGATTTTTCAATTTTTTGGGGTGGTCACTAGGTAGGGTCACGGCCTAAGGCAAAAAAAAAAGTTGATGCAGTCACCCCCCAGTTTTGTAGCATATTTGAAGACAATTTCAGAACACAAAAACTTTTTTTTTTCCGTGCACCCTACGACCCCCCGAAATACAATTTACTGTGCTGTGTCGTCATTTGAAGTCCGATCGAAAAGAAACGCATATCGTTGTTCATGGTTGATCAGGGGCTATATTTCGTGCATTGGTCATTTTTGACTCCGACGTCAAATTTGATTTTTAATTTTTTTATTTCGCTTCGTATACCCCTATGATGCCCATTTCTTATAACCATTATAAAGATCTTATCAAAATATGAAACTTTTGCTTTGGAAGTATTTAATTATATTCATAAACAAAAAAGTTACAGAGATTTTAAAAAGTCAATAGGTCACCCTACACCATCAAATAGCTTTTGCTGTGTTGTCATGATATCCGATCGAAACCACATGCACATCGTTATTCACATCTACGAAATTAATTTGAAAGGTATTTAATATACACAACTGTTTATCTGTAAATTTCTAACCGTATCATTGTATACATACTCGTTGTGTGCACTACGGCATTTTCTGCGTTATGCAAAGTTCTTGTGTTTTTGCTTGAACAACTTGAGAGCCTACTGTTTTAAAATCTAACAATCAATCTAACAATAAAAGTAAGTGGTAACGGAATTGTGGAAAATTACGAAGATCGTTATGCTGCTTACACATTGGTTAAATTTCTGCCTTTCAACATCTGACTACGCCGTATTTTTTTTTGCGTTTTCTTGTCATCTTCACAATGGTGAGCAATGTTGTCACATGAGTAAATACTTTAAACAAGAAAATATTAGATTAGATTTGTATTTGATTTGAGTACATTTCATGTTTATTAATTGTACAATTTTATTATGCGGCTAACAATTTTTAGAATTAATTTATAACAAATCCTGTCTAGAATCAAGTTTACTATGTTGTTGGCGACTTTTAATTTTGGATATTATATAACCCAATCGTTTATCGTCTGTAACATGACTAGTAGATTCATTTTTAACACTTGCGGTGCCTGCTTTCTTTAAATATAAAAGGAATTCAATAACTTGATGATTTGTTGGTAATTTAGTTTTGTCGATAACCCGAGCTTCGAATTTCATTTTGTTTTCACTTTTTTCAAATACTATCAACAGCCTTCTCTCACAAAAATATGGACAGACTTAAGAAATCATGTAGCGAAAGTGTTTGTTAGATTTTTGCTAGAACAATTTGAGAGCCTACTGTTCTCAAATTGTTCTAGCAAAAACACATGCACTTTGCATAACGCAGAAAATGCCGTAGTTCACACAACGAGTATGTATACAATGATACGGTTAGAAATTTACAGATAAACAGTTTGTGTGTATTAAATACCTTTCAAATTAATTTCGTAGATGTGAATAACGATGTGCATGTGGTTTCGATCGGATATCATGACAACACAGCAAAAGCTATTTGATGGTGTAAGGTGACCTATTGACTTTTTAAAATCTCTGTAACTTTTTTGTTTATGAATATAATTAAATACTTCCAAAGCAAAAGTTTCATATTTTGATAAGATCTTTATAATGGTTATAAGAAATGGGCATCATAGGGGTATACGAAGCGAAATAAAAAAATTAAAAATCAAATTTGACGTCGGAGTCAAAAATGACCAATGCACGAAATATAGCCCCTGATCAACCATGAACAACGATATACGTTTCTTTTCGATCGGACTTCAAATGACGACACAGTACAGTAAATTGCATTTCGGGGGGTCGTAGGGTGCACGGAAAAAAAAACTTTTAGTGTTCTGAAATTGTCTTCAAATATGCTACAAAACTGGGGGGTGACTGCATGAACTTTTTTTCGCGACCCTATCTAGTGGTCACGTATTAAAGTCCTTTTCGCTCTAGGACGCATATCTAAGGAGATATGGGCAAAAGAAGTTTTTCATATAAAAATTTCAATTTTTTTAGGTTTTGGGTGGATTTTTCAATTCTTTGAGGGTGGTCACGAATTAAAGTCCTTTTCGCTCTAGGACGCATATTTAAGGAGATATGGGCAAAAGAAGTTTTTCATATAAAAATTTCAACTTTTTTAGGTTTTGGGTGGATTTTTCAATTTTTTGAGGGTGGTCACGAATTAAAGTCCTTTTCGCTCTAGGACGCATATTTAAGGAGATTTGGGCAAAAGAAGTTTTTCATATAAAAATTTCAATTTTTTTAGGTTTTGGGTGGATTTTTCAATTTTTTGAAGGTGGTCACGAATTAAAGTCCTTTTCGCTCTAGGACGCATATTTAAGGAGATTTGGGCAAAAGAAGTTTTTCATATAAAAATTTCAATTTTTTAGGTTTTGGGTGGATTTTTAAATATTTTGGGGTGGTCACGAATTAAAGTCCTTTTCGCTCTAGGACGCTTAGTTTAGGAGATATGGGCAAAAGAAGTTTTTCATATAAAAATTTAAATTTTTTTAGGGTTTGGGTGGATATGGGCAAAAGAAGTTTTTCATATAAAAATTTCAATTTTTTTAGGTTTTGGGTGGATTTTTCAATTCTTTGAGGGTGGTCACGAATTAAAGTCCTTTTCGCTCTAGGACGCATATTTAAGGAGATATGGGCAAAAGAAGTTTTTCATATAAAAATTTCAACTTTTTCAGGTTTTGGGTGGGTTTTTCAATTTTTTGAGGGTGGTCACGAATTAAAGTCCTTTTCGCTCTAGGACGCATATTTAAGGAGATTTGGGCAAAAGAAGTTTTTCATATAAAAATTTCAATTTTTTTAGGTTTTGGGTGGATTTTTCAATTTTTTGAAGGTGGTCACGAATTAAAGTCCTTTTCGCTCTAGGACGCATATTTAAGGAGATTTGGGCAAAAGAAGTTTTTCATATAAAAATTTCAATTTTTTAGGTTTTGGGTGGATTTTTAAATATTTTGGGGTGGTCACGAATTAAAGTCCTTTTCGCTCTAGGACGCTTAGTTTAGGAGATATGGGCAAAAGAAGTTTTTCATATAAAAATTTCAATTTTTTTAGGTTTTGGGTGGATTTTTCAATTTTTGAGGGTGGTCACGAATTAAAGTCCTTTTCGCTCTAGGACGCATATTTAAGGAGATATGGGCAAAAGAAGTTTTTCATATAAAAATTTCAATTTTTTTAGGTTTTGAGTGGATTATTCAATTTTTTGGGGGTGGTCACGAATTAAAGTCATTTTCACTCTAGGACGCATATTTAAGGAGATATGAGCAAAAGAAGTTTTTCATATAAAAATTTCATTTTTTTTAGGTTTTGGGTGGATTTTCAACTTTTTGGGGGTGGTCTCGAATTAAGGTCCTTTTCGCTCTAGGACGCATATTTAAGGAGATATGAGCAAAAGAAGTTTTTCATATAAAAATTCAAATTTTTTTAGGTTTTGGGTGGATTTTTCAATTTTTTGAGGGTGGTCACGAATTAAAGTCCTTTTCGCTCTAGGACGCATATTTAAGGAGATATGGGCAAAAGAACTTTTTCATAAAAAATTTTCAATTTTTTTAGGTTTTGGGTGGATTTTAAAATTTTTTGAGGGTGGTCACGAAGTAAAGTCATTTTCGCTCTAGGACGCATATTTAAGGAGATATGGGCAAAAGAAGTTTTTCATATAAAAATTTAAATTTTTTTTAGGATTTGGGTGGATTTTTCAATTTTTTGGTGTGGTCACGAATTAAAGTCCTTTTCGCTCTAGGACGCATATTTAAGGAGATATGGGCAAAAGAAGTTTTTCATATAAAAATTTCAATTTTTTTAGGTTTTGGGTGGATTTTTCAATTCTTTGAGGGTGGTCACGAATTAAAGTCCTTTTCGCTCTAGGACGCATATTTAAGAAGATATGGGCAAAAGAAGTTTTTCATATAAAAATTTCAATTTTTTTTGGTTTTGGGTGGATTTTTAAATTTTTTGGGTGGTCACGAATTAAAGTCCTTTTCGCTCTAGAACGCTTAGTTTAGGAGATATGGGCAAAAGAAGTTTTTCATACAAAAATTTCAATTTTTTTAGGTTTTGGGTAGATTTTTCAATTTTTGAGGGTGGTCACGAATTAAAGTCCTTTTCGCTCTAGGACGCATATTTAAGGAGATATGGACAAAATAAGTTTTTCATATAAAAATTCAAATTTTTTTAGGTTTTGGGTGGATTTTTCAATTTTTTGGGGGTGGTCACGAATTAAAATCCTTTTCGCTCTAGGACGCATATTTAAGGAGATTTGGGCAAAATAAGTTTTTCATATAAAAATTGAAATTTTTTTAGGTTTTGGGTGGATTTTTCAATTTTTTGGGGGTGGTCACGTATTAAAGTCCTTTTCGCTCTAGGACGCATATTTAAGGAGATATGGGCAAAAGAAGTTTTTCATATAAAAATTTCATTTTTTTTAGGTTTTGGGTGAATTTTTCAATTTTTTGAGGGTGGTCACGAAGTAAAGTCATTTTCGCTCTAGGACGCATATTTAAGGAGATATGGGCAAAAGAAGTTTTTCATATAAAAATTTAAATTTTTTTAGGATTTGGGTGGATTTTTCAATTTTTTGGTGTGGTCACGAATTAAAGTCCTTTTCGCTCTAGGACGCATATTTAAGGAGATATGGGCAAAAGAAATTTTTCATATAAAAATTTAAATTTTTTTAGGTTTTGGGTGGATTTTTCAATTCTTTGAGGGTGGTCACGAATTAAAGTCCTTTTCGCTCTAGGACGCATATTTAAGGAGATATGGGCAAAAGAAGTTTTTCATATAAAAATTTCAATTTTTTTTTGGGTGGATTTTTAAATTTTTTGGGGTGGTCACGAATTAAAGTCATTTTCGCTCTAGGACGCTTAGTTTAGGAGATATGGGCAAAAGAAGTTTTTCATATAAAAATTTCAATTTTTTTAGGTTTTGGGTGGATTTTTAAATTTTTTGAGGGTGGTCACGAATTAAAGTCCTTTTCGCTCTAGGACGCATATTTAAGGAGATTTGGGCAAAAGAAGTTTTTCATATAAAAATTTCAATTTTTTTAGGTTTTGGGTGGATTTTTAATTTTGTGGGGTGTTCACGAATTAAAGTCCTCTTCGCTCTAGGACGCTTAGTTTAGGAGATATGGGCAAAAGAACTTTTTCATATAAAAATTTAAATTTTTTTAGGTTTTGGGTGGATTTTGCAATTTTTTGAGGGTGGTCACGAATTAAAGTCCTTTTCGCTCTAGGACGCATATTTAAGGAGATATGGGCAAAAGAAGTTTTTCATATAAAAATTTCAATTTTTTTAGGTTTTCAGTGGATTTTTTAATTTTTTGGGGGTGGTCACGAATTAAAGTCCTTTTCGCTCTAGGACGCATATTTAAGGAGATATGGGCAAAAGAAGTTTTTCATATAAAAATTTCAATTTTTTTAGGTTTTGGGTGGATTTTTCAATTTTTTGAGGGTGGTCACGAATTAAAGTTCTTTTCGCTCTGGGCCCCATATTTAAGGAGATATGGGCAAAAGAAGTTTTTCATATAAAAATTTCACTTTTTTTAGGTTTTGGTGGATTTTTCAATTTTTTGACGGTGGTCACGAATCAAAGTCCTTTTCGCTCTTGGACGCATATTTAAGGAGATATAGGCAAAAGAACGTTTTCATATAAAAATTTATTTTTTTTTGGGTTTTGGGTGGATTTTGCAATTTTTTGGGGGTGGTCACGAATTAAAGTCCTTTTCGCTCTAGGACGCATATTTAAGGAGATATGGGCAAAAGAAGTTTTTCATATAAAAATTTCAATTTTTTTAGGTTTTAGGTGGATTTTTCAATTCACGAATTAAAGTCCTTTTCGGTCTAGGACGCATATTTAAGGAGATATGGGCAAAAGAAGTTTTTCATATAAAAATTTCAATTTTTTTAGGTTTTGGGTGTATTTTTCAATTTTTTGGGGGTAGTCACGAATTAAAGTCCTTTTCGCTCTAGGACGCATATTTAAGGAGATATGGGCAAAATAAGTTTTTCATATAAAAATTTCAATTTTTTTAGGTTTTGGGTGTATTTTTCAATTTTTTGGGGGTAGTCACGAATTAAAGTCCTTTTCGCTCTAGGACGTATATTTAAGGAGATATGGGCAAAATAAGTTTTTCATATAAAAATTCAAATTTTTTTAGGTTTTGGGTGGATTTTTCAATTTTTTGAGGGTGGTCACGAATTAAAGTCCTTTTCGCTCTAGGACGCATATTTAAGGAGATATGGGCAAAATAAGTTTTTCATATAAAAATTTATTTTTTGTTTAGGTTTTGGGTGGATTTTTCAATTTTTTGGGGGTGGTCACGAATTAAAGTCCTTTTCGCTCTAGAACGCATATTTAAGGAGATATGGGCAAAAGAAGTTTTTCATATAAAAATTTCAATTTTTTTTAGGTTTTGGGTGGATTTTTCAATTTTCAATGGTCACGCTTAGTTTAGGAGATATGGGCAAAAGAAGTTTTTCATATAAAAATTTCAATTTTTTTAGGTTTTGGGTGGATTTTTCAATTTTTTGGGGGTGGTCACGAATTAAAGTCCTTTTCGCTCTAGGACGCATATTTAAGGAGATATGGGCAAAAGAAGATTTTCGTATAAAAATTTCAATTTTTTTAGGTTTTCAGTGGATTTTTTAATTTTTTGGGGGTGGTCACGAATTAAAGTCCTTTTCGCTCTAGGACGCATATTTAAGGAGATATGGGCAAAAGAAGTTTTTCATATAAAAATTTCAATTTTTTAGGTTTTGGGTGCATTTTTCAATTTTTTGAGGGTGGTCACGAATTAAAGTCCTTTTCGCTCTAGGACGCATATTTAGGGAGATATGGGCAAAAGAACGTTTTCATATAAAAATTTAAATTTTTTTAGTTTTTGGGTGGATTTTTCAATTTTTTGGGGGTGGTCACAAACTAAAGTCCTTTTCGCTCTACGACGCATATTTAGGGAGATATGGGCAAAATAAGTTTTTCATATAAAAATTCAAATTTTTTTAGGTTTTGGGCGGATTTTTCAATTTTTTGGGAGTAGTCACGAATTAAAGTCCTTTTCGCTCTACGACGCATATTTAAGGAGATGACAAAAGAAGTTATTCATATAAAAATTTCAATTTTTTTAGGTTTTGAGTGGATTTTTTCAATTTTTTGAAGTTTTTCATATAAAAATTTCAATTTTTTTAGGTTTTGAGTGGATTTTTTCAATTTTTTGAAGTTTTTCATATAAAAATTTCAATTTTTTTAGGTTTTGAGTGGATTTTTTCAATTTTTTGGGGGTGGTCACGAATTAAACTCCTTTTCGCTCTAGGACGCATAGTTTAGGAGATATGGGCAAAAGAAGTTTTTCATATAAAAATTTCAATTTTTTTAGGTTTTGGGTGGATTTTTCAATTTTTTGAGGGTGGTCACGAATTAAAGTCCTTTTCGCTCTAGGACGCATATTTAAGGAGATATGGGCAAAAGAAGTTTTTCATATAAAAATTTCAATTTTTTTAGGTTTTGAGTGGATTTTTCAATTTTTTGGTGGTGGTCACGAATTAAAGTCCTTTTCGCTCTTGGACGCATATTTAAGGAGATATGAGCTAAAGAAGTTTTTCATATAAAAATTTCAATTTTTTTAGGTTTTGGGTGGATTTTGCAACTTTTTGGGGGTGGTCACGAATTAAGGTCCTTTTCGCTCTAGGACGCATATTTAAGGAGATATGGGCAAAAGAACTTTTTCATATAAAAATTTCATTTTTTTTTTAGGTTTTGGGTGGATTTTTCAATTTTTTGGGGGCGGTCACGTATTAAAGTCCTTATCGCTCTAGGACGCATATTTAAGGAGATATGGGCAAAAGAAGTTTTTCATATAAAAATTTCAATTTTTTTAGGTTTTGGGTGGATTTTTAAATTTTTTGGGGGTAGTCACGAATTAAAGTCCTTTTCGCTCTACGACGCATATTTAAGGAGATGACAAAAGAAGTTTTTCATATAAAAATTTCAATTTTTTTAGGTTCTGAGTGGATTTTTTCAATTTTTTGGGGGTGGTCACGAATTAAAGTCCTTTTCGCTCTAGGACGTATATTTAAGGAGATATGGGCAAAATAAGTTTTTCATATAAAAATTCAAATTTTTTTAGGTTTTGGGTGGATTTTTCAATTTTTTGAGGGTGGTCACGAATTAAAGTCCTTTTCGCTCTAGGACGCATATTTAAGGAGATATGGGCAAAATAAGTTTTTCATATAAAAATTTATTTTTTGTTTAGGTTTTGGGTGGATTTTTCAATTTTTTGGGGGTGGTCACGAATTAAAGTCCTTTTCGCTCTAGAACGCATATTTAAGGAGATATGGGCAAAAGAAGTTTTTCATATAAAAATTTCAATTTTTTTTAGGTTTTGGGTGGATTTTTCAATTTTCAATGGTCACGCTTAGTTTAGGAGATATGGGCAAAAGAAGTTTTTCATATAAAAATTTCAATTTTTTTAGGTTTTGGGTGGATTTTTCAATTTTTTGGGGGTGGTCACGAATTAAAGTCCTTTTCGCTCTAGGACGCATATTTAAGGAGATATGGGCAAAAGAAGATTTTCGTATAAAAATTTCAATTTTTTTAGGTTTTGGGTGGATTTTTCAACTTTTTGGGGGTGGTCACGAATTAAGGTCCTTTTCGCTCTAGGACGCATATTTAAGGAGATATGGGCAAAAGAAGTTTTTCATATAAAAATTTCAATTTTTTAGGTTTTGGGTGCATTTTTCAATTTTTTGAGGGTGGTCACGAATTAAAGTCCTTTTCGCTCTAGGACGCTTAGTTTAGGAGATATGGGCAAAAGAAGTTTTTCATATAAAAATTTCACTTTTTTTAGGTTTTGGGTGGATTTTTCAATTTTTTGAGGGTGGTCACGAATTAAAGTCCTTTTCGCTCTAGGACGCATATTTAGGGAGATATGGGCAAAAGAACGTTTTCATATAAAAATTTAAATTTTTTTAGTTTTTGGGTGGATTTTTCAATTTTTTGGGGGTGGTCACAAACTAAAGTCCTTTTCGCTCTACGACGCATATTTAGGGAGATATGGGCAAAATAAGTTTTTCATATAAAAATTCAAATTTTTTTAGGTTTTGGGCGGATTTTTCAATTTTTTGGGAGTAGTCACGAATTAAAGTCCTTTTCGCTCTACGACGCATATTTAAGGAGATGACAAAAGAAGTTATTCATATAAAAATTTCAATTTTTTTAGGTTTTGAGTGGATTTTTTCAATTTTTTGAAGTTTTTCATATAAAAATTTCAATTTTTTTAGGTTTTGAGTGGATTTTTTCAATTTTTTGAAGTTTTTCATATAAAAATTTCAATTTTTTTAGGTTTTGAGTGGATTTTTTCAATTTTTTGGGGGTGGTCACGAATTAAACTCCTTTTCGCTCTAGGACGCATAGTTTAGGAGATATGGGCAAAAGAAGTTTTTCATATAAAAATTTCAATTTTTTTAGGTTTTGGGTGGATTTTTCAATTTTTTGAGGGTGGTCACGAATTAAAGTCCTTTTCGCTCTAGGACGCATATTTAAGGAGATATGGGCAAAAGAAGTTTTTCATATAAAAATTTCAATTTTTTTAAGGTTTTGAGTGGATTTTTCAATTTTTTGGTGGTGGTCACGAATTAAAGTCCTTTTCGCTCTTGGACGCATATTTAAGGAGATATGAGCTAAAGAAGTTTTTCATATAAAAATTTCAATTTTTTTAGGTTTTGGGTGGATTTTGCAACTTTTTGGGGGTGGTCACGAATTAAGGTCCTTTTCGCTCTAGGACGCATATTTAAGGAGATATGGGCAAAAGAACTTTTTCATATAAAAATTTCATTTTTTTTTTAGGTTTTGGGTGGATTTTTCAATTTTTTGGGGGCGGTCACGTATTAAAGTCCTTATCGCTCTAGGACGCATATTTAAGGAGATATGGGCAAAAGAAGTTTTTCATATAAAAATTTCAATTTTTTTAGGTTTTGGGTGGATTTTTAAATTTTTTGGGGGTAGTCACGAATTAAAGTCCTTTTCGCTCTACGACGCATATTTAAGGAGATGACAAAAGAAGTTTTTCATATAAAAATTTCAATTTTTTTAGGTTCTGAGTGGATTTTTTCAATTTTTTGGGGGTGGTCACGAATTAAAGTCCTTTTCGCTCTAGGACGCATATTTAAGGAGATATGGGCAAAAAAGTTTTTCATTTTGATTTTTCAATTTTTTGCGGGTGGTCACGAATTAAAGTCCTTTTCGCTCTAGGACGCATATTTAAGGAGATATGGGCAAAAGAACTTTTTCATATAAAAATTTCAATTTTTTTAGGTTTTGGGTGGATTTTTCAATTTTTTGGGGGTGGTCACGTATTAAAGTCCTTTTCGCTCTAGGACGCATATTTAAGGAGATATGGGCAAAAAAACTTTTTCATATAAAAATTTCAATTTTTTTAGGTTTTGGGCGGATTTTTCAATTTTTTGGGGGTGGTCACGAATTAAAGTCCTTTTCGCTCTAGGACGCATATTTAAGGAGATATGGGCAAAAGAAGATTTTCATATAAAAATTTCAATTTTATTAGGTTTTGGGTGCATTTTTCAATGGTCTGAGGGTGGTCACGAATTAAGGTCCTTTTCGCTCTAGGACGCATATTTAAGGAGATATGGGCAAAAGAAGTTTTTCATATAAAAATTTCAATTTTTTAGGTTTTGGGTGCATTTTTAAATTTTTTTGGGGTGGTCACGAATTAAAGTCCTTTTCGCTCTACGACGCTTAGTTTAGGAGATATGGGCAAAAAAAGTTTTTCATATAAAAATTTAATTTTTTTTAGGTTTTGGGTGGATTTTTCAATTTTTTGAGGGTGGTCACGAATTAAAGTCCTTTTCGCTCTAGGACGCATATTTAAGGAGATATGGGCCAAAGAAGTTTTTCATATAAAAATTTATTTTTTGTTTAGGTTTTGGGTGGATTTTTTAATTTTTTGGGGGTGGTCACGAATTAAAGTCCTTTTCGCTCTAGGACGCATATTTAAGGAGATATGGGCAAAAGAAGTTTTTCATATAAAAATTTAATTTTTTTAGGTTTTCAGTGGATTTTTCACTTTTTTGGGGGTAGTCACGAATTAAAGTCCTTTTCGCTCTAGGACGCATATTTAAGGAGATATGGGCAAAAGAAGTTTTTCATATAAAAATTTAATTTTTTTTAAGGTTTTGGGTGGATTTTTCAATTTTTTGAGGGTGGTCACGAATTAAAGTCATTTTCGCTCTAGGACGCATATTTAAGGAGATATGGGCAAAAGAAGTTTTTCATATAAAAATTTAATTTTTTTAGGTTTTGGGTGGATTTTGCAATTTTTTGAGGGTGGTCACGAATTAAAGTCCTTTTCACTCTAGGACGCATATTTAAGGAGATATGGGCAAAAGAAGTTTTTCATATAAAAATTTAATTTTTTTAGGTTTTCAGTGGATTTTTCACTTTTTTGGGGGTAGTCACGAATTAAAGTCCTTTTCGCTCTAGGACGCATATTTAAGGAGATATGGGCAAAAGAAGTTTTTCAAATAAAAATTTCATTTTTTTTAAGGTTTTGGGTGGATTTTTCAATTTTTTGAGGGTGGTCACGAATTAAAGTCATTTTCGCTCTAGGACGCATATTTAAGGAGATATGGGCAAAAGAAGTTTTTCTTATAAAAATTTAATTTTTTTAGGTTTTGGGTGGATTTTTTAATTTTTTGGGGCTGGTCGCGAATTAAAGTCCTTTTCACTCTAGGACGCATATTTAAGGAGATATGGACAAAAGAAATTTTTCATATAAAAATTTCAATTTTTTTAGGTTTTGGGTGCATTTTTCAATGGTCTGAGGGTGGTCACGAATTAAAGTCCTTTTCGCTCTAGGACGCATATTTAAGGAGATATGGGCAAAAGAAGTTTTTCATATAAAAATTTCACTTTTTTTAGTTTTGGGTGGATTTTGCAATTTTTTGAGAGTGGTCACGAATTAAAGTCCTTTTCGCTCTAGGACGCATATTTAAGGAGATATGGGCAAAAGAAGTTTTTCATATAAAAATCTCAATTTTTGTAGGATTTGGGTGGATATTTCAATTTTTTGGGGGTGGTCACGAATTAAAGTCCTTTTCGCTCTAGGACGCTTAGTTTAGGAGATATGGACAAAAAAGTTTTTGATATAAAAATTTCAATTTTTTTAGGTTTTGAGTAGATTTTTCAATTTTTTGAAGGTGGTCACGAATTAAAGTCCTTTTCGATCTAGGACGCATTTTTAATTTGATATGGCCAAAAGAAGTTTTTCATATAAAAATTTAATTTTTTTTTTAGGTTTTGGGTGGTTTTTTCAATTTTTTGGGGTGATCACGAATTAAAGTCCTTTTCGCTCTAGGACGCTTAGTTTAGAAGATATGGTCAAAAAAAGTTTTTCATATAAAAATTTCAATTTTTGTAGGTTTTGGGTGGATTTTTCAATTGTTTGGAGGTGGTCACGAATTAAAGTCATTTTCGCTCTAGGACGTATCTTTAAGGAGATATGGGCAAAAGAAGTTTTTCATATAAAAATATCATTTTTTTGAGGTTTTGGGTGGATCTTCCAATTTTTTTGGGGGTAGTCACGAATTAAAGTCCCTTTCGCTCTAAGACGCTTAGTTTAGGAGATAGGGGGAAAATAAGTTTTTCATATAAAAATTTCAATTTTTGTAGGATTTGGGTGGATTTTTCAATTTTTTGGGGGTGGTCAGGAATTAAAGTCCTTTTCGCTCTAGGACGCATATTTAAGGAGATATGGGCAAAAGAAGTTTTTCATATAAAAATTTCTATTTTTTTTAGGTTTTTGGATGATTTTTCAATTTTTTGAGGGTGGTCGCGAATTAAAGTCCTTTTCGCTCTAGGACGCATATTTAAGGAAATATGGGCAAAAGAAATTTTTCATATACAAATTTCAATTTTTCAATTTTTTTGGGGTGGTTACGAATTAAACTCCTTTTCGCTCTAGGACGCATATTTAAGGAGATATGGGCAAAAGAAGATTTTCATATAAATATTTCAATTTTTGTAGGTTTTGGATGGATTTTTAAATTTTTTGGGGGTGGTCACGAATTAAAGTCCTTTTCGCTCTAGGACGCATATTTAAGGAAATATGGGCAAAAGAAATTTTTCATATAAAAATATCAATTTTTTAATTTTTTGGGGGTGGTCACGAATTAAAGTCCTTTTCGCTCTATGGCGCATATTTAAGGAGATATGGCCAAAACAAGTTTTTCATATAAAAATTACAATTTTTTAGGATTTGGGTGGATTTTTCAATTTTTTGAGGGTGGTCAAAGTTATCGTCCTTTTCGCTCTAGGTCGCATATTTAAGGAGATATGGCCTAAAGAAGTTTTTCATATAAAAATTTAAAATTGTTTTAGGATTTGGGTGGATTTTTCAATTTTTGGAGGGTGGTCACGAATTATTATCCTTTTCGCTCTAGGACGCATATTTAAGGAGATATGGGCAAAAGAAGTTTTTAATGCAAAAATTTCAATTTTTTAGGATTTGGGTGGGTGTTTCAATTGTTTGAGGGTGGTCACGAATTATCCTCCTTTTCGCTCTATGACGCATATTAAAGTAGATACGGCCAAAAGAAGATTTTCATATAAAAATTGTTGTAGGTTTTGGGTGGGGTTTTTCAATTTTTGGAGGGTGGTTATGAATTATCGTCCTTTTCGCTCTAGGACGCTTAGTTTAGGAGATATGGTCAAAAGAAGTTTTTCATATAAAAATTTAAATTTTTTGAGGATTTTTCAATTTTTGAGGGTGCTCACGAATTAAAGTCCTTTTCGCTCTAGGACGTATATTTAAGGAGGTATGGCAAGAGAAGTTTTTCATATAAAAATTTAATTTTTTTAAATTTTTTGGGCGAATTTTTGAATTTTTTGAGGGTTGTCACGAATTATCGTACTTTTCGCTCCAGGACGCATATTTAACCGTTGTGTATGTGATAACACCGGAAGCGATAGCAGCGTGATAAGGTCCCGTGGGACCTATAACAAAAAACAGATGGTAGAGAGGTTATCCCTATAATTTTTTCGATTATTTACTATAGGTGGAGTCTCCTATGATGCACAAATTGCATATATAGATATTTGTTTGTAAATATAGAGTTTTCTTTAATTTTTAATAGAATACAGATAATGTTTAAATTTTTGATTAATATTCTAGAGCCCTGATGTTTGTCACAGGCGAGGTACCTATAAGTATCCTTATACGTACCAAGCAACAATATATTGTTTTGGTAGTTGAATGTCCTGAACAAACTGGTTTTTTGAAGGAAAAACCATACGATTTTTTAGTGACGCTCGTTTTGTTCGCAGTATTATGTGCATAGTGGTTCAAACTTGGTCTAAATTGAGGAACATCGTGCCAAATTCCAGGAGCCGATGGGTCTGGAATATGTATAGTAATATAAAAACTTAGATAGACCATGATTTCTATGAAGTTCAAATAACTTTTTTCCACTTGTATTTTCGCTACAGTGGATATATCTTTGAAAGGCATAAAATTATGTTCTACGAAGCAACGAAACCAAAGGAATTTTCAAAAATGACAAATTCTTCGAAATAACAGTATTTTCTTAAAGGATGTTATTGTTATTAATTGTTCCAAATACAAAAATCGCAATATCTTTACGCTGCTTTTTAAACTGCGCTGAAACCACTAATGCCATTAGTAGTATATCCCATTGGACGTCATCACGCAGAATCGCACTAAACTTTTTAAAATACCTATAAAAACCGATTTAATGATTCAATCATATAAAAATTTACAGTTTTCAACTTAAAACACTTTATACAAGAAGTCATAAACCATCACGCTGCAAATCATGCAAAAGATAAAGTTATGTAGGAATAAAAATCCAAAAGGTCCAGCGGGACCACATCACGCACAGAAGGGTTAAGGAGATATGGACTAAAGAAGTTTTCCATTTAAAAATTTAAATTGTTTCAGGGTTTGGATGGAGTTTTCAATTTTTGGAGGATGATCACGAATTATTGTCCTTTTCGCTCTAGGACGCATATTTAAGGAGATATGGCCAAAAGAAGTTTTTCATATAAAAATTTAAATTTTTTTAGGATTTGATTCAATTTTTGGAGGGTGGTCACGAATTATTATCCTTTTCGCTCTAGGACGCATACGTAAGGAGATACGGTTAGGTTTTTGTTTTTCGTGTAAATTGAAAAACATTATTGGCGACATTCTGTCTGCTGCATTGAAAATGTGTGCATACATATTTTCAACGCTACAACAAATCATAGCAAAGGGTTGAAATAAATAAAGTGCAACAACAAATGGCCACGTGGTAAAGGTTTTAAAAAATATATGACAGAACGGATTTGAAATTACCTGTATTTGTGTTTTGCGGTATTTTAAAAATGGAAAACAATTTACGTTTATTGAAGGTAAGAAATTGTGAAATGTGAATACCGTTTTCCATTGAAGCCTGTTTACATTAAACGGACTAGAATAATATATTTTTTATCCATTTCTTTTAGTGGCCAATTTTATTTCGTGAAATTGACCAAACAGTCCCATCAACTCCATCGTTTTATCAAATCTATAAGAATATGTTTGCAATCAAAATTAAATTTTTTGAGGGTGGTCACGAATTATCCTCCTTTCCGCTCTAGGACGCATATTTAAGGAGATATGGCCAAAATAAGTTTTTCATATAAGAATTTCAATTTTGTAGGTTTTGGATGGATTTTACAATTTTTGGAGGGTGGTCACGAATTATTGTCCTCTTCGCTCTAGGACGCGTATTTAAGGAGATATGGCCAAAAGAAGTTGTTCATATAAATATTTCAATTTTGTTAAGATTTGGGTGGATTTTTCAATTTTTGGAGGGTGGTCACGAATTATTGTCCTTTTCGCTCTAGGGCGCGTATTTGAGGAGATATGGCCAAAAGAAGTTTTTCATATAAAAATTTAAATTTTTTTAAGATTTGTTGGATTTTTCAATTTTTTAGGGGTGGTCACGAATTATTGTCCTTTCCGCTCTAGGACGGATATTTAAGGAGATATGGCACATATTGTTAGCACTGAAAAATATTAGACTGAGCCAAGTTTGAGTGAGATCGGTTAATAAATAAATTTGCCGCTAAAATTAAAAAATAATTTTAGCCGTAAAACTTTAACTTAATACCCGCTTTTATTTTGGGAAGTATCGGGTAACTCTTCTTGGAGTTAACTAAATTTTGTTTTTATACATTTTACTGTTTAATTTTTCACTCTTTCTCCTTTTTTCATTTTACTATCCCAACTCTAAAAAGTGTGCTTTTTCGTTATTTTTTAAGAAGACCCCTTTGAAAATTTTATATGTTTTGCACTGCTTTGAATTAATTTCCTTTGTCTCAATATTTTGACTTACTCGTCGTACGTCCGATTTCTTTTGACCTAGACCGATATAGACCATCTGCGAACTTGGCCTGCCAGCAGACAATAGAGGAATCTGTGCCAAATTTGAGGACGATAGCGCCGTTATTGATGAATGTAGCGTGATTACAAGAGACAGACAGACGGGCAGACGGACATGCTTATATCGTCTTACAATTTCTCCCTGATCAAGAATATATATTATTGTATATACGTATATATATATATATATATATATATATATATATATATATATATATATATATATATATATATATATATATATATATATATATATATATATATATATATATATATATATATATATATATATATATATATATATATATATATATATATATACGTATATACAATAATATATATTCTTGATCAGGGAGAAATTGTAAGACGATATAAGCATGTCCGTCTGCCCGTCTGTCTGTCTCTTGTAATCACGCTACATTCATCAATAACGGCGCTATCGTCCTCAAATTTGGCACAGATTCCTCTATTGTCTGCTGGCAGGCCAAGTTCGCAGATGGTCTATATCGGTCTAGGTCAAAAGAAATCGGACGTACGACGAGTAAGTCAAAATATTGAGACAAAGGAAATTAATTCAAAGCAGTGCAAAACATATAAAATTTTCAAAGGGGTCTTCTTAAAAAATAACGAAAAAGCACACTTTTTAGAGTTGGGATAGTAAAATGAAAAAAGGAGAAAGAGTGAAAAATTAAACAGTAAAATGTATAAAAACAAAATTTAGTTAACTCCAAGAAGAGTTACCCGATACTTCCCAAAATAAAAGCGGGTATTAAGTTAAAGTTTTACGGCTAAAATTATTTTTTAATTTTAGCGGCAAATTTATTTATTAACCGATCTCACTCAAACTTGGCTCAGTCTAATATTTTTCAGTGCTAACAATATGTGCCATATCTCCTTAAATATCCGTCCTAGAGCGGAAAGGACAATAATTCGTGACCACCCCTAAAAAATTGAAAAATCCAACAAATCTTAAAAAAATTTAAATTTTTATATGAAAAACTTCTTTTGGCCATATCTCCTCAAATACGCGCCCTAGAGCGAAAAGGACAATAATTCGTGACCACCCTCCAAAAATTGAAAAATCCACCCAAATCTTAACAAAATTGAAATATTTATATGAACAACTTCTTTTGGCCATATCTCCTTAAATACGCGTCCTAGAGCGAAGAGGACAATAATTCGTGACCACCCTCCAAAAATTGTAAAATCCATCCAAAACCTACAAAATTGAAATTCTTATATGAAAAACTTATTTTGGCCATATCTCCTTAAATATGCGTCCTAGAGCGGAAAGGAGGATAATTCGTGACCACCCTCAAAAAATTTAATTTTGATTGCAAACATATTCTTATATATTTGATAAAACGATGGAGTTGATGGGACTGTTTGGTCAATTTCACGAAATAAAATTGGCCACTAAAAGAAATGGATAAAAAATATATTATTCTAGTCCGTTTAATGTAAACAGGCTTCAATGGAAAACGGTATTCACATTTCACAATTTCTTACCTTCAATAAACGTAAATTGTTTTCCATTTTTAAAATACCGCAAAACACAAACACAGGTAATTTCAAATCCGTTCTGTCATATATTTTTTAAAACCTTTACCACGTGGCCATTTGTTGTTGCACTTTATTTATTTCAACCCTTTGCTATGATTTGTTGTAGCGTTCAAAATATGTATGCACACATTTTCAATGCAGCAGACAGAATGTCGCCAATAATGTTTTTCAATTTACACGAAAAACAAAAACCTAACCGTATCTCCTTACGTATGCGTCCTAGAGCGAAAAGGATAATAATTCGTGACCACCCTCCAAAAATTGAATCAAATCCTAAAAAAATTTAAATTTTTATATGAAAAACTTCTTTTGGCCATATCTCCTTAAATATGCGTCCTAGAGCGAAAAGGACAATAATTCGTGATCATCCTCCAAAAATTGAAAACTCCATCCAAACCCTGAAACAATTTAAATTTTTAAATGGAAAACTTCTTTAGTCCATATCTCCTTAACCCTTCTGTGCGTGATGTGGTCCCGCTGGACCTTTTGGATTTTTATTCCTACATAACTTTATCTTTTGCATGATTTGCAGCGTGATGGTTTATGACTTCTTGTATAAAGTGTTTTAAGTTGAAAACTGTAAATTTTTATATGATTGAATCATTAAATCGGTTTTTATAGGTATTTTAAAAAGTTTAGTGCGATTCTGCGTGATGACGTCCAATGGGATATACTACTAATGGCATTAGTGGTTTCAGCGCAGTTTAAAAAGCAGCGTAAAGATATTGCGATTTTTGTATTTGGAACAATTAATAACAATAACATCCTTTAAGAAAATACTGTTATTTCGAAGAATTTGTCATTTTTGAAAATTCCTTTGGTTTCGTTGCTTCGTAGAACATAATTTTATGCCTTTCAAAGATATATCCACTGTAGCGAAAATACAAGTGGAAAAAAGTTATTTGAACTTCATAGAAATCATGGTCTATCTAAGTTTTTATATTTCTATACATATTCCAGACCCATCGGCTCCTGGAATTTGGCAAGATGTTCCTCAATTTAGACCAAGTTTGAACCACTATGCACATAATACTGCGAACAAAACGAGCGTCACTAAAAAATCGTATGGTTTTTCCTTCAAAAAACCAGTTTGTTCAGGACATTCAACTACCAAAACAATATATTGTTGCTTGGTACGTATAAGGATACTTATAGGTACCTCGCCTGTGACAAACATCAGGGCTCTAGAATATTAATCAAAAATTTAAACATTATCTGTATTCTATTAAAAATTAAAGAAAACTCTATATTTACAAACAAATATCTATATATGCAATTTGTGCATCATAGGAGACTCCACCTATAGTAAATAATCGAAAAAATTATAGGGATAACCTCTCTACCATCTGTTTTTTGTTATAGGTCCCACGGGACCTTATCACGCTGCTATCGCTTCCGGTGTTATCACATACACAACGGTTAAATATGCGTCCTGGAGCGAAAAGTACGATAATTCGTGACAACCCTCAAAAAATTCAAAAATTCGCACAAAAAAATTAAAAAAATTAAATTTTTATATGAAAAACTTCTCTTGCCATACCTCCTTAAATATACGTCCTAGAGCGAAAAGGACTTTAATTCGTGAGCACCCTCAAAAAATTGAAAAATCCTCAAAAAATTTAAATTTTTATATGAAAAACTTCTTTTGACCATATCTCCTAAACTAAGCGTCCTAGAGCAAAAAGGACGATAATTCATAACCACCCTCCAAAAATTGAAAAACCCCACCCAAAACCTACAACAATTTTTATATGAAAATCTTCTTTTGGCCGTATCTACTTTAATATGCGTCATAGAGCGAAAAGGAGGATAATTCGTGACCACCCTCAAACAATTGAAACACCCACCCAAATCCTAAAAAATTGAAATTTTTGCATTAAAAACTTCTTTTGCCCATATCTCCTTAAATATGCGTCCTAGAGCGAAAAGGATAATAATTCGTGACCACCCTCCAAAAATTGAAAAATCCACCCAAATCCTAAAACAATTTTAAATTTTTATATGAAAAACTTCTTTAGGCCATATCTCCTTAAATATGCGACCTAGAGCGAAAAGGACGATAATTTTGACCACCCTCAAAAAAGTGAAAAATCCACCCAAATCCTAAAAAAATTAAATTTTTATATGAAAAACTTCTTTAGGCCATATCTCCTTAAATATGCGACCTAGAGCGAAAAGGACGATAACTTTGACCACCCTCAAAAAATTGAAAAATCCACCCAAATCCTAAAAAATTGTAATTTTTATATGAAAAACTTCTTTTGGCCATATCTCCTTAAATATGCGTCCTAGAGCGAAAAGGACTTTAATTCGTGACCACCCCCAAAAAATTAAAAAATTGATATTTTTATATGAAAAATTTCTTTTGCCCATATTTCCTTAAATATGCGTCCTAGAGCGAAAAGGACTTTAATTCGTGACCACCCCCAAAAAATTTAAAAATCCATCCAAAACCTACAAAAATTTAAATTTTTATATGAAAATATTCTTTTGCCCATATCTCCTTAAATATGCGTCCTAGAGCGAAAAGGAGTTTAATTCGTAACCACCCCAAAAAAATTGAAAAATTGAAATTTGTATATGAAAAATTTCTTTTGCCCATATTTCCTTAAATATGCGTCCTAGAGCGAAAAGGACTTTAATTCGCGACCACCCTCAAAAAATTGAAAAATCAACCAAAAACCTAAAAAAAATAGATATTTTTATATGAAAAACTTCTTTTGCCCATATCTCCTTAAATATGCGTCCTAGAGCGAAAAGGACTTTAATTCCTGACCACCCCCAAAAAATTGAAAAATCCACCCAAATCCTACAAAAATTGAAATTTTTATATGAAAAACTTATTTTCCCCCTATCTCCTAAACTAAGCGTCCTAGAGCGAAAGGGACTTTAATTCGTGACTACCCCCAAAAAAATTGGAAGATCCACCCAAAACCTCAAAAAAATGATATTTTTATATGAAAAACTTCTTTTGCCCATATCTCCTTAAAGATACGTCCTAGAGCGAAAATGACTTTAATTCGTGACCACCTCCAAACAATTGAAAAATCCACCCAAAACCTACAAAAATTGAAATTTTTATATGAAAAACTTTTTTTGACCATATCTTCTAAACTAAGCGTCCTAGAGCGAAAAGGACTTTAATTCGTGATCACCCCAAAAAATTGAAAAAACCACCCAAAACCTAAAAAAAAAATTAAATTTTTATATGAAAAACTTCTTTTGGCCATATCAAATTAAAAATGCGTCCTAGATCGAAAAGGAAGACCCCTTTGAAAATTTTATATGTTTTGCACTGCTTTGTATTAATTTCCTTTGTCTCAATATTTTGACTTACTCGTCGTACGTCCGATTTCTTTTGACCTAGACCGATATAGACCATCTGCGAACTTGGCCTGCCAGCAGACAATAGAGGAATCTGTGCCAAATTTGAGGACGATAGCGCCGTTATTGAAGAATGTAGCGTGATTACAAGAGACAGACAGACGGGCAGACGGACATGCTTATATCGTCTTACAATTTCTCCCTGATCAAGAATATATATTATTGTATATACGTATATATATATATATATATATATATATATATATATATATATATATATATATATATATATATATATATATATATATATATATATATATATATATATATATATATATATATATATATATATATATATATATATATATATATAAGATACGTCCTAGAGCGAAAATGACTTTATATATATATATATATATATATATATATATATATATATATATATATATATATATATATATATATATATATATATTTTATTTTTTTCTTCATGTGCCATAAGAGTCTTTAAAACGTGTTAACGACAACTCCTATTATTGAACGCGTTTTAGCTTTGTTGTCAATACACAAAAAGTCAAGAAATAAATAAAGATAAATGTGATTTCATTATATTTTGTGAATTTTTTTCAGAATTTTTAAAGCCAAGTTGATCCCAGTCCAACAAAGTTTATTTTCATTTAAAGATACCCATTTTTAACTCGAATCATTTAAAGGTCCGAAGTTATGATAAATGATTCATCAATTGTCTCTAAATAGTTCTATTTGTTTTTCGGTGTAGTAGCTTTCCTTAAGGATAAATATTAAGTTCGAGCTTAGCCTCTAAAATCAAAAATGAATCAGTAATAAATTAGAAATGAATGTTTATTTAACATATTATACCCACCACCATAGAATGGTGACGGAGGTATAATAAGTTTGTCATTCCGTTTGTAACACATCGAAATATCGATTTCCGACTATATAAAGTATATATATTTTTGATCAGGGAGAAATTTTATGACGATATAACCATGTCTGTCTGTCTGTTGTAATCACGCTACAGTCTTCAATTATGAAGCAATCGTGCTGAAATTTTGCACAAACTCGTCATTTGTCTGCAGGCAGGTCAAGTTCGAAGATGGGCTATATCGGTCCAGGTTTTGATATAGTCCCCATATAAACCGACCTTCATATTTGGGGTCTTGGGCTTACAGAAATCGTAGTTTTCATCCAATTTGCCTGAAATTGGAAATCCAGAGGTATTTTATGACCGTAAAGAGGTGTTCCAAAAATGGTGAGTATCTGTCCATGTTTTGGTATAGCCCCCATATAGACCGATCTCCCGATTTTACTTCTTGGGCTTACAGAAACCGCAGTTTTTATTCAATTTACCTGAAATTGGAAAATTAGAGGTATTGTAGGACCACAAGTACGTGTGCCAAAAATTGTGAGTATCGGTCCATATTTTGGTATAGCCCCCATATAGACCGATCTCCCGATTTTACTTCTTGGGCTTATATAAACCGCAGTTTCTATCCAATTTACCTGAAATTGGAATCGAGAGGTACTTTAGAACCGTAAAGAGGTGTGCCAAAAATGGTGAGCATCGGTCCATGTTTTGGTATGGTCCCCATATAAACCGACCTCCCGATTTGGGGTCTTGGGCTTATAGAAACCGTAGTTTTTATCCAATTTGCCTGAAATTGAAAATCTAGAGGTACTTGAGGACCATCAAAAGGTGTGCCGAAAATGGTCCGTATCGTTCCATGTTTTGGTATAGCCCCAATATAGACCGATCTCCCGGTTTTACATCTTGGTTTTATAGAATCCGTATACAATTTGTGTGAAATTGGAAATTTATAGGTCTTTTAGGACCATAAAGAGGTGTGCCACAAATGGTGAGTATCGGTCCATGTTTTCGTATAGCCCCCATATGAACGATCTCCCGATTTAACTCATTGGGTTTCTATAAACCGTAGTTTTTATTCGATTTGCCTGAAATTGTAAATATTCTGGTATTTTAGGCTCACAAAAACGTGTATCGGATTAATTTTTTATCGGTCCATTTGGTAATGCCTCCATATAGACCAACTTCACTTCTTGAGGGTATAGAAGGCGCACTTGTCATGAAAATTCCTTGAAACTCAATGTAAAATTTCCAGATTTTACTTCTCGGGTGAAAATCTACAGATTTAATATTTCAAATTAAGACGTTATTTTATAATTTTCTTGCACACTTACAAGAGATGTTAATTAGAGGTGTGCGCGTGACACGCGTGATTCACGAGTGAATCATGTGACTCGTGAACAAAATCTGAAGAAACTTTCGTGAATGTTCGTGAATGGGACTAAAAATAATATGTCGTGCGTGAGAAATAAAATCGGTTCATGAATGTGCGTGAATAAAATTTCTGCAAAATCACGCTCAGGAACAAACATTTTGCTTCGTGAATGTGCGTGAATGTGAATGAAATTTCACTCACGCGCACACCTCTAATGTTAATGACTCCTCTAAAACTCAAACAAAAATGGTTCTTATAAATCCAGTATCTGATATAGGTGAAATCTTTAAATTTATCTTCGGGAAGTGTCCTCAAGCCCTCCCTAATATTTGGTTCATGGTGGTGGGTATTTAAGATTCGGCCCGGCCGAACTTACTGCCGTATATGCTTGTTTTTTATTTCGTCTTGAGGTCCTTTAAAGAAAATCCTTTTACGAGTTTTGATTAATTGTATTTTTTTTATACCCTCCATCATAGGATGGGGGTATATTAACTTTGTCATTCCGTTTGTAACACATCGAAATATTGCTCTAAGACCCCATAAAGTATATATATTCTGGGTCGTGGTGAAATTCTGAGTCGATCTAAGCATGCCCGTCCGTCCGTCTGTTGAAATCACGCTAACTTCCGAACGAAACAAGCTATCGACTTGAAACTTGGCACAAGTAGTTGTTATCGATGTAGGTCGGATGGTATTGAAAATGGGCCATATCGGTCCACTTTTACGTATAGCCCCCATATAAAGGGACCCTCAGATTTGGCATGTGGAGCCTCTAACAGAAGCATATTTCATCCGATCCGTCTGAAATTTGGTACATGGTGTTGGTATATGGTCTCTAACAACCATGCAAAAATTGGTCCATATCGGTCCTTAATTATATATAGCCCCCATATAAACCGATCCCCAGATTTGGCTTGTGGAGCCTCTAAGAGAAGCATATTTCATCCGATCCGGCTGAAATTTGGTACATGGTGTTGGTATATGGTCTCTAACAATCATGCACAAATTGGTCCACATCGGTCCATAATTATATATAGCCCCCATATAAACCGATCCCTAGATTTGGCTTGTGGAGCCTCTAAGAGAATCATATTTCATCCGATCCGGCTAAAATTTGGTACATGGTGTTGGTATATGGTCTCTAACAACCATGCAAAAATTGGTTCATATCGGTCTTTAATTATATATAGCCCCCATATAAACCGATCCCCAGATTTGGCTTGTGGAGCCTCTAAGAGGAGCATATTTCATCCGATCCGGCTGAAATTTGGTACATGGTGTTGGTATATGGTATCTAACAATCATGCAAAAATTGGTCCACATCGGTCCATAATTATATATAGCCCCCATATAAACCGATCTCCAGATTTGGCTTGCGGAGCCTCAAAGAGAAGCAAATTGCATCCGATCCGGCTGAAATTTGGTACATGGTATTGGTATATGGTCTCTAGCAACCGTGCAAAAATTGGTCCACATCGGTCCATAATTATATATAGCGCACATATAAACCGATCCCCAGATTTGGGTTGCGGAGCCTCTAAGAGAAGCAAATTTCATCCGATCCGGCTGAAATTTAGTACATGGTATTGGTATATGGTCTCTAGCAACCGTGCAAAAATTGGTCCATATCGGTCCATAATTATATATAGCCCCCATATACAACGTTCTCCAGATTTGACCTCCGGAGCCTCTTGGAGGAGCAAAATTCATCCGATCCGGTTCAAATTAGGAACGTGGTGTTAGTATATGGTCGCTAACAACCATACCAAAATTGGTCCAATCACACAAAAATTGGTCCATATCGGTTCATAATAATGGTTGCCACTAGAGCCAAAAATAATCTACCAAAATTTTATTTCTATAGAAAATTTTGTACAAATTTTATTTTTATAGAAAATTTTGTCAAAATTTTATTTCTAGAGACAATTTTGTTAAAATTTTATTCGGTTCATAATAAAATTTTCATCATTGTCAAAATTTTATTTCTATAGAAAATTTTGTTCAAATTTTATTCGGTTCATAATCATGGTTGCCACTCGAGCCAAAAATAATCTACCAAGATTTTATTTCTATAGAAAATTTTGTCAAAAGTTTATTTCTATAGAAAATTTTGTTAAAATTTTATTTCTGTAGACATTTTTGTGAAAATTTGTATTTCTATAGAAAATTTTGTGAAAATTTTATTTCTATAGAAAATTTTGTTAAAATTTTATTTCTGTAGAAAATTTTGTCAAAATTTTATGTCTACTTTGTCAAATTGAATTATATACGTATGGACTTACATAAAATTTAGAAGATGGTGTTAGGAGGTTTTAAGATACCTTGCCATCGGCAAGCGTTACCGCAACTTAAGTAATTCGATTGTGGGTGACAGTGTTTAGAAGAAGTTTCTACGCAATCCATGATGGAGGGTACATAAGCTTCGGCCTGGCCGAACTTACGGCCGTATATACTTGTTTTTCAATATTTCGACTAACATCATCAGTCTTCGATGGGGAATTAAAAGTTTAAAACTCAAACAAAAATTTTCATGTTTGATTTTAAAATTGTCTATTTTCAATTTTTATTTATTGTTCTTAAGGATATGAAATGAAAGACCCCATTGTGGTTTACTACTGTGTGTGATGTGATTCCTTTCTGTGCACTATGGGGCCAACGACCGGATTTTGAGGCAAAATCTACAAAAATGTACTTATCGGTTTCAAATTTGGAACAAATGTGTGTATAACGTCAGAAGTGCTCATAGAATTTCAGAGCGATCCGCCCACTAACACGCCCACTAATACCGTTAATATTTATAACCTGCACTATACTGTGGTTTTGTATTCAATGTCTAGGCCTCAATATTAGACCAATTGACTTTAATTTTTGCACACGTATGTGTATTTGGTCAGGATAGAGCCCTATTGATTTTGGATGAAATCGGATCCGATTTAGATATAGATGCCATATATATCTTTCGCCCGATAGGCACATATAAGGCCCAGGTAACAAAATTTACATTCTTGATATATATTCCAAAATTGGGGGAAATCAGGAAGATATATCTTTCATATATATCTTTCACTTTATATGCACTTTATTGGTCCCAGAGGCCAGAGTTTCGCCTTAATTTGCTTCATATTGTACACAAAGATGGATCTATTGGAAATATCCTTTTTCTGTACATCCAAAAGTCCTTCTTTGCATGATCAAGTCTTTATTATAACATTTAATTCTATTTTGTGAAGCATTACCCGCAAATAGCTAATGGGACGCGTCAGCTATTTGTGTTTCTTCCATTTTTTTTGGCACGAGCGAAAATATTACATGTTTTCTTAATTATTGACGCCGTGCAAGCTTACTTTACATTCCTCGAAAATTTGGAATACGACACCAAAAGAAATAATTTTTTTTTGAAAGTACAAACAATAACCTTTCGTTCCATACCAAAATGTTTGTGAATACACTTCAATACAGAAAGTATCATTCCACGAAACCCAAACATTACACGAAATTTTTAAAACTAAACTTTACCACCAAAGACAATATATTTTAGAAGATGGAAAATTATTGGCTTGCGCCATACCAAATATTGCATTGACGGCGCTAGGTCCATACATGTTTTTTTAATTGCATTTTTTTAATGAAAATATTAATTTTTTAAAATTAACAATGTTGAATTTTGAGCAATAAAATAAAAATTATAGTTTCCCGTTTTTTTTCAAAATATTTCCAACTCTTAATATCTTTTTATTTGGATTTTAATGTGTCGAACCAAACGCGTAAACGACAAGTAGGGACCAAGCGCCGTCAATGGTTTGATGTTCTCAGCAGCCAATTTCCCATCTTCTTCTCTTCTATTGTCTTTGCTTATCACTTTAACACAACAAATTTCTTTTCGCACAAACACATACCGATTTTTAATATTTTTGTATTATTTTACGTAGCTGTAGTAATATTTTCTATTTTACACAATACGGATTCGCTTTTTAGTTTAGTTTTTACATCTAATTTTCTACAATGTGTTTCTCTGACTAGCATATAAAAATGTAAACAATCTAAAGGGTGATTCTTTTGAGGTTAGGATTTTCATGCATTAGTATTTGACAGATCACGTGGGATTTCAGACATGGTGTCAAAGAGAAAGATGCTCAGTATGCTTTGACATTTCATCATGAATAGACTTACTAACGATCAACGCTTGCAAATCATTGAATTTTATTACCAAAATCAGTGGCAGAAAATCCGCTTTTTTATCGACAAATTTTGTTCAGCGATGAGGCTCATTTCTGGTTGAATGGCTACGTAAATAAGCAAAATTGCCGCATTTGGAGTGAAGAGCAACCAGAAGCCGTTCAAGAACTGCCCATGCATCCCGAAAAATGCACTGTTTGGTGTGGTTTGTACGCTGGTGGAATCATTGGACCGTATTTTTTCAAAGATGCTGTTGGACGCAACGTTACGGTGAATGGCGATCGCTATCGTTCGATGCTAACAAACTTTTTGTTGCCAAAAATGGAAGAACTGAACTTGGTTGACATGTGGTTTCAACAAGATGGCGCTACATGCCACACAGCTCGCGATTCTATGGCCATTTTGAGGGAAAACTTCGGAGAACAATTCATCTCAAGAAATGGACCGGTAAGTTGGCCACCAAGATCATGCGATTTGACGCCTTTAGACTATTTTTTGTGGGGCTACGTCAAGTCTAAAGTCTACAGAAATAAGCCAGCAACTATTCCAGCTTTGGAAGACAACATTTCCGAAGAAATTCGGGCTATTCCGGCCGAAATGCTCGAAAAAGTTGCCCAAAATTGGACTTTCCGAATGGACCACCTAAGACGCAGCCGCGGTCAACATTTAAATGAAATTATCTTCAAAAAGTAAATGTCATGGACCAATCTAACGTTTCAAATAAAGAACCGATGAGATTTTGCAAATTTTATGCGTTTTTTTTAAAAAAAAAGTTATCAAGCTCTTAACAAATCACCCTTTAAAAACAGCCAACTTTGCCAGCTTGTTTCAAAAAACAATGAATTGCCGTATGTTTCTCATATTTTGTGTTTCGAGCTACTGGATTGTCTGAAACAGAATTACGTTATCAGTTTTTCCAATTTCCATTATCGAAATACTGACTTTTTGCCGCAGAATCCGGTCATTGGCCCCATAGTGCTGTGTGGTAATCGTTGTTTGCGCTTAATTCGAATTCATTGAATCGATTGAAAACGGCAATGAATTGAAGTTGATTGGTCTTTTAATAGCAAATTCTACTGTGTTTGGTTTTTCTTGTTTTAATATCGTTTGTGAATGAGTTTTTGATTGGTGTGTGTTTGGGTTTTGTGCACTTGATTGAACATGTTTGATTTCAACAATTTAATTATTTTTCTTTTTTTTTCAAAATGATTGTCTCAATTTAATTTAGTTGGTTATGTCTCCAATGACCAATTGTTAAAATTACATTCATCGTATTCTAAAAGTATAGCATCACAGTTTATTTACATATGAAGAGTTATTTATCCCACAGATTTATGACAATAGGTAGCCTTTTATGATAGTTTCGATTTGTAAAGAGATTTTTAATTTGAATCATAAGAACTTGTATAATAAAAACTTGAACTGTATTAATTTTTTGTGAGTTTCTTTAACTTATTATAGTTAATATTAAAGTAAAATACTCGAAACGTACTAGCCGAATCCGATCCATTTCGCTGCGTTTTCCTAACTGGAAGATCTTTTGTTAAAAATATGGCTTTTTGAGGTACATCTTGCTTTAGCCATAAAATAATCCTTCTAAAAAATTGAAAGGTTTTGAAGTTACTTTCGAAATTCAATTGAGTACGAATTTCAATTTATTGGTGGGATTGATCACGTCTTTTTTGTTTGAAGTTAAGGAAGAAGATGACGCCCTCGTAATATACAATTGTTCCGGGCGAACACAACATCTTTCTTTCAGCTGTGGTTTATTAGTCGTTGAGTTGATTCGGGCAGGGCAGCACATATATTTTAGAGAGGATTCACTCATGGAAGAATTTCATGTTTGTGTGTTTTAAATTCCTCAGACCGATTTTTGATAAAAATATAAATAAAATTTGATAAAATATGAATTCGTAAATTTGAGATAAATGGTTTCCATAACGCGTTACCAAGTTTTTTTTGCACTCTATGCATAATAAAGGGTGGTTAAAATTTCAAGGGCCGATGTTGATTTTGAATGAAACACAAACTATTTAGGATATTATTGTAATTTTATTTTATTACGATATATTGGTATTACTCAATTATGTATGGAACAAAATATCGGCCAAATGGGCGCCGCGACCTCGGCGGCACACCTTCATCCGATGGTCCAAATTTTCGATGACCCTGAGGTATAATGGAGGTTCTATGCCCTTCACAGTAACTGCCTGACCGGCCTCATTTTGGAAAAAATACGGCCCGATGATGCCACCAGCCCATAAACCGCACCAAACAGTCACTCTTTGTGGATGCATTGGTTTCTCGAAATCTCTCTTGGATTCTCATTCGCCCAAATGCTGGAAGATCTTTTGTTAAAAATATGGCTTTTTGAGGTACATCTTCCTTTAGCCATAAAATAATCCTTCTAAAAAATTGAAAGGATTTGAAGTTACTTTCGAAATTCAATTGAATACGAATTTCAATTTATTGGTGGGATTGATCACGTCTTTTTTGTTTGATGTTAAGGAAGAAGATGACGCCCTCGTAATATACAATTGTTCC
This sequence comes from Haematobia irritans, assembly GCF_050003625.1. Classification (NCBI taxonomy): domain Eukaryota; kingdom Metazoa; phylum Arthropoda; class Insecta; order Diptera; family Muscidae; genus Haematobia; species Haematobia irritans. The sequence continues at coordinate 72,732,207 of NC_134399.1, read as the reverse complement.
GGGCGAACACAACATCTTTCTTTCAGCTGTGGTTTATTTCTCTTCAAGTGGTGTCACCCATTAGTCGTTGAGTTGATTCGGGCAGCACATATATTTTAGAGAGGATTCACTCATGGAAGAATTTCATGTTTGTGTGTTTTAAATTCCTCAGACCGATATTTGATAAAAATATAAATAAAATTTGATAAAATATGAATTCGTAAATTTGAGATAAATGGTTTCCATAACGCGTTACCAAGTTTTTTTTGCACTCTATGCATAATAAAGGGTGGTTAAAATTTCAAGGGCCGATGTTGAAATTTCAAGGGCCGGCCAAATGGGCGCCGCGACCTCGGCGGCACACTTTCATCCGATGGTCCAAATTTTCGATGACGCTGAGGTATAATGGAGGTTCTATGCCATTCACAGTAACTGCCTGACCGGCCTCATTTTGGAAAAAATACGGCCCGATGATGCCGCCAGCCCATAAACCGCACCAAACAGTCACTCTTTGTGGATGCATTGGTTTCTCGAAATCTCTCTTGGATTCTCATTCGCCCAAATGCGGCAATTCTGTTTATTGACTAATCCACTGAGGTGAAAATGTGTCTCATCACTGAAGATGATTTTCTTCGAAAATTGATCATCCACTGTTGCCATTTCTTGGAACCATTTAACACGTTGTTTGATTGTGTATGAGAAGTCTGAGTAAGTCTGAAATAGAGAAATATCAAATAAAATTCGGAAAAAACTTGGCGTTTAGGTGCGGTTCACATTCAACATCGGCCCTTACAATTTAACCACTCTTTACATTAAAATCATATGTTTTAGAATATAGCCCATATTCCTTAGTTTATAATTAATGCTTTAATTCGACTTGACATACTTCAATTAAGTTTTTTTTAATTATTTCGCTATTTTTGATGCTCTTTGGTGTAATATGAAGCCCCTTTCAACCAGAGACAATATATAGGGTTGAAATCGGGGCTATGTGGTGGCTATTTGATCATTTGAAAACTTTGCTCCTACAACCATTTTTTTACTATTTCGTAAGTGTGCTTGGGATTTCCGTCTTGTTGAAAAACAACTTGCTCCTCAAAGTAGGCACAAACCTCTACAAAGGTAGAGAAGTTTGATTGCGAAATATCAAGGTCTCCTTTCGAGCACGTGTGTCACCATCCCCATACAATGAGTCTTCCCCTCCATGTTTAACGGTTTGCTTGAGATTGTGTTTTTGGAGACTTTGTCCTTAGCATCCCAGCAAAAAAGTGTCGCCAAAAAAGTAATGAAAATGTTCTTTTTGGATCCGGAAGTGGTGCAAAATTGACGCAGAAGCGATGAATTTAACATGGGCTTGTCATAGGACGGAAGTCCTCCATTTCAACAGCCGTTGCACTGAATTTGCTTCACTTCTTTAGGTGTGATCCGTATTCAATGTTTTGGATGTAAATTAAAAAATTCTGTGATATTTTCTCAAATAAATCATTTTTATAATATTTTATAATTTTTAATTTTTAATTTTTTTTTAATTGTCGGAAACGTTTGACCTCAATTATTTTCAAAAATTCACAATTTTTATACCCACCACCATAGAATGGTGACGGGGGTATAATAAGTTTGTCATTCCGTTTGTAACACATCGAAATATCGATTTCCGACTATATAAAGTATATATATTCTTGATCAGGGAGAAATTCTAAGACGATATAACGATGTCCGTCTGTCCTTCTGTCTGTCTGTCTGTTGTAATCACGCTACAGTCTTCAATAATGAAGCAATCGTGCTGAAATTTTGCCCAAACTCGTCTTTTGTCTGCAGTCAGGTCAAGTTCGAAATTGGGCTATATCGGTCCAGGTTTTGATATAGTCCCCATATAAACCGACCTCCCGATTTGGGGTCTTTGGTTTATAGAAATCGTAGTTTTTATCCAATTTGCCTGAAATTTGAAATCTAGTGTATTTTATGACCATAAAGAGGTGTGCCAAAAATGGTGAGTATCGGTCCATGTTTTGGTATAGCCCCCATATTGACCGATCTCCCGATTTTACTTCTTGGGCTTATAAAAACCGCAGTTTTTATTTAATTTACCTGAAATCTAGAGGTATTGTAGGACCACAAATACGTGTGCCAAAAATTGTGAGCATCGGTCCATATTTTGGTATAGCCCCCATATAGCAGATTTCAAACAACTAATTTGGCTTCAAGTTCAATGAAAAATTGCTCAATATCAATAAAAAAGTCAAACATCAAAATTTCAGACAATTTGGATAGAAATTGATTCTAGATTCTAACTATGCTATATGGAGATGTAAAAACAGAAAATTAGGTCAAGTTGAAACCTGCATACAAAACTGTCACAAAAGATACTTTCTCTTAGCAGAGGTAAATTGGTGGGAAATGGTTTTTTATCGGATTAACTAGTTAGAGACATCGAAGGCCATAGATTTAACGTATTTAATTTCAAGTGGCTTTTCCACAAAATTGCAGCCAAGATGAGATTCTGGATATATAAGAATCAGTTTCCATAAAATAAATTGATTCACCCTATCATCTAGTCTAACCCTACTAAAAGACATAAAACTAATCTCCATTATTGGAAGTTGCAGCGTTACATATTTTTTGGTGATTAACCCCGGATTGAAATTTTGCATAACAAGCAATTAACTACCAACTGCATTTTCAGGATTACCATTATTACATGGAGTAAAAATTGACAATTTCCTGTATGTTAAAAATGATTAATCGCAAAACCTTGCCATAGTTTTTAATCTTACATCGATTCAATATTGCTGGCAATGTTAGGCATAAAACAACTAATTTGTCGTCATCGCCATGCTTTTTGCATGCTTCATTAGCATGCAATGCAGGTATTTGAAGTTAAAAAGTTAATTATCAAGTTTCTTTTTTGCTGCTAAAATTCCTGCCTCTGGAGGAAATTCATTACATGGGTCTGTTTGACCAAGTGTTAAATTTGAAATGCAAAACTTTACTGAGAGCCCATTGCAATGCAATTATTTTCATATACGATGTACAAGACTGGAAATCTTTGTCATCGTTCTAACAACATGACCTATGAAAATGGAACAATATGAAGTCTTTTGTGTTATAAAGGCAAAGCTCACACTTCATTGGACTAATAGATATTGAGGACAGTACTAGAAATAAATCAATTGTCGTTTTCACCCACAAGCCACGTTGTTGATATTTCCATATCATATAAAGTGAATTTTTCTTGATCAGGACGAAATTTTTATGTTATGTTCATCAAGCAAAGAAAAACAACATCCCCTTTTAAACACATTGAAATATCGATTTCCTACTATATAGAATACTAGCATAACCCGGCCCGCTTCGCTGCGCCTTCCGAAGCGTATTTGGAGGAACATTTTGCGTTAACTTATTCAACTATATCCTTCGTGCTGAAAACAAATTCGAAAAGATTTGAATTCTTTTAAACAAATCGGACTACTTGATTTTTCGTTTATAGGTACAAATACGGCGGGAGAGGGTGTACCCTTTCCTCCAAATTTTTTTAATAATGTTCTGTATTCAAGTAGTTGGACAATCTTCTATATTTCTTGTGAATTTTAAGTGTGGTTTGTCAAGGAAAGGTACCCTTTTCCACAACAAATCTGAAAATTAAGCACTATATTATCCAATAAATCGGAAAAAGCAAACGTAGTAAAAAATTTTACCACATTAACATTTGCTAAAATGTTGGAAAATTATATACCCTCTACGTTGGCTACCAATTTCATGTAAATTTAAGTTCTTTACTAAAAAGAAGTCTGGCAGAAGCCTGTGCAAAAATCATAAAATTATGTACCGAGTTCCCATTTATGGACAACCCTCTACTTTCAATTTAAGAAAAAAAAAACGGACAAAAGGGCACCTTCTCCCCACCTTCGCACCACTCCGACCTGATATCGGACTATCACGTACCCTATATTAATTTCGCAACTACTCAATGGTCCCTATAAATTCTATCGAAGTAAATCGACAAAGTTTATTTCAATTTTCCCTTCCCCGACCAAATATCGAAAAGTGATGTAGCGTATCTTTTGTAAACGTCCCAGAAAATGTCAAACAAATTATAAGCCTAAAGGGGCGGCCTCTCTTCCGTCCAAATATCACAAAATCAAGTATCAACTATTAATATCGTAACCTCTCCCCAGTCCTTAAGTAACTCGGTAAAGTTTAATTGTTTCTCTGTATGTACTTAAGAGAAGCGGATGTCTCCCTATGCCCTTTTATTTTTATTAAAAAATCAGGAACCTGGTTTAAATTTCATAACCCGTTTTTTCCGTAAAATTTCAGTGGGGGGAGTTTAGTTTTGTTTGTACTTAAAAAAAAAAAAAAAAAAAAAAAATCGGCATAGGGGAGGTCCCCCTCCCCGACCAAATACCGAAAATTAATGTAGCGGATTTTTGTCTAGATGCCAACCCCAACATTCAATGAAAATTTCAAGCAAATCGCATAATTTTGTTCCAAGTTTCAAAAAGTAGGGCAAGGGGGAGGTCCCCCTCCCCATCCACATATGAAATCATCAGGTACCAATTATTAATTCCATAACCTCACCACATGTTTTCTGTAAATCTCAGATAATTTAGAGAATTTTAGTTTTTTCACAGTACTTTAAAAAAGTCGAACAAAGGGGAGGCCCCCCTCCGCCGCCAAATATCGAAATAAAAAGTAGCGGATCTTTGTCTAGATGCCAACCCCAATCTTCAATGAAAATTTCAAGCAAATCGGTCAACTTTGGTCTAATTTTCAAAAAGTCGGACAAATGGGAGGTTCCTCTCCGCGACCATATGTCAAAAAATGAGGTACCCTATTTTCAGCACATGAGTGCCCCCCACGATCTCTGAAAGTTTCAAGTAAATCGGTTCAGCCGTTTTCGCGCCAACCCGGAACATACAAATAAACAAACAAACAAACAAACAAATAAACAAACATAATTTGAATTTTATATATATAGATATCTTCCTATTGTAATCACATCCTTGAGATGGTATCCAACACTTTTATACCCTCCACCATAGGATGGGGGATATATTAACTTTGTCATTCTATTTGTAACACATCGAAATATTGCTCTAAAACCCAATAAAGTATATATATTCTGGGTCGTGGTGAAATTCGGAGTCGATCTAAGCATGTCCGTCCGTCCGTCTGTTGAAATCACGCTAACTTCCGAACGAAACAAGCTATCGCCTTGAAACTTGCCACAAGTAGTTGCTATTGACGTAGGTCGGATGGTATTGCAAATGAGCCATATCGGTCCACTTTTACGTATAACCCCCATATAAACGGACCCTCAGATTTGGCTTGCGGAGCCTCTAAGAGAAGCAAATTTCATCCGATCCGGCTGAAATTTGGTACATGGTGTTGGTATATGGTCTCTAACAACCATACTAAAATTGGTCCATATCGGTCCATAATTATATATAGCCCCCATATAACTCGTTCTCCAGATTTGATCTCCGGAGCCTCTTGGAGGAGCAAAATTCATCCGATTCAAATTTGGAACGTGGTGTTAGTATATGGTGTCTAACAACCATACCAAAATTGGTCCATATCGGTCCATAATTATATATAGCCCCCATATAAACGGTTCTCCACATTTGACCTCCGCAGCCTCTTTGAGGAGCAAAATTCATCCGATCCGATTCAAATTTGGAACGTGGTGTTAGTATATGGTCTCTAACAACCATACCAAAATTGGTCCATATCGGTCTATAGTTATATATAGCTGATCTCCAATCACAAAAAATTGGTCCACATCGGTTCAATTTTTTGGTTGCTACTCGAGCCGAAAATAATGTATCAAAATTTTATTTCTATAGAAAATTTTGTTAAAATTTCATTTCTATTGACAATTTTGTCAAAATTTTATTTCTATAGAAAATTTTGTGAAATTTTTATTTTTATAGAAAATTTTGTCAAAATTTTATTTATATAAAAAATTTTGTTAAAGTAAATTATAGAGTATTAAATCGGTCTTTTTTGATTTAATATATACCACGTATGGACTTACTTACAATTGAGAAGACGGTGTGAGGAGATTTTAAGATACCTTGCCATCGGCAAGCGTTACCGCAACTCAAGTAATTCGATTGTGGATGGCAGTGTTTACAAGAAGTTTCTACGCAATCCATGGTGGAGGGTACATTAGCTTCGGCCTGGCCGAACTTACGACCGTATATACTTGTTTTTTGCTCAAAATGCAATTGACTAGCATGACATGTGGTTTCGGCAAGACGGTACCATATGCCACACATCACTCGTATCAATGGAGTATTTGCCAATTGGCCACCTTGGTTGTGCGATTTAATGCCTTTTAACTATTTTATATGGCTTTGTTAAAGCGTGTGCCTATTCATACATGTCCGCTTCAGCTGATGCAGTGAATCATTTATCTGACATGGCGACCGGAATGTTGGAAAAAGTATGCTAAAATTGAATATGCCTACACTGGTAGAAAAATGTTTCGTACTATTAACGAACGGGCTTCGTTGATTATTTTTCGTTAATATTACGAAATTTTTCGTTATAAGAACGAAAGTGATCGTTAATACAACGAAATCAATCGTTAAACGACAATTTTGTGTTTTGGTTTTTCGTTATATTAATGAAACACGTTTCGTTAATATTACGAATATTAACTTTGTTATTTTTTCAAGAATTAGAATAAAAAAAATTTTCCAAGATGAAATTGTTAAAATCATTTGCACATAGAGAGTAGCCTTTGGAAACTTTTAGCCCTTAAAACAGTCGTTTTATATACTTCGAAACTGGAATTGAAAATTTCATTTATAAAACGAAAGCGATCGTTAATATAATGATATGGATCGTTAAAAAATACATTTTAAATTGTTATATTTCGTCATATTAATGAAATATGTTCATTAATAATACGAATGGGAGTTTGAGTATTTCTGCCTCTCCGTACTCTCGCTCTAAAACGCCTCTCCATACTCTCTCTCTAATACGTCTGTAGCGTCTATGTAATTTGTACATACACATCTAAGCATGGCAATAAGCACATGTTTGCGTGTGCGTCTTGAAAAACAAACGGTAAAAAGTTCAACAGAAAACTTGTCTGATGGGCAAACCTTAACAACATTTACGTACTTTTCGCTGAAGAGTACACAGGCTCATTACAGTTTCGTTGTGAATAATAAATATAGATGGTGAGTGAGTTAAACTGGTGTTTTTTGTATATTCGCAAGAAATTTAGTGTAAATTTTTAATCTTTAGTGAAAATGCCACAGGGAAGTGAACTTTCAGATGAAGAAGGCGGAACAATTACCGCAACGAACCTTGGTTGCAAAATTAAATTGGATAAATGGACACGGCGGTACGATTATCATTTTTTGGTCTTAGAAATTTTTCTTAAGCGAAAGTCATACTATATGATTATTAAATTACTTAATTTATCAATAAATATTATTTCCTACTGTACGAGTGTATAAATCCTATTTCAAAGATCTTAACAAAAAATAATGCAATAATTGGTTGGGTTTCATTAATATAACGTTTGTGTTCATTTATACAACGTTCGCCTTTCATTCATACAATGAAAAAACTGGGTTCATACAATGAATGATTTTCGTTCATACAACGTATATAATAAATTTCATTCATACAACGAATAATATTCGTTAATACAACGAAAAGGCTACGTAACAGCAACGTAATTATTCGTTAATACTACGAAATGTACTCCATAAAGGGTTTCGTAAATATAACGTAAAATTACGTTGTTATAACGAAATGCGACGTTGGCTGACTTTTAATGAAGAATTTCGTTAATACAACGTAGAAATTCATCGTATTAACGAAACTTTTTCTACCAGTGTATCCATATCCATACGCTTTGGACCATTTGAGGCCTAGTGGCGATGAACATTTGCATGGCCGCACTATCGGTTCAAATAAAGATTTAATGAATTTTTCTGAAATTTATGTGTTTTGTTTTTGATAAATTTTTCCTATAGCTCTTAAAAAATTGTACTTCAGTGTGTCCATGGTGGTGGTATTCAAAATTCGACGTGACCGAATTGACGGCCATATATACTTGTTAGCTTAAGTCTGCGAATTTTTTGTTTATTATTTTTCATATTAATATTCCTAACACCACTAATAGTGGTCCCATTTTCTTTATAGTGGGATGAAAATCCATCACTTTTCCCAAAAACACAAGTCTCAATGATTACCTTTTGTTCAATTGTACGTATTTAATCCATTTGAACACACACACTTCAGTTTATCAAATATTAAACAATCATATCATTCATTATATATTTGATGTTGGCTTTAAGTTTGTAGGTAGAACAAATTTTAAATTTATTTCAACCTAATCTCATTTAAATTGTGTAAAATTCACATTTTCGCCATTCTATTATACAAATTGTGATAACGTTTTTGCGATAATGTAGTAAAGGCAACAAAGTGTTGGCTTACGTTGTCGAATCATAAATCATATCAACCAAAAAACAAAAAGTACCACATCATTAAACATTCAAGAGCCAAGCGAGGGGACAACGACAACCAAGTCAACACCGATTTGCCTGCATTGGATTTTTTTCTTCATGTGGACGTGTCATGTATGTATGGATTTTAATCATCCACCGTAACGGCAAAAAGGCGAAAATGTGTTTAGGTCATAAATGCCACATAAAATATCAGCTGTTATCCGCAGCCACCGAAATGTGTGGTGTGTTTTAGGGTGATTGAGAATGAAACGAGGCATATGGAGCGAATGATGAATATTTCGTAGGAAAGGTAAAGCATACGCCACAATATACTATTATAGATACTATATAAAGTGAAATGGTAATTACTATATCCCATGTTCCGATATTCGGAATCGCAAATTGCAAGAATTTAGTTGTCGAATTTATCGGATTAAAATTCAATTTGTACTTGAACTTCTTATTTAAATTGTGTTCCCCAGGGCAGCCACCTTGGACCTGTTTTATTTAGCCTGGTCATCAATGATCTCCCATCAATTATAAAATTTTCAAATATTCTTATGTTCGCGGATGACGTTCGTTCCTATAATGAACAAAAGCATATTCAATTTGACTTTGATAACTTCTACAATGGGTGTGAGATAAATTTCATGGAATTAAATATCTCGAAATGTAAATTAGTGCGCTTTTCGAGAGGAACTGTATTTGAGTCGAGTTATTCTATCGGGACTAATGAGCTGTAAGCAGTCGATTCATTCAAGGATCTTGGATTGCTAATGAACCAGACTCTGAACTTTCGCCAACACATCTCTTTGGCTATCAGTAAAGCATTTGTTACTCTTGGATACATGAAGCGTTGGAGTAAATAATTTAGAGATTACTCAATTACAAAGACACTTTACACTTCATTAGTACGTAGCAATCTTGAGTATGGTTCTATAATTTGAATACCATCCACTCTAGGAGCCACCGTGGTGCAATTGTTAGCTTGCACGTCTTGCATACACAAGGTCGTGGGTTGGATTCCTGCTTCCACCGAACACCATAAAGTTTTTCAGCGGTGGATTATCCCACCTCAGTAATGCTGGTGACATTTCTGAGTGTTTCAAACCTTTTCTAAGTGGAACGCCGTTCGGACTCGGCTATAAAAACGAGGTCCCTTGTTATTGAGCTTAACATGGAATCGGGCAGAACTCAGTGATAAGAGACAAGTTCACAACAGTGCTATAACAATGGACTGAATAGTCTAAGTGAGCCTGATATCGGACTGCCACCTAGCCTAACCTACTATCCACTCTAATAAGAATCCGTCCAGAAGCAATTTCTTTTGTTCTGCCTTCGACACAGAGGTTGAGATCGCCAGTCTTTACCATCGTTGAAATTGATTCAGAGTTTTTTTTCTGAAGAAACTGTATTTTAATATACATGATAGACCTAGATATGAAATTTGATGATGAAATGAAATATAGATCAAATTACTCGTACTGAGTTCTGTTTGAGTGTTCATGGTCTACGGCTGCAGTATTTGTCTGCCTTCAATACTGTCTTTAGACAATTTTCCCTATAATAAAATATTCGGTATTTATTTTGTCCCCACGGTCGATGAATATGAGTGAGGAGCGACCTCGCCATTATTATCATCGGTTCTTGAGTTCTGGTGGCCAATCGTAGATTAATATTTTCAATTCACCTCTTTGGCAAGTAATTTGGTTCTTCAATTTGATCCTTCACAAACTGCATTCTTTCTCGCGATACGTTCAGCTCACTAGGAACTTTTTAACCACTATGGCATGGATTTTGATCAAATCTGACCTTCACTTTTCGGATCCTTTCTCGTGTTGTTACACTTTTTTTACCCACCACCGTAGAATGTCCCGATCCCTTATTTGTCTTCTTGGGCTTCTGAAACTTCAATTTTTATCGGATTTGCTTGAAATTGGAAATCTAGAAGTATTTTAGGTCCAACCATAAATAAGCCGAATATCAGGCGTATCGATACATATTTTGAAACCCAGCTCGGCTTGCTAATAGTGGAGTATCCCAGCAAAAAATTTGAAATTTTTCCACAAACATTTATTTTTAAAGCATCCTGGGGTCATCCATCAATTCATTCGATAAATATATTGTGGACCAGTCTTAGCAAATACTCTATTTGCTAAGACTGGACAATTAAATGTGGCAAAAAGACTACACAATAAATAAAAAGAAAAGAAAAACAATGAAAATTAAATAATAAATTTTACCCTCCAGGAAATTTGAACCTAAGTGAGTTGACTTTTTCACATTCAAGAAAGTTCTTTTGATACGGTTTTGCAAACTATGAAAATTCTACATTTCTTGTTGAGTTTAAATGGACAAAATATATTTATAAAACAATATATGTCCATAATAACAAAATAAAAACTATGCATAAGAATATTTTAGAAAACTATTTTACAAAAAATTGCCGCTGATACGGTTTGAACCTGTGTTCTTTATTTTGTCATTCACATAATAAAGAACATCTTGAGAAGTAGTTAGTTATGCCTTGGTGACATACTACAATAATATCGCAACCATTTAAAATGACTTTTCGAAGCTTGGTGTTCAATGCGGTTGTAGGCTGAGTGCGCTAAGGCGTTCCGTTTTGGGGAAATTGGTGTAAAAATTTTCTTGTTTTTATTTTTTCATTCAAATCAACTTCCAAGGCACAACTTTTGAAGCAATGCACATGATCCTATAATGGATACTTCCGTCTTTTGACAAGCCCATTAAAAAATTCATTGAAAATGACACAAAGTTGCAATACTTCCCGATCAAAAAATGGGTATACAAACTACTTTTTTGGAAGGCCTTTTTTTTGCTCGCTATAGGGTTAGAGTTTATTATTAGTTGATCGCTAGCCACAGTATTGAAAATGGAATGCAATGTGGGAAAGGTTACAATAAAATAAAAGGATAACCTTTTACAATAGTCAGTTAAAAAATATAAAGATATATTACCACCCGACGGTGGAGTTATCCGTTGCACTTATACGTAGTACAAGGTCCTCAGGGAGCTTGTAACTAGATAATGTATTTAAACTCATTTTTGAGGGATAATGGGTCTTGACATTTTTTATAGGATATAATTGCTGAAAGTTGTGAAACTTCTACTGCTCAACAGGGATATCCCATTTCGTTAGGAAGTTAGTGGGATATCTATAAACAGACGGACTATACAATAGTATATTTGAGACCAATATTTCGATGAGGAGTAACAAACCTTTTATACCCCCATTCTATAGTGTACTGCATAAAATTATGCACACTTTGGAATTAGGGTCTTACTGCAACAGCTTTAATTTTCATATTTTTGCTTGACTTGGTCATTCTATTTTAGCGCTTTAGTTTCAGCTATGGCAATCAAAAAGTTTTTTCTTTGTTGTTTTTTTTTTGTTGCTTCTACATTGTCTTTCAATGCACCAAGATAGCAATTTGTATTATATTTTAAAAACATTTTGTAAACTTGTCCTAATGAAATAACGAAACAAAAATCTTAACAATGTGTCTTAAGTGCACCATAAACTCAGATAGAAACTTTTTTAATTGCATTAAATTTCTATAGAATATAAGAAACAAGAACACAACTGCATAATGATGTATTTCAGAAATTTGGAATTGAAGAAAAAAATTCTTACAAAAAGACTTGAAATTATTCCACAAGTATTTTAGCATTCTTCTAAGTTCTCGTTTAACCGGTTAGGAACAAACAGGAATTTCCATCTGTTTTGTTTTTGCTTGATGCTACATCTGAACATATAAGATGGTAGGTAGATGAGATGTTATACAGAAGAAAAATATCTCCACCATTTTAAATCAAAATTTTAATTGAATTTATTTTTAATTGAATAGTGATTGAAATAGATTTTGGTAGGGACATAGTTAGTTAAATGTGTTGATAAAAATTAATTAGAGTTATATCTGAAATTTTTTAAACTGAATTAATTTTAATTTTTGTGCTACCTATATGCAAACATAAAATAATTTTTGCTTTCAATATAAAATTATTTGGGCAAATAAATTTTTGGAAATCACAACATCAATCACTGACCCAAATTAAATAAATAAATGATGCAAATAACTAACTTGATTCAATAAACTTATTTATGAATTATGTTTGTTTTCATGAAAAAAGTAATTGAATGAATTAATTTGTTTTTATTTTTGTTAATAATCCCAGTATGTTTGCAGCATCCAGAAGGAGACGCAGCGATGAGGGCCGTCCCTGTGTCGATGTAGCCATGTTGTCTATCCGTCTCTCTATGATCCGGTATGTACCAATTTTCGCATGTATATTAACATCACGTACTAAAATTCAACTGTATCGGATGAAATGTGCTCTTCCAGAGGGGTTCAGAAGTTAAATCTGGACATCTAGCCCAAACCCAAGGACGTGTAAGTTATGGCTTTCATGATATCTATATGAAGGTATACAAAAGCGATCAGCCAAAGGATTCCGAAACGGACAAGCCTCCGGTAGAGTCAGAAGTGAAAAAATCTTGCGAAGCCGCAAGACATTTCAGACATTGACGAACATCGTATGCGGGAAGTTCCTACAGGCTCAAACCTCACCAAAGCTGAACCGCGGATTGTTGCGAGAGTCAACGAGATCTATGAAGATTCTTCTTCCCTTGATGACTCAATTGAAGCGGCTGATGTGACGGTGGTTGAAAATTTGGATGCTTCTACGGTTTCTCCAGATAAATCTTCACCATTGTAAGGCCGCTTGTGCTGCCTTAAAAGTTCTCCTGATGAAAGGAGACATAGATATAGTTCTTATTCAAGAACATACATATATAACAATAAGATCTGTCAATTAAGCACTCCGGGTTTCACACTTTTGCATAATACCGGTAAATATATAAATCGAGCATGTATAATTGCTAAAAACGAACTAAATTTGTTTCTGCTTCCTTCATTAAGCAATGCAGACGCAGTCATAGCCAGTCGAGGGATATCCAAATGCAAACACTGTGTATCTTCGAGCTACATGGGACATGATAGTGAGATGCCTCCATGTGTCGTTAAGACCTTAGTTGAGGAGTCACTGAAAACAAAGACAAAACTCATTATGGGATGCGATGCAAATGCACATCATAGTATTTGGGGAAGTAGTGATACTAATGCAAGGGGAGAATCGCTAATAGAGTTTATTTTGCGTGCTAACCTGGTAGTTTGCAATAAGGGAGATGCACCAACCTTCGTCACCAAAAACAGGCAAGAGATGTTGGACGTCACATTGGCCTCTCCGGAACTGAATGATAGTATATCTGAGTGGCAAGTTTTGAGCATAGCTTTTCAGATCATCACTACATCAGTTTCAAATTGGCTGTTCGTACTTCAAAGACCATATTTCCGCCAAAAGTTAGGAAATCTGATTGGAATAGGTATAGGGAATCGTTCGATATGATAATACCAGAAATACCAGTGACAAATATGAGCACTGTGCAAAATATTGAACACGCAGTGGAGCGTATTACTGAGGCCTTACATCCCACTGAAAGCTGCATGCCCTAGAGGGAAGCCAAGGGGGAAAAATCGACCACCATGGTGGTCTCTTAAATAATATGAGGAAATCCTGTAGGACGCTCTTTAACAAAGCGAAGTCCACCAGAGCTCCTGAGGATTGGGAAGCTTACAAGAAGAATCTGAGAGGATACAAGCGTGAACTGTAAAAGGCTCATCATAAGTCTTGGAATGTTTACTGCAGCAGTATTGAGAATACGTCCGACTACGGAAGGTACTAGCATCCACTAACTACGCTCCAGGTTTCATTAAAACATCGGAGGGCAATTGGACAATGTCCAGTGAGGAGACGCTGAAGGTACTATTGGACACACATTTTCCTGGAAATCAGACGGTTGAACCATGTTCTGGCGGTGCCACAGTGGCTCAGCGGACATTTCCAATTGAGGAAATTGTACGGGAATCTAGAATAAAATGGGCGTTAAATAGCTTTGGGCCATTCAAATCTCCCGGACCTGATGCAATTACTCCGGCGGAGTTACAAGCAGTGACTGACAAAATTATCCCCTGATTGACGGTGATATAAAAAGGATGTATAAACTTAGCATATATTCCAGAAAAGTGGAGGGAAACAAAAGTCTTTTTCATACCTAAAGCAGGAAAAGCCACTCACTCGAGTGCGAAGGATTTCCGACCAATCAGCTTATCCTCATTCCTACTTAAGACTCTGGAGAGGATGGAAGACATTTATCTTAGAACTAGCGGACTCGAAGGGCAGGTCTATTGAGACTGCTTTGCATGAACTAGTCAGCTTTATTGAAGGCTCACTATCTGTTAATGAATACACAATCGTGGCGTTTCTAGACATCGAGGAGACATTCAATAACGTCCATCCGAGCTCGATATTAAGTGGACTGGCAACTATGAATGTTGATCCAGATATACTTAGGCTGCTAGACGAACTTCTAATAAAGAGACGTATTTCAGCCACACTAGGAAAAGCAAACATACAAAGGTATGTGAACAGAGGCACACTCCAAGGAGGAGTTCTATCACCTCTTCTTTGGAATGTTGCTATAAACAACCTTCTGGTTTCCTAGAAAAAGAAAGGATAAAAGTGGTGGCACACGCAGACGATGTGGCTCTAGCAGTCAGGGGAAAATTCCCATCCACAATCAGAGATATTATACAGAGAGCCCTCCGGATGACTGAGAAATGGACGAAAGTCAATGATCTTGGGGTAAATCCTGCAAAGACCGAACTAGTCATGTACTGCAAAGATCGCAAAACTCCCACGGTTAAGCCCATTTCCTTAGGGGGTATTGAAATTCCCTTTGGTGAGTGTGCAAAATACCTTGGCGTTATTTTGGACAGGAAGCTGAACTTTAAGCTTAATATTGAAGAAAGGGCGAGAAAAGCAACGGTAGCTTTGTACTCGTGCAAAAAGTCAATAGGAAAAAAGTGGAGACTAAAACCGAAAATTGTGCATTGGCTATACACGACAGTGGTTAAACCTATAATGCTATACGGTGTTGTAGTTTGGTGGCCAAACCACGGGAGCCACCGTGGTGCAATGGTTAGCATGCCCGCCTTGCATACACAAGGTCGTGGGTTCGATTCCTGCTACGACCGAACACCAAAGTTTTTCAGCGGTGGATTATCCCACCTCAGTAATGCTGGTGACATTTCTGAGGGTTTCAAAGCTTCTCTAAGTGGTTTCACTGGAATGTGGAACGCCGTTCGGACTCGGCTATAAAAAGGAGGTCCCTTGTCATTGAGCTTAACATGGAATCGGGCAGCACTCAGTGATAAGAGAGAAGTTCACCACTGTGGTATCACAATGGACTGAATAGTCTAAGTGAGCCTGATACATCGGGCTGCCACATAACCTAACCTAACCTAACCTTGGTGGCCGGCACTTCAGCAACTGACAGGTTTAGATAAAGTTCAACGTATGGCGTGCTTGTGTATCTCAGGTGCATTCAGTAAAACAGGAACAGATTCCCATAATGTCATGCTGCATCTATTGCCTTTAGACATTTTGGCAAAACAGTCAGCTGCAACAACGGCTGAGAGGTTGCGCGAGCTATCGCTGTGGTCTGAAAAAATTTACGGTCACAGTTCGGTCCTCAAAGTAATGCCAGATGTGCCCGACGTAGTGGATTACACTCTGGCGAAACCACTTTTCGACAAAAAGTTTGAAACTCTAATTCCCAACAGTGAGGCGTGGTGTACACAGACCCCGGGGAATAAAAGATATATAGATTTCTATACTGATGGCTCCCAATTGAATGGACAAGTGGGGTTCGGAGTATATTCAAAAGATCTGGAAATTCGAATAGCGAAAAGATTACCTAATCACTGTAGTGTTTTTCAGGCTGAAATATTGGCAATAAGAGAGGTAGTGAATTGGCTGAGAAGTAATGTTCCCAAAAATGTGGGCATTAATATATACTCAGACAGTCAATCTGCAATAAAATCTCTGTGTTTCTTAACTCGAAAACGGTCATAGACTGCCGCAAATCTCTCAACGAGATGGCTGAGCAGCACAATATTCACCTAATATGGGTGCCTGGTCTTAGGAACATACCGGGGAACTGCGAAGCAGATGAGTTAGCAAGGCTAGGAACTACTTTACATATTCCAGGGGAACTGGAATCCCTTGGTATGTCTCTGGCTACCTCCAAGAAGGCTGTCATGATGACAAATGTTCGATGGGAGAATTGCAAGGGTTGTAACAACACAAAACATATATGGCCGCATTTAAACTTGAACCGCGCACTAGATGTGCTAGTGTTCTCAAGACGTCAGGTATCACTCCTTATATCTGCTATAACGGGTCGTTGCCTGATAGGCGAATTTGCAAAAACTATTTGTGCGAAGTATAATGACTACTGTATGAGCTGTCATGATGCCTAGGAAAAGGAATCAATCAAACACCTCTTGTGTGAGTGTCCTTTATTTTTAATTTTAGGGGCATATGGCTTTAGATTAGACCTGGAAAATGTTAACTTAAGCAGTCTGTTAATGTTCTTGAGCTTACAAAAGAAAATAAAAGAGAAGGTTCAGTGGTTAAAACTAGAAGTGCCCATATGTAATAGGTACTTTTAGTTAAATGTGGTATCATAATGGAATAGTCTAAGTGAGCCTGAAACTTAATCGGGCTGCCACTTCAACCTAACCTAACCTAAATCTGGGCATCGGTTTACTGTACGCGTCTTCCAGTTCTTATGGGGCGTCTTCCAGTTCTTATGATAAAACCCTTTTGATTTTTTTTATGATAATTTGTGGCAATATGAGAACAATTGTTTTTGGAACCACATATCAAATGAACCTTGGTGTGTATTCGCTTGTGTGAATGGAAATGCGTAACTTAACATGAGCACTCTGGGAAATCATCTTAACTACGCTTGGCAGCTTGTCCTGAAAATAGGAAACTTTCCTTAAGTAATGCAATGAATTTATGTCAACATATGTGAATATCTACATGACTATGTGGAATTCTGACATTCGAATTAGGGTCGGTCATGCTCTAGTGGACACAAGAAAAGGATGATTGTGATAGCGTGAGGGATTTTTATTTTGTTCCTAGATACATATCTGTGACCAGTTTTGTTGACAGCAGTTCCAGATGTGTAGATTGTAAAAGCATGCTTCTGGGAAATAACTAGATTAGATGATTTCTACATATTTTCAATTTCATTTCGTGAAAGTCATCACATTGAGGGGGCTGGTCATACAACAATTTTGTATTATTAAATTGACTTTTCTTTCCTGTCTTATTTTGAAATGGAAACTAAAGAGTAGTGATGAAATTGTTAATGCTGCCTATGGTGAAGACCAGATTAATTGTAAGTCACATCGGGGTGGACAGGAGCGTTAAGTTGGTGCAAATCGGTAGTGGTCGATCATATTATACCCTATACTCAAAGATGTTGATTCAGAGCCAATGATATTGTTTCTTTAAAATATAGACATTCTTTAAGGAGCTATCTAGTTGTAAATTTAAGCTCTACAAATTTAAAATTAGGATACAGATTTCATTTATCCAAGTATGCTATTATTCCGATATACCACCAAAGGTAGTAATGTGCAAAAAAATGTTTAAAAATTCAAATTGTATCAAAGACTTCAAAGTCAAAAATTAATTTCAAATAAGTAAATATGGCCGAAAGTTCAGCCAGGCCGAATCTTACGAACCCTCCATAATGGATTACGTATAAAGTTCCACTGTCATCTACAATCAAATTACGTGGGTTGTAGTAAAATTGGTCAATATCAGCCCGTAATTATGTGTAGCTCCCCTTTTAAATTTCGTAGCCTCGTGAAGGAGCAAATTTCATCCGATGCGTGATGCCAGTATATGTATTTTAATATTCATTCGAAAATTGGTCCATATCGGTTCATTATTTTATACAGCCCCAATATAAAGCGACCACCAAGATTTTCCTCCTGGGCCCAGATGGAGGAATATATGTCATCAGATCTGTTTGGAGCTTGATATAATCGTTTCCTAATTTATATAGCTCCAATATAAACCGACTCCCAAGATTTTACATTTTTCCATATGTACCCAGTCAGAAATTTACGATGGTTATAAATATTGAGCGTTGTAACAGCGTTGGAAGCCAACGTTGAAACAACGCTTGCTAAACAAATTAATTGACGGTTTTTAAATAGTAAATTTTCCATAAAATTATCGTTGAAAATGCATGTTCCATCAATGTCCAATGGTTTTTAATGAGTAATAGAGGTATTATTGTTGATAGGAATTGATTTATAATAGGATAATGTTCCTTTATCATATAAAGTGAATATGTACATTAACAGTGAAACCACTAGGAACAACAATTTTGGTTAATTGTACAAATGAGGCAATTGTAGAAAGTTTTAACTAAACTAAACGGTGACATCACGCCAAAACCCAAATATAAGTACTTATTTATCGACTAATTGAAGAAATTTTGTTAGACATAATTACTTTTTTTTCACATGTTAAGGTGAGTATTAACTTCCAGTTTAGCCGCTTAATTCGCTAAAGTGAAAACTAAATCAGTAAGAAAAATGCATAAAATTATACATATTTGTTGCAAATTTTATTATAACTTGATGGGGAAAAGCCCAAAGCAAATTTTCACATAGTTTGTATTCCTTAAAATGGATTATTAAAGAAAAGTAATCGTGAACAATTTGAGATTTTAGCGGCTAGTCATATGCCTTTATTATTTCCTATAGGTAATAGTTCAAAATCAATCTTGGAAAATTTACTAATCATTTTTTTATAGATTTTTTGTTAAACAGATTTGAAAATGAGGCTGAGGCTACAATTCCTCTACTAGAGACGGGGCTGGAGGAAGATTAAGAGGTATTTGACCTTGACGTAATATAATCATTTTTGACCATATTAAAATAATTTTTTTTACCAATTAGAAATGCCAATCTTAATTATGTATTTTTCCTATTAATTGTTAAGTTTTCTGATGTTCCTTTGTAAAGTGTAAAACACTAATTTTGTTTTGTTTCAATAGCGGTTTTAAGGTACTGTAAAATTATAATTCTAACCCTCCTAAAGCATTCTAGAAACAATTGCAAAGACGTATGAAATGTTGTTTTTCAGTGCTTTTTAATGGTTGTAAAAACCATCGATACACCGTATAACGATGTTACCATTTTGGGGCTGTTAAAGCGTTCGTTAAACCATCGGAAAAGCGTATAAAATATTGTTTTCATGACGCTTTGAAAACGTTGTTAAATACAATCGATACACCGTGGAATGATGTTATCATTTTGGGGTTGTATCAACGCTTTTTCCCACCGTGTATCAACCGTTCACAACGTTTTTACAACGCTTTTCCGATGGTTTTTTTCTGACTGGGTATTTATGTGTCCAAAAGAACGATAATTTTCCATTTGACACAAATAACACACCGACATAGTTTTCCCTATGAAAAATCGCCAATGAAAAATTAATATAACTATTTTATGTATATAGTTTTTGTTCTATAAAGAAACAAAAACAATTTCATTTTATCGAATTCTTCAAATCGATGTCTGCCAAATTGCCAACTCCGCAGAATCTCTAAAAAGTGTGTTTTTAGAAACAACTCTTGTACTGGAAAAATATACAAAGTTGTTCTACGTTTTATTGAAAATATTTAGAGCTAAATGACCGTTTCTTAATTTTTATACCCTTCACCATAGGATGGGGGGATATTAACTTTGTCATTCCGTTTGTAACACATCGAAATATTGCTCTAAGACCCCATAAAGTATATATATTCTGGGTCGTGGTGAAATTCTGAGTCGATCTGAGCATGTCCGTCCGTCCTACCGTCCGTCTGTTGAAATCACGCTAACTTCCGAACGAAACAAGCTATCGACTTGAAACTTGGCACAAGTAGTTGTTATTGATGTAGATCGGATGGTATTGCAAATGGGCCATATGGGTCGACTTTTGCGTATAGCCCCCATATAAACGGACCCCAAAATTTGGCTTGCGAGGCCTCTAAGAGAAGCTAATTTTATCCGATCCGGCTGAAATTTGGTACATGATGTTAGTATATGGTCTCTAATGACCATGCAAAAATTGGTCCACATCGGTCCATAATTATATATAGCCCCCATATAAACTGATCCGATTTGGCTTGCGATCGCTCTAAGAGAAGCAAATTTCATCCGATCCGGCTGAAATTTGGTGCATGGTGTCAGTATATGGTCTCTAACAACCATGCAAAAATTGGTCCACATCGGTCCATAATTATATATGGCCCCCATATAAACCGATCCCCCGATTTGGCTTGCGAGGCCTCTAAGAGAAGCAAATTTCATCCGATCCGGTTGAAATTTGGTACATGGTGTTAGTATATGGTCTTTAACAACCATGCAAAAACTGGTCCACATCGGTCCATAATTATATATAGACCTTATATAAACCGATCCCCCGATTTGGCTTGCGGAGCCTCTAAGAGAAGCAAATTTCATCCAATCCGGCTGAAATTTGGTACGTGATATTAGTATATGGTCTCTAACAACCATGAAAAAATTGGTCCACATCGGTCCATAATTATATATAGCCCCCATATAAATCGATCCCCCGATTTGGCTTGCGAGGCCGCTAAGAGAAGCAAATTTCATCCGATCCGGCTGAAATTTGGTACGTGATGTTAGTATATGGTCCCTAACAACCACGCAAAAATTGGTCCACATCGGCCCATAACTATATATAGTCCCCATATAAAGCGATCACCAGATTTGACCTCCGGAGCCTCTTGGAAGACCAAAATTCATCTGATTCAGTTGAAATTTGGTACGTGGTGTTAATATATGGCCTCAAACTCCCATGCAAACATTGGTCGATATCGGTCCATAATTATATATAGGCCCCATATAAACCGATCCCCAGGTTTGACCTCCAGAGCCCCTTGGAAGAGCAAAATTCTTCCCATTCGGCGACCCACATATTTCAATTCTGACTCTCTACGTACCGTGCAAAAGTCCATATCGATTCGTAATTATTTGTAGACTTACATACCTTTTTGTCTAATATATACCATGTGTGGACTAACTCACAATTTAGAAAACTATTTAAGATACCACAACCCAAGTAATTCGATTGTGTATAACAGTATTTCGTAGAAGTTTCTACGCAATCCATGGTGGAAGGTACATAAGATTCGGCCTGGCCGAACTTACGGCCGTTTATACATGGTTTGTTTTATTTTTATGTGTTACCAGTTTCAATTTTTAATTTCTGATGTATTTAAAATATGAGGCTGTGATTTAGCCCAACCTATTACACTTTGTATAACTAATTTAATACTATGTGAATCAAGGAATAACCCCAGACAAATTCCCAAAGCACTATTTTATCCTCAGCCAAATTCCCTGATCCGCAACAACAAAAATTGCGGTTCTAGGAAAAATGCCTTAATCTGACAACACTGATTTTCAGAGGTTTAACTTAAAATTGCAGGTTCTCAATGTCTTAGAAGCGTTTTTGTTTAAAAAGGAATCTAACATTTCTCACAAATTTCTCAGTTGCCAATCTCTATAAAGCATTTAAAATCCCTATTAAACTATGGTATGGATCAATATTGATCGTTTAAAAGGTACATATGTGGCTAGTCAAATCGAATAAGCATGAATTCTATGCACTCAAGAAATAATATCAACAGTTTATTTAGAGTTATATAAAAATCTGGATCGAGAGGTACGATATTATCTATATTTTTTTATGGATCTCAAATAACTATAAATTCAAAATTTCAAGCAGATCCTATGAAAAATTATGGCTGCGATAAACGTTATTCCTTTTGGCAACACCAGACTTGAAATACGTCTACTGAGCCAAATCGGAAAATCGATTTATATGTACAGTGACTCATAAAAATATTCGTTTTTTTATTTCTTGAAATTAAATGTATTTTGTTTGTATAACGTTTAACATGTTGTAACGACGTGTTTTCACTTTAAAGCTGGGGCAAACTCAGGGTGTCCAGGGTCGTTACAAAATATTTATATTTCCACAGAAAGAGAAAAACACTGACCAGGCTTTATTTATGTTTTCAATCAACGTTATAATTTTATTGGTCTCATACACAACATTAACACTATATTCACACACATCTACATAAACACAGATTCGTACGGCCAGAGACGATGGACGAAGATGCGGACGTAGATAAACGGCTTACGGCGTCGATTCGATGCTAAACTGATGACAGGCCACAGCGACAGTAACGATGGCGCAGTTGTAACAACAACCACGGACGGCAGCGACGGAGCGGTTGTAACGACAACCACAACCGGCGACGATGACGCAGTTGTAACAACAACCACGGGCGGCAGCGACGGGGCGGTTGTAACGACAACCACAACCGGCGACGATGACGCAGTTGTAACAACAACCACGGACGGCGGCGATGGCGCGGTTGTAACAACAACCACAACCGGCGGAGATGGCGCAGTTGTAACAACAACCACGGACGGCGACGATGGCGCAGTTGTAACAACAACCACGGACGGCGACGATGGCGTAGTTGTAACAACAACCACGGACGGCGGCGATGGCGCGGTTGTAACAACAACCACGAGCGGCAGCGACGGAGCGGTTGTAACGACAACCACAACCGGCGACGATGGCGCAGTTGTAACAACAACCACGGACGGCGGCGATGGCGCAGTTGTAACAACAACCGCGGGCGGCAGCGACGGAGCGGTTGTAACAACAACCACAACCGGCGACGATGACGCAGTTGTAACAACAACCACGGACGGCGGCGATGGCGCGGTTGTAACAACAACCACGGACGGCGGCGATGGCGCGGTTGTAACGACAACCACGGACGGCGGCGATGGCGCGGTTGTAACAACAACCACGGGCGGCGGCGACGGAGTGGTTGTAACAACAACCACTTATTACCGGGCAAATTGTTAGAAAAGGGGAAGTCACAACTTTCCCACTTTCCTAGCAGTCTAAATAGTAATATTTTGGTCACTGCGTTACAACGCTATGATCCCAAAATAGTCCTACCTGTTGGCCGACTACTGGCGAACTAACTAACCTGTGCGAGTGCTCGCCTTTTTATATTCACCCCAGCGATGCCAACTAAGATACACAGTCTGTGTTGCCAATGTCCCACTACATGGCAATGTTACCAATCCTGCCATAGTAGCTCTTGTTTCATCCGCTAGGGTTTTCCGTTACCCACAGAACAAAATCAAAATTATATTACCGATAATTAGTTTTCTTTAAAAAATTCATTAAAGAAAACAATTTCGATGTGGACAAAAACGAGTAGACGACTTTTGTCCTCACATTACCCCTCTTCTCCAGGAAATTTATGCTCTCTAGCATAAAAGTTATATCCAGTATAACCTGAGAGTCGCAATTTAAAATCCCGAGGTCATTTGGGTGGCCGTTGTATGGTATATTTGTTGATGTAGGCAGCGGACTTGTTTTTTTTTTCTATGCCGTGTAATTCTTCAGTTCGCTCACGTGACTGGTCCTATATTCCATCGTTTCCAGATTCTTTAATTTCACTATGACGGGAGATACGAAGTCATAAACTTCGAACGGTCCACCATATTTTGGTGCTAATTTCGCCGCAAAATTTTCGGTAGCTTTGGATAGTGGGTGCAGCCGTACTAACACTCTATCCCCGATTTTTGGCTTCCAGGGCCTACGCCGAAGATCGTAGTGCCTTTTCTGGTCTCGTGATGCTTTGGCTAAATTCCTTCGTACTATCGAAAAGATCTCCTTCAATTCACGCGCTCGCTGTTCTGGGGGGAGTGACCTTGCCCCAGTTCCTTGCGTTACATCATCATATAGAGCTCGCGGTAGACGTGGTTCTCTACCTTGGGTCAGGAACGCCGGCGAGTAACCTGTAGATTCCGATGCGCTGGTGTTGAATGCCAGCATTATTTCGGGCAGTGACTCATCCCACTTTTGATGATGCTGTTTGGCCGTTTGGGCAATCATCGTTTTCACGGTTCGATTTACACGCTCGGTGGGGTTTTCCTGCGGTGTGTATGGAGCCGTCAGTTGGTGTCGAATACCCATTTCTTCTAAAAACCGCTTGAACACACCACTGGTGAACTGCGTGCCATTGTCCGTTATCATCACTTTTGGAACCCCATACCTGCCAATAATCCGTTCCCTGCAGGCTTTAATTAGGCCCTCCGACGTGGCTTTCCGTAGAGGCACCAGTTCCGTCCACTTGGAAAAACGATCGGTGATAACTAGCAACATAGTATTGCCATGTTTAGAGCGGGGTAACGGCCCAACAAAGTCTGCACAAATTGTCGCCCAGGGCTCCTCGGGGATTCTTGTCAGCATTTCACCGGCTGGCGGTTGTTGCATTACTTTGTATCGCTGACATGACTCACACTTCCGAACGTAGCGGCTAACGTCACGATACATACCCGGCCAAAAGTAACGGCTAGCAATCTTACTGGCTGTTTTACGGATCCCCAAGTGTCCTGCTGTTACACTGTCGTGATTTTCCTGCAACACTCGATCACGGAGAGAGGTGGGAACACACAACTTCCACGGCGTGTTATCGTCGTCATGCACCTGACGTGGTAAATGCCGATATAGCTGGCCTTGAATTATGGTGTAATCCGAGTATTTCTTAGGGTTATCTTTCACTTCTTTCTTGAGTTTTTCGATCCACGGACATATTTGTGGTCTTTCGGTCACCGTTGCCAAGTTTAATGACTCCACCGGTTGCCGTGAAAGAGCATCCGCAATAACGTTCTGTTTTCCTTTCCGATACCGCACTTCGAAGTTATATTGCTGAAGCTCTAGAGCCCATCGAGCTAACCTTCCTGTTGGACTTTGGATGGAATTCAGCCATTTTAACGACAAGTGATCAGTGAGCACAATAAATGTATACCCTTCAAGATAGGCTCGCATTTGGCGTATACCCCAAACTATTGCCAAACATTCTTTCTCCGTAGCAGAATAGTTCCGCTCAGCTTTGTTCAAGTGTCGACTGGCATACGCGATCACTTTCTCACCGCCATCTAACTCTTGTGTGAGGACCGCTCCGAGTCCATAATCGCTTGCATCCGTTTGCAGTATAAAAGTCTGCTCGAAATCCGGACAGGCTAATACCGGTGCGCTGGTTAGTTTCTCTACCAGGGTGTCAAACGCCTGTTGTTGGTCGACTTCCCACTTCCAATGCTTTCCTTTCTTTAGCAGCGATGTAAGTGGTTGTGATATCCCCGCAAATTCTGGTACAAATCGACGATACCATGAAGCAACTCCCAGGAACCTTCGAACTTCCTTCACAGTGGTCGGTGGCTTCATTTGAGCTATGGCAGATATTTTGTCGGGGTCAGTTTTGATACCTTCACTGCTAACAACATGTCCCAAATATTTGGTCTCCTGCTTGAAAAACTCACATTTTTCTGCGTTAATTTTCAGGTTGGCCCTTCTTAGCCTCCGAAAGACTTCCTGTAGATTTCTTAAATGCTCCTCGAAGGTTCGCCCTATGACTATTATATCATCCAAATATGCAAAAGCATGTGGTTCCATCTCCGGGCCAATAACGCTATCTAATGCACGTTGAAATGTTGCTGGAGCGGAGTGTAGACCAAACGGCATCACCTTCCACTGGTACAGGCCGCGTCCAGTCACAGCAAATGCGGTGTATTTTCGGCTGCTCTTCTCCATAGGGATCTGCCAGTAGCCATCTTTTAGATCGAGGCTACTAACATATTTGGCATGCCGCAGCCGGTTCAAAATTGCGTCGATGCGTGGGAGTGGATAGGCATCGGGAACAGATCGTTTATTTAACTGCCGGAAATCCATACATGTTCTCCAATCCCCGTTTTTCTTGCGGACTAGGGTAATCGGAAAACTATAGGGGCTTTTGGAGGGCTCAATACAACCTCGTTCAATGAGCTTATTTACTTCCGCATCAATGATTTTCTGCATCGCTGGATTCCTCGGAGCGTAACGAAGCTTTATTGGACGATCGTCCGTCATCACAATCTTGTGCTCCGCTATTGTCGATCTTCCGTGGAGACGATCGAACTTTGGAAGTTCGATACGTAGAAATTCCCTAACTTGCTTCTGTTGTTGGCGTGAAAGATGACTCATTTCACGTTCCCACTGGGCATTGGACTTAGGACTGACCGGTATGGTGGACTCCACTAAAGGTTTCCTATTTACCTTTGCATTGTCTCTTTCATTTACGGTAGTAATAATTTGACAGCGATTGGTGGCTGGTGCGGGATTTCGTAGCGTCGTCGATAGACCAGCGCACTGGATAGTGGTATTGAATTGCCGGAGAAATTCTAAGCCCAGTATTATATCCTCATTACAATGGGGCATAACAAAAAATGTGCACTTCGTCGTAGATGTTCCGAATGTTACTTTTAGCTCTACCGATTTGGAAAGGCTGACACGTTTTCCAGCAGCTAACATGACATCGCAGTGTTCACGTTTATACGCTGGATTTTTCTTGACTGCTTCTATCATTCGTGGCCTGATGAAGCTATGTGTTATTCCTGTGTCGATGGTAGCGATGATCTTCTTCCTTTCCAACAATAACGTGGCCGTAATACGGTGCTCCTCCAATTGAAGGGACGTGTTGTTTCGTGCCGGTAACTCATATCCATTATACTCCTGGTCATGATGGTAGACTTCTTCTTCAATTCGGTAGCAATTGTTTCTCGGGTGGTTTGTGCTGGGCTGCTCACTATTAAACATACTGGTTGACGGGGCGATGCTTTCGAGGTCATCCGCCAAGCTTACCAAATCCATTAAATTATCGAAATCTTTCCGTCGAATATACCATTGGTATTCCGGCTGTGCATTACGGTATACCCGCTCTAGTCGTTGTTTCTCGGTTAAGTCGGCATGCCTCATTAGTGTCTGAAGTGCTAATACGTATTCTTTGAAGGACTCTTTGGGGCGTTGCATTCGTTTTCGTATTTCATCATCTAATTTCTCAAAATATCTGGCAGGCAAGAAAAATTTACAGAAATCTCTCTTAAAGTCTTCCCACTCTTTCCACTGTCGATTATTGTTTCGGAACCACACGAGCCCCTTATCTCGTAGGAATTCCGACATGATGCGGGGGAGATGATTTAAGTTGACTTCTGATATTGCGGCCAATTCTTCCAATCGTTCGATAAATTCGAGGGGATCATGTCCATTTTCAAATGTTACTCCCCATTTTCGTACCTGTTCGACGATACTTCCATAGCCACCATTGATTTTTTCTTTTGAAACCGCTCCCAGATCATTCGGTTGCACCAGAGGGCGTTGCACTGAGTATTCTTTTACACTTATCATTTTTTTTTTCTTGTTTGTCACTTCACAATATATTTTTGTTTTGATTTCTTGTTTTTGTATACGTTCCACACTTTCTTAGTTTATGTTTATGTTTCCCACTGTCTATATTATTTTCTTCACATTACAATGTTTATGTTTTGACACTTTGTAGTTATGGATAATTTACACTTTTAGTCTTTTAAGCTGGTGATTTCGTCAGTGAATTTTATCGCTTACTCTTTCTGTGGTGGGCAGTTAAAACTGTCCCTGCTCGGGCGCCATTGTAACGACGTGTTTTCACTTTAAAGCTGGGGCAAACTCAGGGTGTCCAGGGTCGTTACAAAATATTTATATTTCCACAGAAAGAGAAAAACACTGACCAGGCTTTATTTATGTTTTCAATCAACGTTATAATTTTATTGGTCTCATACACAACATTAACACTATATTCACACACATCTACATAAACACAGATTCGTACGGCCAGAGACGATGGACGAAGATGCGGACGTAGATAAACGGCTTACGGCGTCGATTCGATGCTAAACTGATGACAGGCCACAGCGACAGTAACGATGGCGCAGTTGTAACAACAACCACGGACGGCAGCGACGGAGCGGTTGTAACGACAACCACAACCGGCGACGATGACGCAGTTGTAACAACAACCACGGGCGGCAGCGACGGGGCGGTTGTAACGACAACCACAACCGGCGACGATGACGCAGTTGTAACAACAACCACGGACGGCGGCGATGGCGCGGTTGTAACAACAACCACAACCGGCGGAGATGGCGCAGTTGTAACAACAACCACGGACGGCGACGATGACGCAGTTGTAACAACAACCACGGACGGCGGCGATGGCGCGGTTGTAACAACAACCACAACCGGCGGAGATGGCGCAGTTGTAACAACAACCACGGACGGCGACGATGGCGCAGTTGTAACAACAACCACGGACGGCGACGATGGCGTAGTTGTAACAACAACCACGGACGGCGGCGATGGCGCGGTTGTAACAACAACCACGAGCGGCAGCGACGGAGCGGTTGTAACGACAACCACAACCGGCGACGATGGCGCAGTTGTAACAACAACCACGGACGGCGGCGATGGCGCAGTTGTAACAACAACCGCGGGCGGCAGCGACGGAGCGGTTGTAACAACAACCACAACCGGCGACGATGACGCAGTTGTAACAACAACCACGGACGGCGGCGATGGCGCGGTTGTAACAACAACCACGGACGGCGGCGATGGCGCGGTTGTAACGACAACCACGGACGGCGGCGATGGCGCGGTTGTAACAACAACCACGGGCGGCGGCGACGGAGTGGTTGTAACAACAACCACTTATTACCGGGCAAATTGTTAGAAAAGGGGAAGTCACAACTTTCCCACTTTCCTAGCAGTCTAAATAGTAATATTTTGGTCACTGCGTTACAACGCTATGATCCCAAAATAGTCCTACCTGTTGGCCGACTACTGGCGAACTAACTAACCTGTGCGAGTGCTCGCCTTTTTATATTCACCCCAGCGATGCCAACTAAGATACACAGTCTGTGTTGCCAATGTCCCACTACATGGCAATGTTACCAATCCTGCCATAGTAGCTCTTGTTTCATCCGCTAGGGTTTTCCGTTACCCACAGAACAAAATCAAAATTATATTACCGATAATTAGTTTTCTTTAAAAAAATTCATTAAAGAAAACAATTTCGATGTGGACAAAAACGAGTAGACGACTTTTGTCCTCACAATGTTTATTAAATATTTTTATTGAATTGTTTCCATTGACATACACAACAGCAAAACGTAAATCAAAAATCAAGAAATTAATTCCATTGCATTTATTCTAATCATCAAATCAAAAAACTAAAAAAAAAATGGTCACAAAAGTATTCGTCGCATAGTAAATATTTGTGCTATATTGCAAAATCCATGTCTAAAATATAGAATGATAAGGTCTGGGATACAGCTATATTGTGTTAATATTTTATTTTAGGGCTGTTCGAAACCGAAACTTTTTACTATGATAAAATATCAAAAAATCTAGTTTGTACTCATTTCTTTGACAAATTAGACTGATTTTTATTTAATTCGAGATAAGCAAAATATTCCAAGGAATGTCATATCGTAGGTTTAGGTATAGTGGCAGCCCGATATTTTAGACTCACTTAGACTATTTAGTCCATTGTGATACCACAGTGGTGAACTTCTCCCTTATAACTGAGTGCCGCCCAATTCCATGTTAAGCTCAATGACAAGGGACCTCCTTTTTATAGACGAGTCTGAACGGCGTTCCACATTGCAGTGAAACCACTTAGAGAAGCTTTGAAACACTCAGAAATGTCACCATCATTACCGCTGAACAAGTTTTTGGTGTTCGGTCGAACCAGGAATCGAACCCACGACCTTGTTTATGCCAGGCGGGCATACTAACCATTGCGCCACGGTGGCTCCCGTCTTATCGTAAATGTCAAGAATTTTCAACAAATGACAAATTTCTTACTGGCCCCCTGTGCTAGTGAAATTATACACACCTCGATGTACGTCAAATTTTTACCAAAGCTACACCGAAAGAATTCCCTTCGTTAATTTTACGAAGAATTCTTCATTAACTATTCTTCGTGAATTCTTCATTAAAACAACGAAATTTTCATTCATTTTCGTAAATTTTACGAAGAACATTTTACGAATATACGAAACGTGTACGAAATATTTTACATTAATTCTTCTTCGTAAAAGTTTCGTACTTTTAACGAAACTTTCTTCAAATTTCATGATTTGTATGAAGAAGTTTTTACGAATTTATGAATATATTACGAAACATTCTGCGTTAAAATTTCTTCATAAAAAGTACGAAACATTTTCTTTGCAATAACGAAGAAGTTTCATTGAAGTTGTAAAATTTCCGTTCTCAACATAAAATTGTCTTCGATAATGTGCTTGAATGTATTCCTTTATTCTATTTTTTTATGCATGTCTACACACAAAAAAATTTGTTTCTGATTTAATCACGAAATTAATTGATCCAATTAATTTTTAATTGAAATGTCTTCAATCACAGAAATGATAGTATCAATTAAACAAATAATTGAAGGTCAATTAAAAAGTTTATTGATACCATTAAATTAATTGATATTATTATTTTTGAGATTGATTTTTGTTTCAATTAAAAAATTTGTTGAATCAATTAAATTTTTAATTGAATATTTTTTAAAACTCAATTAAAATTTTAATTGAAAAATTTTTTCGTGACATTTTTTTGTGTGTATGCTACTTCTCATTTGGGTGATAGGATGCTATGAATAAAAGTGAAGCTATAAAACTAAAAATTATTAAAACCAATTTCGTTCTTTTTTATGAAAATGACTCGTACTGTTTTTGAAAAAGTTAATACTTTTTTTTGTTTTAAATGTTCGAACTTTTAGAAAAAAGTTGTAGTCGAAGGTGCATTTAGTTGTACTAACTAGTTTGGAAAATGTCATCACTACTTTACATCTTAATTGTTTCATAGAAAGTACGAAAATTTGTCATAAAAAGTAGAATTTTTTTTACAAACTACGAAAAAATTAGAAGAACTTTTCTTCGTAAAAAGTACGAAATATTTCGTACTTTTAATGAAAAGTTTCTTTGGCTGTAAATGACAAACTTCGTACTTTTGATGACATTTTTCGTTCTTTTTACGAAGAAAATTCTTTCGGTGTAGGAAGAAGTTTTTATTAACGAAACTTTTCAATGTCTTACTGAAAAGTGTTTGCTGTATCAATGAAAAGCTGTCGCTGGCTCAATTTTAATGAAATTTTCTTTGAGTGTAAACTCTACTAGTGTTACGACCCAATACATTTAATGTAGATTCGCTTTGCTGCGAGTGAAGAAAATGTTGACCGTTTCTAAATAATTTACTGCCTCATTGGTATTGTGACCCTAATATCAGTCTATGTGTACGCATATATACATGCATCTGTTTTGTGGAATGGAGCCTCATACACAGGTCCAATCAGCAACTGTGTAATCCATTTTCTTTGTTTTGGTTATGGTCACGTTTTTTGTACAAAGTGTTACACGTTCAAATAATGCGATTATATGTTTACGCGTTTTGATATCCCAGCATTGACCCCAAAAACATTCATACATAGAGGATGTATATGCAACATGTGTCTCAAACAAATATGTACGGATGTAAGTTTGGCCGGATCGAATCAAAAAAAAAAAAAAAAAAAAAAAAAAAACATTATGGATTGCATACACTAATTTTCTTCTGGAATCTGAACTTATGTGTTTGACATTATGCAGGTTACT
Organism: Haematobia irritans; assembly: GCF_050003625.1. Classification (NCBI taxonomy): domain Eukaryota; kingdom Metazoa; phylum Arthropoda; class Insecta; order Diptera; family Muscidae; genus Haematobia; species Haematobia irritans. The sequence continues at coordinate 72,700,172 of NC_134399.1, read as the reverse complement.
GAGATGCCATAGATAATTGCCCAATTTCAATAAGATCGATAATCTTGTGATACATACGTACGAGTATGTATAAGTAGGAGCTATACTTGACTTTACACCCACAGTTTATAAATAACGGGAACCACCGAGGTGCAATGATTAGCATGCCCGCCTTGCATACATTGGGGCGTGCATTAAATCCCAGTTTCGACCGAATACCAAAAAGTTTTTTCCGTGGTGGGTTATCCCCTCTCTGTAATGGGATAACCCATTTCTGAGTTTTTCAAAGATTCTGTAAGTGGTTTCACCATAATGTGGAATGCCGTTCGGACTTGGCTATAAAAAGTAGGTCCCTTGTTATTGAGCTAACCACAGAATAGGGCAGCACACTGTGATAAGAGAGAAATGTACCACTGTGCTATAACAATGGGCTGAATAGTTCAAGTGAGCCTAAAATATAGGGCTGCCACTATACCTAACCAAACCTTCATAAATAACGGGCTAGGACCAAATTTGGGAAAAACGGACGATACAAATATATTGGACCTATAGCTAAATCTATACCGACTTCGATGATTTATTGCAGATAGTACTCCCAGCAAAATCTCTCATTACCCGGTAATATTGTAGGTAAGCCTATTTAAAAATTAATAACCACTTATTAATTGGCATCGATTCGGATTACATTTACATACGCATGTCCTAGGAGGAAAGTACTTCTCCCCAGGCATACTTTCGGCCATAAAATAAGTAGTGCATTTAAAGCATATAATCACCTAATATGTAATGACTTATTCGTAGTCATTACATATTAGGTGGCAAAATAGCCACTTATTATCTCAGGCAACCAAATCTCGAAAATATTGATTTCTATTGCCGATTACAATGGATCAAAATAAGGCGAGTTGTACTGTAATAGGAGAACTACTTGAATAGAAACGAATATTGTATAAATAAACAAAAAATCTAATAAATAATCTAAATAAGATTACACTCAAAATAATTTCACACTTAAAATAGAAATAAATGTAGGTTGTTTAAGGGAGTTGGATTCGTGAATTACGTTATAATATATCCAATAGCCAATTCACATATGGTTCGAAATCTACTAAAAGTGGATTTTAAGTCTCTTTTTTATAAGGCAAATGACATTTGAAATTTAGTTTAAGCGCATTTTGGAAGTGTAATGTCAATGAGGTATAAGAAAACATTTATTTAAAACATAATATGATAATGTCATTAAACACAATTATTATGAAATATTTGTGATAAAAAATTCTTATCGGAAAAATCTTCAGAATTACCGTTACATTACATATTCTTTTTGATTTTTTATGTAAGTGCTCGATTATGTGAATAATTATATTAACTACAACTGCCTAAAAATTTGAAAATAACAATTCGAAAGTTACCGAGAAGTATTTATTTTTGTCATTACACTGAAAAAACAGTGAACCCACCAGAAAGAAAAATTTCGGTTAATTTTAGAAAATTTTGAATATTTTTAGAAAATTTTAACTAAACAGTACAACAAACGCTGGCATCACGCCGATGTCATAAAAATAAGTAAATATTTTTCGACAAATTCAAGAAAATTTATTAGACTTAATTAATTTTTTTCACTTGTTAAAGAAAATTTTTTAGTTTGAAGGAAAAATTGGAGTTCAAAATTGCAAGAATGTCTTTAGTGATATACAAAGTTCATGATGAACGCATTTGTAGTAAAATTTACAAATTTAAAAAAATATTGAACTATTTTGTGGAAGACACGAATTTAGTTAATCTTTATCCTTCATTTGTGTACATTTTTTCCTCGGTTTTAGTTAATTTAACTAACGTACACAAAACATTATTAGAGTAGAAGAAACATTCTCCAAACATAATAATTCCATGAACTAAAATAAAGTTAAATTGGCTTTAGTGAAATAGAGAGTTCACTTTTTTTGAGTGCAGTTCATAAATAAGGGTTTTAGGACCAAATTTGTGTAAATCCGGCGATACATATATTTATGTGGAAGGTATATCGGTTCAGATTTAGAAGGTATATCAAAATCTGAACCGATATCTATGATTTGTTTGCAGGTATAGTAAGTACTATAGGATATTACATTCGGCAAACTTTGAGTAAGATTTTTTAATAAATAAGAACTTATAACATAATTTGGGAAAATCTGAATGGATTTCGATGATTTTTTGTCTATGTAATAATTACTATAGAAATCTTCGTTCTGACACTTTAGAGTAAGATCGGTTATTAAGTGTGAGTATTATGACCAAATTTCGCTAAATCGCAAACTTGATTTCGATGATTTTTTGAAGGTATACGTACACCCTCAAAGTATTCGCCTCTCTAACATATACTCCCAAACATATTATGCTTCAAGCATATGTATTTTCCGAATGTGCACCCAAAAAAAAGTGACCACTTTTTTAAGTTAAAATGAACTCATTGTGAAGAAAGTTGAACTTCGTATAGTGCCAAAGACATTTTTATTTGTTTGAACGATGTGATTTTCGTAGAAATTAGGTAGAATGCATTCCATATATTAGTTAGCATTTTACTATATTTATGTACCACTATACTACAGAATGAAAAAATGTAACTGAATTGAATTCATATATGGATTGATTTTATTGAACTTTTTTCATTCATTTGGACATATCCTACATATTTGTGGTAAACCTTTTACTTCAAAATTAGAACTGCTTACTTTCGTTTTTAAATACAGTTTTATTTATTTATATAAAATACAATAAAATACACGTTTTATTAATATATTAAATATATTTATTTAGAATCAACAGCATCGACTAGCCTTGAAATATTACAACATATTTTTTATTCTTCTAGTACCTTTCACTTTGAATAAGTTGCTGCCTAGCAATTTTGTCCACCTTTTACAATTTCAATACCTACAAATATAAACAAAAAATCCTAAACCAATTTTTTCACAAAAGGTTAGCGTCACTGAATATTACCTGATAATTGAAGATTCCAAAATGAAGACGAATGGGGTTATTATTCTGCTGGTGTTTTCTTTTTTATAAACCAATTTTCAAAAAACGAACATTTTTCTCACTAATTTAAATAACTTTTATATATTTTATTTGTTATACCCTCCACCATAGGATATTAACGTTGTCATTCCGTTTGTAACACATCGAAATATTGCTCTAAGACCCCATAAAGTATATATATTCTGGGTCGTGGTGAAATTCTGAGTCGATCTGAGCATGTCCGTCCGTCCTACCGTCCGTCTGTTGAAATCACGCTAACCTCCGAACAAAACAAGCTATCGACTTGAAACTTGGCACAAGTAGTTGTTATTGATGTAGGTCGGATGGTATTGCAAATGGGCCATATCGGTCCACTTTTACGTATAGCCCCCATATAAACGGACCCCCAAATTTGGCTTGCAGACCCTCGAAGAGAAGCAAATTTCATCCGATCCGGCTGAAATTTGGTACATGGTGTTAGTATATGGTCTCTAATAACCACGCAGAAATTGGTCCAAATCGGTCCATAATTATATATAGCCCCCATATAAACCGATCCCCCGATTTGGCTTTCGGAGCCTCTAACAGAAGCAAATTTCATCCGATCCGGCTGAAATTTGGTACTTGGTGTTGGTATATGGTCTCTAACAACTATGCAAAATTCGTCCACATCGGTCAATAATTATATATAGCAAATTTCATCCGATCCGGCTGGTACATGGTGTTAGTATGTGGTCTCTAATGACCATGCAAAAATTGTCCACATCGGTGCATAATTATGTATAGCCCCATATAAACCGATCACCAGATTTGACCTCCGGAGCCTCTTGGAAGACCAAAATTCATCTGATTCAGTTAATATTTGGTACGTGGTGTTAATATATGGCCTCAAAAACCCATGCAAAAATTGGTCCATAATTATATGTTATATAGATCCCATATAAACCGATCCCCAGAATTGACCTCCGGAGCCCCTTGGAAGAGAAAAATTCATCCGATTCGGTTGAAATTTGGTATGTGATGTTAGTATATGGTAGAGGTGTGCACGTGACATGAAATTGTCGTGAATCACGAAAAATTTCGTGACTCACGCGTGAATCGTGAGTCACGCTGATGGAAACGGCGTGAGTGTGCGTGAGCGTGATTAACAAACCAAAAGTCGTGCGTGACCGTAAGTCACGAACATAATTTCTTCGTGAGTGTGCGTGAGTAACGAATTTCGGAAAAACACTCTCACGACAAAAATCAGGCCCACGGACATAAAACACATACGAAATGAATTCATTTACAATTTTAGCGACACCTGGGATGTTAAGAGTTTAATAACGCTGTCGATTGTAATTATGCTCATGTTTTCAAACACGTCGCTAAAGTAAATTAGTCATAAAATTATTCGTGAGTCACGACGTTTTTCGTGAGTCACGGCATTTTTCGTGAGTCATGGTAATTTTCGTGAGTCACGACATTTCGTGCGTGAGTGTGCATGAGTACAGATTTTCTTTTCGTGAGTGTGCGTGAGTCCTACCAAACAATATCGTGCGTGAGTGTGCGTGAGTAAGATTTTTCCGCGGTGAGTGTGCGTGAGCGTGAGGAAAATTTTACTCACGTGCACATCTCAAGTATGTGTTATCCAACAACCATGCATGAATTGGTTCATATCAGTCCATAATTATATATAGCCCCCATATAAACCGATCCTCAGATTTGACCTCCGGTGCCTTTTGGAGAAGCAAAATTCATCCGATCTGATTGAAATTTGGTACGTGGGTTTACTATAAGATATTTAACAACCATTCCAAAAGTGGTCCATATCAGTCCATAATCATATATAGCCCCCATATAAACCGATCCCGAGATTTGGTTTTTGGAGCCTCTTGGAGGAGCAAATTTCATCTGAGTCAGTTGAAATTTGGTACATTGTGCTAGTATATGGCCTTTAACAACCATGCCTGGCTAGGTCCATATCGGTCTATAGTTATATATAGCCCTCAGATAAATCGATCCCACACAAATTGGTCCATATCAAGTTCATAATTGTAAAGGGTGATTCTTTTGAGGTTAGGATTTTCATGCATTAGTATTTGACAGATCACGTGGGATTTCAGACATGGTGTCAAAGAGAAAGATGCTCAGTATGCTTTGACATTTCATCATGAATAGACTTACTAACGAGCAACGCTTGCAAATCATTGAATGGGCCCTAGAAAAGTTGGCAGAAAATCCGCTTTTTTATCGACAAATTTTGTTCAGCGATGAGGCTCATTTCTGGTTGAATGGCTACGTAAATAAGCAAAATTGCCGCATTTGGAGTGAAGAGCAACCAGAAGCCGTTCAAGAACTGCCCATGCATCCCGAAAAATGCACTGTTTGGTGTGGTTTGTACGCTGGTGGAATCATTGGACCGTTTTTTTTCAAAGATGCTGTTGGACGCAACGTTACGGTGAATGGCGATCGCTATCGTTCGATGCTAACAAACTTTTTGTTGCCAAAAATGGAAGAACTGAACTTGGTTGACATGTGGTTTCAACAAGATGGCGCTACATGCCACACAGCTCGCGATTCTATGGCCATTTTGAGGGAAAACTTCGGAGAACAATTCATCTCAAGAAATGGACCGGTAAGTTGGCCACCAAGATCATGCGATTTGACGCCTTTAGACTATTTTTTGTGGGGCTACGTCAAGTCTAAAGTCTACAGAAATAAGCCAGCAACTATTCCAGCTTTGGAAGACAACATTTCCGAAGAAATTCGGGCTATTCCGGCCGAAATGCTCGAAAAAGTTGCCCAAAATTGGACTTTCCGAATGGACCACCTAGGACGCAGCCGCGGTCAACATTTAAATGAAATTATCTTCAAAAAGTAAATGTCATGGACCAATCTAACGTTTCAAATAAAGAACCGATGAGATTTTGCAAATTTTATGCGTTTTTTTTTTAAAAAAAGTTATCAAGCTCTTAACAAATCACCCTTTATATAGCCCCCATATAAGCGACACCCATATTTCAATTCTGGTAGTGTGCTAGTATATGGCCTTTAACAACCATGCCTAACTAGGTCCATATCGGTCTATAGTTGTATATAGCCCTCAGATAAATCGATCCCACACAAATTGGTCCATATCAAGTTCATAATTGTATATAGCCCCCATATAAGCGACACCCATATTTCAATTCTGGCTCCCTACGTACCGTGCAAAAGTCCATATCGATTCGTAATTATTTGTAGACTTACCTACACATACCTTTTTTGTCTAATATATACCACGTATGGACTACATCGAAAGAATTCTCTTCGTTAATGTTACGAAGAATTCTTCATTAACTATTCTTCCTGAATTCTTCATTAAAATAACGAAATTTTCATTCATTTTCGTAAATTTTACGAAGAACATTTTACGAATATACGAAACTTCTACGAAACATTCTACATTAACTTTTCTTCGTAAAAAGTTCGTACTTTTAACGAAACTTTCTTCACATTTCATGAATTTTGTGAAGAAGTTTTTACGAATATTTTACGAAACATTCTGCGTTAAAATTTCTTCATAAAAAGTACGAAACGTTTTCTTTGAAATAACGAAGAAGTTTCATTGAAGTTGTAAAATTTCCGTTCGCGGCATTAAATTGTCTTTTATAATGTGCTTGAGTGTATTTCTTTATTCTATTTTTTAATGCAAGTCTATGCTACTTCTCATTTAGGTGATAGCGCGCTATGAATAAAAGTGAAGCAATAAAACTAAAATTATTCAAAAACTTAAGATGTAAAGTAGTGATGTCATTTTTCACACTTGCAACTACAACCAAATGCACTTTCGACTATAAATTTTTTTTCTAAAAGTTCGAACATTTTTCAGAAAAAAGTACGAAATTTTTTCATAAAAAGTACGAACATTTTTCATAAAAACTACGAAAATTTTTCATAAAAAGTACGAAACATTTTCATAAAAAGAACGAAATTGTTTCATAAAAAGTACGAAGGTTTTTCATAAAAAGTACGAAGATTCTTCATAAAAAGTACGAATTTTTTTCTTACAAACTACGAAAATTTTGGAAGAACTTTTCTTCGTAAAAAGTACGAAATATTTCGTACTTTTAATGAAAAGTTTCTTTGGTTGTAAAACAATGATTAATTTCGTACTTTTAACGAAATGTTTCGTTATTTTTACGAAGAAAATTCTTTCGGTGTAACTCACAATTTAGAAAACGATTTAAGATACCACAACCCAAGTAATTCGATTGTGGACAACAGTCTTTCGTAGAAGTTTCTACGCAATCCATGGTGGAGGGTACATAAGATTCGGCCTGGCCGATCTTACGGCCATATATACTCGTTTTAACTATTCTCCCTTTTTTAACTAATCTATTATATTTAAGAAAATGTAATGATCTAATAAGTTTTAAGATAATATTAGATCATTACATTACAAAACATAAATGTTAAACATTGTATACTAGTTTAGGCACATTATATGCTTGCACTTAGAAATAATGTGCTAAAACTTTGAGATCCAATCATATAATTTTTACAACGAAACATATGAAGAACAGTCTTTTTCGTCATTTTATATGGTACATTTATAAAGTTATGGACCAATTTTTGCATGTTTATTAGAATTTATTATTATTATTGTCTAAAATTTCATTTGAGAGCATAGAATAATTTTTTTAGCCCATATAAGCACATTAGTTAAGGGTCGAATTTGAACCATGATGCATTTAATAGATGTTACAAACAAAAACAGAAAATACCATTCCATAATATTAAATTTCTTTGAAAATTTTTACGATTGGAATGAAAACGTCATGTCCGTCCGTTTTAATTATCGTTACATTAAAGAAACTAAAAGAATGGAAAGTTTCAGTTCAGGCAGTTGGAATGCATGCTATAAATTAATTGTATGACTTGAGAATGTGGGAATGAGTGAGCAGCACACAGCATCTTTTACATTAGTCACTCAGTGGTTTTTGGCCAAGAAGATGTTTCTCCGAAAACATCCGTTCCGTTAAGTGTTTCATTCACTTCGAATGCAATTTTTCATTACACAAACTCAAATGCATTCCATGGATTACTTGGTGTAATCGTCCGTTAAAAGTTCTTGCATGAGCATGAGTATGTGGTTCATTCGTTGAACTGTGTGCAATTTGGGAATTTGGTTTTAATTGGGTTTACAACTTAATTACTCAAATGGTTTTTATCCAAATGGAAAATTGGACGATATTCGAAACACATTGTTGTTGAGCCAAAATAAGACTTTAAGAGATTTTAATGAGGTTTGGATGTTGTCATATTAAATAGAATGTTATAACATGTAAAAGCAAGAAAAAGACGCAGATGAGTTCGCCAGGGCCGAATCACATTCTATGCTATCTTTAAAAATTTTCATTTTCCATAAACCTATAAAAATAAATTTTACATGCAATAAACAAAAAAAAAATAAAATAAATAAATAAAACAAGTGAGTAAAGTAGAAATTCGGGTACGGGGACCGACAATATCACATCCTCAATTGGTGACACATATAAATGGCAATACTTTACAGGGGTGTCTTCAAATTTACCATTTGAGTTACATCGGCTAATAGGCACGAGATATATGGCCACATATCTGTTATTTTGCAATAAGATCGGCAATGTGGCTGTATTCAGGTAAATCTTGTGATACACACATACAAGTAGTAGCTATACTTCATTTTACAGAAACCGCTCAATTAATGGGGGTTATGTAGCCGAATTTTTGAAAATCGGACAATATGATGAAAAATTTAAATAAGATTGGTTAATAAAGGGTGATTCTTTTGAGGTTAGGATTTTCATGCATTAGTATTTGACAGATCACGTGGGATTTCAGACATGGTGTCAAAGAGAAAGATGCTCAGTATGCTTTGACATTTCATCATGAATAGACTTACTAACGAGCAACGCTTGCAAATCATTGAATTTTATTACCAAAATCAGTGTTCGGTTCGAAATGTGTTTATCGACAAATTTTGTTCAGCGATGAGGCTCATTTCTGGTTGAATGGCTACGTAAATAAGCAAAATTGCCGCATTTGGAGTGAAGAGCAACCAGAAGCCGTTCAAGAACTGCCCATGCATCCCGAAAAATGCACTGTTTGGTGTGGTTTGTACGCTGGTGGAATCATTGGACCGTATTTTTTCAAAGATGCTGTTGGACGCAACGTTACAGTGAATGGCGATCGCTATCGTTCGATGCTAACAAACTTTTTGTTGCCAAAAATGGAAGAACTGAACTTGGTTGACATGTGGTTTCAACAAGATGGCGCTACATGCCACACAGCTCGCGATTCTATGGCCATTTTGAGGGAAAACTTCGGAGAACAATTCATCTCAAGAAATGGACCGGTAAGTTGGCCACCAAGATCATGCGATTTGACGCCTTTAGACTATTTTTTGTGGGGCTACGTCAAGTCTAAAGTCTACAGAAATAAGCCAGCAACTATTCCAGCTTTGGAAGACAACATTTCCGAAGAAATTCGGGCTATTCCGGCCGAAATGCTCGAAAAAGTTGCCCAAAATTGGACTTTCCGAATGGACCACCTAAGACGCAGCCGCGGTCAATATTTAAATGAAATTATCTTCAAAAAGTAAATGTCATGGACCAATCTAACGTTTCAAATAAAGAACCGATGAGATTTTGCAAATTTTATGCGTTTTTTTTTTAAAAAAAGTTATCAAGCTCTTAACAAATCACCCTTTACATAAGGATTTTATGGCCAAAATTAGGCGATACAATATATCTAAATCTGAACCGATATGGATGCTATTTATCAGGACTAGTAAAGGGTGATACGGTCAAAATTTGGTCTATATAAACTTGACGTATTTCTTTCAATTTTGCATTTAAAAAACCTGAACATCCCTCATTTTGAAGGTGTGTGTGTGTGTAGAATGTTGCTCTTATTTTGATTTTAGAATTCACTCTTCAGTTGTCAAAATGCCGTCCAAGCAAGAAGAGCAGCGTATCAAAATTTTGCTCGCGCATCGCGAAAATCCGAACTACTCGCACGCAAAGCTGGCAAAATCGCTAAAAGTTGCCAAATCAACCGTTACAAATGTAATTAAAGTGTTTGGGGAACATTTGTCGACAGCCAGGAAGTCTGGATCGGGGGGAAATCGAAAACCGGAAGCCGCTGAGACGACAAAGAGAGTTGCCGGTAGTTTCAAGCGAAACCCTAACCTCTCTCTCCGAGATGCCGCAAATAAGCTGGGTGTATCGTCTACAACCGTGCATCGAGCCAAAAAACGAGCCGGACTATCGACTTACAAGAAGGTAGTGACTCCTAATCGCGATGATAAAAAAAATACGACGGCCAAAGCGCGATCCCGGAGGCTGTACACAACGATGCTGACGAAGTTTGACTGCGTGGTAATGGACGACGAAAAAGAGAGAAAGCGTAAAAGAGAATTGTGTCTTAAAAGTATCCTTACTTGTATTCTCCGCTTCTTTGGCTCGGAATCAATACCAAATTTTTTAAAGTAAAGACAAAATCTTTGGAACCGAGTATGCTTTTTTCAGTGTATGTGGCTTAGAACGTAAAAACAAGTATATACGGCCGGTCGCCAGGTCGAATCTTATGTACCCATGGACTTCGTAAAAAGTTCTACTAAAGAAGTACTTGGGTTGTAATAACACTTGCCCAAGTACTTTGAGATTGTTTTAGTCCATATGGAGGCAAATAAAATTCATATATAGGTCAATTTATTTCTTGATCGGTTTACATAGAGGAGTCTGGAAATAACTATGAATCGATATAAACCAATTTTCCCACGGTAATTGGAGGGCCAAATTTCAACCGGGTCGGATAAAATTTGTTCCTCCATGAGACACCAAAAGTCAAGTTTGGGGTTAGGTTTATATAGGGGCTACATACACTGGAAAAATAGTGAACCCACCAGGAAGAAAACTTTCGGTTAATTTTAGAAAATTTTGAATATATGTAGAAAATTTTAACTAAACAGTATTACAAACGTTGGCATCACTCCGATGTCATAAAAATAAGTAAATATTTTTCGACAAATTCAAGAAAATTTATTAGACATAACTAAGTTTTTTCACTTGTTAAAGAAAATTTTATAGTTTGAAGGAAAAACTTGAAGTTCAAAATTGCAAGAATGTCTTAAGTGACATACGAAGTTCATGATGAACAGATTTTTGTTAAAATTTACAAATTTTAAGAAATTCTGAACTATTTTGTTGAAGACACGAATTTAGTTAGTCTTTATGACGCACGCACAGAAAAAACATGTTTGGACATGGTTGCCGCATCCATTCAATGTTAATCTAGAGTATGTAATTGGCGCGAAAACCATGTATTTTGTCTTTGAAAAAATAATTTTCGAGCGGAGAAAAATATATGTTGGCAATAAGCATTTAAATGGTGCTCAAATACCGCAAAATTTTGTATTATTTAAATGATAGAATTTGAGACCATTACATGGTCGGAAAAATCATGTACCTCACCATTCAATTTTTTTACTTTTTTGCAGGGAAAAAAAGTATTTTTATAGGTTGCGTATAGACATGTCTAGGACCAGGGATCCGGAGCGGTCCATTTTTTTCGCTCCGCTCCGCTCCCGCTCCGGAGAAAAGAAAAACGCTCCGCTCCACGCTACGCTCCGAGAAAAAAAATCGCTCCGCTCCTCTTCGAGAAAATTATAGTATATTATATAATTATATACTCTGAACCAATTTGCATAATATTTTGCGGGTTAAATTAATACCACAAAAGGTTACCTTGTGCAAAATTTGAGAAAGATCAGTTAAGAAATGAGGCCTCTACGGTCATAAATAAGGTTATTAGGGGCGAATTTTTCAAAATCGGGCGATACATACATGGGAGCTATACCTACATCTGAACCGATTTCGATGAAATTTTGCACATACCGTTAGTACTATAGTGGACTTTGAGTAAGATCGGTTAGTAAATAAGGGTTCTATGGCCAAATTTGGGAAAATCGGGCTATACATATATATGAGAGTTATATCTAAATCAGAATCGATTTCGATGATATTTCGCACATATAGTAAGTGCTATAGAAGATTACATTTAGCAAACTTTGAGTAAGATCGGTTGATAAATAAGGGTTTTATGGCCAAATTTAGTAAAATCTGACGGTACATATATATGGGAGCTATAGCTAAATTTGGGAAAATCGGGCGATACATATATATGAGAGCTATATCTAAATCTGAACCGATTTGGATGAAATTTTGCAGATTTGAAGGGCGATGAAAAAGATTACCTTTTTCCAAATTTGGCGACGATCCGTTTGAAAAAAAGCACAGCGTGACCCCATTTGCCGAAATCGGGCGATACATATAGGTTAGGTTAGGTTAGGTTAGGTTAGGTTAAAGTGGCAGCCCGATTAAATTTCAGGCTCACTTAGACTATTCAGTCCATTGTGATACCACATTTAACTAAAAGTACCTATTACATATGGGCACTTCTAGTCTTAACCACTGAAACTTCTCTATTATTAACTTTTGTGGAACCAACCAGATTGCTCCAAAAACATTAACAAACTGCTTAAGTTAACGTTTTCCAGGTCAGCCAGTAATCTAAAGCTATATGCTCCTAAAATTCGCTTACGCCTTACACAAAAAGCAGGACACTCACACAAGAGGTGTTTAATTGATTCCTTTTCCTCCACGTCATGACAGCTTATACAATAGTCATTATACTTCGCACCTATAGTTTTTGCAAATTCGCCTATCAGGCAGCGACCCGTTATAGCAGATATTAGGAGTGCTATCTGACGCCTTGAGAACACTAGCATATCTAGTGTGCGGTTTAAGTTTAAATGGGGCCATATTTGCTTGGTGTCGTTACAACCCTTGCAATTTTCCCATCGAATATTGGCCATCATAACAGCCTTCTCACGCAGTAAGAGCTTGCAGGTGGCCAGAGGCATACCAACAGATTCTAGTTCCCCGTGGAATATGTAAGGTAGTTCCTAGCCTTGCTAACACATCTGCTTCACAGTTCCCCGGTATGTTCCTATGACCAGGCACCCATATTAGGTGAATATTGTACTGCTCAGCCATCTCGTTGAGAGATTTGCGGCAGTCTATGGCCGTTTTTGAGTTAAGGAACACAGAGTCCAAGGATTTTATTGCAGGTTGACTGTCTGAGTATATATTAATGCCCACATTTTTTGGAACATTACTTCTCAGCCAATTCACCACCTCTCTTATTGCCAAAACACTACAGTGATTAGGTAATCTTTTCGCTATTCGAATTTCCAGATCTTTAGAATATACTCCGAACCCCACTTGTCCATTCAATTTGGAGCCATCAGTATAGAAATCTATATATCTTTTATTCCCCGGGGTCTGTGTACACCACGCCTCACTGTTGGGAATTAGAGTTTCAAACTTTTTGTCGAAAAGTGGTTTTGCCAGGGTGTAATCCACTACGTTAGGCACATCTGGCATTACTTTGAGGACCGAACTATGACCGTACATTTTTTCCGACCACAGCGATAGCTCGCGCAACCGCACAGCCGTTGTTGCAGCTGACTGTTTGGCCAAAATGTCTAAAGGCAATAGATGTAGCATGACATTAAGGGAGTCTGTTCCTGCCTTACTAAATGCGCCTGAGATACATAAGCTAGCCATACGCTGAACTTTATCTAAACAGGTCGGTTTCTGAAGTGCCGGCCACCAGACTACAACACCATATAGCATTATAGGTCCAACCACTGCCGTGTATAGCCAATGCACAATTTTTGGTCTTAGTCCCCACTTTTTCCCTATTGCCTTTTTGCACGAGTACAAAGCTACCGTGGCTTTTCTCGCCCTCTCTTCAATATTAAGCCTAAAATTCAGCTTCCTGTCCAAAATAACGCCAAGGTATTTTGCACACTCACCAAAGGGAATTTCAGTACCCCCTAAGGAAATGGGCCTAACCGTGGGAGTTTTGCGATCTTTGCAGTACATGACTATTTCTGTCTTTGCTGGATTTACACCAAGACCATTATCTTTCGCCCATTTCTCAGTCATCCGGAGAGCTCTCTGTATAATATCTCTGATTGTGGATGGGAATTTTCCCCTGACTGCTAGCGCCACATCATCTGCGTATACCACCACTTTTATCCTTTCTTTTTCTAGAGAAACCAGAAGGTTGTTTATAGCAACATTCCAAAGAAGAGGTGATAGAACTCCTCCTTGGGGAGTGCCTCTGTTCACATACCTTTGTATGTTTGCTTGCCCTAGTGTGGCTGAAATAGTCTCTTCATTAGAAGTTCGTCTAGCAGCCTAAGAATACCTGGATCAACATTCAGAGTTGTCAGTCCATTTAATATCGAGCTCGGATGGATATTATTGAACGCCCCTTCGATGTCTAGAAACGCCACGATTGTGTATTCTTTGACAGATAGTGAGCTTTCAATAAAGCTGACCAGTTCATGCAATGCGGTCTCAGTAGACCTGCCCTTCGAGTATGCATGCTGTCGTTTCGAGAGCAAACCTGAATCCACGGTAGTTCTAAGATACATGTCTATCATCCTCTCCAGGGTCTTAAGTAGGAATGAGGATAAGCTGATTGGTCGGAAATCCTTCGCACTCGAGTGAGAGGTTTTTCCTGCTTTAGGTATGAAGACGACTTTTGTTTCCCTCCACTTTTCTGGAATATATGCTAAGTTTACACATTGTTTATATATCACCGTCAACCAGGGGATAATTCTTCCAACCACTGCCTGTAACTCCGCCGGAGTAATTCCATCAGGTCCGGGGGATTTGAATGGTCCAAAGCTATTTAAAGCCCATTTTATTCTAGATTCCGACACAATTTCCTCGATAGGAAATGATCGCTGAGCCTCTGTTACACCGCCGGAACACGGTTCAACCGTCTGATTTCCAGGGAAGTGTGTGTCCAAAAGTACCTCCAACGTCTCCTCACTGGACGTTGTCCAATTTCTCTCCGATGTTTTAATGAAACCTGGAGCGGTGTTAGTGGATGCTAGTACCTTCCGTAGTCTGGAAGCCTCTGACGTATTCTCAATACTGCTACAGTAATCATCCCAAGAGTTTTGTTGAGACCTTCTCAGTTCTCGTTTATATTCTCTCAGATTCATCTTGTAAGTGTCCCAATCCTCCGGAGCTCTTGTGGACTTTGCTTTGTTAAAGAGCTTCCTGCAGGATTTCCTCATATTACTTAACTCCGTAGTCCACCATGGCGGCCGATTTTTTCCCCTTGGCTTTCCTCTAGGGCTTGCAGCTTTCAGTGAAATGTTGAATGCCTTAGTAATCCGCTCCACTGCGTGTTCGATATCTTGCACAGTGCCCATATTTGTCTCCGGCACTTCCGGTATCATCAAATTGAACGATTCCCTATACCTATTCCAATCAGCTTTCCTAACATTTGGCGGAAATATGGTCTTTGAAGTACGAACAGCCAATCTGAAACTGATGTAGCGATGATCTGAGAAGCTATGTTCCCTCAAAACTTGCCACTCAGATATCTTATCATTCAGTTCCGGAGAGGTCAACGTTACGTCCAAAACCTCTTGTCTGTTCCTGGTGACGAAGGTTGGTGCATCTCCCTTATTGCAAACTACCAGGTTAGTACGCAAAATAAACTCTATTAGCGACTCTCCCCTTGCATTAGTATCACTACTTCCCCAAATACTATGATGTGCATTTGCATCGCATCCCATAATGAGTTTTGTCTTTGTTTTTAGTGACTCCTCAACTAAGGTCTTAACGGCACAGGGTGGCATATCCCTATCATGTCCCATGTAGACCGAAGATACCCAATATTTGCATGTGGATATCTCTAGACTGGCTACGACAGTGTCTGCATTGCTCAATGAAGGAAGCAGAAACAAGTTTAGTTCGTTTTTAGCAATTATACATGCTCAGTTTATATCGTTACCGGTATTATGCAAAAGTTTGAAACCCGGAGTGCTTAATTCACAGATCTTGTTCTTATATATGTATGGTTCTTGAATAAGAACTATATCTATGTCTCCTTTCATCAGGAGAACTTTTAAGGCAACACAAGCGGCCTTACAATGGTGAAGATTTATCTGGAGGAACCGTAGAACCATCCAAATTTTCAACCACCGTCACATCAGCCGCTTCAATTGAGTCATCAAGGGCTTCCTCTTCACAGATCTCGGTGACTCTCGCAACAATCCGCGGTTCAGCTTTGGTGAGGCTTGAGCCTGTAGAAACTTCCCGCATATGATTTTCGCCATAGTCTGTAGGTTTTATGTCTCCTTCGGCTTCGCTAGGAGATTTTTTCATTGCTGACTCTACCGGAGGCTTGTCCGTTTCGGTATCCTTTGGCTGATCGCTTTTGTATACCTTCATATGGATATCATGAAAGCCATAACTTACGCGTCCTTGGGTCTGGGCTAGATGTGGCAGCGACTCTATGTTTAATATAAACACCGCATGTCGTCTTGGTCCATCCACCTCATCCAAACGACCAACCTTCCAATCGGCGGTTGGAAGATCTGGATTACATTCTTTTAGTCTCTCTAGTATTGACTCAGGATCAGGAGGGTTTGCCGGTATCCATGCATGTGCTCTAGGTTTAGCCGGTATGTCTTTTTTATCGACTAACTCCAAAGCGGCTCCTTCCCAAACTTCACCAATTAGCATCAATGCAGCTTTAAAGCAATCCATAGACCTCTGGTCTGCAAAAGCTATTAACTTATATCGTCCTTGATACCATCCAGCATCTTGCCGTCGAGGACTTGGTCCGGGAAACTTTTTTCGCACCTCTGAGTAGACACCAGACATCGCGTTCTCAATACATATATATGGGAGCTATATCTAAATTTGATCCGATTTCTTCCAAATTCAATAGCGTTCGTCCTTGTGCCCAAAAAAAACTCCCTGTACCAAATTTCATCATAATCGGTTAATAATTGCGACCGGAATTTTGTGAACAACAAATACATGGACAGACGGACGGACGAACGGACACCAAGCGCTAGATCGACTCAGGAGGTGATTCTGAGTCGATCGGTATATATTTTATGGGGTTTAAAATCAATATTTCTGGTAGGCACATTTTTTGGCAGATCAAACTTATTATACCCTAACCACTATGTGGTTTAGGGTATAATGACTTTAAAACAATGTGTTGAAACATTTTATTAATTTTGAAGATTTTTTCAGAAATATTAAATCCATTTTGACTTCATTAAAACGAAATTTTCATTCATGTTAGGATACACATTTTTATGTCGAATCACTTAGCTATAAGGACAAACAGACTTCATTGAAAAGTTTAGAGACTTTTAGACAAGGAAAAAACTTTATTTCAGAGAAATGCGTCTTCTATTCTAAGCAAAATTAGTATTCGTATTTTAAGCATGTGAAATATTTGACCTCCCGACAATGTTCTTTGCGGTGCACCATCTACTATTTAATATATGATAGAAACCAAATTTATGAAAATGGACCAACATGGACCAAATTCTGTTTGGTCCGACCATCGGACCAAATTTAAAAATTAGAAACCTTTTGGACCAATTTTGGTCCGATCGGACCAAAACGGCAACGCTGATTGGAATTGAAAGTCTATACACAGAGTAGAAGTAACTACTCTCCGAAAGAGGTTTTGTTATATTTGTAATGTGTGTGTGTGTATGTTTATGTTTGCAACAACCTCCATCGAAATCAGTCCGTGGTATACCTACGAATATTCTTACTCAGATCTAGTGTTACCTAATTTCGCTTTTTTCCCCTTTATTGTAAAAATACATTTTCGAACAGCGTTTTTAAGAAATGTTCGTTCTCAAAAAAAAGTAGATAACATGCAATAATACAAATCAAGTCATTAGTTTTCAATGTGAGAAAAAGTTAAAATAAATGTATATGCGCACATTTTTTAACCAAAATTGAAACTATCCATGATTTTAATTAAATTTTCGAGAACTAATATCAGAAATAAGAGAATGCTAGGATATAGTACAATAGTAAAGCAAATATGAATGTCCTTACACTGAAAAAAAACATGCCCGGTTCCAAAGATTTTGTCTTTACTTTAACAGTTTGGGTATTAATTCCGAGCCAAAGAAGCGGAGAATACAAGTAAGGATACTTTAAAGACGCATTTCTCTTTTAAATTTGGGGGTTATGTACTTGCTTCTAGGAAGCAAATGTTAATTTATCATTTTGCTAGATTTTTTCGTCAGTTGTTATCAAAATCCTTTAAAAACGAGTTAACGACAATTTTATTTTCCATATTAAGACTCGACTTCCAGTAGAAATTATGCTATGTTTCAAGTAAAAAGCGTCTTTAAAATAAAGTGTTGTCTTATTTTTTAACGATTTTTTGCTTTGTAGGAAAGATGCAAAAAGGAAACAAATTTAAAGACAATTTTATTAATTTTAAAGAATTTTTTTTAATTTTTAAAGTCACGTTGACCTTACCTCAAAAATTTTATCTTTCAGGTTATGATACACATTTTTAAGTAAAATCACTTAATTATAAGGACATTACAACTTCATTCAAAAGTTTATTGACATTTGGACAAGGAAAAAACTTTATTTTAGAGAAATGCGACTTCCATGCTAAGCAAAATTTGCATTCTTATTCTAAGGACATGAAATCTTTGACTTCACGACAATATCTTTTTCAGTGTAGAAAACTAAAAAATTAAATATAAATAAGATCGTTTAATTGCATTTATTTGACGTTCATTACAAATATCTTTGTAGTAATACGGTGAAATAGATCAAAAGTACTGTTGTTACTTTTACAACACATACTAGAGATATATTTTGACATTTGCCGTTTTTGAAAACAATTACTAAAAAGACACGTTGTGTTCTCCCCAATGTACGTACGTACAAAAATACATATCGTACATTTTAAACCGTTACTCACACTACGCTAAGTACTACCTATATTTGAAATTATCTACACAGTGTAATTTCAAAGTTACACATTTCATTCAAGTTATATTTTATTCGGAGCGGAGCGGTTTTTCATTTGGAAACCGCTCCGCTCCCGCTCCGGAGTTTAGAAATGGCGCTCCCGCTCCGCTCCGGCAAAAAAGGGCTTGCTCCGCTCCGCTCCACGCTCCGCTCCACGCTCCGCTCCGGATCCCTGTCTAGGACCATTACATGGCCATAAAAACCATGTACATTTTTTCGTGACCATGTAATTTTTTAATTTTTTTGCGGCGAAAAGAATTTTATAAAAACATTGATTTTCGTTTTTAGCGTCAGTGGTGTGTTGATTGTTTCTTGGAATGCACGGAGAATACGGAATTACTGTGTTTTGTGTTAATTTATTTATTCAGAAGTGGCACGTGGTTTTATGTGAACACAAAAAAGGGAAGTTTAATTGAAAAAATGTACCTGTTTTTTGTTCTGCATTTTGCTATATGGTATCATTTATTTTTATTTGCAGTTACATGATGTCTACGTTTGTACATTTGACGGGCACGCAGTAAATATGCAACGATTACTTATTGTTGAAATTATACCAAAATAGAGTATGTAAAAATATGTGATGTTTGCCTGGACTACAATATAAATACAAATAACCAATGAATTAGTCTATAAATAAATAAAAACAAATAAATAAAGTTAATTTTGTGTTTTCTTTTCTCAAGTGGCGTCCTTTTTTCGACGAAGACAAGAGTTTTTTCATAAAGATCAAACCATTTTAGTTTGTGACAATGTTCTTTTAACTGGAAGAAAAACATTTTTGACGAATACCATAACATTTTAGATCGTGACCATTGTATTTTGATTCAAACAAAATTCTTTTTATCAATATAATATCATTTTAGATGAGGACAATTTTATTTTTCTTAGAACCATGTTCAGTGAGCCAACATGGTTGCAGGTGAAAATGTTACATAGTCGCCGCAAAAATAGCTCCTATCATATTATTTTGAATTTTCTTGAGTCAGGAGATCTTTGGTAAGTCCGCAAATGTATATGAATCACGAGAGTAATCGTGACTCACGACATTTCTGAGGACATACGGCCGATCGTGAGTGCAAGTTTCATTGAAATGCGAAATTTAGTCTGATAGTGGGAAATTTGTCCAAAATAAAATTTCGTTGTGGCAACGGTGAGTACGCATGCGTTAGCATAACCTAATCGTATGTTAGTACGAATTTCCACTACGTAGATGCGTGAGTAAAAAAATTTGCACGATTGCGAAGCAAATGTCACTCAATATTATGACATCAATAATTTCTCTTGGCAGTTAGGAGGCCAATGAGATTTCTTTGCCCATCGAAATTCTTTTCCCCAATTGCTTCTCCTATTACATTGTAGTTAAAAGACTGTTAAAGACATAATAGCCATTGATTTCACGGAAATTTAGCTTCATTCTTACAACGTAAAATCAATTGCAGGTGGTTAACATTAAAAACTCGTCAAACTTCGTTTAAATAAAAAAACTTTCATTTATTATTCATCTCAACTTTATTGAAAGTGGCAGCCTTCAGAACTTTAACAATGGGGAAGGTGGTCCCAGTAATAAGGGAAATACTTTGAAGAAAGTTTTTTTTTCCTTCTATTGGTTTGTTCAATAATGAACTTTATCGTTTGGAGATTTTCTTTATTTGATTTGGTTTACTTGTATCACGTTCAACTTTTGGTATTTTTTTGTTTTCATTATATATTTTATTCTTTTGTTTGAGTTGCAAAAGTTCCTAAAAAATTCCAAAGAGAAATAGTCATGGGAAATTCATGAAACATTTTGTTATGTTTTCAACACATGAAAATTGAGAAGTGAAGACTATATTAAATGATTGTTTTCTTTGCTAGGTTAGTATATTGAAAATTCAGACTACACAGAAGAAATTAAACTATTTTATGTAAATGGCGTCATAAAGTGTGAAATCCATTGTGAATAGGGGTTTCGGTTTATCTGAAAATTTTATACCATAAATGAAATAAACTTGCAAAAAATCATTGAAATCGGTTCAGATTTAGATGTAGTTCCCATATATCGCACGATTTCTGAAAAGTTTGCCATAATATTCTTATTATACCCTCCACCATAGGATGGTGGACGTTTGTAACACATCGAAATATTGCTCTAAGCCCCCATAAAGTATATATATTCTGGGTCGTGGTGAAATTCTGAGTCGATCTGAGCATGTCCGTCCGTCCGTCCGTCTGTTGAAATCACGCAAACTTCCGAACGAAAAAAGCTCAATTCTTGCGTGTTTGTTAGAGACCACATTCTAACACCATGTTCCAAATTTCAACCGGATCGGATGAATTTTGCTCCTCCAAGAGGCTCCGGAGGACAAATCTGGGAATCGATTGGGGCTATATATAATTATGGACCGATATGGACCAATTTTTGCATGGTCATTAGAGAACATATACCAATACCATGTACCAAATTTCAGCCGGATCGGATGAAATTTGGTTCTCTTAGAGGCTCCGCAAGCCAAATCGGGGGATCGGTTTATATGGGGGTTATAGGTACATGGTTTTGCATGGTTGTTAGAGACCATATACTAACACCATGTATCAAATTTCAGCCGGATCGGATGAAATTTTCGTTTCTTAGAGCGATCGCAAGCCAAATTTGGGGGTCGGTTTATATGGGGGCTATATATAATTATGAACCGATGTGGACCAATTTTTGCATGGTTGTTAGAGACCATATACTAACACCATGTATCAAATTTCAGCAGGATCGGATGAAATTTGCTTCTCTTAGAGCGATCGCAAGCCAAATTTGGGGGTCCGTTTATATGGGGGCTATACGAAAAAGTGGACCGATATAGACCAATTTTTGCATGGTTGTTAGGGACTATATACTAACACCATCTACCTAATTTCAGCCGGATCGGATGAAATTTGCTTCTTTTAGAGCAATCGCAAGCCAAATTTGGGGTCCGTTTATATGGGGGCTATACGTAAAAGTGGACCGATATGGCCCATTTGCAATACCATCCGACCTACATCAATAACAACTACTTGTGCCAAGTTTCAAGTCGATAGCTTGTTTCGTTCGGAAGTTAGTGTGATTTCAACAGACGGACGAACGGACGGACATGCTCAGATCGACTCAGAATTTCACCACGACCCAGAATATATGTACTTTATGGGGTCTTAGAGCAATATTTCGATGTGTTACAAACGGAAGGACAAAGTTAATATACCCCTATATATATATATATATATATATATATATATATATATATATATATATACCTCCTATGGTGGAGGGTATAAAAAACACGTTGTGTTTTCCCCAATGTACGTACGTACAAAAATACATATCGTACATTTTAAACGTTTACTCTAACAACGCTAAGTACTAGCTATATTTGAAATTACCTACACAGTGTAATTTCAAAGTTACACATTTCATTCAAGTAATATTTTATTCGGAGCGGAGCGGTTTTTCATTTGGAAACCGCTCCGCTCCCGCTCCGGATTTTAGAAATGCCGCTCCCGCTCCGGCGAAAAAAGGGCTTGCTCCGCTCCGCTCCACGCTCCGCTCCGCTCCGGATCCCTGATCACAACCCAAGTAATTCGATTGTAGATGACATTCTTTCGTAGAAGTTTCTACGCAATCCATGGTGGAGGGTACATAAGATTCGGCCTGGCCGAAGTTACTGCCGTATATACTAGAGGTCTGTACAATTCCATTTGTAAATGAAGAGCACACGTGTACTTGCTACATGAGTACATCTTTTTGAGAGAATCGCAAAACAATTGGTACACATTTTGATGAACACCAAAAGCCACGAGTAACTTCTTGTTGCTACTCTGATGTCTTCACTACCAACAAACACATATTCCTCTTTCTCTCTTATTGAAGTGTACTCAGAGTGATCACGTCGAGTATGTTGCGAGAACAAAACTTCATAGAGTACTCCATGTACCACGTGCAGTTTCAGAAATACAAAAAATAGTTACTCTCCATAATATATGTTTTCGGTTTGTTATAAAGAACGGCAAACGTTAAGGTAAGTGTGTGACATACAGAAATATATGAAATATGTGACATACATACATATCTATGCTTAATAATAATGGAAAGTTTTGCTTCGCACATAACTGAGAAATACTTGTGGTACCACGTGAAGTGAAGAGAATCCATGTTGTACTTTTTCTCAAGTACTTACATTTTTATTGTTCATTTTTTTCGGAACACATATTGTTTCGGATAAGTACTTGGTGGTATTTGACAAGCAAGTGTTCTCTTCACTTCACTACTTGCGCTCTGAGAGAAAGACAGTGTATGTACTATATTCGACATCGAATTGCATACATGTAGTGAAGTTATTCGATGCAGACCTCTAGTATATACTTATTTATTATACCCACCACCATAGAATGGTGACGGGGGTATAATAAGTTTGTCATTCCGTTTGTAACGCATCGAAATATCGATTTCCGACTATATAAAGTATATATATTCTTGATCAGGGAGAAATTCTAAGACGATAAAACGATGTCCGTCCGTCCGTCTGCCTGTCTGTCTTT
The DNA here is from genome assembly GCF_050003625.1 of Haematobia irritans. Classification (NCBI taxonomy): domain Eukaryota; kingdom Metazoa; phylum Arthropoda; class Insecta; order Diptera; family Muscidae; genus Haematobia; species Haematobia irritans. Next base: position 72,676,737 of record NC_134399.1, on the reverse strand, counting down.
TGTAATCACGCTACAGTCTTCAATAATGAAGCAATCGTGCTGAAATTTTGCACAAACTCGTCTTTTGTCTGCAGGCAGGTGAAGTTCGAAGATGGGCTATATCGGTCCAGGTTTTGATATAGTCCCCATATAAACCGACCTCCCGATTTGGGGTCTTGGGCTTATAGAAATCGTAGTTTTTATCCAATTTCCATGCAATTTGAAATCTAGAGGTATTTTATGCCCGTATACAGGTGTGCCAAAAATGGTGAGTATCGGTCCATGTTTTGGTATAGCCCCTATATAGACCGATCTCCCGATTTTATTTCTTGGGCTTAAGGAAATCGCAGTTTTTATTCAATTTACCTGAAATTGGAAATCAAGAGGTATTGTAGGACCACAAATACGTGTGCCAAAAATTGTGAGTATCGGTCCATGTTTTGGTATGGTCCCCATATAAAACGACCTCCCGATTTGGGGTCTTGGGCTTATAGAAACCGTAGTTTTTATCAAATTTGTCTGAAATTAGAAACCTAGAGGTATTTTAGGGCCATAAAGAGGTGTGCCGAAAATGGTGAGTATCGGTCCATATTTTGGTATAGCCCCCATATAGACCGATTTCCCGATTTTACTTCTTGGGCTTCTAGAATCCGAAGTTTTTATTCAATTTACCTGAAATTGGAAATCTAGAGGTATTGTAGGACCACAAATACGTGTGCCGAAAACTGTGAGTATCGGTCCATATTTTGGTATAGCCCCCATATAGACCGATCTCCCGATTTTACTTCTTGGGCTTATAGAACCCGCAGTTTTTATTCAATTTACCTGAAATTGTAAATCTAGAGGTATTATGGGACCACAAATACGTGTGCCAAAAATTGTGTGTATCGGTCCATATTTTGGTATAGCCCCCATATAGACCGATCTCCCGAATTTACTTCATGGGCTTATAGAAACCGCAGTATTTATTCAATTTAACTGAAATTGGGAATCTAGAGGTATTGTCGGACCACAAATACGTGTGCCAAAAATTGTGAGTATCGGTCCATGTTTTGGTATGGTCCCCATATAAAACGACCTCCCGATTTGGGTCTTGGGTTTATAGAAACCGTAGTTTTTATCCAATTTGTCTGAAATTGGAAATCTAGAGGTATTTTAGGACCATAAAGAGGTGTGCCGAAAATGGTGAGTATCGGTCCATATTTTGGTATATCCCCCATATAGACCGATTTCCCGATTTGCTTCTAGAAACCGTAGTTTTTATCTGATTTGCCTGAAATTGTAAATATTCTGGTATTTTAGGCTCACAAAAACGTGCATCGGATTAAGTTTTTATCGGTCCATTTGGTAATGCCTTCATATAGACCGACTTCACTTCTTGAGGGTGTAGAAGGCGTACTGATCATGAAAATTGCTTGAAACTCTATGTAAAATTTCCAGATTTTACTTCTACAGATTTAAGATTTCAAATCAAGACGTTATTTTATAATTTTCTTGCACACTTACAAGAGATGTTAATGATTCCTCTAAAACTCAAACAAAAATGGTTCTTATAAATCCAGAATCTGATATAGTCCTCATAGTTGAAATCTTTAAATTTATCTTCGGGAAGTGTCCTCAAGTCCTCAAGCCCTCCTGAAATTTCAAAGAAACCCTAATATTTGGTTCATGGTGGTGGGTATTTAAGATTCGGCCCGGCCGAACTTAGTGCTGTATATACTTGTTTTAAATTTAGCGTAATTTAATTCTTCGCAATAGCTTAAAGATTTGAAAATATATGGCATATCAATTCAGAGATTTAAGCTTTTCTCTCAAACTAATTTTAATTTTAATACCCCCAAATGCTTAACTTTACTTTTCTAGTATGGGTGGTTTAGGGTATGATATGACTTTCTGCTTTACTCAGTGGTTTAGAATTTTATTAAGTTGTTTATATTATTTTGATTTTACATGATTTAGATCTCTCATTTTCCTTTTAATTTTAGTTTTATGATTGCTTTTATGGTCATCACTTGCTACATTTATATATTGTCTAGATGAAATAGACAATTTTGACGTCACATAGAAGAGCCCAAAGTCGAAGTATTACTTCTACTAAAATTATAACTTTATGGTAAAACTATGCATAAGGTTTTTGTCACGTAAAATATCACATCCCCTAATTTACTGTGAATACATTAAAAAGCTGTCCGACTCATTTACAGGCAATATGGACGGTAAGTGTTGATGAATGGAAGTGTTTTTGTTGAATCAACTTAGGTGCAAAGGCACGTTTTCGTAAAACATCAAACTTTGGGGAATGTCTGTTAGCTCCTTTTAAAAGCTGTTGGTGAACTTTTCAAAAGGTTTGAATATTGTCCAAAGTTAGGGACAGTAACAAAACATAGTGTCCGAACTACAAAAAGAGTTGGTGGTAATTTGAACACATCTGCTATTTGAGTTTTTCCAACACGAACTATTATTTTGAATCATTTTGGTAGCAGTTATCTTTTTTTTAAACTTCGACATTTCTAACAAGTATATACGGCTCTAAGTTCTGCCGGACATAACCCACACCATAACATAATTACAAACAAAAGTTTGCTGTGTAACCATTTCGTCATAGCATGCTTCTTTAAAATATACTGTGAAGCCTCTCCAAAGTGGACACCCACGGTCCTCTAAATTTTATCCATTTATGAGAGGTTAATTTAATGATATATTAGATGCCTCACATAATTCAGACTTCGGTCCCCGATTTTAAATAGTCCAATTTTAAGAGGTTTCACTGTATATAGAACTTTAGGTGGATTATCTTAGATTAATGTTTTCTACATATGGAGACTACATCAGATTATGGATTTGTACGAACCACTGTTGATTAAGCATCGTCTAAACGTGCAAGAAAATCAAATGAAATAATGCCTTTCATATTTTTTGAAATCAATATTCTGTAGATTTTTACCCTGGCCGTAAGTTCGGCCAGGCCGAATCTTATGTACCCTCCACCATGGATTACGTAGAAACTTTTACGAAAGACTGTCATCCACAATCGAATTAATTGGGTTGTGGTATCTTAGTTATTAGACAAAAAGGGTATGCATAGGCAAGTCCACAAATAATTACGAATCGAAATGGACTTTTGCCCGGTACGTAGAGAGTCATAATTGAAATATGGGGGTCAATTATATGTGGGCTTTATACAATTATGAACTTGATATGGACCAATTTTTGTGTGATTGGGGATCGATTTATCTGATGGCTATATATAACTATAGACCGATATGGACCTAGTTAGGCATGGTTGTTAACGGCCATATACTAGCACAATGTACCAAATTTCATCTGACTCGGATGAAATTTGCTCCTCCAAGAGGCTCCAAAACCAAATCTCGGGATCGGTTTATATGGGGGCTATATATGATTATGGACTGATATGAACCACTTTTGGACCAAATTTCAATCAGATCGGATGAATTTTGCTTCTCCGAAATGCACCGGGGGTCAAATCTGGGGATCCGTTTATATGGGGGCTATATATATTTATGGACAGATATGAACCAATTCCTGCATGGTTGTTGGATATCATATACTAACATCACGTACCAAATTTCAACCGAATCGAATGAATTTTGGTCTTCCAAGGGGCTCCGAAGGTCAAATCTGGGGATCGGTTTATATTGGGGCTATATATAATTATGGACCGATGCGGACCAATTTTTGCATGGTCATTAAAGACCATATACTAGCACCATGTACCAAGCTTCAGCCGGCTCGAATGAAACTTGCTTCTCTTAGAGGCTCCGCAAGCCAAATCTGGGGATCGGTTTATATGGGGGCTATATATAATTATGGACCGATGTGGACCAATTTTTGTATGGTTGTTAGAGATCATATGCTGACACCATGTATCAAATTTCAGCCGGATCGGATGAAAATTGCTTCTCTTAGAGGATCGGCAAGCCAAATTTGGGGGTCCGTTTATATGGGGGCTATACGTAAAAGTGGACCGATATGGCCCATTTGCAATACCATCCGACCTACATCAATAACAACTACTTGTGCCAAGTTTCAAGTCGATAGCTTGTTTCGTTCGGAAGTTAGCGAGATATCAACAGACGGACGGACGGACGGACATGCTCAGATCGACTCAGAATTTCACCACGATCCAGAATACATATACTTTATGGGGTCTTAGAGCAATATTTCGATGTGTTACAAACGGAATGACAAAGTTAATATACCCCCATCCTATGGTGGAGGGTATAATAAGGATATTTTACTTCTAGGTTCGATCGTTTTGGAAGTCAAATCGGGAAATAGGTGGATATGGGGTTTTTACCAAAACATGGACCGATATACACCATATTATTATTTATGGAATGTCCCGAAACCCCAAAAAGTCAAATCGGAAGATTGGTGTATAAAAAAAGGAAGTTATACCAGGGATCCGGAGCGGAGCGGAGCAAGCCCTTTTTTAGCCGGAGCGGGAGCGGCATTTCTAAAATCCGGAGCGGAGCGGGAGCGGAGCTGTTTCCAAATGAAAAACCGCTCCGCTCCGAATAAAATATTACTTGAATGAAATGTGTAACTTTGAAATTACACTGTGTAGGTAATTTCAAATATAGCTAGTACTTAGCGTAGTGTGAGTAAACGTTTAAAATGTACGATATGTATTTTTGTACGTACGTACATTGGGGAAAACACAACGTGTTTTTTTAGTAATTGTTTTCAAAAACGGCAAATGTCAAAATATATATCTAGTATGTGTTGTAAAAGTAACAACAGTACTTTCGATCAATTTCATCCCGTATTACTAAAAAGATGGTTGTAATGAACGTCAAATAAATGCAATTAAACGATCTTATTTATATTTAATTTTTTAGTTTTCTACACTGAAAAAAATATTGTCGTGAAGTCAAAGATTCCATGTCCTTAGAATAAGAATGCAAATTTAGCTTAACATGGAAGACGCATTTCTCTAAAATAAAATTTTTTTTCTTGTCCAAAAGGCAATAAACTTTTGAATGAAGTTGTACTGTCCTTATAATTAAGTGATTTTACTTAAAAATGTGTATCATAACATGAAAGATAAAATTTTTGAGGTAAGGTCAACGTGACTTTAATGATTAAGAAAAATTCTTTAAAATTAATAAAATTGTCTTTAAATTTGTTTCCTTTTTGCATCTCAAAAAATCGTTAAAAAATAAGACATGTTTTTCAACACGTTATTTTAAAGACGCTTTTTACTTGAAACATAGCATAATTTCTACTGGAAGTCGAGTCTTAATATGGAAAAAAATAACTCGTTAACTCGTTTTTAAAGGATTTTGATAACAACAGACGAAAAAAATCTAAAAAATGAAAAATTAACATTTGCTTCCTAGAAGCAAGTACATAACCCCCAAATTTAAAAGAGAATTACGTCTTTAAAGTATCCTTACTTGTATTCTCCGCTTCTTTGGCTCGGAATTAATACCCAAACTGTTAAAGTAAAGACAAAATCTTTGGAACCGGGCATGCTTTTTTTCAGTGTAAGGACATTCATATTTGCTTTACTATTGTACTATATCCTAGCATTGTCTTATTTCTGATATTAGTTCTCGAAAATTTAATTAAAATTATGGATAGTTTCAATTTTGGTTGAAAAATGTGCGCATATACATTTATTATACAATAAAGGGGAAAAAAGCGAAATTAGGTAACACTAGATCTGAGTAAGAATATTCGTAGGTATACCACGGACTGATGTCGATGGAGGTTGTTGCAAACATAAACATACACACACACATTACAAATATAACAAAACCTCTTCTCTACGTCTGCGGAAAAACAAAAAACAAAAACTTTCGGAGAGTAGTTACTTCTACTCTGTGTATAGACTTTCAATTCCAATCAGCGTTGCCGTTTTGGTCCGATCGGACCAAAATTGGTCCAAAAGATTTCTAATTTTTAAATTTGGTCCGATGGTCAGACCAAACAGAATTTGGTCCATTTTGGTCCATTTTCATAAATTTGGTTTCTATCACATATTAAATAGAAGATGGTGCACCGCAAAGAATATTGTCGGGAGGCCAAATACTTCACATGCTTCATATACGAATTTTGCTTAGAATAGAAGACGTAATTCTCTGAAAAAAAAAAAGTTTTTCCTTGTCTAAAAGTCTCTAAACTTTTCAATGAAGTCTGTTTATCCTTATAGCTAAATGATTCGACATAAAAATGTGTATCCTAACATGAATGCAAATTACGTTTTAATGAAGTCAAAATGGATTTAATATTTCTGAAAAAATCTTCAAAATTAATAAAATGTTTCAACACATTGTTTTAAAGTCATTATACCCTAAACCACATAGTGGTTAGGGTATAATAAGTTTGATCTGCCAAAAAAATGTGCCTACAAGAAATATTGATTTTAGACCCCATAAAATATATACCGATCGACTAAGAATCACCTCCTGAGTCGATCTAGCGCTTGGTGTCCGTCTGTCCATGTATTTGTTGTTCACAGGATTTCGGTCGCAATTATTAACCGATTTTGATGAAATTTGGTACAGGGAGATTTTTTGGGCACAAGGACGAACGTTATTGAATTTGGAAGAAATCGGATCAAATTTAGATATAGCTCCCATATATATGTATTGCCCGATTTCGACAAATGGGGTCACGTTGCACTTTTTTACTAACCGATCGTCGTCAAATTTAGCACAAAATAATCTTCTGTATCACCCTTTAAGTCTGAAAATTTCATCGAAATCGGTTAAGATTTAGATATAGGTCCCATATATATGTATCGCCCGATTTTGCCAAATTAGGTCATAAAACCCTTATTTATCAACCGATCTTACTCAAAGTTGGCGAAATGTAATCTTCTATAGCACTAACTATATGTGCAAAAAATCATCGAAATCGGTTCAGATTTAGCTATAGCTCCCATATATGTAACGCCCGATTTTTCTAAATAAAATAAAACTCAATTGAACAAATAATACAATGTTTGTACTATAATTTTCTCGGAGCGGTTTTTTTTCTCCGGAGCGGGAGCGGAGCGGAGCGAAAAAAATGGACCGCTCCGGATCCCTGAGTTATACCTAAACATGGACCCATACACACAATATTCTGGAACTAAATTACCTCAATATTTCCAATTACATGCAAATCGGATAAAAATGGTATCTCGGTGCTGAAGATCCCAAATCGGAGTGTCGGTTTCAATGAGTGCCATGTCAAAACATGGACCGATCTATCTTCGTATTTGAAACATATAAAGAAGTGGGTGGCCAAAGAAGAAACAAAGACGCGAGTCAGTCATGACCTGCATTTCGTGGTTCTTGGAATGTACGATGCACTGAAAAAATGTTCGGAACGCCCCTATCAGCAAGGATCTTTACATCGTCCAATTGAATCCTATAACTGAAGCTATTCGGTTGGAAAGACTCAAGTTCCTTTCAGCTAAAGTCATCCAAACAGCCTCTCGAAGGCCCGCATGAGAATTCACCGTTCGTTTTTTGACGAAAAGAAAGTCAATAAGATTCATGCATGAGATGGGACCAACGATAATAAGTGAAAAGGTCTATATGGAGTAGGTTTTTCTAGTTCATATAATGTCACAAATGATACAGACAAACGATTTCCCACGTTTTTAGAAAGCATAAATCCGAATTTGTAAAAAAGCGCTTCTCTATTCCTCTTTATATCATTTTATAGCAAATTGTTTAACATAAAAAAACTGTGAGGACCAGAAGTCGTGCCTCGTTTCTGGTCACACGGACAGTGCTATGAAATACCTGGATTCTTGTTTTTGTTATTCACTTTGAATTGTTTTTTTGAATTTTTAAATATATATTGAACTTGAATTTTTTACAAGGCCCTCGTATGTTTTCCTGAACTCTTGTACCGACCCACGTAGTTGTTTACAACATTCGAAATGTGTCAAAACAACATACCGTTTGTTTGTAGCAACAATGTACCCAGTAAGCTGATCTATTACTGCCAATGCAAGCAAACATCACAGCGACCCAATGTTGTTTATCAGTGCCAAACGAAGATCAAAACAACATACCGTTGCAGGACACCAACAACTATGCTGGGAGTCGAAGTTGTTTACAACATTGGTATCAAAACACCCAACAACACGCAACAAGGGACAATGCAAGTAAACAAGTGATCAGCCTGGTATAAAAGGACGGGGAAACTATGAAAGGGGACAGTCAGTGGAGAAAACTAAACCGCGTAACATCGGCAAGTGAGTCTGTGGAGTTGACAAGGAGCATAGCCAAGTCGAGTCAAGGTGAGTAGAGTGATTACAATACGTGCCAGTGATAGTGACAATCGTGACAGTGACAACCGTGAATATTTTCATTAGTTACCCTACATGGATTCGCTCCGGTAGGCAACATAATATTGTTCAATTCAAACACCGACTCGCCGTGCACCCTACATAGATACGCTCTGGTAGGCAACATAATATTGTTCAATTCAAACACCGACACGCCGTGCACCCTACATGGATACGCTCTGGTAGGCAACGTACATTTTTTTAGTTACACACCGACTCGCCGTGCACCCTACATAGATACGCTCTGGTAGGCAACATAATATTGTTCAATTCAAACACCGACTCGCCGTGCACCCTACATAGATACGCTCTGGTAGGCAACGTACATTTTTTTAGTTACACACCGACTCGCCGAGCACCCTACATAGATACGCTCTGGTAGGCAACATAATATTGTTCAATTCAAACACCGACTCGCCGTGCACCCTACATAGATACGCTCTGGTAGGCAACGTACATTTTTTTAGTTACACACCAACTCGCCGTGCACCCTACATAGATACGCTCTGGTAGGCAACGTACATTTTCAGTAAGCCACCGACTCGCCGTGCACCCTACATGGATTCGCCCCGGTAGGCAACGTACATTTTCAGTAAGACACCGACTCGCCGTGCACCCTACATAGATACGCTCTGGTAGGCACCATAACATTTTTATTTATACACCGACTCGCCGCGCACCCTACATGGATTCGCTCCGGTAGGCAACGTACATTTTCAGTAAGACACCGACTCGCCGTGCACCCTACATAGATACGCTCTGGTAGGCACCATAACATTTTTATTTATACACCGACCCGCCGTGCACCCTACATAGATACGCTCTGGTAGGCAACATAACATTGTTCAATTCAAACACCGACTCGTCGTGCACCCTACATAGATACGCTCTGGTAGGCAACCTAATATTTTTCATTTCATACACCGACCCGCCGTGCACCCTACGTAGATACGCTCTGGTAGGCAACATAACATTATTCATTTCAAACACCGACGCGTCGAGCACCCTACATAGACACGCTCTGGTAGACATCATAATATTTTCATTGCATACACCGACTCATCGATTACCCTACGCAGAACCACGTCAGTAGGCAACTTAGGGTTACCTTCGCGTCGCTAGTTCGCTGTACTCTTTCACGCTCTACGCGGACGTATCAGGCAGCCACCCTCAGACGACACGACCTGTTGCCCCAACACTGACGACGGACTGAAGCCGCACCAACCACCTATACTACGCGCCAGAAGCCGAATCGTTTCCCAGACCACTCGCCGCAGCTAAGCCAGCTATCCCTGACACAACGATCACGACCGCCTAGCCAAGGGCATCACCGGTGGACGCAGTGCTACGCCAGATCACGACCACGACGCCGCCTCGCCAACCTATGACCTAGAGTAACCAAATTGGATTGTAACTGAATGCTACTGAACTCCTCAATAAAGAATATAAAGAAACGAAATCCACATCTTTTCATCTACTCGGGTCTAGCGAATATAAATTGTCTGTGACGAACCCTGTCCCCGCGAGTATACCCCAGCATACCAAGGGAAACCTGTCGTTACAGTGGCGCCCGAGCAGGGACCTGAGTAGATAATTGGGCAGAGTTAGAAGGAACAGAGCGCAACAACAAGAAAATGACGAATACGTTACGCGCCGGTTGGGCTTACAGTCTGCGGAAAGAAGAGCTCGGGAACTACCTGAACGAGTTCCGACTTGACACTGGAGGTACTGTCGAGGAACTGAGGAAGCGTTTCGGTCAGTTCATCGGGGCTGACATTGCCCAAGCGAAACACAGCGACTGTTGGAACTCCAGGAGATTCACGACTCTGCGTCCTCGAAGAAAGAGGGTAAAAGTGGTGCAGCGACAATGAAGAACCCCGTAGCCGCCAACACAGACACAGGCGGACATATGAGCCATTCCGCTATAGGACCCATGACGGCAGGCAACGACCCTTCAGACTATCACAGAGACGTGCCTCGCACACGGGAAGCCGATACCAGACCCGCTGCCGCAATGGACCCACGAGCCGTCGCCGACCAAGTACGTAAGTGGAATGTTCGCTTCAATGGGGAGAAGGAAACATTGGAGTTCCTCGAAAGGCTAGAGGAGTTGGCGGACATGTATGACATCAGCCCAGACATGTTGCCACGGATGATGCCCGAAGTGCTGCAGGGCAAGGCCCTGGTCTGGTACCGCAACAACAACCGCAGCGGCCGCACGTGGACGGAGTTCAAGAACGATTTCCGTCAATTCTTCCTGCCGACCAGATTCTACGAGCAGCTTGACGACGATATTCGAAAGCGCCGGCAACGACAAAGAGAATCGTTTCGCAATTACGCTCTCAGCATGCAGGAGTTGATGAGGCACACTGACTACTCGGAACAGAAGAAGGTAGATAGAATCTTCCAGAACGCGCTACCGGAATACCTTTGGTACATTCGCAGGCGAGATTTCAGTAACTTACAGGAGTTACTCGCTATGGCCGACGACTTGGAGAGTCTCCCACCGTTACAGCCACACGCAAGAGAGCAGCACAGACGCATAGAGCCTGATGAAGTTAGCAGTGGGAATGCCCTACCGATTGATCCACGGTCCGCGTGTCGCAACTGCGGGCAGGAGGGACACTACGCAAATCAGTGCCGGAATCAGCAAATTCTATTCTGTTGGCGATGTGGGCGACGTGGGGTCAGGACAATTCACTGCTGCCGTAGGAATTCGGGAAACGACCCGCGGACCCGTCGCAGTCAGGGACAGACGGGTCCGTCCGCCAGCAGCAATCCCGCCAATTAGTTACCGCCCTTCGCATTGAACCCAGGCGCTTGGCGGCAACCATTGGGATCGGAAATCGAAGTGTTGCTGAAACGGTGGATACAGGCGCCACTGGAAGCTTCATAAGCGCTGCCTATGCACGAACCTTGGGACAAGCTGGCAGTATGACACCCTGCATGGCTAATGTGACCCTGGCCGATCGGTCGCAACTACAAGTCCATAACGCAGTCGAAGCAGAAGTCGAACTCGGGAGCCAGCGCATTCGCACACGGTTTTTAGTAATGCCGGACGCATCAGAGGAAGTCATTCTTGGCTTGGACTTCCTACGAAATATCGGAGCAAGATTGACCATGGCTGGATTGTCCTGTGTGTTCACCAACGGCGCTATCGAGGAGACCACTTCGTCAATGACAGAGCCACCGTGCCCGTGTGGGCGCCTGAATGCGCGGTGTCTGCGTACGACGACCGACGTTCTAAACCCAGTCGAACCCGCGTGGCCTCGGACAATTAGTGAGCATTCCCCCGAGGAGCAACTACAGATCCAACAATTCTTGACCGAAGAGCTCCAGAAGTTTCGAGACATACACGGGCCATCCACGGCTGCCACGCATCGCATTGTTATGACCGACGATCGGCCATTCAAGCTTAGATATGCGACCCGAAATCCCGCCATACAGGCGGTCATTGATGAGAAAATCAACGAGCTTCTAGCCAATGGCTGCATCGAACCATCCCACAGCGCATTCAGTTCCCCTATTACCTTGGCAAAGAAGAAGAATGGTCAGTGGCGTCTCTGCATGGACTTCCGGCACCTGAATAGTAAGTCAGACCCTGACGCATACCCATTGCCTCGCATCAACTCCATTTTGGACCGCCTGAGGGAGGCGAGATATGTTAGTTGCCTAGATCTCAAGGATGGGTACTGGCAGATCCCGTTGGACAACGACAGCAAGAAATATACCGCCTTCACCGTCGCCGGAAGAGGTCTGTTTCAGTGGCGAGTCATGCCCTTCGGCTTACACTCTGCCCCGGCGACCTTTCAGCGTGCTCTCGACAGCGTCATCGGGCCGGAGCTAGAGACCTTTGCCTTTGCCTACTTGGATGACATCATTGTTATCGGTAAGACGTTGAACGACCACCTCGACAACTTACGCGAAGTCTTTCGCAGGTTACGAGACGCCAAGCTAAGGATCAATCCCGAGAAGTGTGACTTTTTCAAGCGTGAAACCAAGTACCTCGGCCACGTCGTCAGCGGTCAAGGGATTCACACGGACCCAGATAAGGTGGCGGCGATACAAGAGATGACTGCACCGACCAGTGTGAAAGAGTTGCCCCGTTTCCTGGGGGTAGCCTCTTGGTACAGACGGTTTGTTCCGGATTTCGCGGCCCTGGCCCAGCCACTCACCTCCATGCTAAAGAAAGGCAAACACTGGAAATGGACCGAGGAACAGCAGACGGTATTCGAGATTTTGAAGGCAAAATTGACCCAAGCCCCAGTACTAGCATGCCCCGATTTTGGGCGGACCTTTATGTTGCAGACGGATGCGAGTGAGCAGGGGTTAGGAGCGGTGTTGATCCAAGAATTTGAAGACGGGGAACGTGTGATTGCCTATGCTAGTCGGACGTTGAATAGCGCGGAGAGGAACTACTCGGCCACGGAGAAGGAATGTCTGGCTATTATATGGGGAATACGGAAAATGCGACCATATCTGGAGGGTTATCAGTTCCAGGTACTCACCGACCATCTCGCACTCAAGTGGTTGAATTCCATTGACAATCCTACAGGGCGCCTGGAGCGATGGGCCCTTGAACTGCAGCAGTACTCCTACACCATCAAGTACCGAAAAGGGTGTCTCAATGTTGTAGCAGACGCATTATCCCGACAACCAAGAGAGACACTTCAGCGAGCAGTCGCCGAAACGCCGAAGCCATGTCCATGGATTGCTGGTAAGATACGGGAAATTGTTGCAAACCCCGAGAAGTTCCCCGACTACTCAGTTGTGGGTGAGCAGCTGTACCGACACATCCCGCGTCATCCGGCCGACATCGATAGCACACCTTGGAAGTTGTGCGTGCCGACCCACCTGCGGTCTCGGGTACTGGCCGAAAATCATAGTCAGCCGGCGGCCGGGCATCTTGGGGTAAGGAAGACCATCAATCGAATTTGCAGTCGATACTTTTGGCCCGGAATGACGAGAGACATTGCGAAATTTGTGAGGAATTGCCATTCCTGTCAGAGATATAAACCGGTCCAACGTGCCCCAGCCGGAGAAATGTTAATCTCCATTCCAGAGGAGCCGTGGTCTACGGTCTGTGCCGATTTTGTGGGGCCTCTTCCGAGGACGAAGCATGGGAACACAATGCTGCTGGTTTTCCTGGACAGATTTACCAAATGGGTCGAATTGATTCCCCAGCGTAAGGCCACGGCCGAAGGGGTGGTAAAGGCGTTTCGAGAAAGCATTCTAGCCAGGTTTGGGGTACCGAAGATGCTGATCACCGATAATGGGAGTCAGTTTACAAGTCGTGTACTCACAAAATACCTCCAGCAGATCGGGGTACAGCGCCAGTTTACTGCACCATATAGCCCACAGGAGAATCCTACAGAGCGAGCGAACCGCACCGTCAAGACAATGATAGCCCAGGTGTGTAAGAATCAGCACGGAAAGTGGGACGAGCTACTTCTTGAAATCAGCTTTGCCATTAACACAGGTACGGCGGAATCTACAGGACATAGCCCAGCATTTTTAGTTCAGGGACGGGAACCGCGGTTGCCAAGTGCCCTATACGACGAAGTCACCATTGGGACCGGTGCAGCACAACAGAGCCCCGATGAAAGGGCAGCGGAATTACGCGATGTTTTCGAGATGGTGCGAACACGCTTGGGCAAGGCTGGAGAAGATCAGCGTCGGTATTACAACTTGAGACGACGAAGCTGGAAACCTCAGTGTGGTGAACTGGTACTGGTCCGTCAACATCCCCTCTCCCGCGCTGTGGACAGTTTTGCCGCCAAGTTGGCACCGAAGTATGATGGACCCTATGAGGTGTTGGCGTTTCCCTCCCCAGTGATCGTCAAAGTGCGAGGACAAGAGAGAGGAGACATCCGGACTGCCCACTTGAGCGAAATAAAACCTTTTTCTACTGCTGACGATGACCGAGCCTCAAATAACCCCTCAGCCAATGTAGGTGGTGATGACATTAATATTTCACTCTCTTTACTTTCAGTCAATTATTCAACAATGGAGAAGAGCAAAAGTCAAACCCCAGTCCTGAAAACCAAGGCCTACTATAAGGCCCAGTGGCAGCAGCGGCAAGAAGAAGAGGCCCTGGCCAGACGTTCGAAGATGAACAAGCCCACAGCCCCATTCCCAACGGTTGCCGTGGTACGACCTTGTCACGTTAGACTCGAGAGAGTACTGCCACCGGCTGGTGCTCGGACGCAAATTCGCACGCCTGTGCGCTCCACAACACGTCCGAGACTACGTTTCGCCACTCCGCAGATCGTGGCCACCGTTGAGATTTCGGACTCAGACGAAGCCGATACAGAGACGCCAGAATTGCCACCTACACAGCCCGCACCATCACCACAAGTTTCGACCGACGATAGTGACATCGAGTTGGTGGAAGAACTGGGTGTCCTAGGACCAGCCCGATGGTCATCGCCCAGGGATGGTGGCGATACGTCATCGGACTCTGAAGCGACCGAACCACGCCAGAACGCGCGACTTGTGCCCGATCGCCCGGTCGAGCCACCACCAACCCGCCTAGCCAGCCAGATCGTTGTCCCGGTCCCAAGCGTGGCCGTGGAGCTTCCGTTTCTCTGCGAGGAGGAGTTGCCAGTCGAGATCCGTCAGGGGCTCCAATACCACATTCGGAGCGTTAAGGCAGCCCGCCGTGGAAACGATCGGCGTAAGCAAATCGCTTACGTATGTGGAAGACGCTTCCGCCTCATCGCCAACCGCCATGGCCAAGTCATTGTCCAACTCAGATCTTAAGGTCTCCCGGGGAGGGGAAGTAGTGTGAGGACCAGAAGTCGTGCCTCGTTTCTGGTCACACGGACAGTGCTATGAAATACCTGGATTCTTGTTTTTGTTATTCACTTTGAATTGTTTTTTTGAATTTTTAAATATATATTGAACTTGAATTTTTTACAAGGCCCTCGTATGTTTTCCTGAACTCTTGTACCGACCCACGTAGTTGCTTACAACATTCGAAATGTATCAAAACAACATACCGTTTGTTTGTAGCAACAATGTACCCAGTAAGCTGATCTATTACTGCCAATGCAAGCAAACATCACAGCGACCCAATGTTGTTTATCAGTGCCAAACGAAGATCAAAACAACATACCGTTGCAGGACACCAACAACTATGCTGGGAGTCGAAGTTGTTTACAACATTGGTATCAAAACACCCAACAACACGCAACAAGGGACAATGCAAGTAAACAAGTGAGCAGCCTGGTATAAAAGGATGGGGAAACTATGAAAGGGGACAGTCAGTGGAGAAAACTAAACCGCGTAACATCGGCAAGTGAGTCTGTGGAGTTGACAAGGAGCATAGCCAAGTCGAGTCAAGGTGAGTAGAGTGATTACAATACGTGCCAGTGATAGTGACAATCGTGACAGTGACAACCGTGAATATTTTCATTATTTACCCTACATGGATTCGCTCCGGTAGGCAACATAATATTGTTCAATTCAAACACCGACTCGCCGTGCACCCTACATAGATACGCTCTGGTAGGCAACGTACATTTTTTGAGTTACACACCGACTCGCCGTGCACCCTACATAGATACGCTCTGGTAGGCAACATAATATTGTTCAATTCAAACACCGACTCGCCGTGCACCCTACATAGATACGCTCTGGTAGGCAACGTACATTTTTTTTAGTTACACACCGACTCGCCGTGCACCCTACATAGATACGCTCTGGTAGTCAACATAATATTGTTCAATTCAAACACCGACTCGCCGTGCACCCTACATAGATACGCTCTGGTAGGCAACGTACATTTTTTTAGTTACACACCAACTCGCCGTGCACCCTACATAGATACGCTCTGGTAGGCAACGTACATTTTCAGTAAGACACCGACTCGCCGTGCACCCTACATGGATTCGCGCCGGTAGGCAACGTACATTTTCAGTAAGACACCGACTCGCCGTGCACCCTACATAGATACGCTCTGGTAGGCACCATAACATTTTTATTTATACACCGACTCGCCGCGCACCCTACATGGATTTGCTCCGGTAGGCAACGTACATTTTCAGTAAGACACCGACTCGCCGTGCACCCTACATAGATACGCTCTGGTAGGCACCATAACATTTTTATTTATACACCGACCCGCCATGCACCCTACATAGATACGCTCTGGTAGGCAACATAACATTGTTCAATTCAAACACCGACTCTTCGTGCACCCTACATAGATACGCTCTGGTAGGCAACATAACATTATTCATTTCAAACACCGACGCGTCGAGCACCCTACATAGACACGCTCTGGTAGACATCATAATATTTTCATTGCATACACCGACTCATCGATTACCCTACGCAGAACCACGTCAGTAGGCAACTTAGGGTTACCTTCGCGTCGCTAGTTCGCTGTACTCTTTCACGCTCTACGCGGACGTATCAGGCAGCCACCCTCAGACGACACGACCTGTTGCCCCAACACTGACGACGGACTGAAGCCGCACCAACCACCTATACTACGCGCCAGAAGCCGAATCGTTTCCCAGACAACTCGCCGCAGCTAAGCCAGCTATCCCTGACACAACGATCACGACCGCCTAGCCAAGGGCATCACCGGTGGACGCAGTGCTACGCCAGATCACGACCACGACGCCGCCTCGCCAACCTATGACCTAGAGTAACCAAATTGGATTGTAACTGAATGCTACTGAACTCCTCAATAAAGAATATAAAGAAACGAAATCCACATCTTTTTATCTACTCGGTTCTAGCGAATATAAATTGTCTGTGACGAACCCTGTCCCCGCGAGTATACCCCAGCATACCAAGGGAAACCTGTCGTTACAAAACGTTCGTATATCTAACTTTCATTCCTCAGAAAAGACACATTTTCCTTCAGTGTAGCCTTGCTGGAATTCTAATCTTTCCTCAAATCTTTTAATGAGTTTTCTCAAATGAAATGTGCTATTGAATGATTATGTCTTCCAACAATTAGAATATAATAATTTATTCGAAATTATTTAATGTTTATTCCTTTCTGTTTTAATCTTACTGTATTCCTATGATGAATTCTTTGCATTGGAATGTATTTCTTAAACTTGCAGACATCTATTCTACATACCACAACGATTTCCATTTTTCACACATTTCCAATGAATGTAGGGTAAAAAATAATTTGCATAAATTAACATTTTGAATACATTTAGATTTTATCTACAAAATGAATTTCGATTTGAATAGTTAATGTATTTTCTTAAATTTTGCAGACATATTCAAATGTACGATAATTGAATTATGCAAATGAATCTCTGTCTTTGCTTAAAATGTGGGTTCATTTGCTCAACATTATGGAAAAGGTTTTAATAGATTTATTCATCAGATTTGGTGAAACTTTCAAAATTGTCATGGCTTTTAATATTAAATACATTCGTAAATTCTACTTGGCTGAATCTTTTAAACCTTGCACCATGAATCGTATCTACTAAAATAGCAAAACTGTGATAATAAAGTTGAGGGTGGAGGCACAGATGGAAAAAAATATGTTTGAACTATTATGAAAGATTATTATCATGGTGCAAGGTTTAAAAGATTACCATACCAAGTTTACACAATATTAGCTACAAATGTCTTAAAAATAAATACATTTGAATAAAAAGAAATATATTTATATAGCGATTTAATATTTATACCCACGACTAGAGGATGGGGATATAATAAGATAACCATTTGGTTTGTAACACCTCGAAATATATTCTTGACCAGGGTGAAATTCTCAGATAATCTAACGATTACCGTCCGTATGTCTGTCTGCTGTAATTACGCTACGACACAGATTCGATTTTAGTTTGCAAGGAGATCAAATTGGAAGATGGGCTATATCGTCCCCGCGATTTGAATTCTTTAGTTTTCATCAGTTTTTCTTCAAATTCTTTCTTTGAAAATCTTAATTTAATTCATGTTATTAAAATTAAATTTACCATTTTAGGTCGATTTCCCGGCTTGACTTCTTGAGAATTTTTGCCTGATTTGACTTATTGATAACGTAAAAGCCGTCATTTTTATTGGATTTGACTGAAGTTGGTAATGTATGTTTATATTTCATATACTACCTTAAAATATCGGTCTCTAAGGGGCTATATCAAACCATTAACCAATACAGCTCTCATCCGACTTAAATTTCAAGCAAATCGTATAACAATTACGGCTTCCATATGGACCGATATACACCAAATTTTATAGGACTCTTATCGAACCTAAACACTTCTAGATTGCAAGATTCAAGCAAATTGGATGAAAATTGCGGCTTCCATTCCCTGAAGAAATTAAATTGAGAGCTCGATCTATATGTGGGATTTCAGGTTATGATTGTAAATGTTTAAATAAATAAATATATGTGGTATATATCAAAATATAAACCGATATATACCAAATTTGGTAGAGCCCTTTAAGAAGCTAAAAATATCTAGATTGCAAATTTCAAGCGAATCGCAGAAAAATTGCGGCTTCCATTCCCCCAAGAAATTAAATCGGTCTATATGGGGACTATATCAAAATATGGACTGATATAAACAAAAATTTATAGGGCTCTTAGAGAAAAAATGCTCCAGGTTGCAAGATTCGAGCAATGGGATGAAAATTGTGGCTTTCACGCCCTCAAGACATCAAATCATGGGGATTATATCAAAATATCAACCGATATATAACAAATTCGACCTAAAATACCTCCAGATTTTCAATTCCATGAAAATTGGTTAGGTTAGGTTAGGTGGCAGCCCGATGTATCAGGCTCACTTAGACTATTCAGTCCATTGTGATACCACATTGGTGAACTTCTCTCTTATCACTGAGTGCTGCCCGATTCCATGTTAAGCTCAATGACAAGGGACCTTGAGTCCGAGTCCGAACGGCGTTCCACATTGCAGTGAAACCACTTAGAGAAGAAATGTCACCAGCATTACTGAGGTGGGATAATCCACCGCTGAAAAACTTTTTGGTGTTAGGTGGAAGCTGGAATAGAACCCACGACCTTGTGTATGCAAGGCGGGCATGCTAACCATTACACCACGGTGGCTCCCAAAAGATTGGTTAGGTGTAGTGGCGTCTATGATCAAGAAGTTTAATCGATGGATCGGTTTATATTGGGGGCTATATCGAAATATGGGCCGATACAGCGTGCAGATAAAATACGTATGAGTGCAATGTTTCAGAATTATAGCATTATTATTGAAAGATGTAGCATGATTCCAACAGGCAGACGGACATCGTTAAATCGTTTTAGAGTTTCATCGTAATCTATAATATACAGTGACCCACACACCACACAATTTTGTTTAAAACCCATATTTTAAAAGTGATATGAAGCTATTTTAGATTAAAAATATTTTTATTTGGATTGTAGTTGCATTAACAATCTAGATCATTTTTTATTTTAGAAAAATATTTCAATATTTAAGTTTCAATATTTAAGTTATAAAAAATTAAAACAAGGCACATTTTTTGAGGAACATAAGTATTGGCACAGGTGGTACTAAATTAGTTTTTTGGTACATTTAGTACTTTTTGGACATTCCTTTTTGTTTGATAAAATCATTAAGCAATCTAGACAATGAATGGACTAATTTTTTGTTTTATTTGTACCTATATTCCCCCATTCTTCCATCAACCTGAGTACTGCGAACAACAAATACATGGTCAGGCGGACGGACACCAAGGGCTAAACTGGCTCAGGAGGTGGTTCTGAGTCGATCTGTATATATTATGGAGCTTAAAATCAATACTTCGTAGGCACTTTTTTCGCAGATACCCTGGCCACTAAAGGGTGATACGGTCAAAATTTGGTCAATATAAACTTGACGTATTTCTTTCAATTTTGCATTTAAAAAACCTGCTAGTACTAGGTCTTAGTACTAGCCCAAAAGCCTAGCAATTTCCAAAAGGTTCGGCCGAGTCATATTGTTAACATTTACATTTCAATTGACTATGATGATATATGGGACATTATTTTTCTTTGGTTATCATACGAGTATTATTCCATAATAACTTGTTTACGTTTACCAAACGCAAAAAGATTAACACCTACCTCCATATGACCTTTGGTATATCGAGTTTCTTTCAAGCTTCATTCAAGAAAATTTACTAACTCATATTCATCCTTTATGTTGGTGCTCAATTTCATTCAGTCGCCTTTGAAAAAGGTCGAAACGCCCTTTAGCAATTGAATTTCTCATAGATAAGATATTTTATAAAACTGACATTTCAATCTACTCCATTGCCCTTTGCGATGCAAATTAAACGAGAGGCCTATGTTATGGGCGTTACCTACGCACAAAAGTGATTTATGTGAACAACAAAAAGATTTTGAGAGGGTTTCAAATGCGACCTTTGTTGAAATCCACATAGGCGTTGGACCAACAACTAACATTTCACGTATTTGTAAATTTTAATTGAGTATTAAAAGCAGTATGGAGAGGTTTGATGATAACAGAGCATGGGATGAAATTTTCGATTTGTAAACAATGCGAAATGTACAAATTTTATAAAATTCTTGCCAAAATATTAAAGGAATTGTTAAATGTGAAATATTTGATATGCTCTAGGGTAATAAGGAATGCTGGGGATTAAAATTTTCTCAAAATGCGTAAAGGCCTAAAGGCAATACGTTACTGTATGCTCAGATATTCTGGCAATCGCTAAAAGTTGCCAAATCAACCGTTACAAATGTACCTAAAGTGTTTACGGAAAGTTTGTCGACAGCCAGGAAGTCTGGATCGGGGGGAAATCGAAAACCGGAAGCCGCTGAGACGACAAAGAGAGTTGCCGGTAGTTTCAAGCGAAACCCTAACCTCTCTCTCCGAGATGCCGCAAATAAGCTGGGTGTATCGTCTACAACCGTGCATCGAGCCAAAAAACGAGCCGGACTATCGACTTACAAGATGGTAGTGACACCAAATAGCGATGATAAACAAAATACGACGGCCAAAGCGCGTTCCCGGAGGCTGTACACGACGATGCTGACGAAGTTTGACTGCGTGGTAATGGACGACGAAACCTACGTCAATGCCGACTACAAGCAGCTTCCGGGACAGGAGTTTTATACGGCAAAAGGAAGGGGAAAGGTAGCAGATATTTTCAAGCACATAAAACCGTCAAAGTTCACAAAGAAATATCTGGTTTGACAAGCCATCTGTACCTGTGGCTTGAAAAACAGCATTTTCATAGCTTCCGGGACTGTCAACCAAGAAATTTACGTGAAAGAGGGTTTGAATAAACGTCTGCTGCCTTTCCTGAAGAAACACGGTTGTTCCGTACTGTTTTGGCCGGATTTGGCATCTTGCCATTACGGTAAAAAGGCCATGGAGTGGTACGCCGCCAACAACGTGCAGGTGGTTCCCAAGGACAAGATCCCTCCCAACACGCCAGAGCTCCGCCCAATTGAGAAATACTGGGCTATTGTCAAGCGGAACCTAAAGAAGACCAAAAAACTGCTAAGGACGAGCAGCAGTTCAAGGCAAACTGGCTTTCTGCGGCGAAGAAGGTGGACAAGGTGGCTGTAGAAAATCTGATGGCAGGTGTCAAGCGTGAGGCCCGGCAATTCGGATTTGGAAAAGCGAAAGCCTAACTGAATATTTTTCCTGAATTTTATACTAATTGAACTTAAAAAAAGAATTTTAATTTGATTTTTTAAATAAACGATTTCACCGATTTACACGCGTTTTCCCTTGACCAAATGTTGACCGTATCACCCTTTAGTATGTGACCGCTAACAACCATGCCAAACTTGGTCATAACCAGTCTATAGTTATATATAGCCCTCAGATAAACCGATCCCAATCACACAAGAATTGGTCCATATATATAAAGCGACCCCCATATTTCAATTCTGGCTCTCTTATTACCGCGCAAGAGTTCATATCGGTTCGTAATTATTTGTAGACTTCTCTATATATACCTTTTTTGTCTAATATATACCACGAATTGTCTAACTTACAATTTAGAAGGCAGTGTTAAGAAGTTTTAAGATACCTGGCCATCGGTAAGCATTACTACAATCACAAACTTTAGTAGAAGTTTCTACGCAATACATGTTGGAGGGTACATAGGATTCGGCCTGGCCGAACTTACGGTCGTATATACTTGTTTTTACTAACATTGTGTTCCACCCAGGGCATTGGCCGAGTTAAAGTTAAAGTCTATTAATTTTGTAGAACTCTAACAAATGTTGTCCACATCGGGTCGGATAATCTATAATACATAGCACCAAACACATTGGACAGATTGGATATCGTATCGAAAATGTGGATCTACAGCAGGATATAATATAGTCGGCTCCGCTGAGTGTAAAATGAGTGTTTAAAACTAATTTGCATTTATTTTTATACCCTCCACCATAGGATAGGGGTATATTAACTTTGTCATTCCGTTTGTAACACATCGAAATATTGCTCTAAGACCCCATAAAGTATATATATATTCTGGGTCGTGGTGAAATTCTGAGTCGATGTAAGCATGTCCGTCCGTCTGTTGAAATCACGCTAACTTCCGAACGCAACAAGCTATCGACTTGAAACTTGGCACAAGTAGTTGTTATTGATGTAGGTCGGTTGATATTGCAAATGGGCCATATCGGTCCACTTTTACGTATAGCCCCCATATAAAGGGACCCTCAGATTTGGCTTGTGGAGCCTCTAACAGAAGCAAATTTCATCCGATCAGGCTGAAATTTGATATATGGTGTTGGTATATGGTCTCTACCAACCATGCAAAAATTGGTCCACATCGGTCCATAATTATATATAGCCCCCATATAAACCGATCCCCAGATTTGGCTTGCCGAGCCTCAAAGAGAAGCAAATTTCATCCGATCCGGCTGAAATTTGGTACAGGGTGTTGGTATATGGTCTCTAACAACCATGCAAAACTTGATCCATATCGGTCCATACACGCACAGAAAAATCATGTTTGGACATGGTTGCCGCATCCATTTAATGCTTATCTAGAGCATTTAAATGCCGCGAAAACCATGTATTTTGTCTTTGTAAAAATAGTTTTCGAGCGGAGAAAACTGTATGGTGGCAATAAGCATTTGAATGGTTCTCAAATACCGCAAACATGTTCTATCATTTGAATTATAGAATTTGAGACCATTAAATTGTCGGGAAAATCATGTACCTGACCATTCATTATACCCTGCTCCACACTGTGGAACAGGGTATTATAAGTTAGTGCATATGTTTGCAACACCCAGAAGGAGACGAGATAGACACATGGTGTCTTTGGCAAAAATGCTCAAGGTGGGCTCCTGAGTCGATATAGCGATGTCCGTCTGTCCGTCTGTCCGTCTGTCCGTCTGTCCGTGAACACATTTTTGTAATCAAAGTCTAGGTCGCAGTTTTAGTCCAATCGACTTCAAATTTGGCACAAGTATGTGTTTTGGCTCAGAATAGATCCCTATTGATTTTGGAAGAAATCGGTTCAGATTTAGATATAGCTCCCATATATATATTTCGCCCGATATGGACTTATATGGCCCCAGAAGCCAGAGTTTTACCCTAATTTGCTTAAAATTTTGTACAAGAAGAACAATTAGTACTATAGTCAAGTGTGCCAAATTTTATTGAAATCGGTTCAGATTTAGATATAGCTCCCATATATATCTTTCGCCCGATATGGACTAATACGGTCCCAGAAGCCAGAGTTTTACCCCAATTTGGTTGAAATTTTGGACAGGGAGTAGAATTAGCATTGTAGCTATGCGTGCCAAATTTGGTTGAAATCGGCTCAAATTTAGATATAGCTCCCATATATACCTTTCGCCCGATTTACACTCATACGACCACAGAGGCCAATTTTGTGCTCCGATTTAGTTGAAATTTTGCACAGAAAGTAGAATTAGCTTTGTAGCTATGCGTGCCAAATTTGGTTGAAATCGGTTCAGATTTAGATATATCTCCCATATATAGCTTTCGCCAGATTTACACTCATATGACCACAGTGGCCAATCTTTTACTCCGATTTAATTGAAATTTTGCACAGGGAGTAGAATTAGCTTTGCAGCTATGCGTGCAAAATTTGGTTGAAATCGGTTCAGATTTAGATATAGCTCCCATATATATGTTTTTCTGATTTCGACAAAAATGGTCAAAATACCAACATTTTCCTTGTAAAATCGCCACTGCTTAGTCGAAAAGTTCTAAAAAGGACTCTAATTTTCCTAAGCTTCTAATACATATATATCGAGCGATAAATCATAAATAAACTTTTGCGAAATTTCCTTAAAATTGCTTCAGATTTAAATGTTTCCCATATTTTTTTACTAAAATTGTGTTCCACCCTAGTGCATTAGCCGAATTTAATTTTGAGTCTATAGATTTTGTAGAAATCTATCAAATTCTTCCAGATCGAGTGATATTTAAATGTATGTATTTGGGACAAACCTTTATATATAGCCCCCAACACATTTGACGGATGTGATATGGTATGAAAATTTATATTTACAAAGTGGTGCAGGGTATAATATAGTCGGCCCCGCCCGACTTTAGACTTTCTTACTTGTTTTTTTTTTTACTTTTTTACATAGAAAAAAGTATTTTTATAGGTTAATTATAGACATGTCTAGAACCATTACATGACCATAAAGGCCATTTACATTTTTTTCGTGACCATTTAATTTTTTAACTTGTTTGCAGCGAAAAAAGTTTTATAAAAACATTGAGCAGGTACACACGATTTTTATTTTGCGCATCAGTCGTGTGTTGATTGTTTCTTGGAATGGACGGAGAATACGGATTTACTGTGTTTTGTGTTAATTAATTTATTTATTTAGGAAAGTGTAATTGAAAAAATGTACCTGTTTTTTGTTATGCATTTTGCTATTTTTGCTTATTTTTATTTGCAGTTACATGATGTCTGCGTTTGTACATTTGATGGGCACGATGTAAATATGGAATATTTACTTATTGTTGAAATTGGAATAAAATAGAGTGTGTAAAAATATATGATGTTTGCTTGAACGGTATTATAAATACAAATAAACAATGAATTAGTTTATAAATAAATAAAAAACAAACAAATGAAGTAAATTTTGTGTTTTATTTTCTCAAGTGGCGTCCTTTTTTCGACGATGAAAAAAGTTTTTTTCATAAAGATCAAAACATTTTAGGTTGTGACCATGTTCTTTTAACTATGAGAAAAACATTTTTAATGAATACCATAACATTTTAAATCGTAACCATTGTCTTTTCATTCAAACAAAATTCTTTTTATCAGTATAATAACATTTTAGATGAGGACAATTACATTTTTCTTAGAACCATGTTCACTGAGCCAACATGGTTGCAGGTTAAAATGTTACATGGTCGCCGCAAAAATAGCTCCTATCATATTATGTTGCTCTTCGAATATGATTGTGACAATCATGTTTCTTCTCTGCGTGTAATTATATATAGCCCCCATATAAACCGATCCCCAGATTTGGCTTGCGGAGCCTCAAATAGAAGCAAATTTCACCCTGAAATTTGGTACATGGTGTTGGTATATGGTCTCTAACAACCATGCAAAAATTGGTCCACATCGGTCCATAATAATAATAAGGGTAATAAGGGTGATTCTTTTGAGGTTAGGATTTTCATGCATTAGTATTTGACAGATCACGTGGGATTTCAGACATGGTGTCAAAGAGAAAGATGCTCAGTATGCTTTGACATTTCATCATGAATAGCCGAACGATCTGCCACAACGTCGAATTTTCAGTGAATGGGCCCTAGAAAAGTTGGCAGAAAATCCGCTTTTTTATCGACAAATTTTGTTCAGCGATGAGGCTCATTCCTGGTTGAATGGATACGTAAATAAGCAAAATTGCCGCATTTGGAGTGAAGAGCAACCAGAAGCCGTTCAAGAACTGCCCATGCATCCCGAAAAATGCACTGTTTGGTGTGGTTTGTACGCTGGTGGAATCATTGGACCGTATTTTTTCAAAGATGCTGTTGGACGCAACGTTACGGTGAATGGCGATCGCTATCGTTCGATGCTAACAAACTTTTTGTTGCCAAAAATGGAAGAACTGAACTTGGTTGACATGTGGTTTCAACAAGATGGCGCTACATGCCACACAGCTCGCGATTCTATGGCCATTTTGAGGGAAAACTTCGGAGAACAATTCATCTCAAGAAATGGACCGGTAAGTTGGCCACCAAGATCATGCGATTTGACGCCTTTAGACTATTTTTTGTGGGGCTACGTCAAGTCTAAAGTCTACAGAAATAAGCCAGAAACTATTCCAGCTTTGGAAGACAACATTTCCGAAGAAATTCGGGCTATTCCGGCCGAAATGCTCGAAAAAGTTGCCCAAAATTGGACTTTCCGAATGGACCACCTAAGACGCAGCCGCGGTCAACATTTAAATGAAATTATCTTCAAAAAATAAATGTCATGGACCAATCTAACGTTTCAAATAAAGAACCGATGAGATTTTGCAAATTTTATGCGTTTTTTTTTTAAAACAAGTAAGAAAGTCTAAAGTCGGGCGGGGCCGACTATATTATACCCTGCACCACTTTGTAAATATAAATTTTCATACCATATCACATCCGTCAAATGTGTTGGGGGCTATATATAAAGGTTTGTCCCAAATACATACATTTAAATATCACTCGATCTGGAAGAATTTGATAGATTTCTACAAAATCTATAGACTCAAAATTAAATTCGGCTAATGCACTAGGGTGGAACACAATTTTAGTAAAAAAATATGGGAAACATTTAAATCTGAAGCAATTTTAAGGAAATTTCGCAAAAGTTTATTTATGATTTATCGCTCGATATATATGTATTAGAAGCTTAGGAAAATTAGAGTCCTTTTTAGAACTTTTCGACTAAGCAGTGGCGATTTTACAAGGAAAATGTTGGTATTTTGACCATTTTTGTCGAAATCAGAAAAACATATATATGGGAGCTATATCTAAATCTGAACCGATTTCAACCAAATTTTGCACGCATAGCTGCAAAGCTAATTCTACTCCCTGTGCAAAATTTCAATTAAATCGGAGTAAAAGATTGGCCACTGTGGTCATATGAGTGTAAATCTGGCGAAAGCTATATATGGGAGATATATCTAAATCTGAACCGATTTCAACCAAATTTGGCACGCATAGCTACAAAGCTAATTCTACTTTCTGTGCAAAATTTCAACTAAATCGGAGCACAAAATTGGCCTCTGTGGTCGTATGAGTGTAAATCGGGCGAAAGGTATATATGGGAGCTATATCTAAATTTGAGCCGATTTCAACCAAATTTGGCACGCATAGCTACAATGCTAATTCTACTCCCTGTCCAAAATTTCAACCAAATTGGGGTAAAACTCTGGCTTCTGGGACCGTATTAGTCCATATCGGGCGAAAGATATATATGGGAGCTATATCTAAATCTGAACCGATTTCAATAAAATTTGGCACACTTGACTATAGTACTAATTGTTCTTCTTGTACAAAATTTTAAGCAAATTAGGGTAAAACTCTGGCTTCTGGGCCATATAAGTCCATATCGGGCGAAATATATATATGGGAGCTATATCTAAATCTGCACCGATTTCTTCCAAAATCAATAGGGATCTATTCTGAGCCAAAACACATACTTGTGCCAAATTTGAAGTCGATTGGACTAAAACTGCGACCTAGACTTTGATTACAAAAATGTGTTCACGGACAGACGGACAGACGGACAGACGGACAGACGGACATCGCTATATCGACTCAGGAGCCCACCTTGAGCATTTTTGCCAAAGACACCATGTGTCTATCTCGTCTCCTTCTGGGTGTTGCAAACATATGCACTAACTTATAATACCCTGTTCCACAGTGTGGAGCAGGGTATAAAAAAGTTATCAAGCTCTTAACAAATCACCCTTTATATATAGCCCCCATATAAACCGTTCCCCAGATTTGACCTCCGGAACGTCTTGGAGGAGCAAAATTCATCCGATCCGGTTCAAATGTGGAACGTGGTATTAGTATATGGCCGCTAACAACCATACCAAAATTGGTGCTTATCGGTCTATAGTTATATATAGCCGATCTCCAATCACACAAAAATTGGTCCATATCGGTTCATAATCATGGTTGCCACTCGAGCCAAAAATAATCTACCAAAATTTTATTTCTATAGAAAATTTTGTCAAAATTTTATTTCTATTTACAATTTTGTCAAAATTTTATTTCAGTAGACAATTTTGTCAAAATGTTATTTCTATAGACAATTTTGTCAAAATTTTATGTCTATAGAAAATTTTGTCAAACTGAATTATATACGTATTTGATCGATCTTTTTTGATTTAATATATACCACGTATGGATTTACATACAATTTAGAAGACGGTGGTAGGAGGTTTTAAGATACCTTGTCATCGGCAAGCGTTACCGCAACTTAAGTAATTCGATTGTGGATGTCAGTGTTTAGAAGATGTTCTACGCAATCCATCGGCCTGGCCGAACTTACGGCCGTATATACTTGTTTTTCTTAATTTTAACGGTTAAACGGATTTGAACAAAATAAACAGCGATTTAAAAAAAAAATTGGATAAATCAAAGACCTATTCTTCAAAGACTCTAGTTTAGTTCATACATTTGTTAAAACATACTTGATATAAAGAGAATTTCATTGGGCTGGTGAAAAATTTCTAAAAAAAATTTAAAAACTAACTAAAGCAAAATGTTAATAAACATAAACATTTTTCTTCATTTTGGAATCGTTTATTATCAATTAACTGTATGACGCTTAACCTTTTTAAGAAAAATTGTTTTATGATGTTCTCTTAGTTGTAGGGGTTGAAATTGTAAAAGCAGGAACGAATCGTTAAGGCAGCATCTTATTTAAAGTAGAAGGTTGAGTACATAGAAACTGTCATATTCATTCTATTTGTAAAAAATTTGGATTTCAGATTTATTTTGAGGAAACGAAATATTTGCCAAGTGGTGTTTATTTGGATAAAGTGTTTATATGGATTGATCTCCGTACTTTATTTATTGAGTTCACAGTAGTTTTATAAGACATCTAATGGATGAATAATATGTTGTCTATGTTATATAGTTTTGCAGTTTGTATGTTATCTATATAGTTTTCACATAAGAAAAAGTAAAACCTCATTGTTTTACTTTTTCTTAGTGAATTTTTAATTACTTGTAAAACGCCATATCTGTCTTTTGCCTTCTTCATGTGCCCTTTAAAACGTTTTAACGAGAATTTCAAATTCAAAAATCAGACACGGCTTCAAGTAAAAATTATACTATGATTGAAGTAAAAATCGTCTTTAATATAATATGTTGAAAACTTCTCCTATGTTTAAACGGCTTTTTGCTTTGTTGTCAAAATGCAAAAAGTCAATAAATTTGAAGAGGATTTCCATAGTTGTGTTTCTTTACTCGTAGTAAAAAGTAGTAAATGAGAGTAATGTTGAAAATCCTCTCAGAGTTCAACATTTGGTTAAATATTTAGAAACGGAAATATAGTTAAAAATTAGCAAAAATGCCAAATAAAACACAAGTAAGTTTAATACTTTTATACCTCAATTATTTTGACAACTGACAGATTTTTTGTATACCTCAATTATTTTGACAACTGACAGATGTTTTTTCGGGAAACTTTGAAAGCCTTATTGTGGTAGAAAGGAGATTGGTTTTCCTCTATATGCAATGAGCGGAAAGCAAATATGGTTGGAAGCTCCAACAAAATTGTTGCTGGAAAAGCTGGAGGAGCACTGTCCCAATGTTGGGAAAAAGTATTTATTTAAGAAATAAAAGGGATCTATGGTTTTGACTGTGTTACTAATAGTACTCCTTGTGTAGTTAAACTAGAATTCTAACTGTAAAGAATTGTTGATGCAGCTTCTATTGAAAACTTATCAGTATAGAAAACTTTTAGTCATTAGCATGCATTCCAAGTGAAATCTTAATTACTAAAAGATTTTATTACAAACAGCTATCAAAGTTCGGCAAACGATTCTATTATAGCTATGCTCCTGTTCTCTCAACAATTTAATAGGTATTACAAAATTCCTTTAGCATTCTGTGCAACACATCAACTGGGAATTCTTGTATATGTTAGTACATGCTGTGGCATCATCCTTGAGGGGTGGTATGGAAAGGTAACACATGATGTTAATAAGACCATGTCATGTCTTTCTTGTCATGTGAATGACTATTTGGCGACGACATAAAATCCATCGAGAACAGACAGGATATATGTGACAACTACAACAACAATATCACTTTTTACATATCTTCCAATGGTTAAGTTGAAATATGTCTGTGGGATTACAACGAATGGTCGTGTGCAATATGTCAGTGTCACCGTCACTCTCAGTATGAGAAACGCGAATAGTGAAGAAGTATTGATGAAAGGGGGAAAACAATTTTTTTTTGGAAAATTACTATTCTGCCGATATTATGTAAACAAATGCGTAGGCGATTTCTTATAAGAAAATCTCATACGAATTAATTATACGCACCGCTATAGAATAGTGATGGGGATATAATAAGTTTGTCATTCCATGTAAAAGATCGAAATATCGATTTTCGATCTTCCGATTTGACTTCTTGGTCTCCTAGACACCACAATTTTTTATCCGATTTGCTTGAAATTGGAAAATTAGAGCTACTTAAGTGTGCCGAAGACGGTGTGTATCGGTCCATGTTGCAATATAGCCCCCATATAGACCGATGCCTGGAATTGACTTAATGGGCTTCTAAACACCGCAATTTTTTGGCTGATTTGGCTGAAACTGGAAATCTTGAGGTATCTTAGGTCCACACATAAGTATGACGAATATGGTGTGTATCGGTCCATATTTTGTTATAACTCCCATATAGCCCGATCTTCCGATTTGACTTCTTAAGAGTCTAGACATCGGAATTTTTAAGATAAGATTTACATGAAATTCAAAATGTAGAGGTATTTTGGGTCCATAAGTAATTGTGCCGTATGTATCGATCCATGATTTTGTATATATATTCCCGATCAGGGAGAAATTCTAAGACGATATAAGCATGTCCGTCTGTATGTATGTCTGTTGTAATCACGCTGCAGCCTTCAATAATGGCGCTATCTTCCTGAAATTTGGCACAGATTCGTCTTTTGTTTGCAGGCAGGTCAAGTTCGAAGATGGGCTATATCGGTCCAAGTTTTGATATAGTCCCCATATAAACCAACCTCCAGATTTGGGGTCTTGGGCTTATAAAAACTGTAGTTTTTATCCAATTTGCTTGAAATTGGAAATCTAGAGGTATTTTAGGACCATCAAAAAGTGTACCGAAAATGGTGCCTATCGGTCCATGTTTTGGTATAGCCCCCATATGGACCGATTTCCCGATTTTGCTTCTTGGGCGTCTAGAAAGTGTATTTTCTATCCGATTTGCCTGAAATTGGAAATCTAGAGGTATTCAAGGACCATAAAAAGGTGTGCCGAAAATGGAGTAGTCCATGTTTTGATATACCCCCATATAGACCGATCTACCGATTTTACTTCTTGGGCTTCTAGAATCCGTAGTTTTAATCCAATTTGGAAATTTGAAATATAGAGGTACTCTACGACCCTAAAGACGTGTGCCGAAAATGGTCAGTACCGGTTCATGTTTTGATATACCCCCATATAGACCGATCTACCGATTTTACTTCTTGGGCTTCTAGAATCCGCAGTTTTTTATACAATTTGTCTGAAATTTGAAATCTAGAGGTATTCTAGGACCATAAAGACGTGTGTCCAAAATGGTGGGTACCGGTCCATGTTTTGATATAGCCCTCATATAGACCGATCTCCCGATTTTATTCCTTGGTCTTCTAGAATTCGTAATTCTTACCCAATTTGCCTCAAATCGGAAATCTAGAGGTATTCTGGAATCACAAAGAGGTGTGCCGAAATGGTGAGTATCGATGCATGTTTTGATATAGCCCCATATAGGCCGATCTCCCGAATTTTCTTCTTGGACTTCTAGAATCCGTAGTTTTTATCCAATTTGCCTGAAATTTTACATCTAGAGGTATTCTAGGACCATAAAGACGTGTGTCGAAAATGGTGAGTACCGGTCAATGTTTTGATATAGCCCCCGTATAGACCGATCTCCCGATTTTACTTCTTGGGCTTCTAGAATCCGTAGTTTTTACCCAATTTTCCTGAAAGTGAGTAGCGGTACAGTTTTTGATATAGCCTCCTTATAAACCGGCTCTCCGATTTGGGGTCGAGATTCTAGAACTACAATTAAATGTGCTGAATACTGTGTGTATCTTTCCAAGTTTTTGTATAGCCCCCATTATACCGAACTCCCGATTTAACTCTTAGGGTTTCTAGAAATTGTAGTTTTAATCCGATTTGCCACAAATTGAAAATATACTGGCATTTTAGACCCATAACAAAGTGTATATGATTTAGTTTTATCGGTACATTTGGTAAGGCCTCCATATAGACCGATTTCACTTATTGAGGGTATAGAAGGCGCACTGATCATGAAAATTGCTCGAAACTGAATGTAAAATTTCCAGATTTTACTTCTCGTAGTCATTTAAATAATTGGGATGAAAATCCACAGATTTTAGATTTCATATCAAGGCGTTATTTCATCATTTTCTTGCATACTTACAAGAGATGTTTATGATTCCTCAAAAACTCAAACAAAAAATGGTTCTTATAAATTCAGAATATGATGTAGTCTTGATAGGTAAATTCTTTACATTTACACCCTCAAAAAAAATCGCTTCTTTAACATATGTTCCAAACATATTTTGCAGGAAGCACATATATTATTGGATACTGCCGAAACATTAATATGTTTGTTTTATGTGAACATATCATATGTTTGGAAGCATTTTGAGCCCAAAAATATTATATGCTTGGAAGAATTTTTCGCAAAGA
Organism: Haematobia irritans; assembly: GCF_050003625.1. NCBI lineage: Eukaryota > Metazoa > Arthropoda > Insecta > Diptera > Muscidae > Haematobia > Haematobia irritans. The sequence continues at coordinate 72,643,570 of NC_134399.1, read as the reverse complement.
CGATTGTGCTCATTGCCTAACATTCTCGTAATTTTCACTTCCTCGAAATATTTTAGTTCTTGGCACCTTTTTCTGTAATACAAATAATGTTGAAGAAATTATTCACTTTTATACATTTTTTAAATTTTACCTTTCGCCTGCACGGAGAATCGAACCGAGGACTATACAGTTTGTAAGCCAACAAACTACCCACTGGACTACGTAGCTGTTATAGTCACCAGTAGATAATTATCGTTATAAGTTACACTTATATAGCATAGTTTGCAGCGCCCACGAGCCCATGCAAACATAACATTATTTAACAGAAACATACATTTGTTTGCCACGTGGACTCTCCCGTCAACTCTCCCGGTTTCCATCTCTATTTCTTTCTCTATACTCTCTCTGTCGCTTTGAATAAAATATCACAACATATGTATGTTTAGTCGAAATTTGTAAATTTATATATGTTTGCATTCACACATATGATTTTTATGAAACATTCATGTCCCAAACATAATATATTCTAACATATTAACATAGATGTCCCAAACATTTAGTGTTAGTTTAGGAACATACCTTGTTTGCATTTAAATATATTGTGTTTTAAAATTGTGCCCGAAAAACATTTTGTTTATATCGGAACATATGAAAAACATATTTTTCTAAGAGTGTATCTGTGGGAAGCGTACTGGTTGAACTGATCTGCTTGGGAAAATATCTTTCATCAAATTCCCCTGAAATTTTCAAAGGAAACTATTATATTTGATACATGGTTCTGGGTATTTAAGATTCAGTGCGCCCGAACTTACTACTGTATATACTTGTTTTTTAATTCCTAGAATCATAAAAAACTAATTTTTTACATACAAACACTTACACATTAGAAAATGTTATTTTTGTATGGAAATTGCGATTTATGTAAATCGTGAACAAAATCAAAAGTTGTGCACCGATTGTAATGAAATAAAGCTTATTTAATTCGAAATATATTTAACTAACTGTTTCTAGACCAAAACTGTCCCATTTTGATTTTTTAGGAATTTTTGAAGAACAAAACTTTTTTATTTTGTTAACAATATCAGTTTTTTGTTAAAAAATTTAACGATATCTCCAAAGCTACTTGGAATATTGAAAAAACAATGTAAGTGCGACTTAAAGAGAATATTGTTTGGCAGTTTCGAATTTTTTTTTGTTTAATTTAATATGGTGAACCGTTTTCAAGTTATTCCAATATATGTAGCGGAAGCTCCTTAATTTTGAACATAACGGTATATCTCGAAAAGTGGAACTGATAGAAAAAACCAAGTGCAAATTTGGATTCAGCGTCTCAAATAACCTTAAAATGACCGATTGTAATGAAACAAAGCTCATTTTATTCAAAATAAATTTAACTAACTGTGTCTAACCGTTTTCAAATTATTCCAATATATATAGCGGAAGTGACTTAATTTTGAACATAACGGTATATTTCGAAAAATCGAGCTAATAGAAAAAAACCAAGTGCAGATTTGTATTCAGCGTCCCAAATAACCTTAAAAACGATATTCAGTTCTTAATCAACGGAATCACTGTTCCCTTGTGTTATAAATAACCCTCATATAAACCTATCAAAAGACTTGATTCCCGGATGTTCTTAAAAGAGCAAATTTCATCCGAAAAATTTGGTACGCGATGTATGTAAATGAACACTGACAACCATGCAAAAAGTTGTCAATTTTGGTTAATATTTATATATAGCCCCCATATGAAAAACGCCAAGTTGACCTTAATTCAACGAAATTTTCCTTTTTTAAAGATAATAATTTTAAAGCCTAACTCTAAAGACAAAACGTCTTGAATGAAAAGTCGTTCGACATTTCATTAATTAAGAGGTGATGCTTTTATGCAACGCAAAAATTAAATTCGTATTTTAAGTATGAAATTTTGGGCAACAATGAAATTCCAATTTTAAAAGTATGAAATCTTAGGGCTTAGTGCATTATTTGCTTCTCGTATAGTACATGTACATTTCCTTATTACGGTTGGTGTTTCCATCACTTATTCACATTTGCAACATTGAAATGTTCTAATTTGCTACTAACCTAAAAAAATCCAATTACACAAAGTTTTGAAATTTGCAAAATCTCAAAATTATGATTTAGAAAATGTAATTATTGCTTTCTTTTTCTGAATCAGTCTAGAAAATGGATTGTTTTGCTATATATATACAAAACCTTATTTTTTGTTATTTTATTTAAAGCATCTTTTCATCACTCAACTACCATTCCCAAGGGTAGACGATTCATTGAGGTTGACATGCCTTTAAATTGCAAAAAGTTGCGGCGTGCTTTGAATGCCAAATACCCTCAAAACATTTGGAACAAATCAACACTTAACCGAAACACCAATTCAAAAGAAAAAAAAAAAAAGAATTTCTTCCCTAACCAGAGAACCCTGAAATACCACAAAGAAGTGGAAAACATCAAATACCAAAAATTGTGGCGTCTTCATTAATATTTGTTGTTGTAGCACACTTCCAAATGGTGTTACAAATTTAACTTAAACCATTGGAAGGTTTCCATGAGAGACAATATATGCACAAATATGGTTTTATGAAACATTCGTAATTTAATGAGTCCTTATGAATACTTGTAACGAACACAGAAATATTGTATTAAATAACATGATTGGTGATTTGATAGGCGTTATATTTGAGAACCTAACCAAATTGAAATATAGATTGGGGACATAATGTCTTGACGGCATAATGAATATGGTGAGTTTATATAGCCGTGTTCGTTTGTCCTTCTGCTGTACGATAGCTTTCGAAAAAATATGATAACCACTTTAAACTTTGCACAAGTAGTTGTTATTAATACAGGTCAGTACACCCGCTAGAAAAAAAAATAATTTTCAATTTTAGACTAGCGAAGTATATTACCTTTGTCACTCCGTTTAAAACACATAGAAGTATGGTCTAAGACCCTATAAAGTACAAAGTGTGGAGAAATAATAAAAAATAAATTTAAAAAGCACACATTTCCTCTGTTGGTTAAGCTACACTTGTAGTTTAGTCAATGCATGGTTTTAATCTGAAATCAGAAACAACAATAATGTATTTCTGTTAAGGACATTTTCTTTAATTCAAAAATGTGTCTCTTTACTTTAGGGAAAATTAGCCTTAGTTCAAAGACATGCGACTTTAACGGAGGGACGCATTGGTGTCCTAAATTTAATGAAAAAAATTTTATATGAAAAGTTTATAAACTTTATTTCAATTAAAATTTCATTATTTTAAAGAAATTTTTCCTTAATATTTTTTTGTAAATTTCGCAACCTAAAATTTAGGTTACGTAATCTTAAATATTACGTAAATATTTTTTTCAGTGCATATAAACCGACTCCCAAATTTAGTTTGCGGAGCCTCTAAGAGGAGCAAATTTCATCTGATCCGGTTGAAATTTGGTGCGTGGTATAAGTATATGAGCTCTAGCACCCATACAAAAACTAGTCCATAACGGTCCATAATTATATATAGCCCCCATATAAACCGATTCTTACTCGTTGCTTGCGAATCCTCTTCGAGGAGCAAATTTTATCCGATCTGAGTAAGGCCTTCAACATATAAAAATTGATCCTTATCATTCCATAATTATGTAGTCCCCATATAAACTGGTCCCCAGATTTTTATATCGAAGAGGAGGTGCATATCGATAAAACACTATCCCCAGATTTGACCTGCGAACTCTCTTGGAGGAGCAATTTTTATACCATCCGGTTGAAATTTAGTACGTGGCGTTAATATATAATCTCTAACATTCAGGCGAAAATTTGTTCATATCGGTTCATAATTATATATAATCCCCAAATTTTACCCGATTCAGTCAAAATTTTGTACGTTGTGTTAGTAAATGATCTCTAACAAACATGCAAAAATTGGTGCATATCAGTCCACAATTATATATAGCCCGATCCCCAGATTTGGCTTTCGCAGCCTCGGATGAAATGCTCTTCCAAACAAATTTCATCCGATCAGGCTGAAATTTGGTACGTTTTGTACCAAAATTCAATTTTGCAAAAATTGGTTCAATCGGTCCATAATTATAAAAGGTGATTCTTTTGAGGTTAGGATTTTCATGCATTAGTATTTGACAGATCACGTGGGATTTCAGACATGGTGTCAAAGAGAAAGATGCTCAGTATGCTTTGACATTTCATCATGAATAGACTTACTAACGAGCAACGCTTGCAAATCATTGAATTTTATTACCAAAATCAGTGTTCGGTTCGAAATGTGTTTATCGACAAATTTTGTTCAGCGATGAGGCTCATTTCTGGTTGAATGGCTACGTAAATAAGCAAAATTGCCGCATTTGGAGTGAAGAGCAACCAGAAGCCGTTCAAGAACTGCCCATGCATCCCGAAAAATGCACTGTTTGGTGTGGTTTGTACGCTGGTGGAATCATTGGACCGTATTTTTTCAAAGATGCTGTTGGACGCAACGTTACGGTGAATGGCGATCGCTATCGTTCGAAGCTAACAAACTTTTTGTTGCCAAAAATAAAAGAACTGAACTTGGTTGACATGTGGTTTCAACAAGATGGCGCTACATGCCACACAGCTCGCGATTCTATGGCCATTTTGAGGGAAAACTTCGGAGAACAATTCATCTCAAGAAATGGACCGGTAAGTTGGCCACCAAGATCATGCGATTTGACGCCTTTAGACTATTTTTTGTGGGGCTACGTCAAGTCTAAAGTCTACAGAAATAAGCCAGCAACTATTCCAGCTTTGGAAGACAACATTTCCGAAGAAATTCGGGCTATTCCGGCCGAAATGCTCGAAAAAGTTGCCCAAAATTGGACTTTCCGAATGGACCACCTAAGACGCAGCCGCGGTCAACATTTAAATGAAATTATCTTCAAAAAGTAAATGTCATGGACCAATCTAACGTTTCAAATAAAGAACCGATGAGATTTTGCAAATTTTATGCGTTTTTTTTAAAAAAAAAGTTATCAAGCTCTTAACAAATCACCCTTTATATAGCTCCCACATAAACCGACCCCCCATATTTAACTTCTGGATCTCTAATTACCGTGCAAAAGGTGATTCATATCGGTTTGAAATTATTTATAGACACCCCTGAATATACCAGTCAATATTCGGCCTGGCCGAATATTATGTGGAAAACATAGTTATTTTTTTATCGGCTAAGTATTTATCGGACCATCGGCGTATTTTAGACTTTATTAATATAACAAAAGCCCTGTCTTAGAATTACTCCTTGCAAACATTTGATATATTGCAACTCTACCACACTGTAAAAAAGCATGCCCGTTCCAAAAATTTTGCCTTTAATTTGATGATTTTGGTATTAATTCCGAGCCAAAGAAGCGGAGAATTCTAGTAAGGATACTTTTAAGACACAATTCTCTTTTAAATTTGGGTTTTGCGTACTTGATTCTAGGAAGCAAATTAAAATTTTTCTTTTTTCAAGGTTTGTTCTTCATATGCTATCAATGTCCTTTACAAACGTGTTAACAACAACATACATTTTTAAATTCAGATTCGACTTCCAGTAGAAATTATCCTATGTTTGAGGTAAAAAACGTCTTTGATATAAAGTGTTGAAAAACATGTCTTATTTTTGAACACATTTTTTGCTTTGTAGTCAAGATGCAAAGAGACAACAAATTTAAATACAATTTCATTAATTTGAAAGAATTTTTCTGAATTACTAAAGTCAAGTTGACCATAGTCCAAAAAAAATTTCTTTCATGTTATAATACCCATTTTTAATTCGATTCACCTAATTCTAAAGACCAAACGACTTCATTGAAAAGTTTATCGACTTTTGGATAAGAAAAATCAAATAAATGCGTCTTCTTTGCTAGCCAAATTTCGCATTCGTATTTTAAGGACATGAAATCTTTGGCCTCAAGACAATATTTTTTTCAGTGCACATGAAGACACACCTTTATAAAATATTCGAATATGGATGAATGAATATTGTTAATGTGAATATTTTACAGCTTCTCTAATTTCTGAGATACTCTATCTACCGTTTCAATTTGCATATCAACGAAGATCATGCTTGTAATTAAATTAATGTATGCCATTATGAATGGACTTCCCCAAGCACCACGCATTTGGTTGAAATTAAAATTTCAAACCTCCCATTTTTCCTATTTAAATAAAATACCAGCTATAAAATTTGTTGGAAATGTTTCTCTCTGCCCACAATACTAGAAAATTTATTATGTTATGAAAAGAGACAGAGAAATAAATTTTTGACACCACAGACACGTAACACATTTTTCGCACGTAACAAATATAATTTTTATGGTAAATTTCTTTTTAATTTGTTGCGACCTTCTTCACATGTGGAAAATTTATACAATGTGGCAAAGCATGACAATTTAAAAGTATATGGGAATAATGATCATGGTATACCCTTGTGCGAGTCGGAGGATATTAGTAAACATTAATACTAAGTATCGAACTTTTTTCCTTGGAAAGCGGAATTTTTTTCAAATTTTCCATGATCCCTGGATCCCGCTCAAAGAGAAGCTTTCCTTCCGGGTGTAAATTAAAAAAAAAAAATAAATAAAATTGAAGAAATTAAAACTAGCTTAAGGCCTAGATTTCAAGTCGTTTTGGGGAATCCATCAAACAAAAAAGAAACCAAAGGAGTCTACATGTGTATACACTCTTAGAAAAATATGTTTTTCATATGTTCCGATATAAACAAAATGTCTTTCGGGCACAATTTTAAGACACAATATATTTATGAGCAAACATGTAATGTTCCTAAACTAACACTAAATGGTTGGGACATGAATGTTTCATAAAAATCATATGTGTGAATGCAATCATATATAAATTTACAAATTTCGACTAATCATACATATGTTGTGATATTTTATTCAAAGCGACAGAGAGAGTATAGAGAAAGAAATAGAGATGGAAACCGGGAGAGTTGCCGAAAGATATCAACATAACACAGCGAAAGAATCAAAAGAGAACAATTTCTGTGAAACCGTTTGTATGTTGTTTCGGAAAACTGTTTTATGATAAGGCCAAAAATTTGATATGCTTAAGTCTAAATATCATTTAATTTGAATAAAGACAATAGACGTTCGGAACATCGAGAATAGACATTTGAAAAACAAACAGCGTATGTTTTCGCCTTGAGAGCAGCATATTATGTATGTGTGGACATGTGTTTTGTTTATCATTTTGGCATTATGGGCGCATTTTTTTTTTTTTTTTGGTTCGTTAAAAGAAATCAGGGGTCTTCATACAAATAACGAAAGGGCACTATACTCTTTTTAGAATTGGGACAGTAAATTGAAATAAGGAAGGAAATAGTGAAAAATTACACAGTAAAATGTATAAAAACAAAGTTTAGTTCCTCTTTATTAATAAGTAGTCCACGAGGAGTTGACGGACACCTTCAAATATAAAAGCGGGCATTAAGTTCGAGTTTTGCAGCTAAAACAATTTAAAAAGTTTATTTTCTTTAAAATGAATTATTAAAGAAAAATAAATGGCATTTTAGAGCGATGGTGTTAAATGCTGGTAAAAAACTGTTCACGCCTAAATAAATTTAGGTTTATATTATAAAACTATTTATGTATGTTTATACTCGACTCCACGTTCTTCTTTTGTTAGATTTTTTGAATTCCTTCCAAATTTTAAAGTTTTGTACCAAAAACAGTTTTTTGTTACAAAATTGTTATTTTTGCAAAAAAAAAAAAAAAAAAAAAAAACAAAAATAATATTTTATCCAAAAATCAGTCAATTTCGTTTATATCAAGCACTGTTACTGACTATATATATAAAATGTGTAAATTAAAAACACAAAAAAAGTGTTCGGTCGGGGCAGGGATTGAACCCACGACCCTTTGCATGCAAGGCAGACATGCTAACCACTGCTCCACGTGGCAAACAAATGTATGTTTCTGTTAAATAATGTTATGTTTGCATGGGCTTGTGGGCGCTGCAAAATATGCTATATAAATGTAACTAGTAACGATAATTATCTGCTGGTGACTATAACAGCTACGTAGCCCAGTGGATAGTGTGTTGGCTTACAAACTGTATGGTCCTCGGTTCGATTCTCCGTGCAGGCGAAAGGTAAAATTTAACAAAATTATAAAAGTGAATAATTTCTTCAACATTATTTGTATTACAGAAAAAGGTGCCAGGAACTAAAATATTTCGTGGAAGTGAAAAATTACGAGTATGTTAGGCAATGAGCACAATCGTCTTTGGGAAAAATTCTTCCAAGCATATAATATTTTTGGGCTCAAAATGCTTCCAAACATATAATATGTTCACATAAAACAAACATATTAATGTTTCGGCAGTATCCAATAATATATGTGCTTCCTGCAAAATATGTTTGGAACATATGTTAAAGAAGCGATTTTTTTGAGGGTGTAGATACGGGCATCATGAACGATAAGTACCCTTCTATTTCCCTCAACAAGTAAAATTGGGAGACCGGCGTATGCGGGGTAGAGGTGAGGGCATGGGTGAAATTTCACTCACAGTCACGCACATTCACGAAGAAAAACGGTTATTGATTTACGCCCACGCACGACATATGTGGTGGCCACTAACATTCACAAATTAACCAGTACTCATGCACGCTCACGTGACTCATGAGAATTTCACGATATTTTCCAATAGGGAATTTACAAAGGCAACAACATTCTAAAATAGAATATAGTAGACAGCTAAATTAGGATTTGATAATCAAATCTTAATTTTTTTTGTTGAGCGTGATTTTGCAGAATCTTTATTCACGCACATTCACAACTTGAATTCTCACTCGTGCTCATATAGTTTTTGTAGCCCCGTTCACCGGAGTTGCTTTGGATTTTGTTCGCGACTCACGCGTGTCACGACAAATTTCGTGTCACGCACATATCGATATAAACAAAATTTTGCGGATATTATTATGGACCTAAAATTTTAATTTTAGGCAAAGCTGCGATTTCTATGCCCTCAAGTAATAAAAACCGGAGATCAAGACAATTTTCGGGTAAATCGGATAAAAATTTGAAGCTTCTCAAGAGATCGGTTTGTATGGCACTATACTAAAACATGGACTGGTACAAACCATATGGGACACAATTGTTTAGAATATTACTAGAAATATTTCTCTCACAAAGTAAAGACTTTATATTTATACCTTGCACCACACTGTGGAACTGGGTATTATAAGTTAGACTGTTTTCATATGTTTGGGTGTAAAAATTATATGTTTGGGACTCAAAGTTTTTAACACAATATTTTTAAGTGCAAGCATATAATGTTCGTAAACTAGCATAACATGTTTGGGACATATATGTTAATATATTAGAACATATTATGTTTAGGACATAAAATGTTTGTAAATATAATATGCTTAGATGCAAACATATATTAATTTAGAAATAGCCTATAAACATATATGTGTTTAGAAAGAGAGACCTAGAGAGTAAGCTGCAAGTAAAATAATGGAAGTAATCAATTGGCGCCTTAAAATATATCCACACAAAGAAAATTTCATAAAAAGTGTATGCCCTAAGGTGAAACATAATATGTTTGAAAAATACAAACAATATTTTGTTTGGACCAATCCTGAAAATATATATGCTTGAAGCAAAATGTGTTTGGGGTATATGTTACAGAAGCGATTTTTTTTTGAGGGTGCTGAAGGAGACGAGATAAACACAAAGTTTCTTTGTCAATAATGCTCAGAGTCTCAGGCCCTGAGTCGATCTAGCCATGTCCGTCCGTGTGTCTGCCTGTGAACACATTTTTGTGATCAAAGTCTAAGTCGTAGTTTTAGTCCAATCGATTTCAAATTTGACACAAGTTTCTGTTTTTGGTCAATTTTGGAAGAAATCGATTCAGATTTAGATAAAGCCCCCATATATATCTTTCGTCCGATATTCACTTATATGGCCCCAGAAACTAAATTTTGCCCTGATTTTGCATAAGGAGAACATGTAGTAGTATAGTCCAGTGTACTTAATTTGATTGAAATCGGTTCAGATTAAGATATTGTTATGAATACTTTCATTGTCTATTAATCGGGAAAGCTGAAATGTTCCTATCTACTTACGTGTGTACCATTAGCTGCTTCAGTCAGCGTGGGATCTTAGAAATTTGTAGTTTCGTATGGGTATTCCCAGTACCACTAAAAACCAATTTGATTTCAGACTATCCCAGCAAAAACTGGGTAAGCACTAGTGATTCTTTCAGTAATACTGGTAATCAAAAAGTTACTACTTGCAGTATTACCTGGGATTTAAAAATAATAACTTACCTGTGTAGGCAAAAAGTGATTCTTTCTAGTAATACCGGTAATCAAAATCCTATCTTGAGGTCCGGCTTCGGCTCTACAGTGGGCACCGTTAATAGTAGCGATAAGTAATGCCAAATTACATTTCAGAAAACAATTGCCAATAAAATATACCTTTGTTTTCTAAAGTTGTATAGTACATAATTTATATTACAAAATAACAGCATTGGATAGATCCATGTCGAGCGTGGTATAGTGTGTTGGATTACAAAACAACAGGGGTGAGTTCGCACTTTTTGAGTATCTTTATGGTAAAGATATTATTTTTGGAGAGCTGGTATGCTTGCGAAGAAGTACCTATTTTTCGACTGCTGGTATGCTTGCACGGAAGTACTTTCCTCCAATGTCATGCCCGTGTAAAAGTATTACTACTAATATATGTACGAGGAAGTTGTTACCAATTTGGCGCAGGCATACTTGTACTCATACCTGGTAATAGGAGTTTTTGCTGGGATATTTATAATTAAACAATTCATTATTTTATTTCATATAAATTCAATAGCAATAAAGTATTTATACCATAATTCCTATCACCCAAAACGGGATACACAAAAATAACAATATTAAGTGTTATACAGATGACCTAATTTTGGTATAACAGTTTGTAATGCAAAATATCAAAGTATGAACTTATTGATCAAAACAAAGTATACACCGAAAAAAAAGTAAACTGTTTTATAAAAAGAATAAACTAACTCGTACGAAAATTGAACTAAATTTGGCTACACATTTTGAGATTTCCCCAAAGCGTTGTTAAAACCAGGAAAATGTAATGCTCTGTTGTACTTTTCGACTACAGTTCACGAAATTACATCCTCCATTATCTCCAGATTTTGAATTTCAGATAAATCGGATCAAAATTGCGGTGTCCAGATGCCCAAGAAGTCAAATCAGGAGATCGGGCTACATGGGGATACACCAAAACATGGACCGACACACCGTTTTCGACACACCTGTTTGTGGTCATAAAATACTTCTATATTTCAAATTTAAGGCCAATCGGATAGAAAATACAGTTTCTAGAAGCCCAAGAAATAAAATCGAAAGATAGGTCTATATGCGGGTTATACCAAAACATGGACCGATACGGACCATTTTCGACACACCTCTGTATGGTGCCAAAATACCTCCAGATTTCTAATTTCAGACAAATCGGTTTGCAAATACAGTTTCTAGACGCCCAAGAAGTAAAATATGGGGGCTACACCAAAACATGGACAGATACACCCCATTTTCGACACACCAATTTGCGGTCCTAGAATATGTCTAGATTTTCAATTTCAGACAAATCAGATAGAAAATACAGTTTCTAGACGCCCAAGAAGCAAAATTGGGAAATCGGGCTATAGGGGGTCTACACCAAAAAATATACCGATACACACCATTTTCGGATGGTCCTAAAATACCTGCTTTTATAAGCCCAAGACCCCAAATCGGGAGGTCAGTTTATATGGGGACTATATCAAAACTTGGACTAATATAGTTCATCTTCGAACTTGACCTGCCGGCAAACAGGAAATGAATCTGTGCCAAATTTCAGGACGATAGCACCATTATTGAAGGCTGTAGCGTGATTACAACAGACAGAAGGACATGTTTATATCGTCTTAAAATTTCTCCATGATCAAGAAAATATATTTTATATAGTCTGAAATCGATATTTCGATGTGTTACAAAGGGAATGGCAAACTTATTATACCCCCATCACCATTCTATGGTGGTGGGTATAAGAAGTAAGGAAAGTCTATAGTCGGGCGGGGCCGACTATATTATACCGTGCACCAATTTAGGTTATGTGGCAGCCCGATGTATCAGGCTCACTTAGACTATTCAGCCCATTGTGATAGTGCACCAATTTGTAGATCCTCCTTTTCGATACCATATCAGATCCGTCAAATGTTAGATGCTGTATATAAAGGAGTTTGTTCCCATATACATACATATAAATCTGACGCGATCTGGACAACATTTGTTAGGCTTCTACAAAATCTATAGACTTAAAATTTAAGTTCGATACCATAAAAAATCGCAGTTAAACTAACACTGAATACAACATATTTTTATTGGAAAAAATTATTTGTTTGTTGTTAAATTTTGTTATTTTTTTGAAATTTTCACAACTTAATGAAATATTACTTCGTTTAAGTATGTCTAAAACATTTTATGAACTAAACTTGGGTATACAGTTCAATGACCGTACACATAAGTTCATTATGAACTAACGGAAAAAAATTTTTTTATGGTATGTTTAAAATGGTCACCATAGAATGGTGACGGGGGTATACTAAGTTTGTCATTCCGTTTGTAACACATCGAAATATCGATTTCCGACTATATAAAGTATATATATTCTTTATCAGGGAGAAATTCTAGGACGATATAACGAATATAAATGGTGAGTAGCGGTCCATGTTTTGGTATGGTCCCCTTATAAAACGACCTCCCGATTTGGGGTCTTGGGCTTATAAAAACCGTAGTTTTTATCCAATTTGTCTGAAATTGGAAATCTAGAAGTATTTTAGGACCATAAAGAGGTGTGCCGAAAATGGTGAGTATCGGTCCATATTTTGGTATAGCCCCCATATAGACAGATTTCCCGATTTTTCTTCTTGGGCTTCTAGAATCCGAAGTTTTTATCCTATTTGCCTGAAATTGGAAATCTAGAGGTATTTTCGGGTCATAAAAAGGTGTACCGAAAACGGTGAGTATCGGTCCATATTTTAATATAGCCCCCATAAAAACGATCTCCCGATTTAACTCCTTGGGTTTCTAGAAACCGTAGTTTTTATCTGATTTGCCTGAAATTGTAAATATTCTGGTATTTTAGGCTCACAAAAACGTGTATCGGATTAAGTTTTTTGCGGTCCATTTGGTAAGGACTCCATATAGACCGATTTCACTTCTTGAGTGTATAGAAGGCGCCCTGATCATGAAAATTGCTTGAAACTATATGTAAAAATTCCAGATTTTACTTCTCGTAATCATTTAAATAAAGGGCGTGAAAATCTACAGATTTTCGATATTTCGATGTGTTGCAAACATAATGACAAACTTATTATACCCCCATCACCATTCTATGGTGGTGGTTATAATTAATATTAGGTTCATGTCGGTAGTGAAATGGTCAAGGTTGGCACTAAAAATATCAAAATGTTGCTCATATCAAGATCGCATAGCCAAAGCGCGTGATCGCTTAATAATTCGTGCCAAAGGTAGCCAATTCGGACAAGTATATAAATTATTTTATTATTATGTATTATTATTTCATCACTTTGTTAATTCAAATTTTGCTTTTGTATAATCTAACATACCAAATTTTGAAGAAAGTTTTACCAAAAAATTATCCAAACAAAATGTCTTGTTCTGCAAATCGAGATAGCAGAGGCCTTAAAGATATCAAAGGAACGTGTTGGTCATATCATTCATCAATATTCGGAATCTCTGTGCAAAATGGGTGCCGCGATAGCTCACATTTGACCAAAACCAACAAAGTGTTGATGATTCTGAGTCCAATCGACAGTCGGCTGAGTAGACAGCGACCGGTGAACCGTCTCCGAAGCGTGGAAAGACTCAAAAGTCCGCTGGCGAAGTAATGGCCTCTGTTTTTGGGATGCGCATGGAAACATTTTTATCGATTATCTTGAGAAGGGAAAAACACCAACAGTGACTATTATATGACCGGGGACTTATCAGCCAACCTGTTACCAAATTTTGAAGAAAATTTTACCAAAAAATTATCCAAACAAAATGTCTTGTTCTGCAAAACTCCATTTCTTTAAATATTTGGTCAAAATTTTATTTCTATAGAAAATGTTCTCAAAAATTTTATTTCTATGGAAATTTTTGTTGACATTTTTTTTTTTATATAAAATGTTGTCAAAATTTTATTTCTATAGGAAAATAAAGATATAAAAAATTTATCAAATTCCTTTTAGTTGGAGAGGGATATTTTGCAAAATCTACCAAATCATCATCTACCAATCTACCATATTGTAAAAAATTTACCATTTTTGGTAGAATTTTACCAACTATGGCAACCGTGGTCGTAATTATTTATTTATCTCATTCGATAACAACTAAATTGAGGCCATTTTGGCAAGTCAAACGAATGTCGTAGTTATTTCGAAGCTTAAATTTCCTTTGCTGTGAATAAACACTTTAAAAACTTTGATGGCGTAAATACACACTGGATTCTCTGTATTCACATGTGTTCTGACTTTTTATGGTTATCGTCTGCAAAATATAATAAAAAAATTTTTGAATTACTCTCATGAGGGTCGATAGGGCAACACCTTCACATGTATGCCTGCTTTACAAAATACACAGTATTACAAGGCATCCTTTGAACTATCAGTGCATTCTCTGCACACATAAAGTGCCCTAGAAAAAGGTTGCGAATAAAACTTAATGGGATTTTACGTTGCTATTGGTGAGGTTTTGCATAAATGTGTATGTGGTCGATTTTTAATTGCTTTTCCCATATTTTTTACCACTCACGCTCTGTGTGCTCCATGAATAACAATGCAATTGCAGACTACCAACTGAACGTCACACACTGGTTTCAAATCGATTCTTTGGATATAGTTGTAACTTTTGAATGGATAAAGAAATCTAGGGGCTGGGCTGCAGGCGTTGAATGTTGGTCAACGCAAGTGAACCGAGTTTATAAATATTTAGCATTTTTGACCCAGAAGCACCGTTTTCGAACGAATTCTTAATAGCATTTCTTAAAAGTTTCTACGAATTAAAAAAATGGTGCAATGAGCTTTGAATCAAAAGTTGTAGACTCCACCATTTGGAATTTCTGTCGTAACTTTTTGTATAGGTAGTCGTTATTGATTTAGGTCGGATGGTATTGTAAATGGGCCATATCGCACCTAATGGTTGATTTCCGAAGCTTTTTGGACGGATATATCTCATCCGGTGCAGTTGAAATTTGGTATATGGTGTCAATATATGCTTTTTAACAACCAAGCTAGTATGGGCCCATACTCAGCAAACAAATTTGGAAGTTGTTCTAAATACACAACTTTTAAAGCCCTTTCAAAAATGTTCTCCCAAAGATATTTATTTTAACTACACAGGAAGTTATTTTCACAAAATTTTTTATAACTCGCAAAAAAAGTGCGAAGTTGTTCAAGAGGCTCAACTTTAAAAGCAATTTAAAAAATGTTCTCCAAAAGATGTTATTTATTTTAACTACACACACCCTTCCCTTAAGGATTTTGGTATTGATTCCGAGCCAAAGATGCGGCTTCTTTAAAATAAAGAATTTTTTAGCGAACTATCTGGCTTTAAATCTAGGACCAATAAAATTAAAATTATGGTACAGATCTCATTTATCAAATTTTCATTCTCTTTTCGCGGTTTATTAATAAATGTAATCACGTAAAAATAAATTACAGTTTAAAAATCCAAATTATAACGGATACTTCAAAGTAAAAAATGTTTTCTTTATTTCAAAAAAACTTTAAACCAAAGACGCTAAATCCTCAAAATAAGTCTTAGTCTATATTTGAAGAGCTTTTATCTTAGATCTAAAGTTTCAATATTTCAGTTGATTTAAGGACAATTTCTTAGTCTTAGTCTCAAAGACATGCGACTTTAATGGAAGGACGCAAATTTACGAAGTTCGTGTCCTAAATTTAATAAAAAAAAAAATTTTGAAGCAGAGATTATAAACTTATTTTTGACTAAAATTTCACTATTTTAAAGAAGTTTGTCCTTAATATTTTGTAAATTTCGCATCCTAAAATTTAGGTTGCGTAATCTTTAATGTCACGTATTTTTTTTTCAGTGGAGGAGGTTTTTTTAATTAAAATGTTATAACTCCTTTTTTTATATATTTGGTGGGTAATTTTAACTTTTTTTTTCAAATAGGTTAAAAACAGAGAAATAATGAATACAATTTTAAAAATTAATATAAAAATATCGAAACATATGCTAAATCCATTCTAGAAAAAAATGCGAGTTTTTGAAAATAACGTTAAACGTTTCAGACAAGTATTAAACATGTAAATGTATAACAATTATTTATTTGGCAAAATATCACAACATTTTTAATCTCACATTCAAAACACTGAATTCGGATCACACCTCAAGAAGACATCCATCCTATGACAAGCCCATGTTAAATTTACCACTTCCGGATCCAAAAAGAACATTTTCACTACTTTTGCTGGGTATTTATGTATATGTAGAACCCATACAAACCAACCCCCCAAAATTCGACTTCTGAAGCATCAGAATTTCATCCGATCCGGTTTAAATGTGGACCCAAAGAAAAAGTACTTTCCTCTGGAACGAAATTTTAGACAAACGAATTTCTTATTATACCCTCCATCATAGGATGGGGGTATATTAACTTTGTCATTCCGTTTGTAACACATCGAAATATTGCTCACCCTATAAAGTATATATATTCTGGGTCGTGGTGAAATTCTGAGTCGATCTGAGCATGTCTGTCCGTCCGTCCGTCTGTTGAAATCACGCTAACTTCCGAACGAAACAAGCAATCGACTTGAAACTTGGCACAAGTAGTTGTTATCGATGTAGGTCAGATAGTATTGAAAATGGGCCATATCGGTCCACTTTTACGTATAACCCCCATATAAAGGGACCCTCAGATTTGGCTTGTGGAGCCTCTAACAGAAGCATATTTCATCCGATCCGGCTGAAATTTGGTACATAGTGTTGGTATATGGTCTCTAACAACCATGCAAAAATTGGTCCACATCGGTCCATAATTATATATAGCCCCCATATAAACCGATCCCCAGATTTGGCTTGCGGAGCCTAAAAGAGAAGCAAATTTCATCCGATCCGGCTATATGGTCTCTAACAACCATGCAAAAATTGGTCCATATCGGTCCTTAATTATATATAGCCTCCATATAAACCGATCCCCAGATTTGGCTTGTGGAGCCTCTAAGTGAACCATATTTCATCCGATCCGGCTGAAATTTGGTACATGGTGTTGGTATATGGTCTCTAACAATCATGCAAAAATTGGTCCACATCGGTCCATAATTATATATAGCCCCCCATATAAACCGATCCCCAGATTTGGCTTGCGAAGTCTCCACGAGAAGCAAATTTCATCCAATCCGGTTGTAATTTGGAACATGGTGTTAGTATGTGATCTTTAGCAACCGTGCCAGAATTGGTCCATAACGGTCCATAATTATATATAGGCCCCATATAAAACTTTCTCCAGATTTGACCTCCGGAGCCTCTTGGAGGAGCAAAATTCATCCGATCCGGTTCAAATTAGGAACGTAGTGTTAGTATATGGTCGCTAAGGACCATACCAATATTGGTCCAATCACACAAAAATTGGTCCATATCGGTTTATAATCATTGTTGCCACTAGAGCCAAAAATAATCTACCAAAATTTTATTTCTATAGAAAATTTTGCCAAATTCTATTTCTAGAGAAAATTTCGTTAAAATTTTATTCCGTTCATAATAAAATTTTCATCATTGCTAAAAGTTTATTTCTATAGAAAATTTTGTCAAAATTTTATTTCTATAGAAAATTTTGTTCAAGTTTTATTCGGTTCATAATCAGGTTGTCACTCGAGCCAAAAAATAATCTACCAAGATTTTATTTCTATAGAAAATTTTGTCAAAAGTTTATTTCTATAGAAAATTTTGTTAAAATTTTGTTGCTGTGGAAATTCTTGTCAAAATTTTCTTTCTATAGAAAATTTTGTGAAAATTTTTATTTCTATAGAAAATTTTGTGAAAATTTTATTTTTATAGAAAATTTTGATATAATTTTATTTCTGTAGAAAATTTTGTCAAAATTGTATGTCTACTTTGTCAAACTGAATTATATACGTATTGGATCGATCTTTTTTGATTTAATATATACCACGTATGGACTTACATACAATTTAGAAGATGGTG
Source organism: Haematobia irritans (assembly GCF_050003625.1). Classification (NCBI taxonomy): domain Eukaryota; kingdom Metazoa; phylum Arthropoda; class Insecta; order Diptera; family Muscidae; genus Haematobia; species Haematobia irritans. The sequence goes on along the minus strand of NC_134399.1, from coordinate 72,625,338 downwards.
TTAGGAGGTGTTAAGATACCTTGCCATCGGCAAGCGTTACCGCAACTTAAGTAATTCGATTGTGGAGTGCAGTGTTTAGAAGAAGTTTCTACGCAATCCATGATGGAGGGTACATAAGCTTCGGCCTGGCCGAACTTACTGCCGTATATACTTGTTAAGTATTTTCTTTTAGATCAAATAAACCCGAATTTATAACAAGCGAGACAATGATTGTCTCTAAGCTTTCTTATTTGCTTTTAAACTTTTTTTTTAGCATCAAACGAAAACTTTGATTGTCTAAAAGGTTTATTTTGTCTGAGAAGACAATGTTAAGAAATAAAACTAAACCTTGTAATTAGCAACTGTTATTACAACCCAAGTAGTTCGATTGTGGGTGGCAGCCTAACCTTCATACAACAATTGGTCCATACTTATCCATCCATATAAACCGGTCTCCAAATTTGATTTCCGGAGCTTAGGTTAGGTTAGGTTATGTGGCAGTCTTAGACTATTCAGTCCATTGTGATACCACATTGGTGAACTTCTCTCTTATCACTGGACCTCCTTTTTATAGCCGATTCCGAACGGCGTTCCACATTGCAGTGAAACCACTTAAAGAAGTTTTGAAACCCTCAGAAATGTCACCAGCGTTACTGAGGTGGGATTATCCACCGCTGAAAAACTTTTTGGTGTTCGGTCGAAGCAGGAATTGAACCCACGACCTTGTGTATGCAAGGCGGGCAAGCTAACCATTGCACCACGGTGGCTCCGGAGCTTCCTGGAATTGCAAATTTCATCCGATCCAGTTGAAATTTGGCACGTGATGTGAGTATATGCTTTCTACTAATCTTGCAAAATTTGGTCCATATCAGTTCATAATTATATACAGATCCTATTTATACCGGCCCACAGATGTCACTTCTTGAACCTCTTCGAAAGCAAATTTCAGTACAACTTTGTACGCAATCCATGGTGGAGGGTACATAATATTCGGAATGACGAATTTTCGGCCGTATATACTTGTTTTCTTTTAATCTGATTTCACAGAAATAATCGTGAACGATGTTCACTTTTCAAATCGATCCCTTGATAATAGTGAATCAACACACATATGAGGTCACACGGTGCACAGACGGTGTCAACCTGGCACCGATAAAATGACGCCGTGCATGGTCAAAACAACAACCAGCGTTTATGATCTAAAAACGTAAGTGTTACGAATTTATAATCAGGTGTGTACGATTTAACTGCTAATGACAATCAAGAAACACATTTTCGACTACCGTATTGGAAAAAGAAAAAATTATACTGATAGATTTATCAATTCAAAAGTTGCAGATTTGAAATCACTGTGCATAATGTCAGGCATTTATACAAGTCATTTCTTGCACATGTACTGCTTTAAATGAATATTTAAAATAAAAAGAACTTAAATAAAATATTTCCATAAAACGAATAAAATATGTATACATGTCATTGCTGTAGGTTATGATGATATTAATCATGAAAACAGTTTAATTGCCAATATATTTTAATGCGCTTCAACATCAGTAAAGCTAAATTAAAGGCAAGCGTGGAGAGGGATAGAAGATTTTTTTGATACATTGACTTTATATCAAAAAAGTCAAGGTTGACTTTTGGCCACTTTAAATTCGACTGTTAAGTTTTCGAATCAAATCGGCTAATCGACTTGTAATGGCAAAACCAAATATTACTGATCTAAATTTAGTAACATTGGTCTATGTCTTAAAAGTTGACTATTGCAAAATTTCATAAAAATTGGCTTTTGTATTCTGCGAACAGACAGATAGAGTTAGACCACTTCCTGAGGTGATTCTCAATCGATCTGTACACTCAAAGCAAGAAAAAAATGAAACCGCTAGGAAGGGATGTCTAGGTGGAAGTATAATAAATATTGTCCCCAGAGACCAGAGTTTCCGCTTGATTTGATTCAAATTTTGCACAACGAGTACACCTAGTTGCATCTTCATGTGTGCTAATTTTGGTCAAAAATTGTTCAGGTTTAGATATAGCTCCCATATAACTCGCCCGACTTAAATTCATTTGACCTCTGAAGTTCAAGTTTCACTCCGAAATACGTAACAAATTTGGTCAAATTCCGTTCAGGTTTAAATATAAAGGGTGGTTAAATTTTCAAGGGCCGATGTTGATTTTGAATAAAACACAAACTATTTAGGAAATTATTGTAATTTTATTTTATTATGATATATTGGTATTACTCAATTATGTATGGAACACAATATCGGCCAAATGGGCGCCGCGACCTCGGTGGCACAACTTCATCCGATAGTCCAAATTTTCGATGACGCTGAGGCATAATGGTGGTTCCATGCCGTTAATGTGCCGAATTAGCTCTTGAATTGTTGCTGGCTTATCGACGTACACCTTTCCTTTCAAATAACCCCAAAGAAAAAAGTCCAAAGGTGTCAAATCACATGATCTTGGCGGCGTATTGACATCGCCATTACGTGAGATAACACGGCCATTAGCTGTGTGGCAAGTGGCACCGTCCTACTGAAACCACATATCGTCCACATCCATATCTTCCAATTCGAGCCATAAAAAGTTCGTTATCATCTCACGATAGCGAACACCATTCACAGTAACTGCCTGACCGGCCTCATTTTGGAAAAAATACGGCCCGATGATGCCGCCAGCCCATAAACCGCACCAAACAGTCACTCTTTGTGGGTGCATTGGCTTTTCGACAATCACTCTTGGATTCTCATTCGCCCAAATGCGGCAATTCTGTTTATTGACGAATCCACTGAGGTGAAAATGTGCCTCTTCACTGAAGATGATTTTCTTCGAAACATTTTGATTTGAACGCCCATTTTCATAATAAGTCTGGATAACTTTAACACGTTGTTGGATTGTGTATCTCTCCATGGTTCAAATTGAAAAAGTCTGAAATAGAGAAATGTCAAATAAAATTCGGAAAAACTTGCCGTTTAGGTGTGGTTCACATTCAACATCGGCCCTTACAATTTAACCACCCTAGTATCGATATATATCTTTGTTCGGTGGCGGAAATATGACTAGAATTGCAAATTTTATCCGATCCAGTTGAAATTTGGTATGTGATGTCACAATGTGCTTTCTACCAATCATGCAAAAATTGGTCCATATACCATATATAGGTTCATAATTATATAGCCCCCATATAAAGCGACCCCAAAATTTGATTTTTGTACCTTGACGGAGAAACCAATTTCATTAAGTCCGGTTGAAATTGGGCTCTCTGATTACAGTGGTTCAAATCAGTTCGTGAACCAATCAAGAACTGAATTGATTTATATAACATAGACCCCATACTGACTATTTACAATTTAGAAGACATTGATAAGAAGTACCTTTCCAACGCCAAGTGTTATAACAACTCAGGTAATTCGATTGTGGATGACATTTTTAGTAGAACTTTATACGCAATCCATGGTTTCGGCTTGACTGAAGTTTTGATCCATCCCAACGCATTACTCGGTTTAAATAATATAGTTCGTAGCTGTGTATAAATTGTTTGTTCCCCAATCGTTTCGGATTTATATACACGTATATGAATTATAAACCATTTTTTATTGTAAAGTAAATCTACAAAAAAAAACAAGTATATACGGCCGTAAGTTCGGCCAGGCCGAAGCTTATGTACCCCCCATCATGGATTGCGTAGAAACTTCTTCCAAACACTGCCATCCACAATGGAATTACTTAAGTTGCGGTAACGCTTGCCGATGGCAAGTATCTTAAAACCTCCTAAAACCATCTTCTAAATTGTATGTAAGTCCATACGTGGTATATATTAAATCAAAAAAGATCGATCCAATACGTATATAATTCAGTTTGACAAAGTAGACATACAATTTTGAAAACATTTTCTACAGAAAGAAAATATTAAAAAATTTTCTATGGAAATAAAATTTTGGCAAAATTTTCTATAGAAATAAAATTTTGACAATGATGAAAATTTTATTATGAACCGATCAACATTTTAACAAAATTTTCTCTAGAAATAAAATTTTGACAACATTTTCTATAGAAATAAAATTTTGGTAGATTATTTTTGGCTCTAGTGGCAACCATGATTATGAACCGATATGGACCAATTTTGATGTGATTGGACCACTTTTGGTATGGTTGTTAGCGACTATATACTAACACTACGTTCCTACTTTGAACCGGATCGGATGAATTTTGCTCCTCCAAGAGGCTCCGGAGGTCAAATCTGGAGAACGTTTTATATGGGGGCTATATATAATTATGGACCGATATGGACCATGTTCCAAATAACAACCGGATTGGATGAAATTTGCTTCTCTTGGAGACTTCGCAAGCCAAATCTGGGGATCGGTTTATATGGGGGCTATATATAATTATGAACCGATGTGGACCAATTTTTGCACGGGTGTTAGATACCATATACCAATATCATGTACCAAATTTCAGGCGGATCGGATAAAATTTGCTTCTCTTTGAGGCTCCGCAACCCAAATCTGGGGATCGGTTTATATGGGCGCTATATATAATTATGGACCGATGTGGACCACTTTTTGCACGGTTGTTAGAGACCATATACCAATACCATGTACCAAATTTCAGCCGGATCGGATGCAATTTGCTTCTCTTTGAGGCTTCGCAAGCCAAATCTGGAGATCGGTGTATATGGGGTCTATATATAATTATGGGCCGATGGGAACCAATTTTTGCATGGTTGTTAGAGACCATAGACCAACACCATGTACCAAATTTCAGCCGGATCGGATGAAATTTGCTTCTCTTTTAGGCTCCACAAGCCAAATCTGGGGATCGGTTTATATGGGGGCTATATATAATTAAAGACCGATATGGACCAATTTTTGTATGGTTGTTAGAGACCATATACCAACACCATATACCAAATTCCAGCCGGATCGGATGAAATATGCTTCTGTTAGAGGCTCCACAAGGCAAATCTGGGGATCGGTTTATATGGGGGCTATATATAATTATGGACCGATGTGGACCAATTTTTGCATGGTTGTTAGAGACCATATACCAACACCATGTACCAAATTTCAGCCGGATCGGATGAAATGTGCTTCTTTTAGAGGCTCCACAAGCCAAATCTGAGGGTCCCTTTATATGGGGGCTATACGTAAAAGCGGACCGATATGGCCCATTTTCAATACCATCCGACCTACATCGATAACAACTACTTGTGCCAAGTTTCAAGTCGATAGCTTGTTTCGTTCGGAAGTTAGCGTGATTTCAACAGACGGACGGACGGACGGACGGACGGACGGACGGACGGACGGACGGACGGACATGCTTAGATCGACTCAGAATTTCACCATGACCCAGAATATATATACTTTATGGGGTCTTAGAGCAATATTTCGATGTGTTACAAACGGAATGACAAAGTTAATATACCCCCATCCTATGATGGAGGGTATAAAAAAAACAAGTGTATACGGCCGTAAGTTCGGCCAGGCCGAATCTTATGTACCCTCCAATATGGATTGTGTAGAAACTTCTACGAAAGACTGTCATCCACAATCGAATTAATTGGGTTGTGGTATCTTAAAACTTCTTAACATCGTTTTCTAAATTGTGAGTTAGTCCATACGTGGTATATATTAGACAAAAAAGATATGTATAGGTAAGTCTACATATAATTACGAATCGATATGGACTTTTGCGCGGTACGTAGAGAGCCAGATTTGAAATATGGGGGTCGCTTATATGTGGGCTATATACAATTATGAACTTGATATGGACCAATTTTTCTGTGATTGGGGATCTATTTATCTGAGGGCTATATATATTACTATATACTAATATCACGTACCAAATTTCAACCGAATCGGATGAATTTTGCTCTTCCAAGGGGCTCCGGAGGTCAAATCTGGGGATCGGTTTATATGGGGGCTATATAATTATGGACCGATGTGGACCAATTTTTGCATGGTTGTTAGAGATCATATACTAACACCATGTACCAAATTTCCACCGGATCGGATGAAATTTGCTTCTCTTAGAGGCTCTGCAAGCCAAATCTGGGGATCGGTTTATATGGGGGCTATATATAATTATGGACCGATGTAGACCAATTTTTGCATGGTTGTTAGAGACCATATACCAACACCATGTACAAAATTTCAGCCGGATCGGATGAAATTTGCTTCTCTTAGAGGCTCGGCAAGCCAAATCGGGGGATCGGTTTATATGGGGGCTGTATATAATTATGGACCGATGTGGACCAATTTTTGCATGGTTGTTAGAGACCATATACTAACACCATGTACAAAATTTCAGCTGGATCGGATGAAATTTGCTTAGAGGATCGGCAAACCAATTTTGGGGGTCCGTTTATATGGGGGCTATACGTAAAAGGGGACCGATATGGCCCATTTGCAATACCATCCGACCTACATCAATAACAACTACTTGTGCCAAGTTTCAAGTCGATAGCTTATTTCGTTCGGAAGTTAGCGTGATTTCAACAGACGGACGGACATGCTCAGATCGACTCAGAATTTCACCACGATTCAGAATATATATACTTTATGGGGTCTTAGAGCAATATGTCGATGTGTTACAAACGGAATGACAAAGTTAATATACCCCCATCCTATGGTGGAGGGTATAAAAACGGTAAAGGGTGCAGACGACTCCGGTCAACTTTAAACTTTCACTACTTGTTTTGTAAATTGCTAAATTCGTGTAAATTATTTATTCTACATTTTATTAAAATTTTATACGAACTTATTGGACAAGAAGATGGAAGGATTCAGTATTAATAATTTATTGAAAAGGGAATGCCAGATACCAATCTACACAAGTCATCGCTGGCTAGAGCGAATTTCCATAGCCTTCAGAATAGACTTGGCTGAGGGAGATGACTTATTGTGGGTCTTATATACGAATTTCTAACCTAAAATCAGTAAAGGAAAATTAGATCTCCCTCCTTCAGTATAGATCTGGCCTAGGGAGATGACTTATTTTGGGTCTTATATACTAATTTTTAATGGAAATTAAATATGCGGATTGTTCTTTTCAAATTGAATCATTATCCCACAGCTGTGCATTTTTTATATAATTACAATCCTTTGACCTTATTTTAGGGTTCGGTTTCATTCTTGTCAAATAGTACGATTTTCAAAGTCAAACTTGGAATCGGATGGAAATTGAAGCTTCCATGACCTCAAAAATCAAATCGGGAGACCGGTAGATATGGAGTCTATTTCGAAATATGATCCGATATATACCAAATTTGGACCATTTCTTTATAGACCTAAAATAACTCTCGATTTCAAATTTTAAGCAAGTCGGATTAAAATTGTGGATCGAGAGATGTTATATCAAATGTTTCACTTTTCTTTATGGACTTAAAACATCTCTAGAGCAAATCGGATAGAGCAAATCGGATAAATTTACCACGCTCATATACATAAAACGTCGAATCGGAAGACCGGCCTGCAGATGAGAGTTGACCTGCCTACAGATAACATAAAAGTTTGTGAGAATTTTGAATACGAAAGCTTTATAATTGAAACGGAATGGCAAACTTATAATTAATCGTACGGTGTTGGGTATACAAATTGTATTATAATTCGAAAGATTTTGAAGATCGAATACTATATTCTATAGAACAATAAAAGAAGTCATCAGCAAGCATTTTTGATAGCTAGAGATTTAAATGAGTTTCAAATGTATTCCCATATTTTGTATAGACACTGGTGAACCTAATGAACTGTAGTATTAAAGACAAATTTTGAGTGCAGACAAATTCGCTTTATACGGGCCCAGTTGAAAGACTTTGTTTTTCATCGACTTGATTTGTTAATCAATTTTATGTGCAACATTTTAATATCCTTCACATTTTAATATCCTTCACGATTTTCCAATGCATTAAATTTCAAAGTAAACGTATTGAAACCCTTGTCTTAAACTCATCATGTACCAATATCTACATATGGCTGGAAGAAGACATCCCCTAAACGACTCTGGAATTTCAAATTTGAACGCATCACCAAGAATGTCGAATAAAAAAATTTACGTTTATTAATATTTAAAATGATTTTGCATGCGAGCCATAGAGGGAATTTGGTTATGAATATTCAATGAAGTGTCTTATGTTCCGTATTCATACACATCCGATAATTGAATTATGCAAATGGGAATCACTTTATCAAATGGAATGGATAAATATTTAAGACAGTTTAATCAAAGAATGAAAAATATATAACTGGAGTTTGAATAAAGTTTTAAAGCAATGCAAATTGAATTATTTGGATAAAATTTCGAGTTTCCAAATAGGTCAGTTAGAAAAATCAAATATAAATGTCGTGAATCTCATGAATTTTAGTAGCGTAACTGGTCTTACTACTGTGGGCAAAAAATAATACGAATTTGTTCATAATTTGGAAATTCGATTTTTATTCTGGCAAATCCATTTCGGGCTTTTGAAGTAATCCCTCCAAACCGCAATATGGGAGCCAACTTATGGTTAGTGTCTTAAATCAAAACTCAAATCGCTTGAATTTATTAAATAACCATAAAACAGCCGAATTTGGTAATAGAAATAAGTTTTCCGCACGGCTTACGATGTATGAGGATCGGTTTATATTTATATGATCCAATATGACCCATTCGCGATTCCCAGGGACATATTTTAACAAGTATATAGAGTAGTAAGTTCGGCCGGGACGAATCTTAAATACCCAACACCATGAATCAAATATTATAGTTTCCTTTGAAATTTCAGGGGGGTTTGATGACAGATCAAGCAGAGCGGTTCAACCAGTACACTTCCCGGAGATAAATTTAAAGATTTTACTATGAAGACTATATCAGATTCTGGATTTATAAGAACCATTTTTGCTTGAGTTTTAGAGGAATCATTAGCATCTTTGTATGTTAAGTGTGCTAGAAAATTATAAAATAACGTCTTGGTTTGAAATCTTAAATCTGTAGATTTTCACCCGAGAAGTAAAATCTGTAAATTTTACATTATATGGAGGCCGATAAAAATTGACCGATAAAAACTAAATCCGATACACCTCTTTATGGTCCTAAAATACCTCTAGGTATTCAATTTCAGGTTGGATAAAAACTGCGGATTCTAGAAGCGCAATAAGTAAAATCGGGAGATCGGTCGGTATATGGCGGCCATACCAAAACATGGGCCGATACTAACCTCTTTATGATCCGAAAATACTTCTAGATGTGCAATTTCAGGCAAATTGGATAAAAAGTACGGTTTCTACAAGCCTAAGACCCCTAATCGGGATGTCGGTTTATATGGGGACTAAATCAAAACCTGGACTGATATAGCCCATCTTCGAACTTGACCTGCCTGCAGACAAAAGAGGAGTTTGTGCAAAATTCCAGCACAATTGCTTCATTATTGAAGACTATAGCGTGAGTACAACAGACAGACAGACGGACATGGTTATATCGTCTTAGAATTTCTCCCTGATCAAGAATATATATACTTTATATAGACGGAAATCGATATTTCGATGTGTTACAAACGGAATGACAAACTTATTATACCCCCGCCACCATTCTATGGTGGTGGGTATAAAAAGAATCACTTGTGCAAAGATTCAAGCGGATGTTACGTCCGGAAGTTAGCATGATTTTCATGGAGGGAAGAAAGAACATGGCTAGATGAACACAGAATTTCACCATTACGATTTAGACGCAATGCGACGCTTTACAAATTAACTAAAACAAGTATATACGGCCGTAAGTTCGGCCAGGCCGAAGCTTATGTACCCCCCATCATGGATTGCGTAGAAACTTCTTCCAAACACTGCCATCCACAATGGAATTACTTAAGTTGCGGTAACGCTTGCCGATGGCAAGTATCTTAAAACCTCCTAAAACCATCTTCTAAATTGTATGTAAGTCCATACGTGGTATATATTAAATCAAAAAAGATCGATCCAATACGTATATAATTCAGTTTGACAAAGTAGACATACAATTTTGAAAACATTTTCTACAGAAAGAAAATATTAAAAAATTTTCTATGGAAATAAAATTTTGGCAAAATTTTCTATAGAAATAAAATTTTGACAATGATGAAAATTTTATTATGAACCGATCAACATTTTAACAAAATTTTCTCTAGAAATAAAATTTTGACAACATTTTCTATAGAAATAAAATTTTGGTAGATTATTTTTGGCTCTAGTGGCAACCATGATTATGAACCGATATGGACCAATTTTGATGTGATTGGACCACTTTTGGTATGGTTGTTAGCGACTATATACTAACACTACGTTCCTACTTTGAACCGGATCGGATGAATTTTGCTCCTCCAAGAGGCTCCGGAGGTCAAATCTGGAGAACGTTTTATATGGGGGCTATATATAATTATGGACCGATATGGACCATGTTCCAAATAACAACCGGATTGGATGAAATTTGCTTCTCTTGGAGACTTCGCAAGCCAAATCTGGGGATCGGTTTATATGGGGGCTATATATAATTATGAACCGATGTGGACCAATTTTTGCACGGGTGTTAGATACCATATACCAATATCATGTACCAAATTTCAGGCGGATCGGATAAAATTTGCTTCTCTTTGAGGCTCCGCAACCCAAATCTGGGGATCGGTTTATATGGGCGCTATATATAATTATGGACCGATGTGGACCACTTTTTGCACGGTTGTTAGAGACCATATACCAATACCATGTACCAAATTTCAGCCGGATCGGATGCAATTTGCTTCTCTTTGAGGCTTCGCAAGCCAAATCTGGAGATCGGTGTATATGGGGTCTATATATAATTATGGGCCGATGGGAACCAATTTTTGCATGGTTGTTAGAGACCATAGACCAACACCATGTACCAAATTTCAGCCGGATCGGATGAAATTTGCTTCTCTTTTAGGCTCCACAAGCCAAATCTGGGGATCGGTTTATATGGGGGCTATATATAATTAAAGACCGATATGGACCAATTTTTGTATGGTTGTTAGAGACCATATACCAACACCATATACCAAATTCCAGCCGGATCGGATGAAATATGCTTCTGTTAGAGGCTCCACAAGGCAAATCTGGGGATCGGTTTATATGGGGGCTATATATAATTATGGACCGATGTGGACCAATTTTTGCATGGTTGTTAGAGACCATATACCAACACCATGTACCAAATTTCAGCCGGATCGGATGAAATGTGCTTCTTTTAGAGGCTCCACAAGCCAAATCTGAGGGTCCCTTTATATGGGGGCTATACGTAAAAGCGGACCGATATGGCCCATTTTCAATACCATCCGACCTACATCGATAACAACTACTTGTGCCAAGTTTCAAGTCGATAGCTTGTTTCGTTCGGAAGTTAGCGTGATTTCAACAGACGGACGGACGGACGGACGGACGGACGGACGGACGGACGGACGGACATGCTTAGATCGACTCAGAATTTCACCATGACCCAGAATATATATACTTTATGGGGTCTTAGAGCAATATTTCGATGTGTTACAAACGGAATGACAAAGTTAATATACCCCCATCCTATGATGGAGGGTATAAAAATAGGTGAGAACGCCATTATTATGTCAACATCTTAAAAAATTTTGTGCATTTCTATGTAAGGCAAGAAGGGTCAGTCTGAGACTCATCGTTTAGTATACCGATCGTCTTAGGATTACATTCTGAGTCGATTTAGCGATGTCCGTCTTCCTGCTCATGTATTTTTGTGCAAAGTACAGCTCGCAGTATAAGTCAGATTATGCTCAAATTTGGCATAGGATCTTACTTTTTCTCAAAGACTATCCCTATTCATTTTGAAAAAATTGGTTCACATTTATATATATTAGCTGCCATATATATTTATTACCGATTTCAAATTTCGAACATTTTAATATTTTATAAGATTCATAAAACCTGAAAATTTTCGTCTAAGTCGGTTCAGATTTTATATAACTCCCATATATATATTTCGTCCGATATGCATTTATATGGCTTTAGAGACCAGAATTTCATACTGATTTGCTTAAAAATTTGTACTACACCCAGAAAAAAGTGACCCCTTCTTTAAGTTAAAATGAACTCATTGTGAAGAAAGTTGAACTTCGGATAGCGCCAAAGACATTTTTTTTTGTTTGAACGATGTGATTTTCGTAGATATTAGGTATAATGCATTCCATATATTAGTTAACATTATCCTATATTTATGTACCACTATACTACAGAACGAAAAAATTTAACTGATTTGAATTCATATATGGAATGATTTTATTGAAATTTTTTCATTCATTTGGACAAATCTTACACATTTGTGGTAAAACTTTTACTTCGTAATTAGAACTGCTTACCTTCGTTTTTTAATACAATTTTATTTATTTATATAAGCAATTTTATCTTCAATAAAAGACATGTTTTATTAATATATTGAATATATTTATTAAGAATCAACAGCATCGAATGTCCTTGAAATATTAGTTTCTTATTCCACTGTTTCCAATTTCCATGTGATATTATCAACTGTAAAACGCACTTTTTCTTCTTCTTTTTCACTTTTCACTTTTAATAATTTGCTGCCTAACGATTTTGTCCTCCTTTTACAATTTCAATACCTACAAATATAAAAAATCATAAAACATTTTTGTTAAAAAAGGTTAGCGTCACTGAATATTACCTGATAATTGAAGATTCCAAAATGAAGACAAATGAAAGGGTTGTTATTCTGCTGGTGTTTTCTTTCTTTATACACCATCACGAACATTGATAGATTTATTTTCAAAAAATGAAAATTTTTCTCACTAATTTAAAATAACAAATATTTTATATATTTTATTTGTTATTTATTATACTATTTTACCATATTATTTTTTAACAATCTCTCCGTATACCACAACAACGCGATTCCAACTAAAATAACAACCCACGCGCAAACATATCGATTACACCAACGCGTAAACACTTCGATTACGATGACAGGTATCGATTACAGGTAGACAATAGAAATATAGGAAATTTTCCTATATTCTAACAAGTGTGTTTCCTTAAGTTTTGAAAGGATTGTATACTTCTTAATACGAATGAACTAAAATATTTTTCTATGCCAAGTGTTGTTCGTATGTATGAAAAACTTTCTATTATAAAGGAAGTCGCAATTATCATTTTATAAGAATTTTTACTAATTTTGAGGAAATTTGGTTTTAGTTCGGGTTTTGTTTATTTTTACGAATGCTTTGTTATCGGTGAATAAAATTTTCTTGTTCAGTAGTAAATTCTTATACCCAGCGAAGAAAATAGTATGAGTAAAATTCCATGCCTTATTCTAGTTAATGAACTATTCCTAACTGCTTACAGTTTAGGATTTTTTTACTGAAACGAGTAAATTTTATTATTTCTCACAAAAATTTACATTAATGGAAATAAAATGGATAAACTATATTGATGAAAAATTTTTCCTTTAGTTTCGAAGGCACTTTTTCTGGGTGTAGGAGCAGAGATGGTCTGTCTCAAACTTTTTAAGGTTTGCGACTGTCGCAAAGTTGTAAACGTCACATACACATCCTAAATGTAGAAAAAGTAGCATACGTCGCAAACTCCAAATACTTCAGACCCCTCAGCTAGGCAGCGAATGATATCCAAGATGCGAGGAAGGTTCAATTCTCAGGAATGTTCATAAAATTATTAAAGAATTGCATTGACTAAACTACAAGTGTAGCTTAACCAACAGAGGAAAAGTATGTTTGTCAAATTTATTTGGGCAAAGCCCTATAGACTGCAAGATGGTTGGATGGACGCACGTTTCGGAATTACCACATTCCTCATCAGCATCCTCTACTTGCAGAAAAACTATCAATTAATTATCAGAATAAATTCAAGCAGTTCACTAAAACCAAAAGTAAACCACACTTGAACCTTCCGCAGAGACCTTAAAGATAACAAAGGAACGTGTTGGTCATATCATTCATCAATATTTGGATATCCAGAAGCTCTGTGCAAAATGGGTGCCGCGCGAGCTCACATTTGACCAAAAACAACAACGTGTTGATGATTCTGAGCGGTGTTTTCAGCTGTTAACTCGTAATACACTCGAGTTTTTCAGTCGATATGTGACAATGGGTGAAACATGTCTCCATCACTACACTCCTGAGTCCAATCGACAGTTGGCTGAGTGGACAGCGACCGGTGAACCGTCTCCGAAGCGTGGAAAGACTCAAAAGTTCGCTGGCACAGTAATGGCCTCTGTTTTTTGGGATGCGCTTGGAATAATTTTTATCGATTATCTTGAGAAGGGAAAAACCATCAACAGTGTTATTGGAGCGTTTGAAGGTCGAAATCGTGGCAAAACGGCCCCATATGAAGAAGAAAAAAGTGTTGTTCCTCCAAGACAACGCACCGTGCCACAAGTCATTGAGAACGATGGCAAAAATTCATGATTTGGGCTTCGAATTGCTTCTCCACCCACCGTATTCTCCAGATCTGGCCCCCAGCGACTTTTTTTGTTCTCAGACCTCAAAAGGATACTCGCAGGGAAAAAATTTGGAGAGGTGATCGCCGAAACTGAGGCCTATTTTGAGGCAAAACCGAAGGAGTACTACCAAAATGGTATCAAAAAATTGGAAGGTCGTTATAATCGTTGTATCGCTCTTGAACGGAACTATGTTGAATAATAAAAACGAATTTTGACAAAAAAAATGTGTTTTTCTTTGTTAGACCGGGGACTTATCAGCCAACCTGTTATATCTTAAGCCTGATTTAGATTCACATGACCACCAGAAGCAAAAGTTTCATTCTAATTTACTTGACATTTTGGTTATGATTAACTTAAGCATCCGACTTCTGTGAATATTGCCGGATTTGTACAAATATTGTCTCAACACCCTCAATTGACAACTAATCTTGGCAAGATGTAGCACATTTCCTTGTAACATTTACAGAGCAGCCAAAATTGTAACAATACCTCAAATTTACGTATGCATCTAATGCATATGCATCGCTATATAAATCATAATCATATCAATCAATCATAAAAATGATTTTAGCTTTAATTACCCATATTTTTACAAACACTGCGTTTCGTCCTAAGGCGTTATCCGATCTAAATTTCAATTGTAGCGATTTGTAGAAGTGTAAAATTTTTGTCCAAATCGGTTCATTTTAAAATATATCTTTATATAGCTCCCATAAATTTGAAAGGTGTTTTACCGCAAATTAAATATCGAAATAGAAAGGCCACTTCCAGAAAAAAATTATGCAATTTTGCAAGAAAAACACGTTTGTTTGCCAAAGTTTACTATTTTTGAACACTGTTTTGCTTTGTAGTCGGTATAAAAGTACATACGGCTTTAAGCTCGGTCCGGCCGAATCTTAATACCCACCACCATGAACCAACAATAATAGTTACTAATGGAAACACTTTGTTGTAACCGGTTACTTGAAAATATATAGAATCTCAGGTGGATTCGATGACAGTAACTAGATTTGAAGCAGAAGTTAAATCTAAGGTTTTCACTTTAAAACAAAAAGTTTTTGACCTTCCCATAAGGAATTTGGGAATAGATTCCGGGCTTCTTTAGAATAGAGTCAATTTTTGGTCACATCTCGCATTTATCGAATTTACATTCTATATTTGAGATATACATATTACTTACGTTTGAGTATCATCTATAGGAACTTCCATTAAATTTTTTTTTCAATTTTTTTTTCGAATTCAGCTGATCAAAATACATAAGAAAAAGTCACATCTCATCAAATAATCCTCTCCACTGCGTGCTCGATATCTTGCACAGTGCTCATGTTTGTCTCTGGTATTTCCGGTATCATCATATCGAACGATTTCCTATACCTCTTCCAATCAGCTTTCCTAACATTTGGCGGAAATATGGTCTTTGAAGTACGAACAGCCAATCTGAAACTAATGTAGCGATGATCTGAGAAGCTATGTTCCCTCAAAACTTGCCACTCAGATATCTTATCATTCAGTTCCGGAGAGGCCAATGTGACGTCCAACACCTCTTGCCTGTTTTTGGTGGCGAAGGTTGGTGCATCTCCCTTATTGCAAACAACCAGGTTAGTACGCAAAATAAACTCTATTAGCGACTCTCCCCTTGCATTAACATAGTATCACTACTTCTCCAAATACTATGATGTGCATTTGCATCGCATCCCATAATGAGTTTTGTCTTTGTTTTCAGTGACTCCTCAACTAAGGCCTTAACGGCACATGCAGGCATCTCCCTATCATGTCCCATGTAGACCGAAGATACCCAGTATATGCATTTGGATATCTCTAGACTGGCTACGACAGTGTCTGCATTGCTCAATGAAGGAAGCAGAAACAAGTTTAGTTCGTTTTTAGCAATTATACATGCTCGATTTATATCTTTACCAGTATTATGCAAAAGTTTGAAACCCGGAGTGCTTAATTCACAGATCTTGTTCTTATATATGTATGGTTCTTGAATAAGAACTATATCTATGTCTCCTTTCATCAGGAGAACTTTTATGGCAGCACAAGCGGCCTTACAATGGTGAAGATCTGGGTTACATTCCTTTAGTCTGTTTAGTATTTACTCAGGATCAGGAGGATTTGCAGGTATCCATGCATGTGCTCTAGGTTTAGTCGGTATGTCTTTTCTATCGACTAACTCCAAAGCGGCTACTTCCCAAACTTCACCAATTAGCATCAAAGCAGCATTAAAGCAATCCATAGAACTCTGATCCGCAAATGCTATTAACTTATATCGTCCTTGATATCCAGCATCTTACCATCGAGGACTAGGTCCGGGGAACTTTTTTCACACCTCTGAGTAGACACCAGACATCGCGTTCTCAATTTCCCACCAATTTTTCTTTAGAACCATACCGTCCAATGCTCCTTTATTAATGATAGCCATCACAAGGCTGTCTTTTGCAACTGAGGCAAACGATCTTTGATCCCGTTTAGAGGATGGCAGTTCATCCGGTGATCGTTCCTTTTGCCAGCTTCAAGAATTCCTTGAGCCCATTTTAGATCCTAATTTCTTTAGGATAAACAAAGCATTTCTGCGTTCTTTGAATCTCTTTCGTGAGGGATTACCTCCTTTTGATGTCGTTACCTTAGAAAAGGTTCGACTTTCCAAAGTGTCGCCATCTGCCGACCCGTCTACAGGACGACTAATTGGGCCTGACTCTTGGTTACTGCCCAAATTGATAACTTCAGTCTATACCCGTCCACTGGGCCCTGAAGTTAGCAACCCAGTGGATGACTTTGAATTTCGCTGCAGGGTGGTTTAATTTACCACCACACGTGAAATTCGTAATAGGTACCTATTATTATGAAATAATCTTCTATTAAAAAACACGTCCGTTCAGTTCGACGGTTAATGCGCTATTACAAACTATCAGTTATTCCGGACGAAAGTGCTCGTGTCGAACATATCCCATATATTGTGCACATTATAAGTTAAATCCGAAGGCATAATCGATACTGCTGCATGTTTATGCCATCGATAACACATTTACCCATCATTTAGTCATCGCCGACAAGTCGTATCCATCCGACACACTGTAATATTCTTTACAAACACCAACATTCCGTCCGGAATAACTGATAGTCTGTAAAGCGCATAAGAAAAAGTGTTCATATTATGACTTAAATAGATTCTCGATTTACATGAACCTTTTTATAGAGTTTTAGAGGAACGTAAACCATCTCGTCTAAGCGTACAAGAAAATGCGATGGAATAAAACCTTCCATATGATTTGAAATATAAATTCTAAAGGATTTACCCCCATACACGATTGAACACGAGAATAAAAATCGAGAAATATTAGTTCTAGTTTCGTGCAGTTTGGACGATCATTACTATCGGAAAGAAATTGCTGTGTTTAGATGTCTGAAAAAACTCAAAAGGTTTTTATTTTCTAAAACATGGACCCATAAAACCCGAAAAATTGGTCTCTTTGGGCCTAAAATACCTCTAGATTTCCAATATCAGCCAATTCGAATAAAAATTGTGATGTCTAGAAGCCGGCAAAGCCAAATCGGGAGATCGCATTATATGAGGTACACCTATTTGTGGACCTAAAGAATCTCTATATTTTGAATTACAGGCCAATAGTATACAAATTGGGTATCTACACAGTTTTACACAAGTTTACATACGGTTTAAGAAATTGTATTTTCTTTAATTAATAAAATATAATAAAATATGCATATATATGCTTAATATTTTGTAAATTAATTTGAAAAACAAAGTATCTGACAATTTTCAAGAAGATTTTTTTTGTCTGGATTATAAACAACAACAAGAAACATGTTTAGTTATAAGGTAAAAACCTCAAGGGTATGTAAACTTATGTGAGACTGTGTAGATGTGGGAGTCTTAGTGATCTATGGATAATCCTACAATTTTATGTGTTTTTTATCTGGGTCTCTTGACGGAAAACGTGATCATGAGTAAAATTAAGACCGTTATTAAACACTTAACATCTTAGGTGTCACTAAAAATATAATTCAACTCATAAGAGTTATTATTGTTTTTGTGACTCACGACATTTGGTTAATCACGACAATTTCATATCACGTGCCTATCTCTAAACTCGATCCTTAGATTTGGGTTATAGATCATTGTGGAGGAGTAAATTTCATGTGATCCGGTTGAAATTTGATTTTAGTATGTATACGCCCTATAAAACCAATGCAAAAATTCACACCTATTCATAATTATATTGAAACTAATACCCCAAATTTGACTTTGGAGAAGAAAATTTCATCCGATCTGATTGAAATCATCATCGTGGCAAAAAAGCACAAAAATTCCACCAGCATTAATGATAGACGAAGCAACGTAATCATATTTCAGGTATCCTCAATGTTCGTGTTCAAAACAGGGACAAGGAAGTTTTCAAATATTTCCCCAATATTTGATATCGATGTGGATTTGTGTGTAATGTATGAATGGCCTTATTTGAAAGTAGTTTCTATTCACATTTCTCCTTCATAAACACCAATTACACTCATAATGTTTGGCATGTGTAAAGGCTACGCAGCCACAGTCAGCAATAAAGGTTTGTGAAAATTACATTATTGCTACTTGTTTCACACCGCTAAGTATGCATAATTATATTTATGACCTTCATTAAAATTATTTATGGACTAATAGTAGCAACACTATGGTTTTTGCATTACTTTGCCTGGGACGGCTTGTATTGCAATTTTCATTAGTTAGCAAATAGCATAGAGAACTCATATATAATTTCGTTTTGGGATGAAGTCAGCCTTTAAGCCATATGCCGGCGGTGGTCACGTTCAATCAGAGATGGTCTGTCGTAAACTGTAAGGTAATTGACATACATTTACGACGTAATATACCATACGACGGGCGGGGCCGGCTTTAGACTTTGATATCATCTTAACTCCTTTAATTTTGTTGGAGCTTTATAAAGGTCTACATCCCAAATACAAATATTTAAATATGAACCGATTATAGACTTCTAAAAAAATCTATAGAACTAAAAGCGAAACACAATGTTAGTAAAAAATATGATAAACATAAAGCGCCATAAAGAACCCTTTTTCATACATTTGCACAAAAGTGAATTTGTGATTTATTGGGATATATATATGTATAAGAGATATAGGTAAATTTGAGAAATTTTTACAATTGCTACGTAGCAGTGGCGATTTTATAATGATATAGGCTATATCTCGCTAAGATAGGTAGTAAATTTTGGTGTTCGTGACTATATTTGGATACATCAAGCGACATCTACGCAAGTTCAAGCCTTATCTAAATCTTATCCGATTCTGTGGAAAGTGTGGGGAAATTATCGCTGACGCCTAAATCAGAAGAATATATAGCGCTTTATCTATATCTGATCCGATTTGAATCAAATTTTACACAGTTAGATAGAACGTCAAGTCAATTGGAGTAAAATCTCAATGTTGGATAGAAAATATGAAATTTTCTACCATATTTCCCCAAATCATCCAAATCCAAATCTTAAGCACCCAGCAAAAAATTTCGGAAGGCACAACTTTAAAAGCACTTGCAGAAATGTCCTCCCAGAGATGTTCTCTATTTTAAGTACACAGGAAGTTGTTTTAATTCAATTTTTTAAAACTCGCTTTTTCATATTTTTATTGGGTAGTTTAATTTTTTTTTTTGTTTCATATAGATTAAAAACAGAGTAAGAAATAATAAAATGGTACAAATTATTTACATGTTGTCGGAAAAAACTGCTAAAAATATTCCATAAAAAAATGCGAATTTCTAAACATTTTAGAGGTCCATCGTTTTAGACAAACGTTAGAATGTATTAAAAATCATAAAAAATATGAATATTATTTATTTGTCAAAATATTACAATTTGTTTAAATTCACATCCAAATCAGTGAATTCGGATCACACCTTAAGAAGTGATGCAAATTCAGTGCAACGCCTGTTGAAATTGTGGACACCCGTTCTATGACAAGCCCATGTTAAGTTCATCGCTTCTGTGCCAATTTTGCATCACTTCCGGATCCATAAAGAACATATTCACTGCTTTTTTGGCGACACTTTATTTGCTGGGAAATTTGAACTAAATTTGGAATACATTGCTATGACTCTAAATCGGGCGAAAGACATATATGGTTAAAGTGGCAGCCCGACATATATAGGAGCTCTATCTAAATCAGAACCGATTTCAACGACATTTGGTACACTTGACAATACCATTAGTTGTACTCTTTGTACAAAATTTGAAGAAAATAAAGGAAACAAGTATGTACGGCCGTAAGTTCGGCCATGCCGAATCTTATGTACCCTCCACCATGGATTGCATAGGAACTTGTACTAAAGACTGCCATCTATAATCAAATTACTTGAGTTGCGGTAACACTTACCGATGACAAGGTATCTTAAAACTTCTTAACACCGTCTTCTCAATTGTAAGTTAGTCCATACGGGGTATATATTAAACAAAAATAAAAAAAGACCGATTAAATACGTATATATGTTAATTCAGTTTGACAAAATTTTCTATAGAAATGAAATTTTGACAAAATTTTCTATAGAAATGAAATTTTGACAAAATTTTCTATAGAAATGAAATTTAGACAAAATTTTCTATAGAAATTAAATTTTGCAAAACTTTCTAAAGCAATAAAATTTTGACAAAATTTTCTATAGAAATAAAATCTTGACAAAATTTTGTATTGTAATAAAATTTTGACAAAATTGTCTATGGAAATAAAAATTTGAAAAAATTTTCTATAGAAATAAAATATTGACATTTTGTATAGTAATAACATTTTGACAACATTTTCTATAGTAATAAAATTTTGGCAAAATTTTCTATTGTAATAAAATTTTGACAAAATTTTCTATAGAAATAAAATTTTGGTAGATCGGCTATATATAACTATAGACTGATATGGACCAATTTTGGCATGATTGTTAGCGGCCATATACTAGCGCAATGTACCAAATCTCACCACGTACCAATTTTCAACCGGATCGGATTAATTGTGCTCCTCCAAGAGCTCCGGAGTTCACATCTGGCGATCGGTTTAAATGGGGGCTATATATAATTATGGACCGATGTGGACCAATTTTTGCATGGTTGTTAAAGACCGTATACATACTCCATGTACCAAATTTCAGCCGGATCGGATGAAATTTGCTTCTCTTAGAGGCTCCGCAAGCCAAATCGGAGGATCGGTTTACATATAACTATAGACCGATGTGGACCAATTTTTCCATGGTTGTTAGAGACCATATACATACACCATGTACCAAATTTCAGCCGGATCGGATGAAATTTGCTTCTCTTAGGGGCACATCCAAATCTGGGGATCGGTTTATATGGGGGCTGTATATAATTATGGACGAATTTTCGCATGAGTGTTAGAGGCCATATACTAACACCATGTATTAAATTTCAACCGGATCGTATGAATTTTGCTCCTCCAAAAGACTCCGCAAGCTAAATCTGAGCGTCGGTTTATATGGGGGCTATACGTAAAAGTGGTCCGATATGGCCCATTTGCAATACCATCCGGTCTACATCAATAACAACTACTAATGCCAAGTTTCAAGTCGATAGGTTGTTCCGTTCGGAAGTTAGCGTGATTTCAACAGAGGGACGGACGGACGGACATGCTTAGATCGACTCAGAATTTCACCACGACCCAGAATATATATATTTTATGGGGTCTTAGAGCAATATTTCGATGTGTTACAAACGGAATGACAAAGTTAATATACCCCATCCTATTGGTGGAGGGTATAAAAATCTGATCTCTGGGGTCAATTAAATCCATAACGGCCGAAATATATATATGGGAGCAATATCTAAATCTGAACCGATTGATATTTTGCAAGTTTTCCGAGACTCACAAAACATTCAGGTATCCGAAATTTGAAGAAGAACGGTTAATAAACACATGAATTATGACCAAATGAGCCGAAAGATATATGTGGGAACAATATCTAAATCTGAACCGATTGATATTTTTCAAGTTTTCGGAGACTCACAAAACATTCAGGTATCCGAAATTTGAAGAAGAACGGTTAATAAACACATGAATTATGACCAAATGGGTGATAAATATATATGGCAGACATATCTAAATGTGAACCGATTTGAATCTAAATTCCACGCAAATATATGTCAAACTTAGGCCTCTGTGGTAATAGAAGGTAAATCTGAACCAATTTCAACAAAATTTGTCACACTAGACAATACCATCAGTTGAACTCCTTGTGCAAATTTTGAAGCAAATCATGGTAAAGCTCTGGCTTCTGAGATCATATAAATGCATATCGAGCGAAAGATATATATGTGAGTTATATTTAAATCTGAAACGGTTTGGCTGATATTTTGCCAGTTTTCCGAAAATCACAAAACATTCAGATGTGCAAAATTTGAATCATAATTACGTCAATTATGACCAAATCGTTGCTAAATATATGTGGCAGCTAAATTAAAATTTGAACCAATTTTTTTCAATCAATAGGGATATTCTTTGAGCTAAAATAAGTCCTCACGCCAAATTTGAGGACGATCGGACTTATATTGCGAGCTGTGCTTTGCACACAAAATTACATATACAGACAGACATACGGGCATCGCTAATTCTAAGCAGATCTGTGTAATAAACGTTGGGTACCAGACTGCTCCTTCTTGGTGTTGGTGAAGGGTATAAAAAATAAAGGAAACGTTTAAATCTAAAGCAATTTTTAGTCAACTTCGCAAAAGTGTATATATGATTTATTGGTCGGTAGATATGTATTGGAAGTATAGGAAAATTGGAGTAATTTTTACAAGTATTGGACTTTTTTCTTCCAAAATCAATAGGGTTCTATTCTAACTCAAAACACATATTTGCGCCAAATTTGAAGTCGATTGGACTGAAATGCGACCTAGACTTTGATTACAAAAATGTGTTCACAGACAGACGGACGGACAGAGGGGCATGGCTAGATCGACTCAGGGTGTGGTCCTGAGCAATATTACTAAATACACCATATGTCTATCTCGTCTCCTTCTGCTTTCTACTAATCATGCAAAAATTGGTCCGTATCGGTTTATAATTATATATACTCCCATATAAACCGACCCTAAATGCTACACCCTCAAAAAAAAATCGCTTCTTTAACATATGTTCCAAACATATTTTGCAGGAAGCACATATATTATTGGATATTGCCGAAACATTATTATATTTGTTTTATGTGAACATATTATATGTTTGGAAGCATTTTGAGCCCAAAAATATTATATGCTTGAAAGAATTTTCCCCAAAGAAGATTGTGCTCATTCCCTAACATAATTTTCACTTCCACGAAATTTTTAGTTCTTGGTACCTTTTTCTGTAATACAAATAATGTTGAAGAAATTATTCAATTCAATTTATAATTTTTTTTAAATTTTACCTTTCGCCTGGACAGAGAATCGAACCGAGGACCATACAGTTTGTAAGCCAACACACTATCCACTGGGCTACGTAGTAGTTATAGTCACCAGTTGATAATTATCGTTATAAGTACATTTATATAGCATAGTTTGCAGCGCCCACGAGCCCATGCAAACATAACATTATTTAAAAGAAACATACATTTGTTGGCCACGTGGAGCAGTGGTTAGCATACGTTCCGATTTCTTTTAACGAACCAAAAAAAAAATTTTCCCCATAATGCCAAAATGATAAACAAAATACATGTCCACACATACATAAAATTCTGCTCTCAAGGCGAAAAAAACAGCATGTGTGTTTTTTTTTTTTGAAATGTCTATTATCTTGGTTCCGAATGTCTATTCTCTTTACTCCGAATACTTATTCTAATATTCAAATTAAATAATATTTAGACTTAAGCATATCAAATTTTTGGCCTTATCATAAAACAGTTTTCTGAAACAACATACAAGCGGTTTCACAGAAATTGCTCTCTTTTCATTCTCTCGCTGTGTTATGTTGATATCTTTCGTCAACCCTCCCGGTTTCCATCTCTATTTCTTTCTCTATACTCTCTCTCCCTGTCGCTCTCTGAATAAAATATCACAACATATATATGTTTACTCGAAATTTGTAAATTTATATGTTTACACATTCACACACATTATTTTTGTAAAACATTCATGCCCCAAACATAATATATTCTAACATATTAACATATGTGTCCCAAACATTTAGTGTTAGTTTAGGAACGTTACATGTTTGCACTTAAATATATTGTGTTTAAAAATTGTGCCCGAAACACATTTTGTTTATATCGGAACATATGAAAAACATATTTTTCTAACAGTGTACATATGGAGCCTCATGGAAGAATAAATTTCATCCGGTCCGGTTTAAATTCATGGGTTCATAATTATTTATAGACTCCTCTATATATAAACCCATTAAGAATTGAATAGTTTGTTAGTTATGTAATCTGTCTTTTGTAGCCAAGATAGACTTCATTATAAATTGGACCAATTAATGTTTAATTGCCGTTGGGGACTGATATTTCCATGCTTGAAGCAATATCAATTAAAAATTAATTATTGCAAAATATGTATTTCTTTACTGAAGTTAAATGTTTTTGGTGTTTTTTAAGATAACCATATGAATACATTCTTTTTCCGATAAGAAGTTGGAAGAAATTAGTTACGGCGTAACTAACAACGTTACCTTATATTTGATATCTGCAACTTTTAATAGTCTTGTTTTTCTGTTATATTTTTGAGGGTGAAACATTTTTATATTTTAATCTCATCACAATATCCACAACTTTTGCTTTGGGAGTTATTTGGTCTTTCTTAGTGGGGTGAATAGATCTATGGCATGTACAAAGCCTAAACCCGGAAGTGGCTTTCATCAGGTACATTATTTTAGTTAATTTTCTTGTTTTGTTCTTTCTTTTTTGGTTGTTTATTTTGCTAAGCTAAAGTCATAACTTTGTTATCATCACTATTTTATGGCTTTAATGTTACCCCAGTCCTTTTTTTACTATGACTGGGATAAAATAATCATAAAACACGATGTAAACACATAAATCTAGAAAGTTAATATCTTGGCCATGAAGCGTTTCTCCAAGAAATATCCTTAAGAAATTAATGGATATAGGAAAATTAAGGTAAACCTCAAAATTAGTTCAATTTGTTAACAACATGATTTTATTTCAATGGTCCATAAATAATAGAGTAGAAGGAATTGTTGGCATTGGAAAAAAATATTTATTTGGCTAACGAATTGAAGAAGTAATTATGATACCACATATAGTGAACTTTGTCAAAGAGTTCGTACTCAAGAACTGAATTATTGAGAGGAAATAAACCCAGCAAAAAAATTTGGAAGTTCTTCTAAAGGCACAACTTTAAAAGCGCTTACAAAAATGTCCTCCATAAGATGTTCTTTATTTTAACTAACTGGAAGTCCTTTTAATTCAATTTTTTAATAACTCGATTTTTTCATATTTTTATTTTAATGTGTAATTTTAACTTTTTTATTTCAAATAGCTTAAAAATAGAGTAATAATTAATAAAATGGTTTGAAAGATTAAGAAAATACTAAATCCATTCTAAAATTTTTTTTTTTAATATTTGAAGACAAACGTTTCAGACAAGCTTTAGAATGCATAAAAATTCATAAAAAAATTATAAAAATTGTTTATGTGGCAAAATATCAACAACATTTTTAATTCATTAAATGCTGAATTCGGGTCACACCTTAAGAAGTGAATCACATTCAGTGCAACGGTTGTTAAAATGGTAGACATCCGTCCTATGACACACTGAAAAAAATTATTGTCGTGAGGTCAAAGATTTCATGTCTTTAAAATACAAATGAAAATTTAGCTTAGCATAGAAAACGCATTTCTCTAGTATAAAGTAAAGAAAAAATGTTTGGGCTAAGATCAACTTGACTTTAATAATTAAAAACAAGTATATACGGCCGTAAGTTCGGCCAGGCGAATATTATGTACCCTCCACCATGGATTGCGTAGAAACTTCTACGAAAGACTGTCATCCACAATCGAATTAATTGGGTTGTGGTATCTTAAAACTTCTTAACATTGTTTTCTAAATTGTGAGTTAGACCATACGTGGTATATATTAGACAAAAAAGGTATGTATAGGTAAGTCTACAAATAATTACGAATCGATATGGACTTTTGCACGGTACGTAGAGAGCGAGAATTGAAATATGGGGGTCGCTTATATATGGGCTATATACAATTATGAATGAGGTGGGATAATCCACCGCTGAAAAACTTTTTGGTGTTCGGTCGAAGCAGGAATCGAACCCACGACCTTGTGTATGCAAGGCGGGCATGCTAACCATTGCACCACGGTGGCTCCCTATCTGAGGACTATATATAACTATAGACCGATATTAACCTAGTTAGGCATGGTTGTTAACGGCCATATACTAGCACAATGTACCAAATTTCAACTGACTCGGATGAAATTTGTTCCTCCAAGAGGCCCCAAAACCAAATCTCGGGATCGGTTTATATGGGGGCTATATATGATTATGGACTGATATGGAGCACTTTAGGCATGGTTGTTAAATATCATATACTACCACCACGTACAAAATTTCAACCAGATCGGATGAATTTTTTTATATATAATTATGGACTGATATGAACCAATTCCTGCATGGTTGGTGGATACCATATACTAACATCACGTACCAAATTTCATCCGTATCGGATGAATTTTGTGCTTCCAAGGGGCTCCGAAGGTCAAATCTGGGGATCGTTTTATACGGGGCCTGTATATAATTATTGACCGATTTAGACCAATTTAGACCAAATGTTTGAACCAATATATTAACACCACGTACCAAATATCAACTGAATCAGATTAATTTTGCTCTTCCAAGAGGTTCCGGAGGTCAAATCTGGGGATCGGTTTATATGAGGGCTATATATAATTATTGACCGATGTGGACCAATTTTTGCATGGTTGTTAGAGACCATATACCAACACCATGTACCAAATTTCAGCCAGATCGGATGAAATTTGCTTCTCTTAGAGGCTCGGCAAGCCAAATCGGGGGATCGGTTTATATGGGAGCTATATATAATTATTGACCGATGTGGACCACCGTGTTCTCCGTCCATTCCAAGAAACAATCAACACATGACTGACGCGCAAAATGCAAATCGTGTGTGCCTGCTCAAAGTTTTTTATAAAATTATTTTCGCTGCAAAAATTAAAAAAAAAATTAAATGGTCACGAAAATACTGTACATGGTCTTTATGGTCATGTAATGCTTCTAGACATGTCTATACGTAACCTATAAAAATACTTTTTTCCCAGCAAAAAAGTTAATAAATTGAATGGTCAGGTACATGATTTTCCCGACCATGTAATGGTCTCAAATTCTATCATTTAAATAATCGAATATGTTTGCGGCATTTGAGAACCATTTAAATACCTTTTGTCAACATATATTTTCTCCGCTCGAATATTATTTTTACAAAGACAAAATATATGGTTTTCGCGACAATTACATACTCTAGATAAGCATTAAATGGATGCGGCAACCATGTCCAAACATTTTTTTCTGTGCGTGCAAGTTATGCGATTGGGAACTCTTTTCCTTAATAAAATAGAATAGGGCACCTAAGATTCATCTTGACTGAATTTGCAGTCTAGTATGTTAATTTATTTTATTAAAAAATAAATAAAAAATTGTACATTTTTGTAAGTACGTGATTGTGAATTTTTGCTTAGCAAATGTGAGTAAGATTTTAAACATTCTTATCTTTACAACGCTTACTCTTAAAGGTTGCATTGTTAGCTAGATCCATTAAAGCATGTTTCTCGAATTGATATATATAGACCTGATTTATGAACTGAAATACAACATTGTATTATTTATCTTCTTTCTTAAATGCAATCACTTCAGGTTATGCTTTTCATTTCCAAAAAAAAGATAATCCTCCGTTGTAACAGATTGCCATGCTGAAGTTATTAAATGCTACATTAAATCCTTGATGCCACAACATCGAATACTCTGTATAATTCATCAAACAATAACATTCCTTTGTGTCTGTCCAATTCCTTTTTCCCGAGACAAAGACAAACACTAAAATAAACAAATCCTTTTTGAGCCATAGCTAGGCCATTGTTCGATGCCATCGTCACAAAACAATTGTTTTGGAGGAGAAAAAGAACGACAAAAATAATAGATGTGTTTTCTTTAGAAGAAACTATAGAAAATGAAATTTTAATCCAATTACTTAACAACATTTAATAATTAAGTCAGAGTCCCAGCAAAAAAAAAAAAAAGAGTTTCCGAAACAGTAGTTTGATCCCCAACTTGTGATACGAAAGTAGTGCAAACTTGGATCATCTCCAATGAATTTTACATGACCTTTTTATTTTTATCAATATATTTTTATTACACTTTTTATACCCTCCACCATAGGAATCAATCGAAATATTGCTCTAAGACCCCATAAAGTATATATATTCTGGGTGGTGAAATTCTGAGTCGATTTGAGCATGTCCGTCCGTCCGTCTGTTGAAATCACGCTATCGACTTGAAACTTGGCACAAGTAGTTGTTATTGATGTAGGTCGGCAAATGGTATTGTATTAATAATAATGTAGGTATCGCAAATGGGCCATATCGGTCCACTTTTACGTATAGCCCCCATATAAACGGACCCCCAAATTTGGCTTGTGATTGCTCTAAGAGAAGCAGATTTCATCCGATCCGTCTGAAATTTGGTACATGCTGTTAGTATATGGTCTCTAACAACCATGCAAAAATTGGTTCATATCGGTCCACTTTTACGTATAGCCCCCATATAAACGGACCCCAAAATTTGACTTGCGATTGCTCTAAGAGAAGCAAATTTCATCCGATCCGGCTGAAATTTGGTACATAGTGTTAGTATATGGTCTCTAATAACCATGCAAAAATTGGTCCACATCGGTCCATAATTATATATAGCCCCCATATAAACCGATACCCCGATTTGGCTTGCGGAGCCTCTAAGAGAAGCAAATTTCATCCGATCCGGTTGAAATTTGGTACATGGTGTTGGTACCAAATTTCTCTAATAACCATGCAAAAATTGGTCCACAACGGCCCAAAATTATATATAGCCCCCATATAGACCGATCCCCAGATTTGACCTCCGGAGCCTATTAGAGGAGCAAAAGTCCTCCGATCCGATTGAAATTTGGTACGTGGTGTTAGTATATTGTCTCTAACAACCATGCTAAAATTGGTCCATATCGGTCCATAATTATATATAGCCCCCATATAAGCCGATCCCCAGATTTGACCTCCGGAGTCTCTTAGAGGAGCAAAATTCATCCGATCCGGTTGAAATTTGGAACATGGTATTAGAATGTGGTCTCTAAGAAACACGCAAGAAGTGGTCCATATCCGTCCATAATTATATATAGCCCCCATATAAACCGTTCCCCAGATTTGATCTCCAGAGCCTCTTGGAGGAGCAAAATTCATCCGATCCGGTTGAAATTTGCAACTTGGTGTTACTATAAGGCCGCTAATAACCATGCCAAAATTGGTCCGTATCGGTCTATAGTTATATATAACCGATCCCCAATCACACAAAAATTGGTCCATATCGGTTCATAATCATGGTTGCCACTCGAGCAAAAATAATCTACCAAAATTTTATTTTTATAGAACATATTGTCAAAATGCTATTTCTATAGAAAATTTTGTCAAAATGTTATTTCTATAGAAAATGTTGTCAAAATTTTATTTCTATAGAAAATTTTGTCAAAATTTTATTTTTTATAGAAAATTTTGTCAAAATGTTATTTCTATAGAAAATTTTGTCAAAATTTTATTTCTATAGAAAATTTTTTCCAAATGTTGTCAATGTTGTCAAAATTTTATTTAGTCAAAATTTTATTTCTATAGAAACTTTAAACTTAATTATATACGTATTTAATCGGCCTTTTTAGTTTAATATATGGTATATATTACGTTATTAGGAAGTTTTAAGATACCTTGCCATCGGCAAGTGTTACTGCAACCCAAGTAATTCGATTGTGGATGACAGTCTTCAGTAGAAGTTTCTACGCAATCCATGGTGGAGGGTACATAAGATTCGGCCCGGCCGAACTTACGGCCGTATATACTTGTTTTTCTTATTATATAACTTTTACAATTTGAAAAACTTTTTCGCGACGACTGGGGGTTGAACTTGAGTTTGTTGAAAATATATTTTTCCATTTAACCCCAATAAAAAATTGAAAATTCTCGTAATTTGCAAAAACTTTCTCTAAAGAGCTTCCATGTAAGTGAAAAAGCATACTTTAAAATCCCAGCGGGCGAGAAATTTTTAATTTTACTTTTGTTTTTTATTTTCTATTTTTTTTTTTTTTTTGATTTTCTTTTTTGCGACATTTATTTGACTTTCAACTGCCAAATAGTGTATTTGCTAAGACTGGTCCAAAAGAATTTAATTGGAAGTGGCGAACAATTGATGGGAGATCGCGGGATCCTCTTAAAAATAAATGTTTTTTCTTGATCAAGAATATATATACTTTATATAGCGGAAATAGGTGGTTGTTATAAAAATAGATGTGCCGAATATGGTGTATCGTTCAAGCTTGGTATGTAACCCATGTAAGCCGATCTTCCGATTTGACTTCTTAGCCTTATAGCCACACACATTTTCATCGGAGTTGCTTAACTTAAAGTCTAAAGATATTGTAGTTCCAAAAAGGCCCATGTCGCTGTTAGACCAAAGTCCCGTTGTGAACTCTCGGGCCTATAAACGCGGCAATATTTATCCGTTTGTCCTGAAATAGTAAATCTAGAGGTATGTTAGAACTATATGTCAACTTTATATTATGTCATATACATCGATCACCCGACTTTATTTCTTAGGTGGATAGGTTAGGTTAGGTATAGTGGCAGCCCGATATTTCAGTTTCACTTAGGCTATTCAGTCAATTGTGATACCACTGTGGTGAACTTCTCTCGGGCAGTGCTGCCCGATTCAATGACAAGGGACCTCCTTTTTATTTCGTTCTACATTGCAGTGAAACCGCTTAGAGAAGCTTTAAAAACTCAGAAATGTCACCAGCTTTACTGAGGTAGGATAATCCACCGGTGAGAAACTTTTTGGTGTTCGTTCGAAGCAGGAATCGAATCCACGACCTTGTGTATGCAAGGCGGGCAGCTAACCATTGCACCACGGTTTCTCCCGGTGATAGGTCGAAAAAGGGCGCACTAATCATCCAAATTGCATAAAACCGGATGTAAAATTTTCCGACTTTATTTTTGTTCTCATTCGTAATTGCCTACATTATTCTCGTTTTACAACACATTGGGGAAATTCTAAAATGTAAAGTACATAATAGTTAAATTTTTTCACGAAATATTTAATTTTTCCATAAAACAGTTTACATATTTTCTGTATATATCGATGTCTTCATTCCAAAGTACGCTAAAGAGTGAATTTTACAGGAAACAAGTTCAAAGATTTTTTGGAATTTCACAAAAACCTTATAAGACATAAATTCACTTTTTTCGGTCTTAAAATCATGTTTATTGTAGTTTTTTTTAGTATGTACGAATTGAAAATAGTGATAAT
Organism: Haematobia irritans; assembly: GCF_050003625.1. Taxonomy (NCBI): domain Eukaryota; kingdom Metazoa; phylum Arthropoda; class Insecta; order Diptera; family Muscidae; genus Haematobia; species Haematobia irritans. The sequence goes on along the minus strand of NC_134399.1, from coordinate 72,593,313 downwards.
AGAACATGACTAAAAATGACTTAGACCACTTTAGACCGAACAAAGCTTTTTGCCCTTTTTGGATTAGAAATTTTTAAAACTTTAGTCACAACATTAACCATAACTTTAGATAGAATCCAATCCAAATAAAAAACAACGACGAACTCCATCTAAAAATGCTAAGTCGACTTAGCGTACTCTGGAATGAGGACATCGATATGTTGCCAAAATTTATTATTCACATACTAACTACGAAATACTTACAAAAACACAACCAGTGTCGCATACCCTTTTTGTGATTCCAATTAAATCTTTTGACAAATGTGTTGTTGCCATAACAGATGAAGTAAAATGTCGAAATATATTCTAGCTTCCTTTGTCCCAATTATCCCAATTTGTTTGAACAGGGATGAGGAGAAAAGAGTGAACGCTAGATAACACTTGACATTTTTTTGTGAATGATTTGTTTAGGCGTCTATATCCTTTGTATCCCTAACAAAGGACCAAATTCTCCATTGTATTTTGGGGAAATACGTAGAAAAAAAAAACAACAAAATATTTAATGAGATATTACTTGAACATAAAGCATCATTTAATTTCAGTGATTTCGTATGAAAATAATTTTAAATATCTATGTTTTCATAGACCTTTTTTTATGAATTGGATTATTTGGAAAGGTAAATATATAACCAGTTTGGATTAATATTTTTTATTGAAACAAGGACAAATATTTTCTGAGACATAGTATAGGATAATAAGCGACGAAACATGTGTACTAAATTTCTACTCCATGAGTGAGAAGTCTTTCTTTTCAAGTATATTCAAAACTCTTTAATTTTCGAATTTGCTTGAGTCTCGTAAGGGACCATTCAAATAAAAAGGTATAACAAAATTTTTGGTGTCATTCGCATCAAAATATTGGACGCTGAAAACAGTAAAATCAGCAGATTGGTCGTTAAGGGTGTTATACCAAGAAATGGGTCGATGTTTACCATACATGCAATACGTTTTGTGAGAGACAATATTGCACAAGATGTAAAAAAAAAACTGCACATGTGAAAAAATGGACGGCTTTGAACTTTCTAGAATTACATGGGTATATGAAACTATTTTCCAAAATAACCCTCATAGATTCAAATTTCAGCGAAATAAAAATTTTGTCTTCTGTGCCATCAGGAAATTAAATCGGTATATTGGGACATAGCCATAAACAGCCATAAATATTGCCCAGTTTCATAGATTTTTTCTTTACAATAAATATGTATGTTAGAACTATATGTCAACTTTATATTATGTCATATACATCGATCACCCGACTTTATTTCTTAGGTGGATAGGTTAGGTTAGGTATAGTGGCAGCCCGATATTTCAGTTTCACTTAGGCTATTCAGTCCATTGTGATACCACTGTGGTGAACTTCTCTCTTATCACTAAGTTCTAAGCTCAATGACAAGGGACCTCCTTTTTATTGCGTTCTACATTGCAGTGTATTTATTCCGAGGTAAAGAAGCGGAGAATTGAAGTAGGGAAGCCGTTAGGATACAATTCTCTTTAAAATTTGAGTTTGAATTTAGGATACAAACTTTAATTTAAGTTTTACTAAATCTTTATTCAGTTTTCTCCTTCCTGTGCTATCAAATTCCTTTAAAAATGTCTTAACGGCAACTTAAATTTCGATCTCAAGTTGTAATTATGCTATTTTTCAAGTAATAAATTATTGAAAAACTTCTCATATTTTTGAACGCTTGTTTGCTGTAGTCAAGACACCAAAAGTCAACAAACTCAATGAAAATTTCATTAATTTAAAGAATTATTCAGAAATATTAAATCCAAGTTGACCTTAGTCTAAATCATATAACTTAACTATAAGGACAAAAGATCTTCGTTGAAAAATGTATCGAATTTTGAACAAGGAAGAAAAAACTTTATATCAGAGAAATGGTATTTCTATGATAAGCAAAATTCGAATTCGTTGCTTTAAGGACATTTATTCTTTGGTCTTACGACAATATTTTCTTTTGCAAATTCGGAGCAAATTTTCGACTTTTAAATGCTCAAGAAGTCTGATTGAAAGATTGGTTTCTATAGGGGCTATACAAATTCATGAACCGACATAGACCATTTGTGAACTTGGACAGTCTGGAGCAAAAACACGAATCTTTGCTAAATTTGGGGATTGTAGCTCCCTTACAAAAGACTGTAACGTTATTATAATGTATAGACACACAAGTGGGGAATTTTAGAAAAATCGCGAATTTTTTTATGGGGGTATATTAACTTTGTCATTCCGTTTGTAACACATCGAAATATTGCTCTAAGACCCCATAAAGTATATATATATATATATATATATATATATATATATATATATATATATATATATATATATATATATATATATATATATATATATATATATATATATATATATATATATATATATATATATATATATATATATATATATATATATATATATATATATATATATATATATATATATATATATATATATATATATATATATATATATATATATATATATATATATATTCTGGGTCGTGGTGAAATTCTGAGTCGATCTGAGCATGTCCATCCGTCCGTCCGTCCGTCAGTCCGTCTGTTGAAATCACGCTAACTTCCGAACGAAACAAGCTATCGACTTAGTACTTGGCACAAGTAGTTGTTATTGATGTAGGTAGGACGGTATTGCAAATGGGCCATATCGGTCCACTTTTACGTATTGCCCCCATATAAACGGACCCCCAAATTTGGCTCGCGGGGACTCTCAGAGAAGCAAATTTCATCCGATCCGTCTGAAATTTGGTACATAGTGTCAGCATATGATCTCCAACAACCATGCAAAAATTGGTCCATATTGGTCCATAATTATATATAGCCCCCATATAAACCGATCCTCCGATTTGGCTTGCGGATCCTCTAAGAGAAGCAAATTTCATCCGATCCGGCTGAAATTCGGTACATGGTGTAAATATATGGTTTCTAACAACTATGCATGCAAAAATTTGTCCACATCGGTCAATAATTATATATAGCCCCCATATAAACCGATCCTCCGATTTGGCTTGCGGAGCCTCTAAGAGAAGCAAATTTCATCCAATCCGGCTGAAATTTGGTGTATGGTGTTAGTATATGGCCTCTAATGACCATGCATAAAATTGTCCATATCGGCCCACAATTATATATAGCCCCCACATAAACCGATCACCAGATTTGACATCCGGAGCCTCTTGGAAGACCAAAATTCATCTGAATCAGTTGAAATTTGGTACGTAGTGTTAATATATGGCCTCAAATACCCATGCAAAAATTGGTCGAAATCGGTCCATAATTATGTATAGCCCCCATATAAACCGATTCCCAGATTTGACCTCCGGAGCCCCTTGGAAGAGCAAAATTCATCCGATTCGGTTGAAATTTGGTACGTTATGTTAGTATATGTTATCCAACAACTACGCAGGAGTTGGTTCATATCAGCCCATAATTATATATAGCCCCATATAAACCGATCCCCAGATTTGACATTCGGTGCCTTTTGGAGAAGCAAAATTCATCCGATCTGGTTGAAATTTAGTACGTGGTGGTAGTATACGATATTTAATAGTCATGCCAAAAGTGGTCCATATCAGTCCATAATCATATATAGTCCCAATATAAACCGATCACGAGATTTGGTTTTGGAGCCTCTTGGAGGAGCAAATTTCACCCGAGTCAGTTGAAATTTGGTACATTGTGCTAGTATATGGCCGTTAACAACCATGACTAACTAGGTCCATATCGGTCTATAGTTATATATAGCCCTCAGATAAATCGATCACCAATCACAAAAAATATCAAGTTAATAATTGTATATAGCCCCCATATAAGCGAACCCCATATTTCAATTCTGGCTCTCTACCACTTATGGACTAACTCACAATTTAGAAAACGATGTTAGGAAGTTTTAAGATACCATAAACCAAGTAATTGTGGCTGACGGTCATTCGTAGAAGTTTCTACGCAATCCATGGTGGAGGGTACATAAGATTCGGCCTGGCCGAACTTACGGCCGTACATACTTGTTTATTACTTATTTTTTTTCTCTTTTCAATAGTTTAATCTTAATTTTCATCTTCGTATAAAGAATTATTTTTATCAAATTCCACTAACACCAATATTATAAGAATAAGTATTCCGGTGGTGTTAGACTCCCATGAAATAAATAAATAAATAGAGGCTGTTGAAATGGTGGACATCCGTCATATGACAAGCCCATGTTAAATTCATCGTTTCTGCGCTAAGTTTGCACGACTTTCGGATCCAAAAAGAACACCATTTGATGTTTCCGTCGAAACTGGGACTGAACCCATGACCATTTGTATGTAAGGTGGGCATGCTAACCATTTCACTAGTTACTAGGTGTAACAAGCATATACGGCTGTAAGTTCGACCAGGAAAAATCTTAAGTACCCTCCAACATGAATCAAATACCAGATATACCGGCATGAAGTGAGCGTCAAGATACAAATGTCTGAGTGATAAGAGAGAAGTTCACCACTGTGGTGTCATAATGGACTGAATGGTCTAAGTGAGCCTGAAATATCGTGCTGACACTATACCTAACGAGCCATCATTACTTTTTATACCCTCCATCATAGGATGGGGGTATATTAACTTTGTCATTCCGTTTGTAACACATCGAAATATTGCTCTAAGACCCCATAAAGTATATATATTCTGGGTCATGGTGAAATTCTGAGTCGATCTAAGCATGTCCGTCCGTCCGTCTGTTGAAATCACGCTAACTTCCGAACGAAACAAGCTATCGACTTGAAACTTGGCACAAGTAGTTGTTATCGATGTAGGTCGGATGGTATTGAAAATGGGCCATATCGGTCCACTTTTTCGTATAGCCCCCATATAAAAGGACCCTCAGATTTGGCTTGTGGAGCCTCTAACAGAAGCATATTTCATCCGATCCGGCTGAAATTTGGTATATGGTCTCTAACAACCATGCAAAAATTGGTCCACATCGGTCCATAATTATATATAGCCCCCATATAAACCGATCCCCAGATTTGGCTTGCGGAGCCTAAAAGAGAAGCAAATTTCATCCGATCCGGCTGAAATTTGGTACATGGTGTTGATATGTGGTCTCTAACAACCATGCAAAAATTGGTCCACATCGGTTCATAATTATATATAGCCCCCATATAAACCGATCCCCAGATTTGGCTTGCGAAGTCCCCAAGAGAAGCAACTTTCATCCAATCCGGTTGTAATTTGGAACATGGTGTTAGTATATGATCTTTAACAACCGTGCCAGAATTGGTCCATATCGGTCCATAATTATATATAGCCCCCATATAAAACGTTCTCCAGATTTGACCTCCGGAGCCTCTTGGAGGAGCAAAATTCATCCGATCCGATTCAAATTAGGAACGTGGTGTTAGTACATGGTCGCTAACAACCATACCAAAATTGGTCCAATCACACAAAAATTGGTCCATATCGGTTCATAATCATGGTTGCCACTAGAGCCAAAAATAATCTACCAAAATTTTATTTCTATAGAAAATTTTGTTAAAATTTTATTTCTGTAGACATTTTTGTCAAAATTTTCTTTCTATAGAAAATTTGGTCAAAAGTTTTATTTCTATAGAAAATTTTGTGAAAATTTTATTTCTATAGAAAATTTTGTTAAAATTTTATTTCTGTAGAAAATTTTGTCAAAATTTTGTGTCTACTTTGTCAAACTGAATTATATACGTATTGGATCGATCTTTTTTGATTTAATATATACCACGTATGGACTTACATGCAATTTAGAAGATGTTGTTAGGAGGTTTTAAGATACCTTGCCATCGGCAAGCGTTACCGCAATTTAAGTAATTCGATTCTGGATGGCAGTGTTTAGAAGAAGTTTCTACGCAATCCATGATGGAGGGTACATAAGCTTCGGCGTGGCCGAACTTACGGCCGTATATACTTGTTTTTTTGCTTGCTAACATATGACATTTCTGAAAAATGTTTAGTATACACCAAGTCATTGAACAGACAACATCATATTTTTTCATCGTGTTAAAAATGTCGAATTTTGTACCAGAGAGTGATGATTTGCCGAAAGCATTATAATTTTTTTTCATTTGAAAAGAAGTGCTGCAGAGTCGAATCGAATGTATATTGTGATCATGCTCTATCAGAAGCAACATGCGAAAGATGGTTTCAACGGTTCAGTAATAACGATTTTGATGTGAGAAATGAAGAACGTGGAAGACCACCAAAAAAGTTTGAAGACGCCGAATTGGATGGAGATGACTCTTTGAGTCAAAATGTTGCACAACAAACAATTTCTGCTATGGGAAAGATCCAAAAGTGAAAAATGGGTGTCACATGAAAAGAAACGCTCATTTCATACCGGTATACCTGGTATAGTAGGTTCTTTTGAATGCCGGTATGAAAATACGATTAGAATAATGGTTTTTATTTTATTTTAAATCTAAATTGTGCACATTTTTACCCCAGTGGTCGAATAAGCACCAGAAGTAAAATCGGGAAAATTTTGATTTACCGTTAGTGCAACTTGGATGATATTGGGAGATCAGTCTTTATGGACCTATAAACAAGGAATAGATGGATAGACACCATATTCAGCAAAATTATTTGCGTACCAAAAATTGGATAAAATTTGCTGAGCCTAGAACCCCAAGAAGTCAAAACGGGAGGTCGACCTATATGTTAATACCAAAACATAGACCGATAGACAACATATTGGCATACATATTTTTGGACCCACAATCTACAGTCCTGGAAGTCCAAGACGTCTAATCAGGAAATGTAAATCAAATTCCAAACATGACTTTTCGAAATTAAATACCTCTAGAATTCGTATATCAAACTAATCTCGAAATTGGTATATTTTGGAGCTAAACCAAAACATGAATCGATATAAACAAAATTCGACACAGGTCTTTATGAACAAATTTCAAGCAAATCGGAAATAGCCCAAAAAGCCAAACAAAAAACTAAACTGTGCCAAATTTCAGAGCTGTAGCGTAATTACAACAGAAAGACAGACAGACATAATTAGATCGTATCAGAATTTCTTCTGAATTCTATAGATTTTTACACCCATTACTCGAATGAGTACGAGAAGTTAAATCTGGATATTTTACTCATAGTTTCGAACAATTTGAATTATTTACGCGCGCTCTATTGCCTTAAGAAGTGAAATCGGGAGATCGGTTTGTATGGGGTCTTTACCAAACCATGGACCAATAAACACAATATTCGGCAAACCTATTTGTAGTTCTAAAATACCTCTATCAGAGAACTGCAACCGGTGGCTTTTTTTCGTATTGCAATCTTACCCACAAAATGTCGGTGGCAGTGAGTAAGACACCAATTACCATGCGATCTTTTACATTGATACAAATGCGTGAATAAAAACACCAATAGTTGCAATCTTAAACCAATCGACATCGTAACAACGCTCGATAAACAAAAAACGAGGTTGGCACTTAAGTGTGATTGCACTCAACAACAACAATTACTTGCAGTTGGCATTAACTCAAGAGAAGTGAGAGAGTACCAAATAAGAGAATACCAAACTGCTGAGATATGGGTAACCAATTTGTATGATTGCTTTACTACGGTGTTTTCGAGAGACCAACACTCATACTAACAAACACCGACAGTCCTCGGTTGCATTGTATATTGGTGGTTGAAATTTGTTTTACCAATTGGTGTTTTAAGATTGCAAATGCTGGTGTTTACTAAATACACTGATCGGTTGCGGTAGATCGCAGCCGTTCTCTGACCTCTATACCCATTTTCAGGAAATACGAATAAAATTTGCGGTTTCTAGAAGCTCAATAATTCTAATCAGGGGATCAGTCTATATGGGGGTCATTCCAAAACATGAACCGATAAAAGTCATATTCGGCATACCATTTTGTGATCAAAAAGTTCCTCTAGACTTCCAGTTTCAAGCAAATCGGTTAAAAAATACGGCTTCTAGAAGTTCAAGATCATGGTGGGGTCGATTTATATAGGGGCTATATAAAAACTTGACCCGATATAGCCTATTTTCATTTGCGCGCAATCAATTTCTCCAATTATATGGTGGAGGGAATAAAAATTATGAGGATTGGATCAAGCGCAGATGTAAGTCCGTTGCAGTCGGTGGGGGGGTACTTTAAAGGTTTTAATTTCCTCAATCAATTCTGGGTTTTAATTTCCTCAATCAATGTTTCTTTTTTTTAATTTCCTCAATCAATTCTGGGAACTTTTTGATCAAGGCAGTAACCATCCGATGGTGGTGGGTGTATGTATGTAAGTAAAGGAACCCAACTTGATTATAATTTTGTTACAATCATAGAGATTTTGCCCAAGTATTACAAAGCTTCAAAACCACTCAATGTTATTTCAGTAAGATTTTGAACTAAATCTCCAACTTAATTAACTTTATTGACAATTTTCGATGAAGTATCTTTGAATATGTTTAGAATATATAAATGTTAATTTTTCTAAATAGCCTAAAGCATTTCATGTCATACTCAGGCAATGCCAACGTTTTAGCTCACAACATGATGTCTTTAAAGAAATGGCCATAACACAGTTGGGTGTATTCTGATTGCTCTTAATCGTCTTTCTACCCACGGCTTTCGGGTAGTTGGCTAAATGGAAATTGCTTTATTGGTGGTTTACTGAAATTCTATAAATCTTTCAAATGTTTTACTTTCAACATAATTGTTTAAACAAATTGGTTGGTCAACGCGTTTTTATAACCTCTTATAAGGGAGCCACCGTAGTGCAATGGTTAGCATGCCCGCCTTGCATACACAAGGTCGTGGGTTCGATTCCTGCTTCGACCGAACACCAAAAATTTTTTCAGCGGTGGATTATCCCACCTCAGTAATGCTGGTGACATTTCTGAGGGTTTTCAAAGCTTCTCTAAGTGGTTTCACTGCAATGTGGAACGCCGTTCGGACTCGGCTATAAAAAGGAGGTCCCTTGTCATTGAGCTTAACATGGAATCGGGCAGCACTCAGTGATAAGAGAGAAGTTCACCAATGTGGTATCACAATGGACTGAATAGTCTAAGTGAGCCTGATACATCGGGCTGCCACCTAACCTAACCTAACCTAACCTCTTATAAAATATTGTATTTATTTCTCCTGTGATTATCTTGTCTAAAGATGTAGCAGACATTTACAGATAGGTAGAAACGAAAGTGTGTGTGTGTGTGTGTGTGTGTGTGAGAGATATCGTTTTCACATAAATTATACACGGAACATTTTTATTGGTTTGTATTTTTTTTGGTGAATAAACCAACACAAGGACATACGTAATGAGTGATAATCTCTTTGCCCGCTTCGATTAAATACAGTGTTTATGGACCCTGATTATTTAGTATCCGCAATTTGAATTGGAAAATATTCATTTGTTATAAGATATTGAAATAAAGCTTTATTGCCGTGAGTATATTAAAATGTAGCTAAACCGTAAATTTGTCAATTTATATGAACATATTGTGTGGGGTGAAAATATTGGTTATTGCTGCAACGACAAAAATGTGCAGATGTAATATAAATTTCACAATTCTTTCTCGAAATGCCCACCTTTTGCTCTGGACTCAGAGAAGAGCGAACCCATATGTCGGTAGGGCTCGTAACTTCGTAACCGATTATATACCAAATTTGGTATAACTCTTTACGTCATTAAAATGTCGGTCTATATGAGGCCTATATTAAAACATGGACCAAATTTAGCCCAGCTCTTAAATGACTCGAGACAGCTCTGAAATGACTCGAGATTTCAAATTTCAAACAAATCGTATGAAAAGTGCAGCTTCCTTGTCTTAAAGAAATCAAATCGGGAATCGGTCTATATGGGGGCTATGTAAAAACATGGACCGATATATACAATATTTGGCACTGCTCTTTACGAACCTAAAATACCTCTAGATTTCAAATTTGAAGCAAGTGAAATCTGAGATCGCACAGTGGTTCCAAATCGCCTTTTTTTTTGGATATAATTCTGCAACTTTTGAAAGGATAAAGATATCAACATAAATTTATCTGTGTGCGAAAGCTGAAGTGGTTTCCTCTAAGTTCGCAAATTTGTGGGTCCCTAGCGGGACCGCGGGCTGAACCACTGTGGATCGGTCTATAAGACGTGTTTGTTTCAGTATGATAAGTTCATTATGGAAGGCTGTAGTATGACTACAACGGAAATACAGACATCGTTATGTCGAGTTAGAATTTCCCTGTGATCAAATATATATATATATATATATATATATATATATATATATATATATATATATATATATATATATATATATATATATATATATATATATATATATATATATATATATATATATATATATATATATATATATATATATATATATATATATATATATATATATATATATATATATATATATATATATATATATATATATATATATATATATATATATATATATATATATATATCCTTTATATAGTCGGAAATCGATATTTCGATGTGTTACAACTGGATTTGCAAACTTATTATATCCACATCCCATCCTGTGGCGGTGGGTATTTTAAACAAATAATTCGACTTCAAGAAGTAATATCCTGGAAGTAGTATCCTGGCTGATATTAAGAAAAAAAAACTCTAATTTGATTTTGTGGCCCCAAAATAAACCTACGATATAAATTTTAGTCAAATCGAATGAATGTGGTGGCTTTTATGTGCTCAAGAATCTATTTATGTGAGGCTAAATTAAGATCTAGACCGGCAAATGCCGTATTTTGAATATTTCTTTAGGGATCCAAATATTGCCAATCGTATGAAAATGTTAGGCTGGCAAAATATATTACTCCTTTTAGCAAAACCAGTCAAATCTAACCTAACGCCCAAGAACAAAGCAAATCTGTTTATATAAAAATAAAATCAAAACCGAATTCAGCCCATCTTCTAATCTAACCTTATAGCAGATATGGAATAATCTTCAATACTGGGTGTTGCAGCGCAATCACAGTCATTGTTCGATAGAAGAACTCAATAGGATGTAAATAGTAGTTTAGTTAAAAAATATTAAGTGTTTTTAAAATTTTGCTTTGTTCGAGCAAAATTTTTACGACTCTAGCAAGATTTTCTGACTCCGACTTCGACTCCACACACCTAGTTTCTAGTGCTGGTTTAGAGATGTTTCTAGTAAAACGGTTAAGCTAAACACTGTTTACTAAAGCTCGACCGAAGCGGGTTTTTTTTGCTCGAAGCCGATTATTTTCCTCAAATATGTACTTAAAGAAATTTGGTGTGTTTTAGTTCAATATTAGAATATTTTTTCAGCAAATGAATAAATACAACAATAAAATTTAATTCACTCCAGTAGTTTATAATGACAAAAAATGATTTTTTATATTTTTTTTACGTTTTATTTGTACTGGGTGTTTTGACTGAGACAAATTCAACACTTGGACAAATCAATATCAAATAAATTATTCAAAAAGCTTCGGCTTCGGTTAATTGGTCTCTTGACGCCGAAGGCCGATTCGAGGCCGATTATCGATTTTTGGCCGAATGCCGAAGCCGAAGTCGATGATTCGCTCGAGCTATACTGTTTATGTTATATCGGTCCAAGTTGTGATACGACCCCCCTATAGCCAACCTCCCGACTTTATTTCTTGGGGGCATAGAACCGCAATTTTCATTCGATTTGCACATAAATATATATGCCAAATGTGATATGTATCCATATAAATTCATCCTTCGATTTGACTTCATAGTTTTTAAGACACCGCAATTTGTATCCGTTTTTGTTTGAAATTGAAGTTAATATCGATCTGGACAGAATTTGATAGACTTCTACAAAATCTATAGACTCAAAATTTAAGTCGGCTAATGCACTAGGGTGGAACACAATGTTAGTAAAAAATATGGGAAACATTTAAATCTGAAGCAATTTTAAGGAAACTTCGCAAAAGTTTATTTATGATTTATCGCTCGATATATATGTAGAAGTTTAGGAAGATTAGAGTCATTTTTACAACTTTTCGACTAAGCAGTGGCGATTTTACAAGGAAAATGTTGGTATTTTGAGCATTTTTGTCGAAATCGGAAAAACATATATATGGGAGCTATATCTAAATCTGAACTGATTTCAACCAAATTTGGCACGCATAGCAACAATGCTAATTCTACACCCTGTGCAAAATTTCAACTAAATCGGAGCAAAAAATTGGCCTCTGTGGTCATATGTGTGTAAATCGGCCGAAAGCTATATATGGGAGCTATATATAAATCTGAACCGATTTCAATCAAATTTGGCACACTTGACTACACTACTAATTGTACTCCTAGTGCAAAATTTCAATCAAATTGGGCCAAACCTCTGGCTTCTAGGACCATATTAGTCCATATCGGGCGAAAGATATATATGGGAGCTATATCTAAATCTGAACCGATTTCAACCAAATTTGGCACACATGACTACACTACTAATTGTACTTCTAGTGCAAAATTTCAACCAAATTGGGCCAAAACACTGGCTTCTAGGACCATATTAGTCAATATCGGGCGAAAGATATATATGGGAGCTATATCTAAATCTAAACCGATTTCTTCCAAAATAGATATAGATATCTATTCTGAGCCAAAACACATACTTGTGCCAAATTTGAAGTCGATTGGATTAAAACTGCGACCTAGACTTTGATTACAAAAATGTGTTCACGGACAGACGGACATGGCTATATCGACTCAAGAGCCCACCCTGAGCATTTTTGCCAAAGACACCATGTGTCTATCTCGTCTCCTTCTGGGTGTTGCAAACATATGCACTAACTTATTATACCCTGTTCCACAGTGTGGCGCTGGGTATAAATAGGTTGCATATTATTTAAATTGGTTAATAGTGTGGTATAGCTTCAAATATAGACTTAGTTTAATTGAATCAGGTAATATTGTAATAAAATTGGAATAAACTAATATATCTTATATTAAAATTTGCGCTGGGTATAAATAGGTTGCATATTATTTAAATTGGTTAATAGTGTGGTATAGCTTCAAATATAGACTTAGTTTAATTGAATCAGGTAATATTGTAATAAAATTGGAATAAACTAATATATCTTATATTAAAATTTACATAAGATCTCAAATATTAAATTCGGGCTGATGTGTAGTAATTGCATAATTTCATGGAAACAGCAAATATTTCAAGTGTTAATTTTCTCTCTGTAGATAAATTCTCAAACTTAATGGAAATAACAATCCATATGTTATTTGAGTTTGTGTAAACGACACTCTGCTACATACTTTATATGTACATGTAGTGTAGGTTACTGTTAATTACATTTTTATAGTTTCACATATTCTAGAAATTACTCGGACATACATGTTACTGAAAAGTATGGTTTTCAAAATTTCCGTTGCATAACAAACTTTTTGCATGTGCTTTTTGATTTGTTGTAACATTTCATTTTCAATTTTAATAGACGTTTCGGATGTTATAAAATTTTTATGATGGTAATGTGGCAAGAGAGCAATTTATGAGACCATGGGACGTATGAGCACCAATGTATATTAATGTCATGTATACGCACCATAAACCCCATATTATAGTGTATATTTATGTTTGATTGCAACAGTAAGAGATGAGTTTGTAGTGGAAGTAGAATGGTGACAGGGGTATAACAAGTTTGTCATTCCGTTTGTAACACATCGGAATATCGATTTCCGACTATGTAAAATATATATATATATATATATATATTCTTGATCAAGGAAAAATTCTAAGAGATATATGTTAACCATGTCCGTCTGTCTGTCTGTTGTAATTACGCTGCAGTCTTCAATAATGAAGCAATCGTGCTGAAATTTTGCACAAACTCGTCTTTTGTCTGCAGTCAGGTCAAGTTCGAAGATGGGCTATATCGGTCCATGTTTTGATATAGTCCTCATATAAATCGACCTCCCGATTTGAGGTCTTGGGCTTATAGAAACCGTAGTTTTTATCCAATTCGCCTGAAATTGAAAATCTAGAAGTATTTTAAGACCGTAAAGAGGTGTGACTAAAATGGTTAGTATCGGTCCATGTTTTGGTATAGTCCCCATATAGACTGATCTCCCAATTTTACTTCTTTGGCTTATAGAAAACGTAGTTTTTATCCAATTTGCCTGAAATTGGAAATGTAGTGGTATTTGAGGAGCATAAAGAGGTGTGCTAAAAATGGTGATTATCGGTCCATGTTTTGACATAGTCCCCATATAAACCGACCTCCCGAATTGGGGTCTTGGGCTTATAGAAACCGTAGTTTTTATCCAATTCGCCTGAAATTGAAAATCTGGAAGTATTTTAGGACCGTAAAGAGGTGTGACTAAAATGGTTAGTATCGGTCCATGTTTTTGTATAGCCCCCATATAGAGCGATCTCCCGATTTTACTTCGTGGGCTTATAGAATCCGTAGTTTTTATCCAATTTGCCTGAAATTGGTAATTTAGATGTATTTTAGGATCATAAAGAGGTGTGTCAAAAATGGTGATTATCGGTCCATGTTTTGATATAGTCCCCATATAAACCGACCTCCCGAATTGGGGTCTTGGGCTTATAGAAACCGTAGTTTTTATCCAATTCGCCTGAAATTGAAAATCTAGAAGTATTTTAGCACCATAAAGAGGTGTGTCAAAAATGCTGAATATCGCTCCATGGTTTTGTATAGTTCCCATATAGACTGATCTCCCGATTTTACTTCTTTGGCTTATAGAAAACGTACTTGTTATCCAATTTGCCTGAAATTGGAAATGTAGAGGTATTTGAGGTGTGCTAAAAATGGTGAGTATCAGTGCACGGCACTGATCTCCCGAGTTTACTTCTTGGGCTTGTACAAACCGTAGTTTTTATCCAATTTGCATGAAATTTGAAATCTAGAATTATTTTAGAGGTCAATGTTTTAGTATAGCCCCCATATAGACCGATCTGCCGATTTAACACCTACAAACCGTACTTTTTATCTGATTTGTCTGAAATTGTAAATATACTGGTATTTTAGACTCACATAAGCGTGTATCGAATTTTGTTTTTATCGGTACATTTGGTTAGGCCTATATATAGACCGATTTTACTTCTTGAGGGTATAAAAAGCACACTGATCATGAAAATTGCTTAAAATTGAATGTAAAATTTCTAGATTTTACTTCTTGTAATCATTTAAATAATGGGGGTGAAAGTCTACTGATTCTAGATTTCAAATCAAGGCGTTATTTCATCATTTTCTTGCACACTTACAAGAGATGTTAATGATTCCTCTAAAACTCAAACAAAAATAGGTTCTATTAAACTCAGAATCTGATATAGTCTTCATAGGAAAAATCTTTAAATTTATCTTCGGGAAGTGTACTAATTGAACTGCTCTCTTTGGGAGAATATCTGTCATTAAAACCCTTTGAAATTTGAAAGGAAAATATAATCTTTGATTCAGTATGGTGGGTATTTAATATACTTGTGTTATTTTTAATCAAATTAAATTATCCCAATTAATGTTTTAATTAAATAAAAAAATTGAATGAATTTGCAAGTAGTGGTGAAGGACAAACTATTGATACCGATTTAAGGTAGAGACAGTACTTTACATTTTGTCGTCATGTAACTAAACTTCTTTAAAAACATAACGTATGTGCTGACGTTTTAAGGCAATTTCAAACGTTTCCAATACTTGCCGTGAAATTCTTAAGAGAATAAAATTCAAGCTTCTTTATTGTTATTAATAATAAAAAGGCAACAGCACTCATGCATCCTTTAAAAGTCAAAACCCAATCCCGAGAACACAACATGTTTCTTTTTCGTTGAAAATCTTTTTATACTCAATGGAATACAAATATTTTTACATGATGCAAATACTTTTAAGTGTTGCTAAACTTGTCATAACATTGTCACATTTTGTAAGAAGTCATTGTTTGTCAATGTTCTATCCCTGTTCAGTTCCTTAAGGGTTTTAGATAGACATTTATAACGAAAATATGTATACGAAATTCGGGGAAAGATGAAAATAACAGGTTGGCTGATAATTCCCCGGTCTAACAAAGAAAAACACATTAGTTTTTATTATTCAACATAGTTCCATTCAAGAGCGATATAATGATTATAACGACCTTCCAATTTTTTGATACCATTTTGGTAGTACTCCTTCGGTGTTGCCTCAAAATAGGCCTCAATTTCGGCGATCACCTCTTCATTGCAGCCAAATTTTTTCCCTGCGAGCATCCAAAAAATTGGAAGGTCGTTATAATCGTTGTATCGCTCTTGAATGGAACTATGTTGAATAATAACAAGTATATACGGCCGTAAGTTCGGCCAGGCCGAATCTTATGTACCCTCCACCATGGATTGCGTAGAAACTTCTACGAAAGACTGTCATCCACAATCGGATTACTTGGGTTTTGGTATCTTAAAACTTCTTAACATCGTTTTCTAAATTGTGAGTTAGTCCATACGTGGTATATATTAGACAAAAAAGTTATGTATGTTACAAATAATTTTTGTGTGATTGGGGATCGATTTATCCGAGGGCTATATATAACTATAGACCGATATGGACCTAGTTAGGCATGGTTGGCCATATACTAGCACAATGTACCAAATTTCAATTGACTCGGATGAAATTTGCTCCTCCAAGAGGCTCCAAAACCAAATCTCGGGATCAATTTATATGGGGGCTATATATGATTGTGGACTGATGTGGACCACTTTTAGCATAGTTGTTAAATATCATATACTACCACCACGTACCAAATTTCAACCAGATCGGACGAATTTTGCTTCTCCAAAAGGCACCAGTGGTCAAATCTGGGGATCGGTTTATATGGGGCTATATATAATATTGAACTGATATGATCCAATTCCTGCATAGTTGTTGGCTACCATATACTAACATCACGTACCAAATTTCAACCGAATCGGATGAATTTTGCTCTTCCAAGGGGCTCCGGAGGTCAAATCTGGGGATCGGTTTATATGGGGCCTACATATAATTATTGACCGATTTCGACCAATTTTTGCATGAATCAAATTTTAACTGAATCAGATGAATTTTGGTCTTCCAAGAGGCTCAGAAGGTCAAATCTGGTGATCGGTTTATATGGGGGCTATATATAATTATGGACCGATGTGGACCAATTTTTGCATGGTCATTAGAGATCATATACTTACACCATGTACCAAATTTGAACCGGATCGGATGAAATTTGCTTCTCTTAGAGGCTCCGCAAGCCAAATCGGGGGATCGGTTTATATGCTGAGCAATATTTCGATGTGTTACAAACGGAATGACAAAGTTAATATACCCCCATCCTATGGTGGAGGGTATAAAAACGAATTTAGACAAAAAATGTGTTTTTCTTTGTTAGAACGGGGACTTATCAGCCAATTTGTTATTTACAAGTTTTGCTACTCAGAAGTGGCGATTTTACAAGGATATTGGTTAAATATCGCCAAGATATGTGGGTTGTGATATAAAGGGTGATTCTTTTGAGGTTAGGATTTTCATGCATTATTATTTGACAGATCACGTGGGATTTCAGACATGGTGTCAAAGAGAAAGATGCTCAGTATGCTTTGACATTTCATCATGAATAGACTTACTAACGAGCAACGCTTGCAAATCATTGAATTTTATTAACAAAATCAGTGTTCGGTTCGAAATGTGTTTATCGACAAATTTTGTTCAGCGATGAGGCTCATTTCTGGTTGAATGGCTACGTAAATAAGCAAAATTGCCGCATTTGGAGTGAAGAGCAACCAGAAGCCGTTCAAGAACTGCCCATGCATCCCGAAAAATGCACTGTTTGGTGTGGTTTGTACGCTGGTGGAATCATTGGACCGTATTTTTTCAAAGATGCTGTTGGACGCAACGTTACGGTGAATGGCGATCGCTATCGTTCGATGCTAACAAACTTTTTGTTGCCAAAAATGGAAGAACTGAACTTGGTTGACATGTGGTTTCAACAAGATGGCGCTACATGCCACACAGCTCGCGATTCTATGGCCATTTTGAGGGAAAACTTCGGAGAACAATTCATCTCAAGAAATGGACCGGTAAGTTGGCCACCAAGATCATGCGATTTGACGCCTTTAGACTATTTTTTGTGGGGCTACGTCAAGTCTAAAGTCTACAGAAATAAGCCAGCAACTATTCCAGCTTTGGAAGACAACATTTCCGAAGAAATTCGGGCTATTCCGGCCGAAATGCTCGAAAAAGTTGCCCAAATTTGACTTTCCGAATGGACCACCTAAGTCGCAGCCGCGGTCAACATTTAAATGAAATTATCTTCAAAAAGTAAATGTCATGGACCAATCTAACGTTTCAAATAAAGAACCGATGAGATTTTGCAAATTTTATGCGTTTTTTTTTTTTTTTTAAAGTTATCAAGCTCTTAACAAATCACCCTTTATTATTTGGTCAATTCGGGCGATATTTCCACAAGTCGGAGCCTTATTTAAAATTCTACCATTCTGTGGAAAGTTTGGCATTACAGTGTGCAGAATATGACTACGAAATGGGGATATCATCACAGAATTTTGTGTAAAATGTGGGTATTTTGGCCATATAAGATTAAGATGACACACTTAAATAGCATATTAAATGTATTCTCTGTGGAAACTATCGAGTCAATTGGAGGAAACTCCCATCGAAAATGGGTTTAAAATATGAAATATTCTACCATATTTCCCCTACTCTGGCGTACATATATATGGGAGCTATATCTAAATATGAACCGATTTTGGCCAAATTTGACATGCATAGTTAGAATAATAATCCTGCTATCTCAGCAAAAAACGTAAATGGGAGAATAATTTTGGCCTCCGTGGTCATATGGGTGTAAATCGGGCGAAAGATATACATGGGAGCTATATGTAAATCTGAACCGATTTCAACCAAATTTGGTACACTTAACGATACTATTAAACGTACTCGTTGTTCGAAATTTGAAGCAAATCAGGGCAAACCTCTGGCTTTTGAGGCCATATGAGTCTAAATCGGGCGAAAGATATATATGGGAGCTATATCTAAATCTGAACCGATTTAACCAAATTTTGCATGCTTAACGATACTATTAAACGTACTCGTTGTGAGAAATTTGAAGCAAATCAGGGCAAACCTCTGGCTTTTGAGGCCATATGAGTCTAAATCGGGCGAAAGATATATATGGGAGCTATATCTAAATCTGAACTGATGTTAACCAAATTTAGCACACTGAATCAAACTCTTAAACGTACTCCTTGTGCAAAATTTGAAGCAAATCAGGACAAATCTCTGGCTTTTTTGGCATTATAAGTTCAAATCGGACGAAAGATATATATGGGAGCTATATCTAAATCTGAACCGATTTGGCTGGTATTTTGCATATCTTACGAAAGCCCCAAAATATTTGGGTGCCCGGAATTTTGAGAAAATACGTTAATAAATACGTCAATTATGACCAGATCGGTGATAACTATATATGGCAGCTATATCTAAATCTGAACCGATTTTTTTCAAAATCAATAGCGATTGTCTATGAATCAATATAAAGCTCTGTGCCAAATTTGAGGACGATCGGACGATCGGCGAGCTGTACTTTGCACACAAAATTACATATACAGACAGACAGACGGATGGACAGACAGACAGACGGACATCGCTAAATCGACTCAGCATTTAATTCTAAGGCGATCGGTATACTAAACGATGGGGTCAGACTTTTCCTTCTTGGCATTACATACAAATGCACAAACTTATTATACCCTGTACCACAGTAGTGGTGAAGTGTATAAAAATCACCTCACCAGCACAAATGAATCTTCTATAGTGTCACATAAACCTGCAAAATATCACCAAAATAAGTTTGGATTTAGATATACAGTAATCCCTCGATTTACGTCGTCTCGGTTTACGTTGTTTCGATTTACGTTGTAAAAATGTTTGTTCCATCGAACTTTGATTTACGTCGCCATTCTATTTACGTCGTCGATTTTTTTTGCCCACTTTATCAGAAACGCCTTCCATAAGTAAAATTAGTATCAACGATGATGACATCGAAACAGTTTTTTTTCTGAAATTCTTAAATTACCTTTATTTTTGAAGTTTTTTATTATGTACATGCACATACAACATAAATGGACTTAAGAGTAAGTATGTGCAATTTTTAATTCGGTTTACGTCGTTTCGATTAACGTCGTCAAATTCCGGAATCCACCATAAACTTTAATCTTATTTAACTCAGTTGTAAGCAGATTATTAGTAATTTGATACGGTTTTGGTAAAGCCTTATAATTACACATTTCGTTTCATGATAACACCACCGTATTTAATCTTTGAATAATTAAACATTTAAATGATAATATATGAGGAATACTATGCTAATATTAATTGCAAAACGCTTAAATGATTCAGGACACGGAGGTTATTGAGTGGATTTTAAAATTATGATGATGACCTTTTCGATGTGTCAGGCATTCAAGCATGATAATTCCAAATATCTGTAGAACATATGAAATTTGTCTGCATAAACAAATATAATAACAAATAAATTATAAAAACAAAAATATTTTGGGCCACTTTCACCAACATTTGCAATTCGAACAACAATGTATAAATTCGGTTAATGTTTTTAAATCGACTACCATATAAAGGCAGTTTAATACACGTGGCATTCCGTTTGGAATAAAGTTAAATATCGATTTTCGATCTTATTAAGCATATATACATATATTATTAATTAGGAAGATATTCTAAGATATTTTAAGATGACATAATGATGTCCGTTTGTCTGTCTATTGTAAAATGCTAATGAAGCTATCGTGCTGATTGCTTTCTGACAAATTCATATTTTGCAATAAATTTCTAGAATGTTCCATCTTTTTCCCCCAATCTAAATCGCCATTAAATAACCAGCACCATGAATCAAATATAATAGTTTACTTTGAAAACTCTTCGTTATAGCGGGTTACTTGAAAATATATAGAATTTCAGGGGGTTTGATGACAAATATTCTCCCAAGCAAATCAGTTCCACCAGTACGCTTTCCGAGCATAAATTTAAAGATTTTACCTATAAAGACTAGATCAGATTCTGCATTTATAGGAACCAATTTTCTTGGGTTTTAGAGAAATCATAATCATATCGTGTAAATGATGAAATAGCGCCTTGATTTGAAATCTTACATCTGTAGATTTCTTCCGCCATTATTTAATGATTACGAGGACTAAAATCTGGAAATTTTACTTTCATTTTCAAGCAATTTTCATGATCAGTGCGCCTGCTATACACTGAAAGAAGAATTTTCTTTTCTGAGGAACGAACTTTTAGATAAGCAAAGTTTTCTATTAACACAAATTTGGAGACAATCGTTGAATCGCCTATCAAAAATTGGGATTAATTTCCTCTAAACGAACATACTTCATACGAAAGATAAATTTCGTTTGTCTAAAATTTCATTCCGGAGGAAAATATTTTTTCTTTGGGTGTACCTTCAAGAAGTTAAATAGGTCGATGCATTCCAAATGGGCCGGTAAAATTAATGCGATACAGAATTTTGATGGTCTAAAATAACAGTATATTTACATTTTCAGGCAAAGCGGATATAAACTACGGTTTCTAGAAGCCCAAGAAGTAAAGTCGGGAGATCGGTCTATATGGGAGCTACACTAAAACATGGACCGATACTCCCCATTTGCGACACACCTATTTGTGATCTTAAAATACCTCTAGATTTTCAATTTCAGCAAATTGGATAAAAACTACAGATTCTAGACGCCCAAGAAGTAAAATCGGGAGATCGGTCTATATGGGGGTATACCAAAACATGGACCGATACGGACTATTTTCGATACACCTCTTTATGGTCCAAAAATGCCTCCAGATTTCCATTTTCAGGGAGATCGGTTTATATGGGAGCTACACCAAAACAGGGACCGATGCTCCCCATTTGCGACACACCAATTGATGGACCTAAAATACCTCTAGATTTTCAATTTCAGGCAAATCGGATAGAGAATACAGTTTCTAAGCGCCCAAGAAGCAAAATCGGGAGATCGGTCTATATGGGGGCTATACCAAAACATGGACCGATACTCACCATTTTTGGCACACCTCTTTGTGGTCCTAAAATACCTCTAGATTTTAAATTTCAGGCAAATTGGATAAAACCTACGAATTCTAGAATTCTAGAAACCCAAGAAGTAAAATCGGGAAATCGGTTTATATGGGGATGGACTGATACTCACCATTTTTGGCACACCTCTTTATGGTCCCAAAAATACCTCTAGATTTCCAATTTCAGGTGAATTGGATAATACTACGGTTTCTATAAGCTCAAGAGCCCAAATCGGGATGTCGGTTTATATGGGGACTATATCAAAACCTGGACCGAACTTTACCTGCCTGCAGACAAAAGACGCGTTTGAGCAAAATTTAATCTAGGTTAGGTTAGGTTAGGTTAAAGTGGCAGCCCGATTAAGATTCAGGCTCACTTAGACTATTCAGTCCATTGTGATACCACATTAACTAAAAGTACCTATTACATATGGGCACTTCTAGTTTTAACCGCTGAACCTTCTTGATTATTTTTCTTTGTTGAACCAACCAGATTGTTCCAAAAACATTAGCAGACTGCTTAAGTTAACGTTTTCCAGATCCGCCAGTAATCTGAAGCTATATGCTCCTAAAAGTTGCTTGCGCTTTACACAAAATGCAGGACACTCACACAAGAGGTGTTTAATTGATTCTTTTTCCTCCGCATCATGACAGCTCATACAATAGTCATTATACTTCGCGCCAATAGTTTTTGCAAAATCGCCTATCAGGCAGCGACCCGTTATAGCAGATATCAGGAGTGATATCTGACGTCTCGAGAACATTAGCATATCTAGTGTGCGGTTTAAGTTGAAATGGGGCCATATTTGCTTGGTGTCGTTACAACCCTTGCAATTCTCCCATCGAACATTTGCCATCCTAACAGCCTTCTCACGCAGCATGAGCTTGCAGGTAGCTAGGGGCATACCAACAAATTCCAGTTCCCCTGGAATATGTAAGGTAGTCCCTAGCCTTGCCAACTCATCCGCTTCGCAGTTCCCCGGTATGTTCCTATGGCCAGGCACCCATATTAGGTGAATATTGTACTGCTCAGCCATCTCATTGAGAGATTTGCGGCAGTCGATGGCCGTTTTCGAGTTGAGGAACACAGAGTCCAAGGATTTTATTGCAGGTTGACTGTCTGAGTATATATTAATGCCAATATTTGTTGGAACATTACTTCTCAGCCAATTCGCCACCTCTCTTATTGCTAATATTTCAGCCTGAAAAACACTACAGTGATTAGGTAATCTTTTCGCTATTCGAATTTCCAGATCTTTAGAATATACTCCGAACCCCACTTGTCCATTCAATTTGGAGCCATCAGTATAGAAATCTATATATCTTTTATTCCCCGGGGTCTGTGTACACCACGCCTCACTGTTGGGAATTAGAGTTTCAAACTTTTTGTCGAAAAGTGGTTTTGCCAGGGTATAATCCACTACGTTAGGCACATCTGGCATTATTTTGAGGACCGAACTATGACCGTACATTTTTTCCGACCACAGCGATAGCTCGAGCAACCGCACAGCCGTTGTTGCAGCTGACTGTTTGGCCAAAATGTCTAAAGGCAATAGATGTAGCATGACATTAAGGGAGTCTGTTCCTGTCTTACTAAATGCGCCTGAGATACATAAGCTCGCCATACGCTGAACTTTATCTAAACAAGTCGGTTTCTGAAGTGCCGGCCACCAGACTACAACACCATATAGCATTATAGGTCTAACTACTGCAGTGTATAGCCAATGCACAATTTTTGGTTTTAGTCCCCACTTTTTCCCTATTGCCTTTTTGCACGAGTACAAAGCTACCGTGGCTTTTCTCGCCCTCTCTTCAATATTAAGCCTAAAATTCAGCTTCCTGTCCAAAATAACGCCAAGGTATTTTGCACACTCACCAAAGGGAATTTCAGTACCCCCTAAGGAAATGGGCCTAACCGTGGGAGTTTTACGATCTTTGCAGTACATGACTAGTTCTGTCTTTGCTGGATTTACACCAAGACCATTATCTTTCGCCCATTTCTCAGTCATCCGGAGAGCTCTCTGTATAATATCTCTGATTGTGGATGGGAATTTTCCCCTGACTGCTAGCGCCACATCATCTGCGTATGCCACCACTTTTATCCTTTCTTTTTCTAGGGAAACCAGAAGGTTGTTTATAGCAACATTCCAAAGAAGAGGTGATAGAACTCCTCCTTGGGGAGTGCCTCTGTTCACATACCTTTGTATGTTTGCTTGCCCTAGTGTGGCTGAAATACGTCTCTTTATTAGAAGTTCGTCTAACAGCCTAAGTATACCTGGATCAACATTCAGAGTTGTCAGTCCATTTAATATCGAGCTCGGATGGACATTATTGAACGCCCCTTCGATGTCTAGAAACGCCACGATTGTGTATTCTTTGACAGATAGTGAGCTTTCAATAAAGCTGACTAGTTCATGCAATGCGGTCTCAGTAGACCTGCCCTTCGAGTATGCATGCTGTCGTTTCGAGAGCAAACTTGAATCCACGCTAGTTCTAAGATACATGTCTATCATCCTCTCCAGGGTCTTAAGTAGGAATGAGGATAAGCTGATTGGTCGGAAATCCTTCGCACTCGAGTGAGAGGCTTTTCCTGCTTTAGGTATGAAGACAACTTTTGTTTCCCTCCACTTTTCTGGAATATATGCTAAGTTTACACATCGTTTATATATCACCGTCAACCAGGGGATAACTCTTTCAGCCACTGCCTGTAACTCCGCCGGAGTAATTCCATCAGGTCCGGGGGATTTGAATGGTCCAAAGCTATTTAAAGCCCATTTTATTCTAGATTCCGACACAATTTCCTCGATAGGAAATGATCGCTGAGCCTCTGTTACACCGCCGGAACATGGTTCAACCGTCTGATTTCCAGGGAAGTGTGTGTCCAAAAGTACCTCCAACGTCTCCTCACTGGACGTTGTCCAATTTCCCTCCGATGTTTTAATGAAACCTGGAGCGGTGTTAGTGGATGCTAGTACCTTCCGTAGTCTGGAAGCCTCTGACGTATTCTCAATACTGCTACAGTAATCATCCCAAGAGTTTTGTTGAGACCTTCTCAGTTCTCGTTTATATTCTCTCAGATTCATCTTGTAAGTGTCCCAATCCTCCGGAGCTCTTGTGGACTTTGCTTTGTTAAAGAGCTTCCTGCAGGATTTCCTCATATTACTTAACTCCGTAGTCCACCATGGCGGCCGATTTTTTCCCCTTGGCTCTCCTCTAGGGCAAGCAGCTTTCAGTGAAATGTTGAAGGCCTTAGTAATCCGCTCCACTGCGTGTTCGATATCTTGCACAGTGCTCATATTTGTCTCCGGCATTTCCGGTATCATCGAATTGAACGATTCCCTATACCTATTCCAATCAGCTTTCCTAACATTTGGCGGAAATATGGTCTTTGAAGTACGAACAGCCAATCTGAAACTGATGTAGCGATGATCTGAGAAGCTATGTTCCCTCAAAACTTGCCACTCAGATATCTTATCATTCAGTTCCGGAGAGGTCAGCGTTACGTCCAAAACCTCTTGTCTGTTCCTGGTGACGAAGGTTGGTGCATCTCCCTTATTGCAAACTACCAGGTTAGTACGCAAAATAAACTCTATTAGCGACTCTCCCCTTGCATTAGTATCACTACTTCCCCAAATACTATGATGTGCATTTGCATCGCATCCCATAATGAGTTTTGTCTTTGTTTTTAGTGACTCCTCAACTAAGGTCTTAACGGCACAGGGTGGCATCTCCCTATCATGTCCCATGTAGACCGAAGATACCCAATATTTGCATGTGGATATCTCTAGACTGGCTACGACAGTGTCTGCATTGCTCAATGAAGGAAGCAGAAACAAGTTTAGTTCGTTTTTAGCAATTATACATGCTCGATTTATATCGGTACCGGTATTATGCAAAAGTTTGAAACCCGGAGTGCTTAATTCACAGATCTTGTTCTTATATATGTATGGTTCTTGAATAAGAACTATATCTATGTCTCCTTTCATCAGGAGAACTTTTAAGGCAGCACAAGCGGCCTTACAATGGTGAAGATTTATCTGGAGGAACCGTAGAACCATCCAAATTTTCAACCACCGTCACATCAGCCGCTTCAATTGAGTCATCAAGGGCTTCCTCTTCACAGATCTCGGTGACTCTCGCAACAATCCGCGGTTCAGTTTTGGTGAGGCTTGAGCCTGTAGAAACTTCCCGCATATGATTTTCGCCATAGTCTGCAGGTTTTATGTCTCCTTCGGCTTCGCTAGGAGATTTTTCCACTGCTGACTCTACCGGAGGCTTGTCCGTTTCGGAATCCTTTGGCTGATCGCTTTTGTATACCTTCATATGGATATCATGAAAGCCATAACTTACGCGTCCTTGGGTCTGGGCTAGATGTGGCAGCGACTCTATGTTTAATATAAACACCGCATGTCGTCTTGGTCCATCCACCTCATCCAAACGACCAACCTTCCAATCGGCGGTTGGAAGATCTGGGTTACATTCTTTTAGTCTCTCTAGTATTGACTCAGGATCAGGAGGGTTTGCCGGTATCCACACTCTTAGAAAAATATGTTTTTCATATGTTCCGATATAAACAAAGTGTGTTTCGGGCACAATTTTAAAACACAATATATTTAAGTGCAAACATATAATGTTCCTAAACTAACACTAAATGTTTGGGACATCTATGTTAATATGTTAAAATATATTATGTTTGGGGCATTAATGTTTTATAAAAATCATATGTGTGAATGCAAACATATATAAATTTACAAATTTCGACTAAACATACATATGTTGTGATATTTTATCCAAAGCGACAGAGAGAGTATAGAGAAAGAAATAGAGATGGAAACCGGGAGAGTTGACGAAAGATATCAACATAACACAGCGAAAGAATCCAAAGAGAGAAATTTTTGTGAAACTGCTTGTATGTTGTTTCGGAAAACTGTTTTATGATAAGGCCAAAAATTTGATATGCTTAAGTCTAAATATTATTTAATTTGAATAAAGAGAATGGACATTCGGAACCAAGAGAATAGACATTTGAAAAAAAAGCATGTGTTTTCGCCTTGAGAGCAGCATTTTATGTATGTGTGGACATGTGTTTTGTTTATCATTTTGGCATTATGGGAACAATTTTTTTCTTGGTGCGTTAAAAGAAATCAGGGGTCTTCATAAAAATAACGAAAGGGCACTATTCTCTTTTTAGAGTTGGGACAGTAAAATGAAATAAGGAGGAAATAGTGAAAATTACACAGTTAAATGTATAAAAACAAAGTTTAGTTCCTCTTTATTAATAAGTAGTCCAAGAGGAGTTGACGGACACCTTCAAATATAAAAGCGGGCATTAAGTTCGAGTTTTGCAGCTAAAACAATTTAAAAAGTTTATTTTCTTTAAAATGAATTAGTAAAGAAAAACAAAAGGCTTTTAGAGCGATGGTGTTAAATGCTAGTAAAAAACTGTTCACGCCTAAATAAATTTATGTTTATATTATAAAATTATTTATGTATGTTACTACTCGACTCCACGCTCTTCTTTTGTTAGAGTTTTTGAATTCCTTCCAAATTTTAAAGTTTTGTACCAAAAACAGTTTTTTGTTACAAAATTGTTATTTTGCAATAAAAAATAATATTTTATCCAAAAATCAGTCAATTTCGTTTATATCAAGCACTGTTAATGACTATAAATCTTTAATAACCCACATTTCGAAGTTTCATTTTAAAAATTTTATATAGTATAAATATAAATGTGTAAATTAAAAAAAAAAGTGTTCGGTCGGAGCAGGGATTGAACCCACGACCCTTTGCATTCAAGGCAGACATGCTAACCACTGCTCCACGTGGCAAACAAATGTATGTTTCTGTTAAATAATGTTATGTTTGCATGGGCTCGTGGGCGCTGCAAACTATGCTATATAAATGTAACTTATAACGATAATTATCTGCTGGTGACCATAACAGCTACGTAGCCCAGTGGATAGTGTGTTGGCTTACAAACTGTATGGTCCTCGGTTCGATTCTCCGTGCAGGCGAAAGGTAAAATTTAAAAAAATTATAAAAGTGAATAATTTCTTCAACATTATTTGTATTACAGAAAAAGGTGCCAAGAATTAAAATATTTCGTGGAAGTGAAAATAACGAGTATGTTAGGGAATGAGCACAATCGTCTTTGGGAAAAATTCTTCCAAACATATAATATTTTTGGGCTCAAAATGCTTCCAAACATATAATATGTTCATATAAAACAAACATATTAATGTTTCGGCAGTATCCAATAATATATGTGCTTCCTGCAAAATATGTTTGGAACATATGTTAAAGAAGCTATTTTTTTTGAGGGTGCATGCATGTGCTCTAGGTTTAGCCGGTATGTCTTTTTTATCGACCAACTCCAAAGCGGCTCCCTCCCAAACCTCACCAATCAGCATCAATGCAGCTTTAAAGCAATCCATAGACCTCTGGTCTGCAAAAGCTATTAACTTATATCGTCCTTGATACCATCCAGCATCTTGCCGTCGAGGACTTGGTCCGGGAAACTTTTTACGCACCTCTGAGTAGACACCAGTCATCGCGTTCTCAATTTCCCCCCATTTTTGCCTTGGAATCATACCGTCCAATGCTCCTTTATTAATAATAGCCATCACAAGGCTGTCTTTTGCAACTGAGGCAAACGATCTTTGATCCCGTTTAGAGGATGGCAGCTCATCCGGTGATCGTTCCCTTTTTCCAGCTTCAAGAACTCCTTGAGCCCATTTTAAGGAATCGCTTTGCTTAGCCGACAACGTGCTTGGGTCGACTGATCCTAATTTCTTTAGGATAAACAAAGCATTTCTTCGTTCCTTGAATCTCTTTCGAGAGGGATTGCCTCCTTTTGATGTCGTCACCTTAGAAAAGGTTCGACTTGCCAAAGTGTCACCGCCAGTCGACCCGTCTACAGGTCGACTAATTGGGCCTGACTCTTGGTCGATGCCCAAATTTATAACTTCAGTCGTTACCCGTCCACTGGGCCCTGAAGTTAGCAACCCAGTGGATGACTTTGAATTTCGCTGCATGGTGGTTTATTATTTCCACCACACGTGAAATTCGTAATAAGTACTTATTACGATGAAATACTCCGCTATTAAAAAACACGTCCGTTCAGTTCGACGGTTGAAGAACAATAATCTTCATTATTGAAGACTTTAGCGTGATTACAACAGACAGACAGATAAGCAGACAGACGGACATGGTTATATCGTCCTATAATTTCTCCCTGATCAAGAATATATACTTTATATAGTCGGAAATCGATATTTCGATGTTGTAACGATCCACCTTCACTGGCCCTGCTTCCTCCGAGATTGGCTACCTCCTTGCCGCCGGCGGTGCTCAGTCTTGGGCGGTTTTTGCTCTTTGGAAGCAGACACGGAATCATTATCATATAAGTAAAATAAGGAAGCTCTTTTGATAGGACACAGATGAGCAAAGTATTATATTAGAGAAAAATAGAAACTAAACATTTTGAATGATGTTTGTTTAAAAGGGCAGCATTAGATGTTGACTTGCCGCCTATTCTTAAATCTCCCACTCAACCATGTCAACATTGGTATGTTGACCTGCATTGCCACCTTCTACTATGAGTTTTTCACCTTTCGTAAGGGAAACTAAAACTTAAAAATTCATTTATATTTACATAAATATAGGGTAACAAATATTTCAAGAAAAATCCTGACTAAATAAAATTTATTAACAAAAGTTATTAAACATACTAAAAATGACTTAGGAGAAATGTTTTAAATTTGACCGAAAGATATTTTGAATTAGAACAAAATTAATCGTATATAATTAAAATCTGGCTAACATTTTATAGGTGTGATATAGTAAAATATTTAAATATTAAAGTGTAATTTTGAGCATATACAAAAATTAAATAAATAAATTTTGACTCACCAAATTAATCCTTAGTTGTCTGCAGGCCTGATGATTTCGGATCTATTGTTTTTTAAAGGGTATAAAATCTATATTATAGATATTTCAAAATTGCATAGCTCACGAGAAAGGTAAATTTTTATAAAAAAAAAAATTATCGGATTAGTGGATAAGTGAAACGAATTCTAAATTTTAGGTATACATTAACATTTATAAATTAAATGAAATCTTAAATGAAAATTGACTCAAATGCCTTTAAAACATAAAAAAATTGTTAATTATATCGATAAAGAAAAGTTATAATGTATTTAGCTGAATTAATTCGGAAATTAAAAATAAAAAAAAATGTATTTTTCCAGGTATTTTCACATGGAGACAATCGTCTTCGTAAAGTCTTGTTATTTATATGCACATTAATGAAATTATTTTTCTTATTTCTCTTACGCAATTAATGATTAATTTTATGTTCTCGCAATGTAGATGAAAATTGATATTCAAAAATCTGGGGTTTCAAGAAACCAACTGATTAGGAATCTCCACCAATCTCAGCCCAATAGTCGGTAATCAAAAAGCTGTTTCACATAAAATCCTTTGCAGCGTTCTCGAGAAACTATCTCCCCACAAGGATATGGAAAATCCAAAATTTGTGATTGTCCTTCTTATTGTTGTATTCTTGAAAACTGGCAATATATCGAACGAAACTCATCAGCTTTCTCTGCCTTAATGTCAGCAGGACAAAATGGAGTTTTCTAGTCCAGAATATTAGAACTAATTCAAAACGGCAGGAAATAATATTATCGATGATTTCACAGAATAAGTTCCTCAATAATTGCTTATATAATCAATCACTCGCGGTCACCAAGCTCTTTATAATTTATAAAATTTTTACTTTTGTTACAGAGTCTATTATCACACAAAATCGACCGAACTATTCAAGTTTCAAAATCTTTTCTTTCTTTTCTTTCCTCATTTTATTTTGTCACAACCAAAACTCTCCAAACCAAAATCCAAAGCTTGCTATGATTAGAAACAAAATTCTCAAGGCAAGTACAGGAGAACCAAATATATTCAAGAAAGTATTTTAAATTAGTAGTTGGCATAATTAAAGAAAAATTGATTTTTTAAGAAAATCATGGCCTGCCTAGTTTTCAAAAATTATTTGGTATGAATTAAAGGCAAGTAGATATTGAAAATTCCGAAAATGTTTCAAAGAAAAATCATGGTCTTCTTAATTTGTCCAAAAGCATATATCGAACGTAAATCTCATAATGAGGAACTTAGTAACCACCAACTGAAATTTCGAATTACTAATTTGGAAACAACTAAAGTAGCAGTGCTACTTTAGTTGTTAGACAAACTTATTATACCCCCGTCACCATTCTATGGTGGTGGGTATAAAAATTACATTCTGGAATTGTTTTTGCTATGTGCGTTTAGAAATATTTTTAAAATCGTTTTACATTCGGGGCATATTTTTATACCCTGAGCCACCCTGTGGAGAAGGGTATTATAAGTTATTGTACATTTTTGCAACACCCAGAAGGATACGAGGTAGATATATGGTGACTTTGGTAAAATGGTTCGAGCCGGGCCCTGAGGTGATGTAGTCCGAATCGCAGTTTTAGTCGAATTGACTTCAAATTTGACACTAGTATATATTTTGGGTGAAAATAAATTGCATTGTGTTTGGAAGAAATCGGCTCAGATTTAGATATATGTCCCATATATACCTTTCCCTGATATGTACCTATATGACCACAGACGATAAAAGGTGTACCCAGATTTACTTTAAATTTTACAAAAGGAGTACAACTAATATCAGCGAAAGTGTGCCAAATTTGACTGAAATCGGTTCAGATTTAAATATAGATCCCACATATATCTTACGCACGATTTACACTCATATGACTACAGAGGCCAAAGTTTTACTCCGATTTATATGAAATTTTGCACAGAGAATATAATATAGTATTCCAGATATGCGTGACAGATTTCACTAGGTTGGGTATTGTAGCTTCACAAAATTTGGTGAACGTATTTTTAGGGAGAATTAGGGATAAAGTATGCGGACTACTCTTACTAGCAATTTATATATTTTTAGTCCATTTATTTATAGTTCAAAGCAAAATTTTTAACTTCTTAATTAATCGTCGTATGTTTCTACGTTTTCATCCCCTCCTAATTCAAATTTATAAATATTTATTTAACGATTCTTAGGCATAATCAGAATCAGAACAATAATTGTATATGGAGGCTTCTTCAGATGTTGAAGGAATTAATAATTATGGTTTGGATTACCACCAAGCATTTAACACGCGTAGTGACTTTTCGAGTAAATTGAAGTTGTTTTTATTTTTTAATTACTTGTAGGTTCTTGCAAACAAAAAATATAAGAGACAGAGCCATCCATAGCTCTGTGATGTATGTCAAGTATATTGTGCACTCTGAAATCCTTTCGAGCATAAACTGCTCGATCTTTTTTATAACTCTTGTTTCGGGCGTCATATGATTTTTTTCAAGGCAATCTACTGTTACTACTGAGACCTCGTTTATTTGTGATAAATATACTATTTATATATTGTGGCAGACATCGGGTACCATTCGTAATTTGTGAAAAATATTTCACTGTTTTTAGGACAATGAGGACGAGACTTTGGGTACCATTTTCAAAAGAAAGCAATTAAGATTGTGTATAAATATTTTAAAAACCTAATATTAATACCAATAAAAAGATGCTAAAAGTCCATGTGAGAAAATGCTTTCTCGCTCTGATTTAATCACTGTCATTCGATTTCGGCTTTTCGACAAAAGACTCATTTGAATCAACTATTTTTATACCCTCCACCATAGGATGGGGGGTATATTAACTTTGTCATTCCGTTTGTAACACATCGAAATATTGCTCTAAGACCACATAAAGTATATATATTCTGGGTCGTGGTGAAATTCTGAGTCGATGTGAGCATGTCCGTCCGTCCGTCCGTCTGTTGAAATCACGCTAACTTCCGAACGAAACAAGCTATCGACTTGAAACATGGCACAAGTAGTTGTTATTGATGTAGGTCGAATGGTACTGCAAATGGGCCATATCGGTTCACTTTTACGTATAGCCCCCATATAAACGGACCCCCAAATTTGGCTTGCGAGGCCTCTAATAGAAGCAAATTTCATCCGATCCGGCTGAAATTTGGTACATGGTGTTAGTATATGGTCTCTAACAACCATGCAAAATTGGTCCACATCGGTCCATAATTATATATAGCCCCCATATAAACCGATCCCCCGATTTGGCTTGCGAGGCCTCTAAGAGAAGCAAATTTCATCCGATCCGGCTGAAATTTGGTACATGGTGTTAGTATATGGTCTCTAACAACCACGCAAAAATTGGTCCACATCGGTCCATAATTATATATAGCCCCCATATAAATCGATCCCTAGATTTGGCTTGCGAGGCCTCTAAGAGAAGCAAATTTTATCCGATCCGGCTGAAATTTGGTACATGGTGTTAGTATATGGTCTCTAACAACCATGCATATAAACCGATCACCAGATTTGACCTCCGGATCCTCTTGGAAGACCAAAATTCATCTGATTCAGTTGAAATTTAGTACCTGGTGTTAATATATGGCCTCAAACTCCCATGCACAAATTGGTCGAAATCGGTCCATAATTATATATAGCCCCATATAAACCGATCCCCAGATTTGACTTCCAGAGCCCCTTGGAAGAGCAAAATTCTTCCCATTCGGTTGAAATTTGGTACGTGATGTTAGCATATGGTATCCAACAACCATGCAGGAATTGGTTCCTATCAGCCCATAACTATATATAGCTCCCATATAAACCGATCTCCAGATTTGACTTACGGTGCCTTTTGGAGAAGCAAAATTCATCCGATCTGCTTGAAAGTTGGTACGTGGTGATCGTATATGATATTTAACAACCATGCCAAAAGTGGTCCATATCAGTCCATAATCATATATAGCCCCATATAAACCGATCCCGAGATTTGGTTTTGGAGCCTCTTGGAGGAGCAAATTTCATTCGAGTGAGTTGAAATTTGGTACATTGTGCTAGTATATGGTCGTTAACAACCATGCCTAACTAGTTCCATATCGGTCTATAGTTATATATATCCCTCAGATAAATCGATTTCCAATCACACAAAAATGAACGAATCCCCGCATGCTTATTCATCAAACCGTCAGATTTTGCTTCAATATGTAATTACAGAAACAAAAAAATCTAATTATTTCTCTTAATTCTCAACAAAAACTCAAAGATTTCAAAATTTTTAATCCTGAGTTTTTCTGGAAAATATCATTCATTGGTTCATTAACAGTCTATTGCACACAGTTTTACCATGATATAAAACTTGAAATTTCTTCCAACAATTACGGTTAAAAAATTCCAAAGACACTTTAAAACATTTTTAGTTGTAATCCACGAAAAACGATCAAAATAAATACGAAATAAATCATCTGGCAATTTTTATTTGTATATAGTAAAACTACTCACCTTGAGTACAGGAATTCATATTTACATGATTTTATTTATAAAAATATTTCTTTAATAGTTTTTATACCCTGCGCCACACTGTGGAAGAGGGTATTATAAGTTAGTGCATATGTTTGCAACACCCAGAAGCAGACGAGATAGACACATGGTGTCTTTGGCAAAAATGCTCAGGGTGGGCTCCTGAGTCGATATAGCCATGTCCGTCTGTCCGTGAACAAATTTTTGTAATCAAAGTCTACGTCGCAGTTTTAGATCAATCGACTTCAAATTTGGCACAAGTATGCGCTTTGGCTCAGAATATAACCCTATTGATTTTGGAAGAAATCGGTTCAGATTTAGATATAGCTCCCATATATATATTTCCCCCGATATGGCCCCAGAAGCCAGAGTTTTACCCTAACTTGCTTAAAATTTTGCACAAGAAGAACAATTAGTGCTATAGTCAAGTGTGGCAAATTGTATGGAAATCGGTTCAGATTGAGATATAGCTCCCATATATATCTTTAGGCCGATAAGGACTAATACGTTCCCAGAAGTCAGAGTTTTACCCGAATTTGGTTGAAATTTTGCACTAGGAGTACAATTTGTAGTGTAGTCAAGTGGGCCAAATTTTATTGAAATCGGTTCAGATTTAGATATAGGTCCCATATATATCGTTCGCCAGATTTACACTCATATGACCACAGAGGCCAATTTTTAGTTGAAATTTGGCACAGGGAGTAGATTAGCATTGTAGCTATGCGTGCCAAATTTGGTTGAAATCGGTTCAGATTTAGATATATCTCCCATATATAGCTTTCGCCCGATTTACACGCATATGACCACAGAGGCCGATTTTTAACTCCGATTTAGTTAAAATTTTGCACAGGGAGTAGAATTAGCATTGTAGCTATGCGTGCCAAATTTAGTTGAAATCGGTTCAGGTTTAGATATAGCTCCCATATATATGTTTTTCTGATTTCGACAAAAATGGTCAAAATGTTGTTAAATCGCCACTGCTTAGTCGAAAAGTTGTAAAAATGACTCTAATTTTCTTAAACTTCTAATACATATATATCGAGCGATAAATCATAAATAAACTTTTGCGAATTTTTCTTAATATTGCTTCAGATTTAAATGTTTCGCATATTTTTTTTTTTTACTAAAATTGTGTTCCACCCTAGTGCATTAGCCAACTTAAATTTTGAGTCCATAGATTTTGTAAAAGTCTATCAAATTCTGTCCAAATCGAGTGATATTTAAATGTATGTATTTGGGACAAACCTTTTTATATGGCCTGTAATGTACAATATCAGGATATTTATATCCTTGTGGTGAGAGAGAAGTATATTGAACCCGGACGGACTGGTCTAATAAAAATAATAATATTTCTGTCTCAACACCACTGGCGAGATGTCAGGCCAAAGCGGATTAAGATGAAGTGGACTATGGGAGCCATTGAATCTAGCTGCAGTCGGAGTAAATTGGGGGGTTCGTGTCCCTTCACAAAAATCACAAAACATTATACAGAACTTTTATTATAGACTCCCTTTACTAAACTTGATTTTAAAATTGGAAAGAAATTAAGAAAATCCCCATCAAACTAATAACAAATGTCTGCCAAAAATATATCCAAACGAAAAGATCTTGATCGCAGATGTTAAGCGATCAGCGCTTCTTTACCCACCCATACCTATGTCCATGTCGCGCCTACATTCAAGGACCCCTTGAAAAATCTGGCCTAACCGCACATTACCACATCACGAAAACACAATACTTCAATTTAGCAATCCATAATTAAATCGTATAATTCAAATTTTATTCACGACATTATATGATTATATAGAAATTCTAATGTTTAAATTTGATTAATTTTGGATGTAAAAATATGTGTACTTATTTCATTTTTTTTTTGTTATCTTCTTAAACTATAAAAAAATAAATGACGTTACAAAATCATACAAAATAAGGAAAATAGACTAATATATTTACACTTTTGAATATTATGATTTTAACATCTAAGGTTTTCTTTTTCAAGACTTTTAAGTTTAATGATTTTTTTAATGGAAAGGTAACCCTATTATATTACTATTAATTCATAAAAAGATTATGAATGAAGCAAGCAAAGCAAAAAAATAAACAAACGTAAATAGTGATTTTTTTTTCTCATTACATCCATTCATAATATGGACAAAATCCAACAACAAAATATTCTACGCAATTGTTTGACTTACCATCTGATCATGCGAATTTCTCGAAGGCCTTCATGAAGTTCGATGTTCGATGTCTTTGCTGTTTCAAAAGTTTGTTAAATGATGAGTGTAGGTGGAGAGGAGTGAATATTAATGATCATTAGATAATTATGAATGAGTGCATGGTAATTATTCTACAATGCACACGTGTTTGGTTGTTGTTGCTGCTTTGTTTGCTTTTACAACTAATACATTAGGGTGGCTATTAATTTTAGAATCATTTTAAATGAATTAGTGACATAAAAGTGAAATTAAATTTGAAATAAGAAGAACGTTTTTAAATACAAATTCTCTCAAAATGAGTAAACATTTGGATTGAAATTAAGCTAGGAATTAAGAAAATGTTCTCTTAAGTTATTTTAACATTTTTTTTGGAGGTTTCTCTCGAAATACGGAAAAAATGCAAAGACGTAAGAATTTATGTGGAATTTAATATTTTAAATTTAGCATTATTGCAATAAGAATTTAGCTTTAATTAGATTAGAATTTGACTAGGCATAATTGTATACATAATTTAGAATTGTAATTGGGATTTAATTAAACTTTCAGTAATTTTTGCATTTTCTTAGGTTACTCTCATAATGGGAGAAAGTTCATTAGGTGAATATTTCTGAGATTTATACGAAATTTAACTTTGAAAATTTAGCATAATATAGGCTTATTAAAATATAGATTCCAAAGGGAATGTTAATTTAATTTTGATGTATAATTTGATAATTTTTGTTAAATGGAATTTTTCGAGCAGCACATGTAGAATTAAAATGGTATAGAGAGAAAAAACCTATTGGTTACTGCATGTTGTTGTTGAATCTCTCGTTGGGTTTTCTGCGTTCTGCCTCAGAAATGGACAAAAAGGTGGATTCCACTCTCCTCGCTCCGAGTTCTTTGTTGCTGAGAAGTTGGACAACTGGAGCCTCTTTTCGATGCGGGAAACTTGGAGAAGTGGAGTAATCCAAATGGGCTGTTTTTTAATTCGCTTCCAAACAAAATTATTCGATATTCTTTTGTGCAGCAATTGCAGCAAATGACTATTTAATTTATTTTTTCAGACAATTGTGGGCAATCACGTTGCAATTTATTTGTGAAAATCGCTGTTGGACTTCTATATATATAATTACACTCTCACAATTTTCATTCGGCATTGATCACTGTAATTTTAATTAATTTTTTATTAAAATCACTATCACGTGCAGAAAAATATTTTTCGAGTTTACCTTTTTCAGTGATGTAGTCGAATTTTAGAGATATTATTTCAATATTTATATAGCGATTTCTTCGAAAATTTAAAGTTTATTTCTTTAACAAACTTATTTAATAAATTTTGATCCGTTCGCGATGAGATGAAAAAAATAGAAGAAGGAAGTAAAATCTCGCTGTTGGTCTTGTCAATTGATGTCAAGCCAGCTTCGAAGTAAAAGAGAGTGTCTCATATTTTG
This sequence comes from Haematobia irritans, assembly GCF_050003625.1. NCBI lineage: Eukaryota > Metazoa > Arthropoda > Insecta > Diptera > Muscidae > Haematobia > Haematobia irritans. The sequence continues at coordinate 72,555,123 of NC_134399.1, read as the reverse complement.
TCAAGCATATGACCACAACTGTTGACATTTAAAATCGAGCAACTTTGTAGGGTTGCCACCGAAAAAAATGCTTAAAGGACAAATTATTTCATGAAATGCAAAGTATGCAGAAGAGATTATCATTTACTAATTTTTTTCATTAGGAAAATATTTATAAAAATATTAATATTTATACACATTTTTTTTAACATTACTTTGGACTTAATTAATAAATTTAGAAATATTTTACCACTGAAATATATGAGAGTTTTATCGATTTTTCTTAGAGGTTTGTCTTGGTATTAAAAATGCATATTACAAACCAAGTAATATTTTAATAATTTCGTGATAAAATATTAATTGGACGAATTTCTAATTTAAGGACGAATGTCCTTGGCATGAAAAGTGCCTATGGTCTTGCCGTTTAGGTCTTCCAGTATATAGTAATGAGAGCCTACTTTTTCCTTTATCCTTGCTTTTATAAAAAGTGGAGACAATTTGGAATTAAAATTCTTCTCAGCATTACTCTGTGCGAAGTTTCTTCGGAAAATTTCTTGACCAATTTCGAATGAAATGGGCCTTGCTCTTAAATTATATTGGTGTTTGGTACGATTATACGCCTCTGATATGTGTTTCCGAATATTCTTTCTAATAAGATTAAGGTCATCATCCCGAGAAAGGACATTTGTTGGCTCGTCAAGCATATGCAGGTTTCTCAAGAGTTGATATGAAGTCCCGTGAGTTATCATATCAAACCCGAAGAGGGCATGATATGGTGAATATTTGGTGGATTGGTGCACCGAATTTCGCAGTGCGCAACTGATCGCACTCAAATTTTCGTCCCATAATTTATGATCGCCTTTTAGAAACGCTCTGATTCCAGCAATAATAGAACGATTTACTCGCTCAGAAGCATTGGACTGAGGAGAGTATATCGCTGTGTAGGTGTGTTTAACTCCAAACGAAGTCAAAAACGCGTTAAATTCGTTGGATTTAAATTGTGATCCGTTGTCACTTATCACAACTTCCGGAACACCATACACATGAAAAATATTTTGGAGGAGAAAATCCTGAATACGAGCTGCAGTAAATTTACGTAGTGGGCATAACCAATGAAATTTTGACATGTGGTCAAGAACGATTAAAATCCCTATATTTCCGTTTTTGCTCCTTGGGTATGGACCCAAGAGATCAACGTAGATACGTTGGAAAGGGCGAACGGAAGTATTTGGTTTTCCCATTTCGGGTTTCATAATCTGGTTTGGGGATTTTGTGATCTTGCAAATCTCACATGACCTAATGAAATCTCTGACATCTTTGACAATGCCAGGCCAATAAAAATTTCTTCTTATGAGTTCCAAAGTTTTTTGCATACCACCATGGCAAGCAATGGAAGAGCTATGGAATCTCGAAATAAGGCCATTACGGAGTGCTAAGGGAATCCACAATTTCCATGTCATCTCTTCCTGTTCTGAGTCTCCAGAGTAATGGTCAGTTCTAATATAGACAAAGTTGTCCACGATTTTAACATCGGGATATTCGGACTGATTCATTTGAATCTTTTCCTTCAGGCTTATATAATCCTGATCCAAAAAGTGAGTTGAATCTAAATCAATTTCCGGTTCTGTATAGGTTACGCCAGATACTTCTTCACAGTGGATTCTAGAGAGGGCGTCAGGCACAATATTTTCTTTCCCCTTGCGGTGACTAAATGTAAATTTGTAGCCCTGGAGTTTGAAAACCCAACGGGCCAGTCTTCCTGTTAGGTCTTGCTGTCGCATGAGCCACAACAGGCTTGAATGGTCCGTTACGATTTCAAACTCTTGGAGCTCTACATAGCACCGGAACCTCTTTATCGCCTCCACTACCGCTAAACATTCTCTTTCCGTAACGCTATAATTCCGCTGCGCGGAATTTAGCTTTTTGGACATATATGCGATAGGTTTTTCATTTCCAGTCTCATCCAACTGCACAAGTACTGCTCCAATCCCGAAATCACTTGCATCGCAATGGATGTAAAATTTCTTGGAGAAATCGGGATTGGTGAGAACTGGAGCGGTGGTTAAGTCAGTTTTTATTTCCCTAAAGGCATCGTCAGCTTCTTTTGTCCAGACAAATTTTTTCTTTTTAGACAAAAGTTCGGTTATCGGATATGCCTTGGTAGAGAAATTCTCGATAAATCGGCGATACCAACCCGATAATCCGAGGAAGCCACGAACCTGTCGTATACTTTTCGGAACTGGCCAGGACAATATTGAGTCCACCTTTTCAGGGTCAGTTTTTAATCCACCATGGCCTATAACAAATCCTAAATATTTGACCTCCACCACACAGAACACGCTCTTGGATACATTAATGGTGAGGTTTGCCTTACGGAATTGATCTGCTAATCGAACTAAAACCGAAAGATGTGTTTGGAAATCCTCGGAAACTATGATGAGATCATCGAGGTATCCAAACACACAATGTCTCAAGTCAGCCGGAATAAGTTCGTCCATTAATCGACACATTGTTTGAGGAGCATTACACAGTCCGAATGGCATAACCACGAACTGGTAAAGAGGTCTACCAGGGACTGTGAATGCTGTCAAACTTTTGGAATGATCGGCTAGGCCGATCTGCCAAAATGCGTCCTTTAAATCAATTTTTGATATTATGTTGGCTTTGGGCAACCGGGCAAAAATGCCTTCAATATTGGGTAAGGGGTAAGCGTCTTTTTTTGTGACGGCATTTAATTTTCTGGCATCTAAACACAGACGGACTTTATTGGGCTTTAGGACTAATCGCATGGGAGAACTCCATGGAGAAACGGACGGTTCAATTACACCTAGTGACAGCATTCTGTCTATTTCTTTATACATTAGTTCCTCCACCGCTGGAGAAACCGGATAAAATCTTTGTTTTACTGGCTTAGCATTGCCAACATCGATTTCATGTTTTATAAGGCTGGTTCTACCTAGACCTTGTTTTTCAAAGTTGGGGAATAAAGCTTTAACAGCTTCGAGCTGGTGGATTTGCTCAGGAGTTAGCAAATATTGTGTTGATTTTAACACCTTAGTGCCATCTATATCGGACGAAACGGACTTAACAGCGGACGACAAATCAGATTCAAAAGCGGACAAATTAGACGATGATTCGAACATTTTCTTAGAGTCGGACGGACAAGACAAAATTAAGGTATCAAAAATTTGAGGAGCTAAATTAAACTCCCTCCAAAAATCCAAGCCTAATATCAATCTTTGATTCAAAGATGGTACGATCAATATTCTAAGTCGCTTAACTTGGTTTCTAAAAGACACGTCTACATCCAAATAGCCTAAAACTTTTTGATGTTTACCATCGGCCGTTTTCACAGTGGATTTTAATTCCTTGAACTGATCAAACTGCGAAAAATCTGACAAAGCTAAATCAGAGCCAATGCATGTGACATTCGCCCCCGTATCGAGCAATCCCTGTTCGACAAAATTCAAAAAAGAAACTTTGGCATAAAGTCTCTGGTCCTGTGGATCATTGACTATGCATGAAATACAATATTTGGACGTAAATCGCCTATTCTTATAATATAAGCGCAACCGAAGAGTAGATCTCTTTGGCTTATTTCTAGCAAAATTCAGGGAGCACATCTGAAAAATTCGTTCCCTTTTACTGATATAGTCCTTCCATCTTTGATGATAGGGCCTAATCGGAAAAAGAGATACTTCTTGTGAGGCAATTGAAAAGGGCTCAGTTCGTTTAAATATTTCTACTGGCAGGGTAGAATTTCTGTTGTTGATATTCTCGAATGAATTCACCACAGTGTCAGCAGAAATGTTTTCTCCACTGACTTCACTTACTGGTTTTTTGAAATATTAGATTGATTCGTATTTTTAGTGACTGCGATCTGTTTGGTAGCACACTTGAGGCAATTTGGCTTATATATATTTTTGGCCCCACAGCCATAACAGAATATAGACCTTTCCTTAAGACAATTTTCCCAAAAGTGACCTGTCTCTTGACAGTTCCAACATCTGGGTAGATTTGAGCCATTAGCCAAGGCATCGACCAATAAATTATTTTCGCTCTCAATATTCACCATAGATTCTGTGGAAAATTCCACTTCAGATACATGCCTTCTTGCCTGAGTAAAAACTGAAGGTTTTGCAGCCAACTGACGGCGACAATTTTCGTCGTTAAGTAGATTCTCCCTCATTTGGATTAAATTCCTAAGATGGGCAATAGAATATATTGGCACATACAAAAGTTCATGTCTTATATCCGCTCGCAAATTCCGTTTTATAATTTCAATCAACTCAGTCTCTGGAATCTGAGTGCTTAATCTGTCCAATATAGTACAGATTGAGTCATAAAAACTCTCAAAATTCTCCCCAGGCTTTTGCTTCCGGTTACGAAGCTCTTCTCGAATGTCAGCATCGGACCGAAAATCTTTATATTGATACCGAATGGCTGCACAAAATTCCTGCCAATTAATAGCCGAAACATCCTTTCTGTACCGCCAAAACCAATCACGGGCTTTACCGGTGAGAAGAATATTTAAATTTTTACAAATTATGGAGTAATCTCCATCGAAATTATCAGCGGTAAGAGAGCGAACCCTATACAAAAACTCTTCAACGTGAAGTCCTTGAGTAGATCCATCAAATTGGACATTCCAATTTCGAATTATAGAAGCAATTTTATCAGATCCTAAAGTGTTGTAACTATGAGAAGAAACATTCGCAGAATTATCCCGATTCTCATTACGATTAACCCCATTTCGATTCTCACGATAAAGATTGGAATTATCATCATTAGAACGATTCGTATTCTGCGGATTCCTGTTCAACTCAAGGGTTTGTAAAAGTCGGCTAACGCTAGATTCGATCATGCGACTTATTCGTGCATAATCTATATCGTTACCAATATGATTTGCAGTGGGCCTTTGTGGTGTCTGATGACCCATAAAATCATTTAGTGTATGATTTTGAGAGTTATTTGCCCCATGAGCAATATTTGCATTAGACGGACAATTTCCACTATCCAATACATCTTGTATTGGGTCTTGACCAAAATCGTGTGCCACATTACGAGTCGTACTTCGGGTATTATATGATTTAGAAAAGGCTCCACGTCCTTTTCCACGAATGGATTTCTGTTTTTGAGTCGATAGAGGGATATTTTGCCGATCTTGTGACTCATCTTGAAAAGCGTGAGATAAGTCCAGTTGTGGACGATTGGATCGTAAATCCGACAACTGACAAGGTTTTTTGCACGTTGGACATTCCGATGCAGTCGAGAGAAATTTCTCAATGCAAACTCGGTGAAAGCTGTGACCACACTGTGAAAGATACAGACATTCCTGAGTCTCAGACAAAATTTCACTACAAACATTACATGTGCTTACGCCTCCTGAGGCAGTTGGAGGGGGTGTTCTTGGAAGTGACATACTTCAAAATTCAATAAAAATTCACAGAAAATAGAAATCAATTGAATCAATAAAAATTTGATATAAAAAATATATTTTCATTGAGTGTTTTCGTATTAAGTGGATGTGGGCTAGTAAAATGTGAATAGATCTTAATCGGAATGAATGGCATACATTTCGGGCTATAGATGCGAAAATAAAAAAAATAGGTTATCGTTCGTATAACCAAATCGAATTTATAATTCGATCCTTTTTTTTCCTTGATATTTATAGGACATTAAAATGCAACACAGCTATAATAATGTAATCCAAATAAATTCAGATTTCAATAATAAACATTTCTATCGAAGACAGACTATTTTCCTAGATTCACTTTAAATGGTGCAGTGCAAATCAAACCCTATTTCAAACAGAGGAAAGTCATTCAAGATACTTAATGGTCAATATACTCGATTTTTCAATACTCAAGTACTCGAAAATCCAAAATAAGGTCTTGATTGTATTCAACTATTCGCAATTGATTTTAATTTCACAACTGTTGGATATGGAAAAAAATGCAAATTAAATGGATGAAAATTGGGCCGTAAAAGTATCTAAAGGACACAAATCAGGCCCCACGTTGGGCGCCATTTCTGTAATGTACAATATCAGGATATTTATATCCTTGTGGTGAGAGAGAAGTATATTGAACCCGGACGGACTGGTCTAATAAAAATAATAATATTTCTGTCTCAACACCACTGGCGAGATGTCAGGCCAAAGCGGATTAAGATGAAGTGGACTATGGGAGCCATTGAATCTAGCTGCAGTCGGAGTAAATTGGGGGGTTCGTGTCCCTTCACAAAAATCACAAAACATTATACAGAACTTTTATTATAGACTCCCTTTACTAAACTTGATTTTAAAATTGGAAAGAAATTAAGAAAATCCCCATCAAACTAATAACAAATGTCTGCCAAAAATATATCCAAACGAAAAGATCTTGATCGCAGATGTTAAGCGATCAGCGCTTCTTTACCCACCCATACCTATGTCCATGTCGCGCCTACATTCAAGGACCCCTTGAAAAATCTGGCCTAACCGCACATTACCACATCACGAAAACACAATACTTCAATTTAGCAATCCATAATTAAATCGTATAATTCAAATTTTATTCACGACATTATATGATTATATAGAAATTCTAATGTTTAAATTTGATTAATTTTGGATGTAAAAATATGTGTACTTATTTCATTTTTTTTTTGTTATCTTCTTAAACTATAAAAAAATAAATGACGTTACAAAATCATACAAAATAAGGAAAATAGACTAATATATTTACACTTTTGAATATTATGATTTTAACATCTAAGGTTTTCTTTTTCAAGACTTTTAAGTTTAATGATTTTTTTAATGGAAAGGTAACCCTATTATATTACTATTAATTCATAAAAAGATTATGAATGAAGCAAGCAAAGCAAAAAAATAAACAAACGTAAATAGTGATTTTTTTTCTCATTACATCCATTCATAATATGGACAAAATCCAACAACAAAATATTCTACGCAATTGTTTGACTTACCATCTGATCATGCGAATTTCTCGAAGGCCTTCATGAAGTTCGATGTTCGATGTCTTTGCTGTTTCAAAAGTTTGTTAAATGATGAGTGTAGGTGGAGAGGAGTGAATATTAATGATCATTAGATAATTATGAATGAGTGCATGGTAATTATTCTACAATGCACACGTGTTTGGTTGTTGTTGCTGCTTTGTTTGCTTTTACAACTAATACATTAGGGTGGCTATTAATTTTAGAATCATTTTAAATGAATTAGTGACATAAAAGTGAAATTAAATTTGAAATAAGAAGAACGTTTTTAAATACAAATTCTCTCAAAATGAGTAAACATTTGGATTGAAATTAAGCTAGGAATTAAGAAAATGTTCTCTTAAGTTATTTTAACATTTTTTTTGGAGGTTTCTCTCGAAATACGGAAAAAATGCAAAGACGTAAGAATTTATGTGGAATTTAATATTTTAAATTTAGCATTATTGCAATAAGAATTTAGCTTTAATTAGATTAGAATTTGACTAGGCATAATTGTATACATAATTTAGAATTGTAATTGGGATTTAATTAAACTTTCAGTAATTTTTGCATTTTCTTAGGTTACTCTCATAATGGGAGAAAGTTCATTAGGTGAATATTTCTGAGATTTATACGAAATTTAACTTTGAAAATTTAGCATAATATAGGCTTATTAAAATATAGATTCCAAAGGGAATGTTAATTTAATTTTGATGTATAATTTGATAATTTTTGTTAAATGGAATTTTTCGAGCAGCACATGTAGAATTAAAATGGTATAGAGAGAAAAAACCTATTGGTTACTGCATGTTGTTGTTGAATCTCTCGTTGGGTTTTCTGCGTTCTGCCTCAGAAATGGACAAAAAGGTGGATTCCACTCTCCTCGCTCCGAGTTCTTTGTTGCTGAGAAGTTGGACAACTGGAGCCTCTTTTCGATGCGGGAAACTTGGAGAAGTGGAGTAATCCAAATGGGCTGTTTTTTAATTCGCTTCCAAACAAAATTATTCGATATTCTTTTGTGCAGCAATTGCAGCAAATGACTATTTAATTTATTTTTTCAGACAATTGTGGGCAATCACGTTGCAATTTATTTGTGAAAATCGCTGTTGGACTTCTATATATATAATTACACTCTCACAATTTTCATTCGGCATTGATCACTGTAATTTTAATTAATTTTTTATTAAAATCACTATCACGTGCAGAAAAATATTTTTCGAGTTTACCTTTTTCAGTGATGTAGTCGAATTTTAGAGATATTATTTCAATATTTATATAGCGATTTCTTCGAAAATTTAAAGTTTATTTCTTTAACAAACTTATTTAATAAATTTTGATCCGTTCGCGATGAGATGAAAAAAATAGAAGAAGGAAGTAAAATCTCGCTGTTGGTCTTGTCAATTGATGTCAAGCCAGCTTCGAAGTAAAAGAGAGTGTCTCATATTTTGTCAAGCATATGACCACAACTGTTGACATTTAAAATCGAGCAACTTTGTAGGGTTGCCACCGAAAAAAATGCTTAAAGGACAAATTATTTCATGAAATGCAAAGTATGCAGAAGAGATTATCATTTACTAATTTTTTTCATTAGGAAAATATTTATAAAAATATTAATATTTATACACATTTTTTTTAACATTACTTTGGACTTAATTAATAAATTTAGAAATATTTTACCACTGAAATATATGAGAGTTTTATCGATTTTTCTTAGAGGTTTGTCTTGGTATTAAAAATGCATATTACAGGCCCCCAACACATTTGACGGATGTGATATGGTATCGAAAATTTAGATGTACAAAGTGGTGCAGGGTATAATATAGCCCCGCCCGACTTTCCTTACTTGTTTTTTACTAACATTGTGTTCCACCGTAGTGCATTAGCCGACTTAAATTTTGAGTCTATAAATTTTGTACAAGTCTATCAAATTCTGTCCAGATCGAGCCCCCAACAAATTGGACGGATGTGATATGGCATCGAAAATTTAGATCTACAAAGTGGTGCAGGGTACTTATAGTCGGCCCCGTCCGACTTTAGACTTTCCTTACTTGTTAATTTTATAAAAATTGCTCTGCTTTACTCTTCTTACTACATGTTACAAATTTTGTAAACATTAACGGCTGTTTGTGGATAAACTTAACCATTTCATTACCGATGTCCACTTAGAAGGACATTCGAGACAGACATCAAATTCGATTTTCCCACTTAGTTTCGATTCATTTCTCGATGTTATTTTAAAGTAGAGGCTTTAATCTAAATAAGCTATAAATATTGTCCATATTGGTGAGGTCTAAAATACATTTTTATAAACTTCTTTAACAATAAATGAAAAATGGACGTTTATACAAAAACTATAGCCGATACTTTTACGGTTTGTTTTTTGTATTTTTTCTCATACTTTGAAAGATATTATAGGCCAAATAGCGCTTATTTTTGCAAGACTATTTGGTCACAATTCAAGAATCAAGTTTTCAGAACAAGCTCATATAGTTCGTCATCCTTTTTGTTAGTCATTGTAATCTTTTCTATAACTTCAAAATTATGTAATTATTATTATTTTCCAATTACTTTTAAGTTTATTTCTATGTAATTATATAAACATCGGATAATTTTTCTGTACTCTAATTATAAGAATCTATTATTCTTGTTGTACAGGTCTTTAAAATAAATAAATCAAATAAATAAACAGGTTTGCGAACAGTAAATTTTTATTTTGATTTTTTATTATCAATAAATATTAAAAATTTAAAGTTGCAAAACTAATTTTTGTGGTCATTGATAAGAGAGAATTCCTTCATATAACGGACTAATTTTCATCATTACCATTGTAACTAGTATATATCGTTAAATTTTCTTAGCTTTTTAGCACATTTCACAAGTCTTTACAATACTGTAGCTTTCCCTAGCTCCGTTTCTATAAATTAATTACAGAATTGATAATGCTCATATTAGGGATATGCATACGTTACCTAGAAAAGATTTTAGCACAGTGAAAATTTACCATACATTTACATTTTCCAAATCGGTAATGCACAGGTTTCTTTGGAAATTTGAAATAAACCCTCCTTCTGCAGCCGTCTATATGCGAACTAAATCTCTTGCTGCCACAACAAAAGAAAAACATGTTTTTGCACTTTCACTGATATTTTCATGTATATTACTAACACTATCTGTACCACCACATCTATCATTCTCGCTCCACGACTTGGGGATATGCAGCCTCAAATTGAATTTCGGTCGCTAACCTATGAAAAACGTACCAAGGTTGCATTGAGCACAGTGCTAATAATTCTTGTGGGTGTTTTGTTCGAAAAGTTACTGCCAAAAGCTTGTGTTTAGAGATTAAATTTTCTTTTCTAAAAATGCATACTGCTAAGCTGATAATCGAAAAGCAATTCAATTATTCAAATTGATTGCTTGCAGGGGTAATCTTTGATTTCTGCATGACTAATAATGGGACAATTGTAATTTAGAGCAAATCTTTCACAGGCACGAAACTACAACACATTGAATGGTCTTTAAAATGAGCACTACCATTAGAGTGTAACGCACATGAGCCTACACGGATGAAAAAGACTGTTTTTCTTATGTTTGGGTGTAAAAATTATATGTTTGGTACTCAACTTTTTAGCACATTATTTTTAAGTGTAAGCATATAATGTTCATATATGTTAGAACCTATCTGTGGACTTATGGAAAAACCCCATAAGTCGAGATAACACAATTTTTCAAAAATGTTACGGCGTGTATAGTTTTTGAAGGCGCATCTTTCTGTTTTACAGATTTTTGATATCGGTCCAAGATCGGGAAATATAGAATCGTGCAAACCAACATAACTTGCGAATTTTTAAGTTTAATTTTGACAAAACATTACTCATCTTATGTTGTAATATAAAATAGAAATACTTCTATGATATTTTTGACAAAATAAAATAAGTCCTCATAGGGTTTGTGTAATTGAAATTTTTTTCTACAAAACAACATATTTCGAAAAACGGATCAAAACAAACGCATATTTAACATCAGTTTTGTTTTTTTAGTCAGTATATGATGACGTTTCAATGCGACAAAACACTATAAATAGAAATATGTTATTTTTTTTAATAAAATATTATATGACAAAACAACATAAGTCAGTAGTTACTAATTTTCTCTGGATAGGTGGGTGCTAATTGGATTTGGTAAAGTGGAAAAATAAGCTATTGTAAAGGCCTATAATATAAATACTAAATATTTTCCAGATGTTTTCTAAAGGAGTTTTTGTGACCCCTTAAATGTGAATTTTTGCTCCCCTGTAAAATTCTTTTTAGACTTATGGGGTTTTGATATAAATCCATAGATATATACTTTATGGGGTCTGAGACCAATATTTCAATGACTTACAAAGAGAATAGAGGTCTTAGCAAATTTTTAGCATTTTCATTATTTTTTCCTTAGTAATAGTAATTTGACAGGGTTTTGAGCAAGATCTCTCCAAATCCGACAAATGCTGCAAAAAGTAAGCAATTACAGTATATAAAATATGATTGGAAAATGGGTGTAAATATGGGTTTTGTGGCCCAAATAGGCCTAACATATACGTGGGAGGTTTATATAAATTTGAAACGAAATGGACCCCATTCGGGGTCAGAGTAAAGCTTTGGCCTTCATTATCATATAAATCTAAAGAGTGAGTTATATGACAAAATAGTAAAAAATTAAAAAAAAAAATATTAAAAGGCATGAAATCATTATTTGCATACATAGTTTAAAAATATGTCATGTAAATGTTGCGCCTGATTGTGCCTCTACGGATCCATTCGCTTAGTCTATTTTGGGATACTCTTTCCAAAATTTCGAATAAATGCTTCAATGCCCCACAAAAATAGTCTAAAGGCGGTATATAATCCGTCGCCACAGCCAAACCAGAAATGATATTTAGCTCATATTGGATATATAACATCATGTTAGGATTATTTTCCAAAAACCGTATCAAGATATTTGGAAAATGGTTCTGGAAAAATGTTTGACACTCGTTGTGGTCAAATATTTGCCTAGTGTGACCATAGCCTTATTTATGTACGCACTTAGTCAAAAATGAGCTTTCTCACTAATCACAAATGTCGATAAGAAGCGCACGTTAAACTTTCTTAAGAGAGAACGCATTTTGATAATAAAATTAAATAATTTGCAATTATTGTTCGTGGCTAATCTTTTTCGGGATTTACGACACTCACAAAACAATCGGATGTACGAAATTCCAAGAACATCGGTTATAATCAGATCGATGATAAGTATATATGGCAGCCGTATCTAAATTTGGACCGTTTTACCCAAAAACAAACAGTGAGTCCAATTAAGAACCTATGCGAAAGTTGAGGGTGATCGGACTGAAACTACAAGCAGTATTTGATCCACGATACTGCCAAAAATAACAGTCGTAAGATGTATAGTTTAGAAAATGTGCACTGTTTAAGTTTCACTTTTTTTGGTTTTCTTTATTTCACCCTAAAATTAATTGTAACGAGTTTTCTTTCTATCTAAATCTGAACCGATTTTTACCCAAAAACAGACAGTGAGCCGAAGTAAGAGCCTATGCGAAATTTGAGGGTGATCGGACTTAAACTGCAAGCAGTATTTGATCCGCGACACTGCAAAAAAATAACAGTCCTAAGATGCATAGTTTAGCACATGTGCACTGTTGAAGTTTCACTTTTTGTCTGATTTTCTTTATTTCACCCTAAAATTAAGTGTAACGAGTTTTCTTTGGTGTTTTTGAGTAAAAAAAACCCTGCTATGGAACCTAAAACTTCAGGTACATTCAGACTCTTTGAACAAAAACAAAAGTATGGTGGAGTTTTGTGTTTGAAACAGCGTTTCTGGCGAAGTCTTTAAATTACCGTATTTTTGAGATTAAATTGTACGATGCGATAGGCTCAAGTCTTTTCTTGTTCGTGTTTACGGGCGCTATATACACTGAAAAAGGCATACTTTGTTCCAAAGTTTTTGTCTTTACACAAATGATTTTGCTATTGATTCCAAACCAAAAAGAAGCGGAGAATTCAAGTAGGGATACCTGTAAGGCACAATTCTCTTTCAAATTTGAGTATTGCGTACTTCATTCTAGGAAATAAATTTTAATTTATTCGTTTTTGCAACTTTCTTCTTTGCGTGTTATCAAAGTTCTTTTAAAACATGTTAACAACAATTTCAACATCCACCTTCAACTTCAAGAAGAAATTATCTAATGTTTCAAGAAAAAAGCGTCTTTGAAATAAGATATTGTAAAACATTTCCTATTTTTGAACTTTTTTATACCCTCCACCATAGGATGGGGGTATATTGACTTTGTCATTCCGTTTGTAACATATCGAAATATTGCTCTAAAACCACTTAAGGTATATATAATCTGGGTCCATGTGAAATTCTGAGTCGATCTGAGCATGTCCGTCCGTCTGTTGAAATCACGCTAACTTCCGCACGAAACAATCTATCGACTTGAAACTTGGCACAAGTAGTTGTTATTGATGTAGGTCGGATGGTATTGCAAATTGGCCATACCGGTCCACTTTTACGTATAGCCCCCACATAAACGGACCCCAAATTTGGCTTGCAGGCCCTCTAAGAGAAGCAAATTTCATCCGATCCGGCTGAAATTTGGTACATGGTGTTAGTATATGGTCTCTAACAACTATGCAAAAATTGGTCCATATCGGTCCATAATTGTATATAGCCCCCATATATACAATCCGATCCCCAGATTTGGATTGCGTAGCCTCTAAAAGAGCAAATTTCAACCGATTCGGCTGAAATTTGATACATGGTGTTACACGCAAAGAAAAAAAAACGTGTACCGAAAATGTTTTTCGTTTGTGAGAGTTTTTTGAATTGCTTCGAAAATGTTAAACTTTTATCACCAAAAAATTCGTTTGTTACAAATTTTTTATTTTTTCAATAATTTTTTTTTTTTTTTTGAAACAACAACACAGTCCATTTCGTTTATATAAAACACTGTTCTTTTCTGACTGTAGGTCTTTACTAAGACACATTTTACAGTTCAAAATTTAATATACTACAATGTAATGATGAACATTTTTTCGGAATCTTCCGAACATATCTGGAATATATGTAAAAAAAAAACACAAAAAACAAACTTTGGTCGAAGCAGGGATCGAACCCACGACCCTTCGTATGCAAGGCGGACGTAGCAACCACTGCTCCACCGTGCCAAACTAAATGTTTGTTTCTGTTAAATAAACTTTGTTTATTCGGTTCGTGGGCGCCGCAAGCTATGCTATATAAATATAACTTATATGGATATTTATCTATTGATTACCATAACAGGTACATAGCTCAGTGGTTAGTGTGTTGGCTTACAAAGTGCATGGTCCGCGGTTCGATTCTTCGTCCAGGCGAAAGGTAAAATAAATTTTAAAAATTTATAAAATCGCATAATTTCTTCTACATTGTTCGTATTACAAGAAAAGGTGTTAAGAACTAAAAAACCTCGTGGATGTGAGAAAGATGTGAGGGAAAATGCAATTAGCCAGAAAATAATGTTTTTTTTTTTTGGAGTTTGTCTTTATAAAATTGTTTTTACACCCTGGTAAAGAATAAACGTTTATCACAAAAAGTATGCTACTTTTCTTCCAAATACACTTCCTCACAGCGAAAAGCAAATGAGAAACTAATTTTGTTTGTCTAAAATTTCGTTTGGGAGGTCTCTAACAACCATGCAAAAATTGGTCCATATCGGTCCTTAATTATATATAGCCCCCATATAAACCGACCCCAGATTTGGCTTGCGGAGCCTCTAAGAGAAGCAAATTGCATCCGATCCGGCTGAAATTTGGTACATGATGTTAGTATATGGTCTCTAACAACCATGCAAAAATTGGTCCACATCGGCCCATAATTATAAATAGCTCCCATATAAACCGATCCCCAGAAAGACGTCCGGAGCCTCATGGATGAGCAAAATTCATCCGATTCGGTTGAAATTTGGAATGTGGTGTAAGTAAATGATCTCTAACAACCATGCAGGAATTGGTATATATCGGTCCATCATTATATGTAGCCCCCATATAAACCGATCCCCAGATTTGGCCTCCAGAGCCCTTTGGAAGAGCAAAATTCATCCGATCCGGTTGAGATTTGGTACGTGGTGTTAGTATTTGGTCTCTAAGACCATGCAAAAATTGGTCCATACCAGTCTTAATTATATAACCCCCATTTAAACCGATCCCCAGATTTGACCTATGGAGCTCTTGGAGGAGCAAAATTCATCCGATCTGGTTGAAATTTGGTACATTGCGCTAGTATATGGCCGCTAACAACCACTCCAAAATTGTCCGTATCGGTCTATAGTTATATATATCCGATCCCCAAATTTATCTACCAAGATTTTATTACTATAGACAATTTTGTCAAAATTTTATTACTATAGAAAATTTTGTCAAAAATTTATTATTATAGAAAATTTTGACAATATTTTATTTCTATAGAAAATTTTGTTAAAATTTTATTTCTATAGAAAATTTTGTAAACGTTTTATTACTATTCAAAAGTTTGTCAAAAGTTTACTTCTATAGAAAATTTTGTCAAAATCTTATTTCTATAGAAAAATTTGTCAAAATGTTATCGCTGTAAAAAATTTTGTCAAAAATATATTTCTGTAGAAAATTTTGTCAAAATTTTATTTACGTATTTAATCGGCCTTTTGTTTAATAACATATATACCACGTATGGACTAACTTGCAGTTGAGAAGACGGAGTTAAGAAGTTTTAAGATACCTTGTCATCAGCAAGTGTTACCGCAACCCAATTAATTCGATTGTGGATGACAGTCTTTAGTACAAGTTTCTATGCAATCCATGGTGGAGGGTACATAAGATTCGGCCTGGCCGAACTTGCAGCCGTATATACTTGTTTAGATTAAATTGTATGATGCGATATGGCTCAAATCTTTTGTTGTTCGTGTTTACGGGCGCTATATACACTGAATAAAAGACATGCTTTGTTCCAAAGGCTTTGTCTTTACACTAATGATTTTGCTATTGATTCCAAACCGAAAAAGGCGGAGAATTCAAGTAGGGATATTTTTAAGACAACTTTTTTGCAACTTTTTTCTTCGCGTGTTATCAAAGTTCTTTTAAAACATGTTAACAACAACTTAAATTTCAAAATTCACCTTCGACTTCAAGAAGAAATTATCCAATGTTTCAAGAAAAAAGCGTCTTTGAAATAAAATATTGAAAAACATTTCCTATTTTTGAACTTTTTTATACCCTCCACCATAGGTTGGGGGTATATTAAATTTGTCATTCCGTTTGTAACACATCGAAATATTGCTCTAAACCCCCATAAGGCATATATATTCTGGGTCGTTGTGAAATTCTGAGTCGATCTGAGCATGTCCGTCCGTCTGTTGAAATCACGCTAACTTCCGAACGAAACAATCTATCAACTTGAAACTTGGCACAAGTAGTTGTTATTGATGTAGGTCGGATGGTATTGCAAATGGGCCATATCGGTGCACTTTCACGTATAGGCCCCATATAAACGGACCCCCAAATTTGGCTTGCAGACCCTCTAAGAGAAGCAAATTTCATCCGATTCGGCTGAAATTTGGTACATGGTGTTAGTATATGGTATTTAACAACCGTGAAAAATTGGTCCACATAGGTCAATAATTATATATAGCCCCCATATAAACCTATCCCCCGATTTGGCTTGCAGACCCTCTAAGAGAAGCACATCTCATCCGATCCGGCTGACATTTGGTACATAGTGTTAGTATATGGTCTTTAACAACCATGCAAAAATTGGTCCACATCGGTCAATAATTATATATAGCCCCCATATAAACCGATCCCCCGATTTGGCTTGCAGACCCTCTAAGAGAAGAAAATTTCATCCGATCCGGCTGAAATTTGGTACATGGTGTTAGTATATGGTCTCTAATGACCATGCATAAATTGGTCCACATCGGTTCATAATTATATATAAACCGATCACCAGATTTGACCTCCGGAGCCTCTTGGAAGGCCAAAATTCATCTGATTCAGTTGATATTTGGTACGTGGTGTTAATATATGGCCTCAAACACCAATGCAAAAATTGGTTCACATCGGTTCATAATTATATATAGCCCCCATATAAACCGATCCCCAGATTTGACCTCCGGAACCCCTTGGAAGAGCAAAATTCATCCGATTCGGTTGAAATTTGGTAAGTGATGTTAGTATATGGTATCCAACAACCATACATGAATTGGTTCATATCAGTCCATAATTATATATAACCCCCATATAAACCGATCCCCAGATTTGACCTCCGGTGCCTTTTGGAGAAGCAAAATTCATCCGTGGTGTTAGTATATGATATTTAGCAACCATGCCAAAAGTGGTCCATATCAGTCCATAATCATATATAGCCGCCATATAAACCGATCCCGAGATTTGGTTGTGGAGCCTCTTGGAGGAGCAAATTTCCTTCGAGTCGGTTGAAATTTGGTACATTGTGCTCGTATATGGCCGTTAACAACCATACCTAACAAGGTCCATATCGGTCTATAGTTATATATAGCCCTCAGATAAATCGATCCCCAATCCATGGTGAAGGGTACATAAGATTCGGCCTGCCCGAACTTACGGCCATATATACTTGTTTTTGTTTTTTTTTTTTTTTGCTTTGTAGTCAAGATACAAAAAGTCAAGAAACCTAAAGATTATTTCATTAAGTTTAAAGAATTTTTCTGAATTATTGTTGGGCTTACGTCAACAAAATTTTCTTCCATGTAAATACGCCCAGTTTTAAGTCGAATCACTTAACTATAAAGACAAAAAGACTTCATTGACAAGTTTATCGACTTTCGGACAAGGAAAAAAAATTATATCAGAAAAATTCGCCTTATGTGTTAAGGTGGGTATTAATTTCGAGTTTAGCCGCTAAAAACATAATTTTTTCACGATTACGTTTCTTTAATAATCCATTTTAAGGAATACAAACCTTGTGAAAATTTGCTTTGGGCTTTTCCCCATCAAGTTATAATAAAATTTGCAACAAATATGTATAATTTCATGCAACTTTAGCGATTTTAGCGGTTAAACTCGAACTTTGTACTCACCTTTAATCAAAATTTGCATTAAGGAAATGAAATCTTTGGGCTCACGGCAATATTTTTTAGTGTATAAACTCTGTCAGTTATCATTGAAAATTGGCAGAAATTATGTGATTAACAAAAGTAAACTTTTATCCAAATTTCGTGTAAATTGGTAGATCTCTTGAATTAATACACAGTTTGGGGTCAAATACCCAAGTGTGAGATGGAAAGAAAGACGGATGAAGAGCGCTAAATCGAATCAGAGTTTAATTCTAAGACGATCAGCATTCTAAATGATGGGTCCCGCATTGGTCTTTCGTGGCATTACCTATAAACTGTAAGGTATCAATAGGTCAGCATGGATGCACTAAAAAAGACATTGTACGGAAATGGACTTATATGCATGCAGATTACCTGAATCATATCGGGAAAAAGGGAATACATTTTTAAATTCAGAATAATTTTACTTATTTTGTATTATAACAACACCAAACAAAAATATTGTAGTTTAACTTTGGCTGTAATTTTATATCACATCCGCATTCTTTTTATTCCTAGATAAACATTACTTCAATAATATCGATTTTCTCATTGATACCATTGCATTTTTTTCATTAAACGCATTTTCATGGGACAACTGGAAAAATCAATTTTGAGAATATCAATTTAACCCTATTCTTCGAAAAACTGCCTCTTCAAAGAATTTCATTTGATACAGAAAATATCTTTGGCCTTGTACGAGATTGTGTAGGTGTCCTAGGGTGTAAAGCATAAGCCATTCTGGAATCCTTCCTTGTTAAAAGCCAATAAAATCCCATCAGTGTTTGCTGCTGAAAGCTATTCATTATGAAGGTGAAACCTAATACGGATCCCCATGGTAAGCATCCACCCAATGCCATCCAAGGGACCGTAATCTTTTTGCTTCTGCAACACCTTCCGATGGTTTGGTCGCTGTTTGTTATTCGTTTGTGGCACATGAATGTCGAATAACAAATGGTAGCATATAAAATAGCAATTTAGTTTGTTAGTCATTGGAGTGAAGATAGGGTAAAGCCAGGCCGCAGAGTTGGCCATTAGAAATTTAAAGATCCTAATTTCGGGTAGCCCACAAATAAAATAAAGGCTTTTGCAAATACCACATTGAAATGCTACTGCCGAATGTTTTTTTATATGGCATTTAAGGTCAGCGTAGATGCTATCGCCTTCTATGAGTAATTTTTGCAGCTGGAGTTTTATATTCATAATTAAAATTATTAATAGTCTAGCAATGTCAATTATGGTGGTTATGACCGGCGAATGTTTCATTATGGGCTGGATTCCCATCAGTGGTTATTAATGGTGATCTACATAGGCTTTGATAAGCCATTAATATAAATCATATTATTGTTTAGTTTGGAAGAGCAATATAAACAAACGAATTTCTGATGTAACAGACACAATTAAACTATAACTAAAGGGTGAGTTTTTGGCCAATATTGGTTTAAAAAGCTGACGCTCCTTTTGTGTTTCACTGTCAAACATCTTCAGATCACCGTTGTGCATTAAATTGGACAAATATCCCCTACTTATTTTAGATATTTGCTTAGGGATGGGACCTCCCCTTAGCCCTACTTTTTTAAAGTAGTACTCCGACTTACTGGAAATTTCCGAGGTTATGAAATTAATATGGGGTACCCGATTTAATAATAGTTGGTCGGGAAAGGGGGACCTTCCCTCTGCCAGACTTTTTCTTTATTTATACTTGAAAATTTACGAGGACGTTTGGGGAAGTTTTGAAATTAATATGGTATACCTGATTTTGTCCCGATAAGATGGACCTTCCCATTGCCCTTCTTTTTGAAAATTGGGCTTATCAATCAACATTTAATTAAAACTTTCGAGGAAGTTTGGGACCAGTGTCTATACAAAGATATGCTACATCATGTTTTGATATATGTTCGGGGACTTTCACAGAATTTTTTAGTATATTTATAACTTTCATATTTACTTTAAATTTACATGCGAAATTTTACATTAAAAAAACTGAGCAAAATCTAAACTTCTTCAATTTATTTAATAATTATGTGGGAGAAGGTGACTGAATTAATACAGGGTACATGATTTTTCCATAGACATAAAATTTTGACAAAATTTTCTATAGAAATAAAATTTTAACAAAATTTTCTATAGAAATAAAATTTTCATGAAATTTTCTATAGAAATAAAATTTTGACAAAATTTTCTATAGAAATAAAATTTTGACAATGATGAACATTTGATTATGAACCGAATAAAATTTTAATTATATATAGCCCCCATATAAACCGATCCCCAGATTTGGCTTGCGGAGCCTCAAAGAGAAGCAAGTTTCATCCGATCCGGCTGAAATTTGGTACATGGTATTGGTATATGGTCTCTAACAACCACGCAAAAATTGGTCCACATCGGTCCATAATTATATATAGCCCCCTTATAAACCGATCCCCAGATTTGGCTTGCGGAGCCTCAAAGAGAAGCAAATTTCATCCGATCTTGTTGAAATTTGGTACATGGTGTTGGTATATGGTCTCTAACAACCATGCAAAAATTGGTCCACATCGGTTCATAATTATATATAGCCCCCATATAAACCGAGCCTCTAAGAGAAGCAAATGCGGAGCCTCTAAGAGAAGCAAATTTCGTCCAATCCGGTTGTAATTTGGAACATGCTGTTAGTATATGATCTTTAACAACCGTGCCAGAATTGGTCCATATCGGTTCATAATTATATATAGCCCCCATATAAAGCGATCTCAAGATTTGACCTCCGGAGCCTCTTGGAGGAGCAAAATTCGTCCGATTCGGTTCAAATTTGGAACGTGGTGTTAGTATATGGCCGCTAACAACCATACCAAAATTGGTCCATATCGGTCTATAGTTATATATAGCCGACCTCCAATCACAAAAAATTGGTCCACATCGGTTCATAATCATAGTTGCCAATAAATAATCCGCCAAAATTTTATTTCTATAGAAAATTTTGTTAGAATTTCATTTCTATGGAAAATTTTGTCAAAATTTTATTTCTGTAGAAAATTTGGTGAAAATTTTATTTCCATAGAAAATTTTATTTCTATACAAAATTTTGTTAAAATTTTTTTTCCATAGAAAATTTTGTCAAAATTTAATTTCTATAGAAAATTTTGTTAAACTTTTGTTGATTTAATATATACCACGTATGGACTTACTTACAATTTAGTAGATGGTGTTAGGAGGTTTCAAGATACCTTGCCATCGGCAAGCGTTACAGCAACTCAAGTAATTCGATTGTGGATGGCAGTGGTTAGAAGAAGTATCTACGCAATCCTTGGTGGAGGGTACATAAGCTTTGGCCTGGCTGAACTTACGGCCGTATATACAAATATTGACATAATTAATGTTACTACTTTGATTAAGAAGTTAATTGTGTAATTTGTTTTTAATTAAAAAATCAATCAACTTTTCAATTGCAATTACTCGAAGCGAATGCCGGCAGACTGTCTTTATTAACGGCAAATAAAAGATTACATTATTTTTTATATTTATAATATACAATTTCCATCCTCAGTATTCTGAAATATTTAAATGGAATATAGTTAAATATTTGCCTACATTGCTTCATCTATAAAACGTCGTGCCCAGGTTAATTAGAGTATTTCATGTAACATCCCTAATTAAGGTTATCTACCTTTTTTATGCATGGAGCTTACAAAAAAAAAAAAAAAGTTTATGGATTTTATATGTTTCATCAAATTTTAATGACTTTATATTTCCACATTGGAGGATAATTCTTTGCAAAAGAAAAGGAAAAAGGTAGACAATTTGGTTTGAAGTGTAATTTAAAAGCCAACAATTTTAATGAAGTTGTAGAGCTATTGGAAACAGTTTCTATCAAAATTGGGTGCATAAATTGATAATGCGGAAATAGAAGGCGTATGTTGGGATATACGCATCTGACAATATTGAAAGTATACACATGGCATAATCTCATTCCAATGCTTTCGTTTCCATAATGTGTAATTTGGCCGCTGTGTAAACAGCACATTTTTGGGCTCTCAACATGTCACGTTTCGTGTTCACAAAACAGCATTTATGCGTTTGAGCCGATCATTGCGCGATAAATGGCCATAATATATGAAAAAAACACGAACAAATAATTTTACACAACATAATGACATAATTAGGAAACACTAAAATATTCGGATCAATGAAACATGAGCTAGTTGGTCAGCATGGGGAAGCCAAAATTTGAGTCGGTTCGCAGATTAAGTCAAGAGTAGAGGCATTTTTTCATCGAGATATCCGCATGTTTCCGTAAAGAAGGCTAAAATTGACAGTACTTCGATTAATCACTTTTTATACCCTCCACCATAGGATGGGGGGTATATAAACTTTGTCATTCCGTTTGTAACACATCAAAATATGGATCTAAGACCCCATAAAGTATATAAATCAGGCTAACTTCCGAACGAAACAAGCTATCGACTTGAACCTTGGCACAAGTAGTTGTTATTGATGTAGGTCGGACGGTATTGCAAATGGGCCATATCGGTCCACTTTTACGTGTAGCCCCCATATAAACGGACCCCCAAATTTGGCTTGCGAGGCCTCTAAGAGAAGCAAATTTCATCCGATCCGGCTGAAATTTTGTGCATAGTGTTAGTATATGGTCTGTAACAATCGTGCAAAAATTGGTCCACAACGGTCCATAATTATATATAGCCCCCATATAAACCGATCCCCCGATTTGGCTTGCAGAGCCTCTAAGAGAAACAAATTTCATCCGATCCGGCTGAAATTTGGTACATGATGTTAGTATATGGTCTCTAATGACCATGCAAAAATTGGTCGATATCGGTCTATAATTATATAGGCCCCATATAAACCGATCCCCAGATTTGACCTCCGGAGCATATTGGAAGAGCAAAATTCTTCCCATTCGGTTGAAATTTGGTACGTGATGTTAGTATATGGTATCCAACAACCATGCAGGAATTGGTTCATATCAGTCCATGATTATATATAACTCCCATATAAACCGATCGCCATATTTGACCTCCGATGCCTTTTGGAGAAGCAAAATTCATCCGATCTGGTTGAAATTTGGTTCGTGGTGGTAGTATATGATATGTAACAACCATGCCAAAAGTGGTCCATATCAGTCCATAATCATTTATAGCCCCCATATAAACCGATCCCGAGATTTGGTTTTGGCGCCTCTTGGAGGAGCAAATTTCATCCGAGTGTGTTGAAATTTGTGGATGTCAGTCTTTCGTAGAAGTTTCTACGCAATCCATGGTGGAGGGTACATAAGATTCGGCCTGGTCGAAATTACGGCCGTATATACTTGTTTTTTTTTTTTTTTTTAATAAATTCCCAAAAAATCCCGCATGTTTAATATGCTTTCCCATCAGGATCTACGGTTAGAAATAACGTCCATATAAACCGATGCCCAGATTTGAATTCCGGAGCTTCTTGAAGGAGTAAATATCATCCGATCCGGTTGAAACGTTATATGTGATGTTAGTATACGCCTTCTAACAATTATATAGTCCCGATTATATAGTCACCCAATGGGGTTAAAATTTGTTATGTGACGTTAGTATTTGTCCTCTGACTACCACGCAAAAAGTAGTCCAAATCGGTCAATTATTATACATCGATTTAAACCAATCCCATATTTGGCTTCTAGGCCTTCTTGTAGGAGCAAATTTCATCTGATCCTGTTAAAATTTGGTGTACGATTTGACCATATCATTTTATGTACTTGTGGAAAGGCACCCATACTATATAAATGCCTAACTACTCATCCACTTGTATTGGAAATTTAAGTCAGTCTTTACTCTTTTTTGTGTTGAACAATGCGTAGCCCAAGGATTGTATTGCTAATTTACTGTGTATTTCACGCTTCACTGCCTGGAATGCCTCAAAGTTGTTGTCAATAATAGTGGGTATTGAAATTGTGTAAGTCCCGCTGCAATAAATCGAAATATTTACCGATCTAGCTGTGTACGATTGCTGTGTATCATTTAGTTGAAATCATTGTATATTAAAGGAAAAATTTCTATTGCTTACATAAGAAATGGCTTTATCGCTTCTTCACCGAATTTTCCATCCCATTTGTATTAATACAACACAACCTCATGTCGAATTAATACATTACAAACCGATACGTATTTGACTTTTTTGCGTCTTAGAAATTCAGCTTATAAGCGATCCCTAGAAAATGGACATTCGGGGTTGACAACAGTCTTAAATGCATATATATGATGAATGCAGTTGGAAACGAAAAAACTATAATAATTCCCTTTAAAACAATGTTTGTCATAGCAAATAACAATGAAATGTACTACCTCAAGGTTACAATATGCCCTACAACCCAATACTGAAAAAAATATTGTCGTGAGACCAAAGTTTTCTTGACCTTAAAATACGAATGCGTTTTTTGCTTAGAAAAGAATACGCATTTCTCTGATATAATTTTTTTTAGTCCAAAAGTCGATAAACTTTTCAATGATGTCGTTTTGTCCTTATGTTATAATTAAGTGATTCGACTTACAAATGGTTAATATTACATGAACGAACTATTTGGCTTGGCTTTAATAATTCTGAAAAATTCGTCAAAATTAATGAAATTGTCTTTAAATTTGTTGTCTATATACATACTATATATTTTGACTACAAAGCAAATAAGCTTTCAAAAATCGGAAATGTTTTACAAAACTTTATTTTAAAGACGATTTTTACTTGAGTCTGAATTTGTGAAAGTCTTTGTTGACACGTTTTTAAAGAAATTTTATCACATGAAGAAAAGCACAAGAAAACAAATAACTTCGATTTTGTTTCCTAGTATCAAGTACGCGAAACTCAAATATAAAAGAAAATTGTGTCTTAAAAATATCCTTAATTAATTTTCCGCTTCTTTGGCTCGGAATCAATACCAAAATCATTAGTGAAAAGACCAAAACTTTGGAACCGGGCATGCTTTTTTCCAGTGTATACTTTGAGCTCACTTAGACTACTCAACACGTTATGATACCATAGGTGGCAAAGTTCTCGTTTATAAATGAGTGCCGTTTGATGCTATATTTAGCTCAATTACGATTTAAATTAAAAATTCAAAATTTCCACATATGAAGGTACACGCAAAGAAAAAAAAAAACGTTTGGAAAACGTGTACCGAAAATGTTTGTCTTTTGTTAGAGTTTTTTGAATTGCTTCGAAAATTTTAAACTTTTATCACCAAAAAAATTCGTTTGTTACAAAATTTTTATTTTTTCAATAAAAAAAGTTATTTTTGAAACAACAACACAGTCCATTTCGTTTATATCAAACACTGTTCTTTTCTGACTTTGGGTCTTTAATAAGATACATTTTACAGTTCAAAATTTAATATAATACAATGTAATGTTGAACATTTTTCCGTCCAGGCGAAAGGTAAAAAAATTTAAAAATTTATAAAATCGTATAATTTCTTCTACATTGTTGGTATTACAGGAAAAGGTGTTAAGAACTAAAAAACCTCGTGGATGTGAGAAAGATGTGCGGGAAAATGCAATTAGCAAGAAAACAATGTTTTGTTTTTGAGTTTGCCTTTATGATAATGTTTTTACATCCTGGAAAAGAATAAACGTTTATCACAAAAAGTATATACTTTTCTTCCAAATACACTTCCTTACAGCGAAAATCAAATGAGAAACGAACTTTGTTTGTCTAAAATTTCGTTTGGGAGGAAAGAATTATTTTTTTTGCGTGTATCAGGTAAGTGGGGTGAAAATTATTGCTACGATTGCTTCAAGGACTTAAATTTGGGAGATCGGTCTATATATGGGCTATATCGAAACATGGACTGCTATAAACCAAATTAGGTATAGCTCATATCGACTTCTATATGCTAAGAACTTTTAATCTGGCGTTCGGTTTATACGAAAGCTATATCGAAACACGGACCGATATAGCTCATCTTCAAATCTATGCAAAATTTCAGAACGATACTTTCATTACTATAGGCAGACAGACGGATATCATTATACTTTATAGAGTCGAAAATCGATATTTCGATGTGTTACCAAAGGAATGGCAAACTTAATATGCCCCCATTTTATGGTTGTGGGTATCAAAATTCGGTGAGCCTAAAAGGATTGCTAGTAAATGGAAATAGAATACTTCCTAGGTTAGTCGGTAACCTGTAAAGTGGGCCTGTTCAATTGTTTCTGGTTTTGATATTATGCAAAACAATGTTAAAACACCATAGCCACACAGTATTGTAAGGTAACAATATAAATATAAGTAATTTTCATGACGTTAAAATTAAATTTTTAAAACAAAAATAGCAAATGTTAGCTTCTTCAAACGCCAACGAATCAGAGTAACGGAAACGGAAGGAAGTAAAATTCAGATAAGAAAACAGCGGGCGGATAGCTTAAATGGCACAAGTACATATTTACATTTTCAGTGGATTATATGCATGCGTCAAGTAAAATGTTGTCTTTAAAGAAGTACAGCTGCATCTGACTATGCCTAAAAATACTTAATTTGGGAACATGGATTTGAGAGAGTTGCTTTTGCTTTTCAAGAGTTTTAATATAACTATAAGCCAAATTAAGTAATGGTGTTTTATACCCTCCACTATAGGAGGATATATTAGCTTTGTCATTTCGTTTGTAACACATAGAAATATTGCTCTAAGACCACATAAAGTATATACTCTGGTGAAATTCTGAGTCGATCTTAGCATGTCCGTCCGTACGTCTTTTGAAATCACGCTAACTTCCGAACGAAACAAGCCATCGACTTGAAACTTGGCATAAGTAGTTGTTATTGATGTAGGTCAGATGGTATTGCAAATGCGCCATATTGGATCACTTTTATGTATAGCCCCCTTAAAAACCGACCCCTAGATTTGACTTGCGGGGCCTCTTAGAGAAATTTGGTACGTGGTGTTAGTATATGATCTTTAATAACCATGCAAAAATTGGACCATATCGGTCGAGAATTATATATAGCCCCCATATAAACCGGTCCCCATATTTGACCTCCGGTGCCTTTTGGAGAAGCAAAATTCATCCGATCCGGGTGAAATTTGGTACGTGATGTTAGTATATGGTTTTTAACAACCTACCAAAATTGGCATGGTTAAGCTTTTATCGGCCATTTTGGTCAAGTAGTATATGAGTCCATATCGGTCCATAATCTTATGTGGCACCCATATAAACCGATACCCAGATATGAGGATCTTTTGGAGCCTCTTGAAATGTTTTCTGGGTTCCTAATGAAGCTATCGAGCTTAAGTTGTACACAAACTCGTGTTTTACCGGCTGGCAGGTCAAGTTCGAAGATGGCCTGCTAAAAAAAGAGTTTTTTGCAAATTTTCAGTACAATGCTTTTATTTTTGAATGCTGTGGGGTGATTATAACAGACTTGCAGACCGACATCGTTTGATTGTCTTAGTATTTAACACTTAAGATTTAACACTTCATAGTATATGGTCTAGTAAATATCCTCACCACATCCTTTGGTTAAAATGTTGGG
Source organism: Haematobia irritans (assembly GCF_050003625.1). Classification (NCBI taxonomy): domain Eukaryota; kingdom Metazoa; phylum Arthropoda; class Insecta; order Diptera; family Muscidae; genus Haematobia; species Haematobia irritans. The sequence goes on along the minus strand of NC_134399.1, from coordinate 72,527,558 downwards.
AAGTATACCACGGTTTCGACCAACCACCAACAAGTTTATTAGCGGTGAATTAATGCTGGTAATATTTCTGAGCAGTATTATAGTACTTTTTTTCAATACTTTTTCACCGTAATACCCCCGTGAATGATTTAGTACCTTTTGTGTAGATATTTTTGAGCCGATATCAGATTTATGGTACAAGATTTTTGAGAAAATATTTTAATATTTTGAGAAAGTCTTTAAGAAATTTATTTGCTAATAGTCTTTTACAAATTAGCCAAAACAGAAAAGTTCATGCGGAAAGAAAATCTAGATTTTGTAAAAGCCATAGTCAAAAGCACGACTTTATTGAATTTCAAGAATGTTTTAGTCGAAAAAGCATGTGTTTCTATATCACGCTTCCACACGACCACTTTCTAGATAAGAAGTTATCGATCGCGTACTAAAATAATGCGAACCATTACATTCACGGTCGAAACTTCAGACAAAAATAATCTACCAACGCACAGTGGTTCCAAATCGCTTTTTTTAAATAATTCTGCAACTTTGGAACGGATAAAGATATCAACATAATTTTTTCTTTGTATGAAAGCTGAGGTGTTTTCCTCTAAGGTTGCAAATGTGTGGATCCCCAGTGAGTCCACGGGCTGTCCTGTAGGCGTTGAAAATTGGTCACCTCGGGGGTATTACATTTTGTTTTAGCTGTCAATGCCGCAATTTTGAACCGATTTCGATGTTTTTTCTTTTCTGTATAAAACTTGTAAAGCTCTACAAAAAAAGTTCACGTGCGTGCGTGTGCGTTTATCTTTTACTGTTCGCAAGATAGATATCTCCACAATTTATTTATTGTAAACTGCATTCCCTACAAAATTCTACGAATTTTAGAAGAAAAAAAATGTATACATATGTGCTTTAGATTAAAAGTTGTAAAGTCCACAAATTAGAATTTCAAAAAACTATCTAATTTTGACCATGTTTTGGAAAAAGGCACATACATTCTTTCTGTCGTAACATTTTTTTATAGACTTCTCCCAATCTCTTTTACTTATTTCTTATAGAACACCAAATAAGGATACGTTTCAAGCTTTTATCGGCCATTTTGGTCAGGTAGGATATGAGTTCTTCTCCCCCAAAAATCGGCAATTCTTCAAAAAGAAAAAATTTTGTAAACCGCTGAGAAACATGCAAATTACAAAAAAATAACGCAATGTTTCTTAAGACAAATTTCCCTGCAAAAATCAATAAAATTATAATTATTATTTCATGTTAAACCTTTTTTCAGAAGGTTCAAGTGTGGTTCATTGTTGGGTTTAATGAACTGCCTGAATTTATTCTGATAATTGGTTGATAATTTTGCTGCAAGTAGAGGATGCTGATGAGGAATGTGGCAATTCCGAAACGTGCGTACATCCAACCATCTTGCAGTCTATAGGGCTTTGCCCAAATAAATTTGACAAACATTATTTTCCTCTGTTTGTTAAGCTACACTTGTAGTTTAGTCAATGCGTGGTTTTAAGCTGAAGATAAGCTGAGATCAAAAACAACAATAACGATTGAAGAGAAGCCAACAATAACAAACAAAAAAATTTATTTCTTTAGAAAATTTTGTCAAAATTTTATTTCTTTGGAAAATTTTGTCAAAATTTTAATTTCTTGAAAAATTTTGTCATAATTTTATTTCTATAGAAAATTTTGTCAAAAATTTATTTTTATTTATTTACAGAAAATGTATGAAGTACCATGAAGTACCACTATGGCAACCGTGATTATAATACTACGGTAGTCTTTGTAAGTTTTCTTTAAAATTCAGTCAAAAGGAGCTCTGGACACTAATCTTCCAATGGAATTTTTGTTGAAATTTGGTGAAAAGTAGTTTTTCGCTCAAAAAAATACCTTTTTGTGCTTTCTAAAAATTGTATTTTCCATCCCTGTTTCTGAGTGTTTCAAAGCTTCTCTAAGTGGTTTCACCACATTGTGGTACCCCTTTCGGACTCGGCTGTAAAAATGAATAAAAAGAAACGGTATAAGAGAGAAGTTCACCACAGGTATCACAATGAACTGATGGATTAAGTGAGCCCGAAATATCGGGCTGCCACTATAACTGACATAGTCTAAATTATTGGCCAATATGTCTACAGACAATACGTTATGCGTCTGAGGAAATTTGCAGAACATAAAAAATGGTAATTGATCCGTTAAAGTCCATCGTTTTATAAAATTTGGTCCTTTCTATTTCTAAGTAAAGCATAGGGTACTTTACAGTAAGATTTCACTTTGTCTCCTCGTTAATAGTTCGCCACTCAGTCCCTGTACGACTTGATTAACGTTTATGGTTAACATTGCATGAATTATTAAACTCAGCTGCTCTATTAATGACTTTCTCTAATGAGGCAACATTTGGATATTAAAGTTAAGAGGTTACATTACTCTAATTGATACCAATTAAAATTTTAATTTACTAACGATTCTGTAGGCTTGGGTTCCAATACCACAAGAAAATGCTATAGCAATTTAGTGCCAGTGAATATTCTTTTTGTGTGGTTCATTTCATCATCCTCATCCTCATCACCATCACCCACCCGTACAGTTTATCATTCATGTCACCATCAACAAACATATCAGCGTCAATAATGACGTTAATGGCATTTGCTCACATTCTTTTGCGGACAGGAATGCTTTTATTCATTCAATATCAGATGAATATGAGCGAAAGAGCAGAAGGACATTCCAATCATAGTAAAGTATAAAGGAATAAATGTTGAATTTTTTATTTGTTCCTCTTAATAATATCATCCGTTCTTGTTGTCATCATCTTCATTCCATCTACCTCATACATATATAATGAAGCTAGAAACGCATTGGAATTTCTTATTGCTTCCTTGGCTTTGTTGTCTATTTCCTCTGAAAGTGCCCACAGAACATATTTGAAATACCAGCAGACTTTGCAATTCATTGTGTGCCTATTAAAGGAGTATGACTCATGCTCTCCTATTGTCGCAAGGAATCCTTGCAGAATTCAAGACCATTAAAATATAATATTGTTGAGATGGATGTACTTATATTTCCATTTCTTTCTTGAAGGAATGTTCCCTCCATTTCCTTCAGCATCGCCAACGTCGAATGTTGTTTTTGCTTTTTGGAATGCCAGGTTTTCCTCCATTGTATTTGTTCGTTGATTTAACGTAGGAAGACTTTTTCAGGACAAATAGGGTCTGAAGTTCTAGTGTACGACTTGAAAAATTGTACTCATGGCCACATGTGAACACGCTTAATTACTTTTAGCAAAATTTCATGATGAAACACCCGATAGTTAGGCAAGCGTATGACCTATACTCTAGGTTCTTTCAACGATCGTTTTTCCATATCATGACATATTTTATCGTAGCCTTCTCTTTTCTTAAGAAGTTTTTGGCCTTAACGAATTTTCCATTCCATTCAGAAGCAAATACGTTGTAATTTGTAGTATGTCCGCTTTGTATGAAAATGATCAATGTTTCAACCCCAACAACGAAAAAATATACCGGCTGTGTTTTATCTCCTCTCTTTACTTCGGGACAAATACGTAAGACTTTTGAAATTTCTTTATGTGGTTGCACATATAGTGTGACCACCGACTGTAAAAAGGAAATCTCTTATCATTATGTCCACCACCATAGAATGGCGGTATAAATTTTTTTCTTCCGATTTTAACACATAAAAATATCGATTTACAAGAATATATTTATATGGTATTAGGGTGAAATTCAAAGACGACCTAACAATATTTATCTGTCTGCATGTTTTAGAGGTCTAAATTTCACCCGCATAAGATAATATTTGCTCCTTCATGATGCTTAGGAAGTTTAATCTTGGGCGGGCCTATATAATTATATACAATGGTCATACGGTTGTTGGAGGGCATATACTAAATCAGCAAAAAAATTTGGAAGTACTTCTAAAAACATAACTTTAAAAGCACTTCCAAAAATGCCCTCCCAAGCTCATTTGAGTCAATTTTTTATACCCTCCACCATAGGATTGGGGTATATTAACTTTGTCATTCTGTTTGTATATATATTCTGAGTCGATCTGAGCATGTCCGTCCGTCCGTCTGTTGAAATCACGCTAACTTCCGAACGAAACAAGCTATCGACTTGAAACTTGGCATAAGTAGTTGTTATTGATGTATCCATCGGTCCACTTTTACGTATAGCCTCCATATAAACGGACCCCCAAATTTGGCTTGCAGACCCTCTAACAGAAGCAAATTTCATCCGATCCGGCTGAAATTTGGGACATGGTGTTAGAATATGGTCTCTAACAACCATGCAAAAATTGGTCCACATCGGTCCATAATTATGTTTAGCCCCCATATAAACTGATCCCCCGATTTGGCCTTCGGATTCTCTAAGAGAAGAAAATTTCATCCGATCCGGCTGAAATTTGGTACATGGTGTTAGTATATGGTCTCTAACAACCCTGCAAAAATTAGTCCACATCGGTCCATAATTATATATAGCCCCCATATAAACCGATCCCCAGATTTTGCTTTCGGAGCCTCTAAGAGAAGCAAATTTCATCTGATCTGGCTGAAATTTGGTACATGGTGTGAGTATATGGTCTCTAATAACCATGCAAAAATTGGTCCACATCGGTCCATAATTATGTTTAGCCCCCATATAAACTGATCCCCCGATTTGGCTTTCGGATCCTCTAAGAGAAGAAAATTTCATTCGATCCGGCTGAAATTTGGTACATGGTGTAAGTATATGGTCTCTAACAACCCTGCAAAAATTAGTCCACATCGGTCCATAATTATATATAGCCCCCATATAAACCGATCCCCAGATTTGGCTTTCGGATCCTGCAAGAGAAGAAAATTTCATCCGATCCGGCTGAAATTTGGTACATGGTGTTAGTATATGGTCTCTAACAACTATGCAAAAACTGGCCCACAGCGGTCATTAATTATATATAGCCCCCATATAAACCGATCCCCCGATTTGGCTTGCGGAGCCTCTAAGCCCCTGCAAAATTTGTCCACATCGGTGCATAACTATGTATAGCCCCCATATAAACCGATCACCAGATTTGACCTCCGGAGCCTCCTGGAAGATCAAAATTCATCTGATTCAGTTGATATTTGGTACGCGATGTTAATATATGGCCTCAAACACCCATGCAAAAAGTGGTCGAAATCGGTCCATAATTATATATAGCCTCCATATAAACCGATCCCCAGATTTGACCTCCAGAGCCCCTTGGAAGAGTAAAATTCATCCGATTCGGTTGAAATTTGGTACGTGATGTTAGTATATGGTATCCAACAGCTATGCAGGAATTGGTTCATATCAGTCCATAATTACATATAACCCCCATATAAAGCGATCCTCAGATTTGACCTCCGGTGCCTTTTGGAGTAGCAAAATTCATCCGATCTGGTTGGAATTTGGTACGTGGTGGTAGTATATGATATTTAACAACCATGCCAAAAGTGGTCCATGTCAGTCCCGATCCCGAGATTTGGTTTTGGTGCCTCTTGGAGGAGCAATTGGTCCATATCAAGTTCATAATAGTATGTAGCCCCCATATAAGCGGCCAAAAGTCCATATCGATTATTTGTAGACTTACCTACACATACCTTTTTTGTCTAATATATACCACGTATGGACTAACTCACAATTTAGAAAACGATTTAAGATACCACAACCCATTTAATTCGATTGTGGATTACAGTCTTTCGTAGAAGTTTCTACGCTATCCATGGTGGAGGGTACATAAGTTTCGACCTGGCCGAACTTACGGCAATATATACTTGTTTATAACTCTCTTTTTTCATATTTTTAATTGAAAATTTAAAATTTGTTGTCTCAAATAAAGGGTGGTTAAATTTTCAAAGGCCGATGTTGATTTTGAATAAAACACAAACTATTTAAGTAATTATTGTAATTTTATTTTATTATGATATATTGGTATTACTCAATTATGTATTGAGAAAAATATCGGCCAAATGGGCGCCGCGACCTCGGTGGCACACCTTCATCCGATGGTCCAAATTTTCGAAGTCGCTGAGGCATAATGGAGGTTCTATGCTTTAGCTCTTGAATTGTTGCTGGCTTATCGACGTACACTTTTTCTTTCAAATAACCCCAATGAAAAAAGTCCAACGGTGTCAAATCACATGATCTTGGCGGCTTATTGACATCGCCATTACGTGAGATAACACGGCCATTGAGTTTGTTGCGCAAAAGAGCCATTGTTTCGTTCGGGCCATAAAAAGTTCGTTATCATCTCACGATAGCGAACACCATTCACAGTAACTGCCTTACCGGCCTCATTTTGGATGATGCCGCCAGCCCATAAACTGCACCAAACAGTCACTCTTTGTGGGTGCATTGGTTTTTCAAAAAATTGGATTCTCATTCGCCCAAATGCGGCAATTCTGTTTATTGACGAATCCACTGAGGTGAAAATGTGCATCATCACTGAAGATGATTTTCTTCGAAAATTGATCATCCACTGTTGCCATTTCTTGGAACCATTCTGCCCATTCACGACGTCCATGGTTCAAATTGACTAAGTCTGAAATATAGAAATGTCAAATAAAATTCGGAAAAAAACTTGGCGTTTAGGTGTGGTTCACATTCAACATTGGCCCTTACAATTTAACCACCCTTTAGGTTTAAAATAGATTAAGAAGTAATAAAATGGTAATTATTATTTAAATTTTGTTCCACACAAGCATAAGAATGCATTAAAATTCATAAAAAAAATTAAAAATTATTTATTTGTGAAAATATCACAAAATTTCTTAATTCTCATCCAAAACAGTGAATGCGTATCACACCTTAAGAAGTGATGCAAATTCAGTGTAACGGCTGTTGAAATGGTGGACATCCTTCTTATGGCAAGCCCATGTTAAATACATCGCTTCTGCGCCAATTTTGCACCATTTCCGGATCCATAAAGAACTTTTCCATACTTTTTTGGCGACGCTTTTTTTTGCTGGGAACATCTCGTATTAAAGTTCAACCGCATCGAATGTAGTTTACATTGTTGGCTGAAAAACTGAAGTATTTTTCGGTTTAAAGTACATGAACGAGTTAATATTTCTTTTCCGTTTGAGTATAAAAAAAACAAACAAAACAAAATCAATTCTTTTTTTTTTTGGTTTCCATATTAGCACTGAAAATGCTTCCCATGAGTATGAAGTCGCTTCGATTGCAGAACTGTATAGTTTTGTCAACTACATATTTTCCACTGGCTACTATTCGATAGTTTCATTCTTCTACTTATAGCTGTATCATCATATCAAGGGGGTATAATTCAGTTTGTAACACACAAAAATTTGATATTCGTCAATATAAGATATATATAATTTTGATCAGGATGAAATTCTAATATGATCTCGATATTCGCCTGCCTTGCAGTGTGTTTGTTTTAATCACGCCACAGCCTTCAGTAATAACTGATTCCCCGGCTTTACTTCTTGAGCATAAATTAGCTTGAAATCGGAAATCTAGAGATATTTTAAATTCATTAAGAACTATTACAAATATATATCAGTCCATGTTTTAATATCCCGAATTAATTTCTTATTTTGGACACATAAAAGACACTAAATATTAATAAATATTAGCGTTTCTTTTGATTAGACCCCATATAACATAGATCGATCTCCCGATTAAAACGATCCTTCCATTGTATAAATTTACGGAATTTGCGCCCGATAGTCTGAAAGGCGATATTTTGGTACCCACAAAAATGTCCAACAAATCTAAAATCTAACGGTACAAATTTCAGTTTTAACTTCGGAAACCGTATCCTTTGAACCGATGGTCTTGAGAGAGGGGTATATTTCGTCACATTCACTTGAATTTCTTTGTATTAATTTTATAGCATCAAACTTTCATAACCTGTATATAGATACATACTTTTCTACTGACTCGATATAAACAGACTTTCCACAATTTTATATCTGTAGCTAGAGTCCAAAAATATGTTGGTGGGTATTTATGATTCGGTTCGGTTACAATTTCGGTCGTTTATACATTTTAACACTATATTCGTTGCTACAATTGGACAAGTGTCATGAATTGCAGTTGAAATGTCCTTTATATCCATTTGGAGATAGTTCATTTTTTGTGTACTCTTGTAAGTTTCATTGGACAAATTTCTGTATCTACGTGATATTTTCTGACTTTCTTTTTCACTCAGATTTAGTTGCTTTATTTAAGATTTTTAAATATACCATAAATAATAAAATATTTTTTTTTGCAAAACTGACCCTGCAATTTTGGCTTATGAAGGGAACAGTGCATCAGCAGTATGGTCGGCCATATGGATACAAAAGTCGTCTTTTCCACTAATCGACTTTTTGCCTTATATACCCTTCAACGTGATAAAGCCACATCAACAGCTTACATGAACATAGGTTGCCAATTAAAGAATATTGCTTTAGAATTATATCCTAAAACAAGTAAGGAAAGTCTAAAGTCGGGCGGGGCCGACTATATTATACCCTGCACCACTTTGTAGATCTAAATTTTCGATACCATATCACATCCGTCAAATGTGTTGGGGGCTATATATAAAGGTTTGTCCCAAATACATACATTTAAATATCACTCGATCTGGAAGAATTTGATAGACTTCTACAAAATCTATAGACTCAAAATTTAAGTCGGCTAATGCACTAGGGTGGAACACCTAGTAAAAATAGTAAATATGGGAAACGTTTAAATCTGAAGCAATTTTAAGGGAACTTCGCAAAAGTTTATTTATGATTTTTCGCTCGATATATGTATATGTATTAGAAGTTTTGGAAAATTAGAGTCATTTTTACAACTTTTCGACTAAGCAGTGGCGATTTTACAAGGAAAATGTTAGTATTTTGACCATTTTTGTCGAAATCAGAAAAGCATATATATGGGAGCTATATCTAAATCTGAACCGATTTCAACCAAATTTGGCACGCATAGCAACAATGCTAATTCTACTCCCTGTGCAAAATTTCAACTAAATCGGAGTTAAAAATTGGCCTCTGTGGTCATGTGAGTGTAAATCGGGCGAAAGCTATATATGGGAGCTATATCTAAATCTGAACCGATTTCAACCAAATTTGGCACGCATAGAAACAATGCTAATTCTACTCCCTGTGCAAAATTTCAACTACATCGGAGTTAAAAATTGGCCTCTGTGGTCATATGAATGTAAATCGGGCGAAAGCTATATATGGGAGATATATCTAAATCTGAACCGATTTCAACCAAATTTAGCACGCATGGCTACAATGCTAATTCTACTCCCTGTGCAAAATTTCAACTAAATCGGAGCAAAAAATTAACCTCTGTGGTCATATGAGTGCAAATCGGGCGAAAGCTATATATGGGAGCTATATCTAAATCTGAACCGATTTCTTCCAAAATCAATACGGATCTATTCTGAGCCAAAACACATACTTGTGCAAAATTTGAAGTCGATTGGACTAAAACTGCGACTAAAGACTTTGATTACAAAAATCTGTTCACTGACAGACGGACAGACGGACATCGCTATATCGACTCAAGAGCCCACCCTGAGCATTTTTGCCAAAGACACCATGTGTCTATCTCGTCTTCTTCTGGGTGTTGCAAACATATGCACTAACTTATAATACCCTGTTCCACAGTGTGGAGCAGGGTATAAATAGCATAATATCAAAAGCAACTACCCAGCAAAAAAATTTGGAAGTTCTTCTAAAGGCACAACAAAAATGTTCTACCAGAGATGTTCTTTATTTTAACCACTCAGGAAGTTCTTTTAATTTAATTTTTATAAGTCGCTTTATTCATATTTTTATACCCTCCACCATAGGATGGGGGGTATATTAACTTTGTCATTCCGTTTGTAACACATCGAAATATTGCTCTAAGACCCCATAAAGTATATATATTCTGGGTCGTGGTGAAATTCTGAGTCGATCTAAGCATGTCCGTCCGTCTGTTGAAATCACGCTAACTTCCAAACGAAACAAGCTATCGACTTCAAACTTGGCACACGTAGTTGCTCTTGATGTAGGTCGGATGGTATTGCAAATGGGCTATATCGGTCCACTTTTACTTATAGCCCCCATATAAATGGACCCCCAGATTTGGCTTGCGGAGGCTATAAGAGTAGCATATTTCATCCGATCTGACTGAAATTTGGTACATGGTGTAAGTATATGGTCTCTAATAACCATGCAAAAATTGGTCCATATCGGTCAATACTTATATATGGTACATGGTATTAGTATATGGTCTCTAACAACCATGCAAAAATTGGTTCATATCGGTCCATAATTAGATATAGCCCCTATATAAACCGATCCCCAGATTTGACCTCCGGAGCCTCTAATAGGAGCAAAATTCATCCGATCCGGTTGAAATTTGGTACGTGGTGTTAGTATATGGTCTTTAACAATCATGCAGAAGTTGGTCCATATCGGTCCATAATTATATATAGCCCCCATATAAACCGATCTCCAGATTTGACCTCCGACGCCTCTTGCAGGAACAAAATTTATCCGATCCGCTTGAAATTTGGTACGTGATGTTAGTAAATGGTCTCTAACAACCATGCAAGAATCAGTCCATATCGGTCCATAATTATATATAGCCCCCATGTAAACCGATCCCCAGATTTGTCCTCCGGAGACTCTTGAAGGTCAAAATTCATCCGATCCGTTTGGAATTTGGAACGTGGTGTTAGTATGTGGTCTCTAACAAACATGCAAGAATTTGTTCATATCGGTCCATAATTATATATAGCCCCCATATAAATCGATCCCCAGATTTGACCTCCGAAACCTCTTGGAGGAGCAAAATTCATCCGATTCGGTTGAAATTTGGTACGTGGTGTTATATGGTCTCCAACAACCATGCAAAAATTGGTCCATATCGGTCCATAATTATATACAGCCCCCATATAAACCGTTCCCAGATTTGATCTTCGGAGCCTCTTGGATAAGCAAAATACATCCCATTCGGTTGGAATTTGCAACGTGGTGTTAGTATATGGCCGCTAATAACCAAAATTGGTCTATTGTTATATATAGCCGATTGGGGAAATCACACAGAAGTTGGTTCATATCGGTTCATAATCATGGTTGCCACTCGAGCCAAAAATAAGCTACCAAAATTTTATTTTTATAGAAAATTTTGTCAAAATTTTGACAAAATTTTATTTCTATAGAAAATGTTGTCAAAATTTTATTTTGTCAAAATTTTATTTCTATAGAAGCTTCGGCCTGGCCGAACTTACGGCCGTATATACTTGTTAAAATGTAATTTTAACTTTTTTTTCAAATAGGTTAGGAACATAGTAAGGAATAATAAAATGGTGCAAATTATTTAAATTTTGTCGAAAAAATGGCTAAATCCGTTCTAAAAAATTGCGCATTTTTGAAAATATTTGAAGTCAAACGATTTAGACAAGCGTTAGAAAGCATTAAAAATTATAAAAAAGTTGAAAAAGTATTTATTTATCAAAATATCACAACATTTTTCAAATCACATAGAAAACACTGAATTCGGATCACAAATTAAGAAGCGATGCATATTCAGTGCAACGGCTGTTGAAATGGTGGACAACCTTCCTATGACAAGCCCATGTTAAATTCATCGCTTCTGCGCCAATTTTGCACCACTTCCGGATCCAAAAAGAACATCTCCAGTACTTTTTGACGACGCTTTTTTGCTGGGTACTTGTGCCAAGTTTCAAGATGAAAGCTTGCTACGTTGGGAAGTTTGCGTGGTTTCAAAAGACGACCGAACGAACATAGCTAAATCGACTCGGAACTTCATCATGACCAAGATTCTGAGACCACTATCTCGATGTTTTGTCAATAGAATGACCACCAATCTATGGAATAATTCCCGAAAATCAAAAATTTAAAATTAATACATGAATGTGTAAACATTTGAATATAACTTCCCAAATTAAATAAATTCTACATTTGGTGGGACTGGAAATGCATGTAGCACTGGGAAGTGCTGGAATGAAAATCCACAATTAACAAGAAAAACTGCACGGACGAAAAATACGGTTTTTCATATGTATCGGTGTAAAAATTATATGTTTGGAACTAAAATTTTAGCATATTTTTAAGAGCAAGCAAGATGTTCATAAACTACTATTATATTTTTGGACATATATGATAATATCTTAGAACATATTATGTTTGGGACATTACATTTTTTTAAATATAATGTCATTGGGTGTAAACATATCTATATTTAGAAACGTCAGAGAGAGTGACAGAGAATAGAGGAAAATTATAAAAATGGCAAACTGCAAATTTAGTTGCAACGAAAAAGGTTGTAGATTATGTAGGTTGCTGAGTAAACGTTCATGTTTGCTTATCGACTTACATATTTTGAATATAAATAAATAAATGTTTTGGGTGTATTATTCAAATAAATTACAAACATATGTTTTTATTTGTATTCCAACACAATTAAATTTATACTTAAGACATTATGTTGCAAGCCAATAAATGTTTAACGATTTGGGGCCTTAAAAAGATTATGTGTTTAGAAGGAGATACCTAAAGAGTATGTTGCAAGTAAAAGAATGGAAGTAACCAATTAGCGCCTCAATAAAGGGTGATACGGTCAAAATTTGGTCAAGGGAAAACGCGTGTAAATCGGTGAAATCGTTTATTTAAAAAATCAAATTAAATTTCTTTTTCAAGTTCAATTAGTATAGAAAAATATTCAGTTAGGCTTTCGCTTTTCCAAATCCGAATTGCCGGGCCTCACGCTTGACACCTGCCATCAGATTTTGTACAGCCACTTTGTCCACCTTCTTCGCCGCAGAAAGCCAGTTTGCCTTGAACTGCTGCTCGTCCTTAGCAGTTTTTTTGGCCTTCTTTAGGTTCCGCTTGCACACACAAATTTTTTTTCTGATTCAATCACGAAATTAATTGATCCAATTAATTTTTTAATTGAAATGTCTTCAATCACGAAAATGATAGTATTAATCACAGTTTTAATTGGGCATAGAAAAAATTCTTGATTAAAAAATTAATTGATTTCATTACCAAATTTCAATTAATTTTTTAATTGATTCAATTAAAAATTTAATTGATGTTGATTGCAAAACTCAATTAATTTATTAATTAAAAAAAGGTAACTGTTTTCAATTACATTCTGAATTGGCTTAGAATTTTTATTTGGATTAAAAATTTATTGTTTGAAAAAAAATTTTAATTAAAAATTTAAAAAAATATTCATCACTTTTTTAACTGACTTAGTCTTCCGAATTTGATTAAAAGTTAAGTTATCAATTAACTTTTTAATTAAAAATTTTAAATTTTTCAATCATTGACTTAATTAACTTAATGTTTCTATCTTGATTAAAAAGTTAATTGTACCAATTAATTTATTAATTGAAAAAAATTTCGACATCAATTAACTATTTAATTGGAAATATTTTGGTGATATTTTTTTCTGTGTGACAATAGCCCAGTATTTCTCAATTGGGCGGAGCTCTGGCGTGTTGGGAGGGTTCTTGTCGTTGGGAACCACCTGCACGGTCTTTTTACCGTAATGGCAAGATGCCAAATCCGGCCAAAACAGTACGGAAAGCCGTGTTTCTTCAGGAAAGGCCGCAGACGTTTATTCAAACACTCTTTCACGTAAATTTCTTGGTTGACAGTCCCGGAAGCTATGAAAATGCTACTTTTCAAGCCACAGGTACAGATGGCTTGCCAAATCAGATATTTCTTTGCGAACGTTGACAGTTTTATGTGCTTGAAAATATCTGCTACCTTTCCCCTTCCTTTTGCCGTATAAAACTCCTGTCCCGGAAGCTGCTTGTTGTCGGCTTTGACGTAGGTTTCGTCGTCCATTACCACGCAGTCAAACTTCGTCAGCATCGTCGTGTACAGCCTCCGGGATCGCGCTTTGGCCGTCGTATTTTGTTTATCATCGAGATTTGGAGTCACTACCTTCTTGTAAGTCGATAGTCCGACTCGTTTTTTGGCTCGATGCACGGTTGTAGACGATACACCCAGCTTATTTGCGGCATGTCGGAAAGAGAGGTTAGGGTTTCGCTTGAAACTACCGGCAACTCTCTTTGTCGTCTCAGCGGCTTCCGTTTTTCGATTTCCCCCCGATACAGACTTCCTGGCTGTCGACAAACGTTCCCCAAACACTTTAATTACATTTGTAACGGTTGATTTGGCAACTTTTAGCGATTTTGCCAGCTTTGCGTGCGAGTAGCTCGGATTTTCGCGATGCGCGAGCAAAATTTTGATACGCTGCTCTTCTTGCTTGCACGGCATTTTGACAAGTGAAGAGTGAATTCCAAAATCAAAATAGTAGCAACATACTACACACACACACCTTCAAAATGAGGAGTGTTCAGGTTTTTTAAATGCAAAATTGAAAGAAATACGTCAAGTTTATATTGACCAAATTTTGACCATATCACCCTTTATATACATATACATAAAGAAATTTGTTTAAATTTTTTTTCTACCATAGTATGCCTAAGGTAAAACATAATATGTTTGAACAATACAAACAATATTTTGTTTGGACCAATGCTGAAAATATATCTGCTTGAATCAAAATGTGTTTGGGGTATGTGTTACAGAAGCGGGTTTTTTTGAGGGAGTAATTGCAAATTCAAACTCGACTTCATAAATTATGTACAAAATTATTACGCAATTGAAACATTGCGTACTTAAAGAAAAGTCCTGAAAGGCATTTCCGAATACGTTGAAGGTTTATAGTCAAGTTACAAAAAATCATCGAATTTAAGCACGATTTCAATAATTTTGAAGATTTGTTTCCAATGTTCAATAACATTTTTCATTTCTCATTGTACTCACAACAATATTTTCTTCAGTGTAACAAATTTCAACAAATGCTAAAATATAAGGCAAAAACTGTCCTCATCACAAATGGACTAAAATGGTGTGTGTTTAAAAGGGCTATGCAGGTATTTTTTTAATACGACCCCTTTGGGAAATCATCTTAAATATATTTAACAGCGTGTTTTGGGTGAGAAATTTACCAAAGTAGTGCAAAAGAAAACAAATAAGAACATCTGTTATCTTCTATCACACAAAGCGGAAACTCACATTTGTTAGCCAGGCGGCCGTGAACTGGCCAATACAAACAAGAAATTACATCGTATATTAAATTGGTTTGCCATATAAACTTTTACATTCTGTTTTGTAGATTGTGAGTATTCGCCTTAAGCAGAATATATGATGACATGCTATCTGGGAACTTATATTCACACATCAAGACATCCATCATTTTCAAATAAGCGAAGAGAAGGTGGAAGCCATTTGGGAACGGTAAGTATATAAATTCGTATATCTTTCCTGTGATACGGACAATTGAAATAACACGCTCTAAATTAGGTTTAAGGCAGCACTCTTTATTTATTAAGTGCGAAAGGGAGAATTTTATGTATAT
This sequence comes from Haematobia irritans, assembly GCF_050003625.1. Lineage (NCBI taxonomy): Eukaryota > Metazoa > Arthropoda > Insecta > Diptera > Muscidae > Haematobia > Haematobia irritans. The sequence continues at coordinate 72,512,145 of NC_134399.1, read as the reverse complement.
ATTTGCATAACATCTTTGGCAATTACATTTCTTAAGTAAATAATCATTAAACAAATAAATACAGCCTAAATTTCGGTATGCATAAAGTAACTGGGTCATATATAGAAAGAAATATTTATAGCTTCAATTACAATTAATGATCCAACTTGCGATCCGGAAGTAGTACAAACTCGGATCAACTGCAATGAATTTTACGTGGGATTGTCATCACAGCAAAAAAAAAACGTCGCCAAAAAAAGTAGTGTGCTTTTGGGATCCGAAAAATTGACGTAGAAGAGATAAACATAACATGGGCTGGTCATACGACGGATGTCCACCACAGCCGTTGCATTGAATTTCCATCACTTCTTAAGGTGTGATCCGAATTAGGTGTTTTGGATATAATTTAAAAAAATTGTGATGTTTTGCCAAATAAATATTTTTTTATGATTTTTAATGAATTCTAACGCTTGCCTGAAATGTTTGACCTCAAACATTTGCAAAAATTCGCAAATTTTCTAGGATGGATTTAACATTTTTTCGATAAAATATAAATAATTTGTACCATTTTATCAAACCTTACTCTGTTTTTAACATATTTGAAACAAAAAAGTTAAAATTACCCTTTAATAAGTATAAACGGCCGTAAGTTCGGCCAGGCCGAAGCTTATGTACCCTCCACCATGGATTGCGTAGAAACTTCTACTGAAGACTGTCATCCACAATCGAATTACTTGGGTTGCGGTAACACTTGCCGATGGCAAGGTATCTTAAAACTTCCTAACACCGTAATATATACCACATAATTCATACGTGGAATATATTAAACTAAAAAAGGCCGATTAAATTCGTATATAATTAAGTTTACAGTTTCTATAGAAATAGAAAAATAAAGTTTTGACAATATTTTCTATAGAAGTAAAATTTGGAAAAAAATTTCTATAGAAATAAAATTTGGAAAAAATTTTCTATAGAAATTAAATTTTGACAAAATTTTCTATAGAAATAAAATTTGGAAAAAATTTTCTATAGAAATAAAATTTTGACAAAATTTTCTATAGAAATAACATTTTGACAATGTTTTCTATAAAAATTATTTTTAGATTATTTTTGGCTCGAGTGCAACTATGATTATGAACCGATATGGACCAATTTTTGTATGATTGGGGATCGGCTATATATAACTATAGACCGATATGGACCAATTTTGGCATGGTTATTAGCGGCCTTATACTAACACCACGTTGCAAATTTCAATCGGATCGGATGACTTTTGCTCCTCTAAGGGGCTCCGAAGGTCAAATCTGGGGATCGGTTTATATGGGGGCTATATATAATTATGGGCTGATGTGGACCAATTTTTGCATGGTCATTAGAGAACATATACCAACACCACGTACCAAATTTCAGCCGAATCGGATGAAATTTACTTCTCTTAGAGGCTCCGAAAGCCAAATCGGGGGATCGGTTTATATGGGGGCTATATATAATTATGGACCGATGTGGACCAATTTTTGCATGGTTGTTAGGGAACATATACCAACACCATGTACTAAATTTCAGTCGGATCGGATGAAATATGCTTCTCTTAGAGGCTCCGCAAGCTAAATCGGGGGATCGGTTTATATGGGGGCTATATATAATTATGGACCGATGTGGACCAATTTTTGCATGGTAGTTAGAGGCCATATATAAACACCATGTACCAAATTTCAGCATGATCGGATGAAATTTGCTTCTCTTAGAGCAATCGCAAGCCAAATTTGGGGGTCCGTTTATATGGGGGGGTATACGTAAAAGTAGACCGATATGGACCAATTTTAGCATGGTTGTTAGAGACCTTATACTAACTTCATGTACCAAATTTCAACCGGATCGGATGAAATTTGTTTCTCTTAGCGCAATCACAAGCCAAATTTGGGGGTCCGTTTATATGGGGGCTATACGTAAAAGTGGACAGATATTGCCCATTTGCAATACCATCCGACCTACATCAATGACAACTACTTGATCCAAGTTTCAAGTCGATAGCTTGTTTCGTTCGGAAGTTAGCGTGATTTCAACAGACGGACGGACGGACGAACGGACGGACGGACGGACATGCTCAGATCGACTCAGAATTTCACCACGACCCAGAATATATATACTTTATGGGGTCTTAGAGCAATATTTCGATGTGTTACAAACGGAATGACAAAGTTAATATACCCCCATCCTATGGTGGAGGGTATGAAAATATGAAAAAAGCGATTTATAAAAACATGAATTAAAAGAACTTCACGAGTAGATAAAATAAATAATAAGTGCTTTTAAAGATGTGCCCTTAAAACTAGTTCCACATTTTTTTGCTGGGAAGGATAAAAGTACTTCGTTTTTTGATCATTTGCGTTGCTTTAGAAGTTGTGCTTTGGAAGTCCATTTTGAATGAAGAAATTAAAAAAAAAAGAAAAAAAAAATGTTCACTTTTTATACCCTCCATCATAGGATGGGGGTATATTAACTTTGTCATTCCGTTTGTAACACATCGAAATATTGCTCTAAGACCCCATAAAGTATATATATTCTGGGTCGTGGTGAAATTCTGAGTCGATCTAAGCATGTCCGTCCGTCCGTCCGTCTGTTGAAATCACGCTAACTTCCGAACGAAACAAGCTATCGACTTGAAACTTGGCACAAGTAGTTGCTATCGATGTAGGTCGGATGGTATTGAAAATGGGCCATATCGGTCCACTTTTACGTATAGCCCCAATATAAAGGGACCCTCAGATTTGGCTTGAAGCATATTTCATCCGATCCGGCTGAAATTTGGTATATGGTGTTGGTATATGGTCCCTAACAACCATGCAAAAATTGGTCCACATCGGTCCATAATTATATATAGCCCCCACATAAACCGATCCGCAGATTTGGCTTGCGGAGCCTAAAAGAGAAGCAAATTTCATCCGATCCGGCTGAAATTTGGTACATGGTGTTGGTATATGGTCTCAAACAACCATGCAAAAATTGGTCCATATCGGTCCTTAATTATATATAGCCCCCATATAAACCGATCCCCAGATTTGGCTTGTGGAGCCTCTAAGAGAAGCATATTTCATCCGATCCGGCTGAAATTTGGTACATGGTGTTGGTATATGGTCTTTAACAACCATGCAAAAATTGGTCCATATCGGTCCATAATTATATATAGCCCCCATATAAACCGATCCCCAGATTTGGCTTGCGGAGCCTCAAAGAGAAGAAAATTTCATCCGATCCGGCTGAAATTTGGTACATGATGTTGGTATATGGTCTCTAGCAATCGTGCAAAAATTGGTCCACATCGGTCCATAATTATATATAGCCCCCATATAATCCCCAGATTTGGCTTGCGGAGCCTAAAAGAGAAGCAAATTGTATCCGATCCGGCTGAAATTTGGTACATTATGTTGGTATATGGTCTCTAACAACCATGCAAAAATTGGTCCACATTGGTCCATAATTATATATAGACCCCATATAAACCGATCTCCAGATTTGGCTTGCGAAGCCTCAAAGAGAAGCAAATTGCATCCGATCCGGCTGAAATTTAGTACATGGTATTGGTATATAGTCTCTAACAACCGTGCAAATATTGGTCCACATCGGTCCATAATTATATATAGCGCCCATATAAATCGATCCCCAGATTTGGGTTGCGGAGCCTCAAAGAGAAGCAAATTTCATCCGATCGGCCTGAAATTTGGTACATGATATTGGTATATGGTCTCTAACAACCATGCAAAAATTGGTCCACATCGGTTCGTAATTACATATAGCACCCATATAAACCGATCCCCAGATTTGGCTTGCGAAGTCTCCAAGAGAAGCAAATTTCATCCAATGCGGTTGTAATTTGGAACATGGTGTTAGTATATGATTTTTAACAACCGTGCCAGAATTGGTCCATATCGGTCCATAATTATATATAGCCCACATATAAAACGTTCTCCAGATTTGACCTCCGGAGCCTCTTGGAGGAGCAAAATTCATCCGATCCGGTTCGAATTAGGAACGTGGTGTTAGTATATGGTCGCTAACAACCATACCAAAATTGGTCCAATCACACAAAAATTGGTCCATATCTGTTCATAACCATGGTTGCCACTAGAGCCAAAAATAATCTACCAAAATTTTATTTCTATAGAAAATTTTGTCAAAATTTTATGTCTAGAGAAAATTTTGTTAAAATTTTATTTGGTTCATAATAAAATTTTCATCACTGTCAAAATTTTATTTCTATAGAAAATTTTGTTCAAATTTTATTCGGTTCATAATCATGGTTGCCACTCGAGCCAAAATAATCTACCAAGATTTTATTTCTATAGAAAGTTTTGTCAAAAGTTTATTTCTTTTGAAAATTTTGTTAAAATTTTATTTCTGTAGAAATTTTTGTCAAAATTTTCTTTCTATAGAAAATTTTGTCAAAATTTTTATTTCTATAGAAAATTTTGTGAAAATTTTATTTCTATAGAAAATTTTGTTAAAATTTTATTTCTGTAGAAAATTTTGTCAAAATTGTATGTCTACTTTGTCAAACTGAATTATATACGTATTGGATCGATCTTTTTTGATTTAATATACACCACGTATGGACTTACATACAATTTAGAAGATGGTGTTAGGAGGTTTTAAGATACCTTGCCATCGGCAAGCGTTACCGCAACTTAAGTAATTCGATTGTGGATGGCAGTGTTTAGAAGAAGATTCTACGCAATCCATGATGAAGGGTACATAAGCTTCGGCCTGGCCGAACTTACGGCCGTATATACTTGTTATTTTTATCAATATTTTTTATTACACTTCTATATTCCAATTATTTAAATTTTACAATTTGAAAAACTTTTTCGCTCCGACCGGGGGGTTGAACATGTGTTTGTTGGCATCATAACAGAACGCCTTAGCACAGTCAGTCACAAACGCCATTGAACACGAAGTGTCGAAAGGTCAATTCAAAGGTTTGTGATATGATCGTAATATGACACCAAGGCATAACATTCTAACTACTTCTTGAGATGTTCTCTATTTGTATGAATGAAAAAATAAGGAACACAGGTTCAAATCTCACCACCAGCTTATTTTATCAAATATTTTTTAAAAAGATTGTTTTTATGTCGTATTTGTATTTTTTTACTTTTAAGCTCAGGAGCCACCGTGATGCAATGGTTAGCATGCCCGCCATGCATACACTAGGTCTTGGGTTCGATTCGTGATTCGACCGAACACCAAAAAGTTTTTCAGCGGTGGATTATCCCACCTCAGTAATGCAGATGACATTTCTGAGGGTTTCAAAGCTTCTCTAAGTGGTTTCACTGCAATGTGGAACGCCGTTCGGACTCGGCTATAAAAAGGAGGTCCCTTGTCATTGAGCTTAACATGGAATCGGGCAGCACTCAGTGATAAGAGAGAAGTTCACCAATGTGGTATCACAATGGACTGAATAGTCGAAGTGAGCATGATACATCGTAACCTAACCTAACCTACTTTTAAGCTCGAAAAAAAATTAAAAATTAGTATGACTCTCAAGATGTCAAATTGGGAGTCGGTGTATCATATTCCAAAACATGGACCATATTCTTCACACCTTTACTTCTATATTTTTAAGTTCATGCAAACCGAATAAAACTTGGGATGTCTAGACAGTCTATATGGCAGCAATACCAAAATATGGACCGATACACCCCATTTTCGACATACTTGTTTATTGATCTAAAATAATTCTAGATTTAAAATTTCAGGCAAATCGGATAAAAATTGAGATGCTCAACATTTCTAAAATAATAGAAAAAGTGTCGTTATATTGACAAAATGTGTCGTTAAATGTCACCCAACGAAAGATCATATAAAAATTAGGATATCTAGACGCTTAAGAATTCAAATCGAGAGATCGGTCTATATGGGGGCTATACAAAATCGGATAAAAATTGTGGAGTTTAGATACTCAAGACTCCGAATAGGCGGTCGGTTTGTAAAATCTCGACAATATAAAGGGTGATTTGTTAAGAGCTTGATAACTTTTAAAAAAAAAAAAACGCATAAAATTTGCAAAATCTCATCGGTTCTTTATTTGAAACGTTAGATTGGTCCATGACATTTACTTTTTGAAGATAATTTCATTTAAATGTTGACCGCGGCTGCGTCTTAGGTGGTCCATTCGGAAAGTCCAATTTTGGGCAACTTTTTCGAGCATTTCGGCCGGAATAGCCCGAATTTCTTCGGAAATGTTGTCTTCCAAAGCTGGAATAGTTGCTGGCTTATTTCTGTAGACTTTAGACTTGACGTAGCCCCACAAAAAATAGTCTAAAGGCGTCAAATCGCATGATCTTGGTGGCCAACTTACCGGTCCATTTCTTGAGATGAATTGTTCTCCGAAGTTTTCCCTCAAAATGGAATCGCGAGCTGTGTGGCATGTAGCGCCATCTTGTTGAAACCACATGTCAACCAAGTTCAGTTCTTCCATTTTTGGCAACAAAAAGTTTGTTAGCATCGAACGATAGCGATCGCCATTCACCGTAACGTTGCGACCAACAGCATCTTTGAAAAAATACGGTCCAATGATTCCACCAGCGTACAAACCACACCAAACAGTGCATTTTTCGGGATGCATGGGCAGTTCTTGAACGGCTTCTGGTTGCTCTTCACTCCAAATGCGGCAATTTTGCTTATTTACGTAGCCATTCAACCAGAAATGAGCCTCATCGCTGAACAAAATTTGTCGATAAAAAAGCGGATTTTCTGCCAACTTTTCTAGGGCCCATTCACTGAAAATTCGACGTTGTGTAAGATCGTAAGTCTATTCATGATGAAATGTCAAAGCATACTGAGCATCTTTCTCTTTGACACCATGTCTGAAATCCCACGTGATCTGTCAAATACTAATGCATGAAAATCCTAACCTCAAAAGAATCACCCTTTAGCTAATTTTCGAACGTGACCTACCAGCAGACAAAATACAAGTTTTTGAAAAAATGTCAGCATGATGAAATTTGCTCCTCCAAGAGGCTCCAAAACCAAATCTCGGGATCGGTTTATATGGTTGCTTTATATGATTATGGACTGATATGGACCACTTTTGGCATGGCTGTTAAATATCATATACTACCACCACGTACCAAATTTCAACCAGATCGGATGAATTTTGCTTCTCCAAAAGGCACCGGAGGTCAAATCTGGGGATCGGTTTATATGAGGCTATATATGATTATGGACTGATATGAACCAATTCCTGCATGGTTGTTGGATAACATATACTAACATAACGTACCAAATTTCAACCGAATCGGATGAATTTTGCTCTTCCAAGGGGCTCCGGAGGTCAAATATGCACCCTCAAAAAAAATCGCTTCTCTAACATATGTTCCAAACAGGAAGCACATATATTATTGGATACTGCCGAAACATTAATATGCTCGTTTTATGTGAGCTTATTATATGTTTGGAAGCATTTTGAGTCCAAAAATAGTTTATGGTTGGAAGAATTCCCCAAGGAAGATTGTGCTCATTCCCTCACGTAATTTTCACTTCCACGAAAATTTTGAGTTCTTCGCATCTTTTTCTGTAATACAAATATGCTGTTTTTTATTTCAAATGTCTATTCTCTTGGTTCCGAATATTCATTCTAATATTCAAATTAAATAATATTTAGACTTAAGCATATTAAATTTTTGGCCTTATCATGAAACAGTTTTCCGAAACAACAAACAAGCGGTTTCCCAGAAATTGCTCTCATTTCATTCTCTCGCTCTGTTATGTTGATATCTTTTTATTCAACCCTCCCGGTTTCCATCTCTATTTCTTTCTCTATACTAACTCTCTCTCTCTGTCGTTCTCTGAATAAAGTATCCCAACATATATATGTTTACTCGAAATTTGTAAATTTATATATGTTTACATTCACACATATTATTTTTATGAAATATTCATGTCCCAAACATAATATATTCTAACATATTAACATATGTGTCCCAAACATTTTGTGTTAGTTTAGGAACATTACATGTTTGTACTTAAATGTATTGTGTTTAAAAATTGTGCCCGAAACACATTTTGTTTATATCGGAACATATGAAAAACATATTTTTCTAACAGTGTGGGGATCGGTTTATTTCGACCAATTTTTGCATGGGTGTTTGAGGCCATATATTAACACCACGTACCAGATTTCAACTGAATCAGATGAATTTTGGTCTTCCAAGAGGCTCCGCAAGCCAAATCGGGGGATCGGTTTATATGGGGGCTATATATAATTATGGACCGATGTGGTTTTTAGAGATCATATGCTGACATCATGTACAAATTTCAGCCGGATCGGATGAAATTTGCTTCCCTTAGAGTCCCCGCAAGGGTCACGTTTATATGGGGGCTATACGTAAAGGTGGACCGATATGGCCCATTTGCAATACCATCTTACCTACATCAATAACAACTACTTGTGCCAAGTTTCAAGTCGATAGCTTGTTTCGTTCGGATGTTAGTGATTTCAACAGACGGACGGACGGACATACTCAGATCGACTCAAAATTTCACCACGACCCAGAATATATATACTTTATGGGGTTAATATACCCCCATCCTATGGTAGAGGGTATAGGAATGACAAACTTTTTATACCCCCATCACTTTTCTACGCTGAATGGGAATAAAAAGACAATCTCCTTTACAAAACAAATTTAAAATAAAAATTTCCTATTGCATGCCCAAACTCTTATTTGCCATTTAAATAGGCGATTTCACAAACTTTGACAATGACTTCCTTTAGATTTTTGTTAAAACTTTCTAGATGACTCTTTTTCTCTATCCACGGATAATACCTTAAAGATTTCTAGCTATCATCGTATTTCCAAGCTCTTTGGGAGGATGTGGTTATCAAAATCAACTTTTGCCAAGACAAAAACTTCTCAATCACCGGTAACACGGAGGCCTTTGGAATGTGCCATTCGAAGTGTGAAATTACATTCCATTCGAACGTTATAATCTACAAATTTAAATTATATTTCGAGAAAAGCGAATATAATACTATTGATGTGCGCGCATAAACCACAAGAAGGGAAGTTAATTGAATTACAAAGCCCGAGGACAAGGAAACATTGATAATTTTGAGTTTAAGAAAACAATTATAATGGCAATCAATTTGGGTTTTAATATTTAGGGTTGTTTAGTACATGAGACCTTTTGAACTTCTTTCTTATTCTTTTATACGTATTTTATTGTTTTATCATGAAAATTGAATTCACTGGTAATGACTTTGAAAGGAAGAAATTAGGATATAAAACCTTTCCCTACTGAATTAAATCTATTGTTGAACATCTTAACTTTTCCTTTTTATATACATTTAGCAACAGTTAGAAGGTGTAGATATTTTGCAATTCTAATTGGCTACCTTAATTATTTCTTAAGTTAGAAAATGATCTTACTAAAAGCGTAAGTCCGAGCCAAAGGGGCAGAGAAATGAAGTTAGGATACCTTTAGGACACAATTCTCTTTTAAATTTGAGTTTTGCGTACTTGATTCTAGGTAACAAATTTTTATTATTCGTTTTTTGAACTTTTTTCTTCATGTGCTATCAAAGTCCATAGAAAGTGTGTTAACCACAATTTCCAAAATCAGACTCGACAAATAGAAATTATGCTATGTTTCAAGTTAAAAATTCTTTAAAATAAATAGCTTTAAATTTGTGCGTCTTAAATGTATCGCTAGTGCAATCGCTCATTTTTTTTCGGCTCGGAATTAAAACCAAATTCATTAGTGGAAAGACAAAATCTCTAGAATCGGGCAAGCTTTTTATACTCTCCACCATAAGATGATGGTATATTAGCATTGTAATACCCTTCACAATAAGATGTATATTAACTTTGTCATTATATTTGTAACACATGGTAGACCTGAAATTCTTGGTCGTGGTGAAATTCTAAGTCGATCTAGCGATATCCGTCTAGAAACTTGGTACAAGTAGTTATTATTGATGTAGGTTGGATGCTATTGCAAATGAGCCATATCGGACCGATATGGCTTATTTAAGATACAGACTCATATATACCGATCACCGATCCGCAGATTTGGGTTGCGTATGCTTTTGGTGGTGAATATTTCGTCTAATCCGGTTGATATTTGGTACGCGGTGTTAGTATATGCCCTCTACTAAGCGGTTGAAATTTGGTAGGTAGGCTTAGTAATTTTATATAGTCCCCATATAAACCGCCGACGTGGCGCAATGGTTGGTATGCCCGCCTTGCATACACACGATCGTGGGTTCGATTCCTGCTTCAACCGAACACCAAAAAGTTTTTCAGCGGTGTATTATCCCATGTCAGTAATGCTGGTGACATTTCTGAGTGTTTCAAAGCTTCTCTAAGTGGTTTCACTGCAATTCGGAATGCCGCACATTGGGGTTTTTGATACCAAAAATCGGAATTAATTGAAAAATGAAATTTAGGAGAACCGAAAAAATTTTTATATTCGGTAAAAGTACACAAAATTCCACATGACTAGCGCAAAAATTGTGTCTTTGACAAGTACCGTTGTGTCAGTATATATGTTTGAAGTTGGAGTTATTTTATGTTTTCCTTGTGTGCGATATAAATGTAAATTATTGGTGTCTTAAAAATTAGTTTTGGGTGTTTTCTAAAGCGATAATTAAAAAAAAATAATAATGGAACCTTCATCCTCAGGTTAATAAGATTATTTTTGTGTTTTTTATTTTTATATTTGACTTGTGTTATTATTTGAAATTTAGTTTCGCTCGTAAGTCTTAAAATTAGAGGATTTCGAGAAATATGTCGACAAATAGTTGTGAATAAAGCCAAATTAAGTAAAAAAGTTTATTTTTTCTAAAACAATAAACTCTTTTAAAAGCATAGATGAAAAAGCTGTCTGCACTTTTTTGCACATTTTGAAATGAAATGGAAATAAATTTTTCAACCCCTGGTACTATATGTCCCCAACTGTGCACAAATATTTATTACTTGGAGCAGAAATAATTAACCACGCTTTACTTCCAATTGGACAGTTGTCGGAAGAAGCGCAAGAAGCTAGAAAGAAAGATTTTAAAAATTTTAGACAGCATTTTTTGCGAAAATGTTCTATGGAAAAGTCAAATGAAGAGATATTTAAAAGACTGTTAATTAACATACTTCGGATCCATTTATATCAGAAATGAGAAATTAAAAGAGAAGAAACCCCACAATTTGCCTATGGAAGCAATTCAAATGGTGATATTTGAGTCAAATCTTGATGGTGATCAAAATGCCAGTGTTTATGATAATGATACACATAGTAATTTTACTGACGATGATGATAATAATTGTTAAAAATCAGATCAAAAAGCAGATTTTTTTTTTGTTGCAAATTAACTAATGGAAAACAAATAAAATGTGGACTAAAAAATATTTAAAATTTGATTGGTTTTATGTCTTTTAGTGAATTTGGCCGAAAAAAGTTAAAACTATAAACAGGGAAAGCTACTTCGAATTAATTCCCATTTTTGACATCAAAAACCCCACTGTGCGCCGTTCGGAGCTTAACATGGAATCGGGTAGCACTCAGTGATAAGAGAGATGTTCACCACTGTGGTATCACAATGGACTGAATAGTCCAAGTGAGCCTGATACATCGGGCTGCAACTTAACCAAACCAAACCAAACCATATAAACCACCCTCAAATTTTGTTCTCCCACATGGAAGATATCTTTCGTCCGATTCAGACTCATATGACCACCAAAAGTCTGATGTTGTGAAAATCGGCTCAGATTTAAATATAACCCGGCTCAGATTTATATATAAAATATTGCTAGAATACCCACATTATACGCCCGAGGTTCAATGCAATTTTACTCCCCATATTGTAGTCAAATCCTACAGACTATAATGGGAGACTTTCCACCGAATAGGTTAAAATTCAGATATAAAAATGCTTCAAATTTATCTCTAATACATATATCGCCCAAAAAATATTAAATTCATTTTTGCAAAATTGTATAAAAAGGGTTTTAGATTTTAATATTTTTCCAGATTGTTTGTTTACATTTTGCTCCATCCCAGGGCATTAGCCTGTTGAAATTTGAACTCTAGAGATTTTGCAAAAGAGTAAAAAAAAGTTGTCTAAAACACTTCAGATTTAAATATTCGAATGTGGTAATATAAATCTTTATATACATATACCTCCTAATAAATTTGAAGAAGGAGATGGTATCCGAAATATACATAGATCTAGGGAGCCACCGTGGTGCAATGGTTAGCATCCCCGCCTTGCATACACAAGGTCGTGGGTTCGATTCCTGCTTCGACCGAACACCAAAAAGTTTTTCAGCGGTGGATTATCCCACCTCAGTAATGCTGGTGACATTTCTGAGGGTTTCAAAGCTTCTCTAAGTGGTTTCACTGCAATGTGGAACGCCGTCTGGACTCGGCTATAAAAAGGAGGTCTCTTGTCATGGAGCTTAGCGTGGAATCGGGCAGCACTCAGTGATAAGAGAGAAGTTCACTAATGTGGTACCAATATGTACTGGATAGTCTAAGTGAGCTTGTTACTTCGGGCTGCCACCTAACCTAACTTACATAGATCTACAAAATGATGGAGGGTATAACATAGTCGGCCGACTTTAGACTTTCCATAGTTGTTAAAACTTTATAATAGGGAAGACTTTCTGCAGCAATTCTATCGAAATCAATTCAACTGTGAGAGGTATATAAACTTCGTCAGTCTTTAACTTCGCTTGTGTTATTTTTATCGTTTTTGGCTTGTTTAATTATTCTCTATGACCTTTGAGGTTAATACGAAATAAATTAAATTTTTATCTTTGTCACCAACAGTGTAATTAATTTTACACACTTGCCTGAATACCTACAAGAGTACAAGAAAAATCGAAAGCAAAATACGACATAATCCTCTTAATGAAGCATCAAAAAAGATCCGCCTCATAGCACTCCAACAGTTTTTGGTTCGCGAAATTGCTTGCAGTTTTTTTTTCTGTTTCATTTTCATCCTGCTGAAGTCAACAAAAATCCTTCAAAATGTGATGTGTGATGGTGACGTTGATGAATCCGCTGTAGTTAATGGCATAGCGTTTCATAATTTGCTCCTTGGGGGTGGTGTGCAACAAAAATCTGATTTAAAGATTGACATTTACTTAAAAGAATATTGGAATTTTTTCAGCATTTTAAGATACGGTAAATTTTTGGTAATTGAAGTTTGAATTTTGAAAATCGAAGTTTCGGCCTCTATACTGAAGAGTTATTCGCAGGAGTATAAGAATTTTTCTTTCAAAAAGATGATCTTAGTACTACACTCAAAAAAAAAGTATTTGATCCAAAGATTTTGACCTTCCTTCAAGGATTTTGGTATCGATTCAAACCCAAAGATGTGGCTTCTGTAAAATAAAACGTTTTTAGGGACCTATGTAGCTTTAAATCTAGTATCAATAAAATTAGGACACAGATCTCATTTCTGGAATTTTCATTCTCTTTTTGTACGTTCAAACAAATGCCAGTTTAAAAATAAAAATTATAACTGATGCTTCAAAGTAAAAAATGTTTTCTTAGTTCCACAAGAAACTTAAACCAAAGATACAAAATTCTCAAAATAAGTCTTAGCCTATATTTGAAGCGTTTTTATTTTAAAGCTAAAGCCTCAATATTTCATTTTAGGTTGCGTAATCTTTAATTCCACGCGATTTTTTTTTTCAGTGTAGACATTTTTTCGATACAAAAGATTCGCCAAAAGTTGAGGAACTCTTCGATAAAGGCATTTTGTCCGTAGAGTTAGTATATTCAACATGAAACTGAGTAAGGATACTCAGTTTCATGTTGAGTATACTACATTTCGTATAATAAAAGAAACATTTCATCCAATATAAGAGATAATATTTTAGAAGAATTAGAATCTGTTGATATGCCTAAGACTTTGCAAGTTCATATTGTGTATGAAGTTGCAAGTTCATATTGTGTATGTAGGTTAGGTTGTTGAGGGTGACATCAATGTCTTGTATTGATGCCCACTTAGACCAGTATAGGTCCATTGTGATCCTTCGATGTGATTTTTCAATCTTTCTTCTTCCGAGGCGGCCGCTTTGTCCCAGAAACTTTCATCTGCTCGTTCTCTTTGAAAGAAATCTCAGAATGACGAAACCAGAGGCCCTGATGAAGGCAAGTATGTTTCTTAAGCTGCGCTCCCGTAGATCAGTGAGAGTCTGAAAGAAAAAGGAGCCCAGTATCTTGTTTCTTCTAAAGGATAAAGCTGGGCACTGACACAGGAAGTGGTACGAGTCCTCCGTAACTTGTGTATGTATGAACCAAAGCAAATTTTGCTGGAAGTAGAAGTGTACCCGGGAGTGCAATTTCACTCAAGTCCACAAAGAAGCATATTTACTTCCACATATTCACGAATGATATGTGAGTAGGAATTCACGAATGAAAAATCATAGGTGGTAATCTTCTCTCTTATCACTTAATGCTACCCAATTCAATGTTTAGATGAGTCCGAAAGGCAGTCCACATTGTGGTGAAACCACTTAAAGAAGCTTTGAAATGCTCAGAAATGCCACCATCATTACTGATATAATTCACCGCTGACAAAAGTTTTTGGTGTTTGTTAGAAAGGGTCGGGATGTTCAATCCATGACCCTTTATATGCATGGGCGGGCATGCTAATAATTTTAAAACTGCACAATGGGGCCAACGACCGGATTTTGAGGGAAAAACTCAAAAAAATGCACTTATCGGTTTAAAATTTGGAACACATGTCGTGCATCACGTCAGAAGAGCTATTTCTTTTAGATCGATCCGCCCACTGACACGCCCACTGAAACCGTTAATATTTATACCCTGCACTAGACTGTGGTTTTGCATTCAATGTCTAGGTCACAATTATAAACCAATTAACTTTAAATTTTGCACACGTATGTGTATTGGATCAGGATAGAGCCCTTTTGATTTTGGAGAAAAATAGGTTAAGAGTTAGATATAGCTCCCATATATATCTTACGCCCGATACGCACATATAAGGCCCAAGAAGCCATAGTTTCACCCCGATTTTCTTCGAATTTTGCACAAAGGGTAAAATAGATAGTATTTGCAAGTGTGCTTAATTTGGTTGAAATCGGTTCGGATTTGGATATAGCTCCTATATATATATATGCTTCGTCCGATTTATACAAATGTGACCAAAGAGACCAAAGTTTTACTCCGATTTACGTGAAATTTTGCACAGGGAACAGAATTAACATTCTAGCAATACATGACAAATTATCGTTCACCTTATATTCACTTTATTGGTCCCAGAGGCCAGAGTTTCTCCTTAATTTGCTTTAAATTGTACACAAAGATGGCTTTATTGAAAAGATCTCTTATTCTGTGAATCCTCGAGTCCTTCATGTAGATCAAGTTTTATTATAGCTTTAATTTCTATTTAGTGAATCATATCCCGCAAACAGCCAATGGGACGCACCTGTTCTCTGTGTTTCTTCCATTTTTGTTTGGCTCGAGCGAAAATATTACATATTTTCTTAATTATTGATGCCATGCAAGATTACTTTGCATTCCTTGAAAATTTTGGAATATGACATTAAAGGAATTCTGACCTTGTTGCAGTCAAAATATTACGAGTTCAAAATTTTTTTATTTTTAGAAACTCTAAATTTTTTGATTTTTAAAATTTTTCATTGTAAGCCGGACGCTGGCGCAATTAAACTTAAAACCACATGAAAGTACACACAATAACCTTTCTTCCCATACAAAAATTTCAGTGAATACACGTGAATACAGAAAGTACCATTCCACGAAACACAAACATTACATGAAAATTATAAAACAAAACCCATTTTAACACAACACATTTCTTTTCGCACAAACACAAACGAATTTTTAATTTTTTTTTATATTATTGTACGTACCGATATTACTATTTTCCATTTTACACAATGTAGATTCACTTATTAGTCAATTTTTTACAGCCAATTTTCTACAACGTGTTTTTTTGACTAGCGATTTAAAATGTAAACTATCTAAAAACAGCCAACTTTGTCAGCTTGTTTTAAAAGCAATGAGTTGCCATATGTTTCTAATATTTTGTATTTCGAGCTACTAGGATGTCTGAAACAGAATGACGTTATCAGTTTAAACTACCGGTCATTTGCCCCATAGTGCACTGTAGTGCAATGTCACAAAAATGACATACGCCACAGGTTTGGTTAGTCCCCACGCATATTCACATGCTTAGTTTGAATTCCTTTGACGACTCACGTGATTTACGCTCGTAAACCAAAAAAAATAGTAAATATTAACTAAAATAGTTTTCTAATTGCAACATGTTACAAATAAGTTTTTTGTTACATTGAAGAAAATATATTAAAAACAAGTAAGGAAAGTCTAAAGTTGGGCGGGACCGACTATATTATACCCTTCACCAATATGTAGACAAACATTTGTGTTGCCATCTCAACTACATAAAATTTGCTGGGAGCTACATAAAAGTTTGCATTTCCAGATACAAATACTTTTAATGGAAACAATTTTTTGTACTTCTACAAAAATTGTAGAATTAAAATTTAAATCGGCTAACGCCCTGGGATGAATCACAATGTTGGTAAAAAATATGGGAAATATGAAGCGAGAGAAATTTTAACGCAATTGTACAAAAGAGATTTATGATTTTTCAGGCGATACATATGTATTCGAGATATAGGACAATTAGAGTAATATTTACAATTTTTGCTACTCAGCAGTGGCGATTTTACAAGGATATTGGTTAGATCTCGACAAGATATGTGGTCAAGTGTGGGTTGTGATATATTATTTGGTCTAGTCGGGCGACTTGGAGTCTTATTTAAATCTTATCCGCTCTGTGGAAATTTTGGCATTGCAGTGTGTAGGATATGGCTAAGATATGGGGAAATAATCACAGAATTTTGTGTAAAGTGTGAGAATTTTGGCCATATTTGTATTCTCTGAGGAAACTATCCAGTCAATTGGAAGAAAATCCCATTGAAAATGGGTCTAAAATATGAAACAGTCTACCCTATTTCCCCAACTCTGGTGTACGTATATATGGGAGCTATATACAATCTGAACCAATTTTGACTAAATTTGACATACATAGTTAGAATAATAATTCTGCTATCTATGCGAAATTTCACGTAAATGGGAGTATAACTTTGGCCCCCCTGGTCATATGAGTGCAAATCGGACGGAAGATATATATATGGGAGCCATATCTATATCTGAACCGATTTCAAACAAATTTGCCACAATTACCTATACTACTAAACGTACGTACTATGGGAGCTATATCTAAATCTAAATCGATTTTGACCATATTTGGCACATACAATAGTATCGTTAAAAGTACCGCTTGTGCAAAATTTGAAGTAAGTCAGGGCAAATCTCTGGCTTTTGAGACCATATAAGTCCAAATCGGGCGAAAGATATATATGTGAGCTATATCTAAATCTGAACCGATTTTAACAAAATTTGACACACTTAACGATACTACTAAACGTACCCCTTGTGCAAAATTTGAACTAAATCACGGCAAAACTGTGGCTTTTGAGCCCATATAAGTGCAAATCGGACGAAAGGTATATATGGGAGCTATATCTAAATCTGAACCGATTCCAATAAAATTTACCAAGCATTGGTAGAATGTCAATTCTACTCTTTATGCAAAATTTCACGTAAATCGGTAGTAAACTTTGGCCTCTGTGGTCATATGAGTATAAATCGGACGAAAGATATATATGGGAGCTATATCAAAATCTGGACCGATTTGGCTGATATTTTGCAAGTTTTTCGAGACTCATAAAATATTCGGATCTACTGAATTTGAAGAACATCGGTTGATAAACTCGCCAATTATGACCAGATCGGTGGTATCTTAAAACTTCTTAATATCGTTTTCTAAATTGTGAGTTAGTCCATACGTGGTATATATTAGCCAAAAAATTATGTATAGGTACGTCTACAAATAATTACGAATCGATATGGACTTTTGCACTGTACGTAGAGAGCCAGAAGTGAAATACGGGGTTGCTTATATGGGGGCTATATAGAATTATGAACTTTATATGGACCAATCTTTGTGTGATTGGGGATCGATTTATCTGAGGGCTATATATAACTATGGACCGATATGGACCTGGTTAGGCATGGGTTTTAACGGCCATATACTAGCACAATGTACCAAATTTCAACTGACTCGAATACAATTTGTTCCTCAAAGAGGTTCCAAAACCAAATATCGGGATCGGTTTATATGGGGGCTATATATGCACAGAAAATAATATTATAATTTTTGAGCTAACAATAAATTGTTGTTACAGAAAATTTTTAAGTTCAACAAAATTTTTGTTGATATAACAAAATGTTTGTTGATATAACAAAATTGGTTGCTAAAGTGACTAAAATCGTAATTGTATTTACAAATTACGTTTAAACATAATTTTAATTGTATTGACAATCAAATTAGTTGATATTTTTTTGTGTGTGATTATGGACTGATATGGAGCACTTTTGGCATGGTTGTTATATATCATATACTACCACCACGTACCAAATTTCAACCAGATCGGATGAATTTTGCTTCTCCAAAAGAAACCGGAGGTCAAATGTGGGGATCGGTTTATATGGGGGCTATATAATTATTGACTGATATAAACTAATTGCTGCATGGTTGTTGGATAGCATATGCTAATATCACGTACCAAATTTCAGCCGGATCGGATGAAAATTGCTTCTCTTAGAAGCTCCCCAAGCCAAATCGCGGGATCGGTTTATATGGGGGCTATATGTAATTATGAACCGATGTGGACCAATTTTTGCATGGTTGTTAAAGACCATATACTAACACCATGTACCAAATTTCAGCCGGATCGGATGAAATTTGCTTCTCTTAGAAGAATCGCAAGCCAAATTTGGGGGTCCGTTTATATGGGGGCTATACGTAAAAGTGGACCGATATGGCCCATTTTCAATCCATCCGACCTACATCAATAATAACTACTTGTGCCAAGTTTCAAGTCGATTGCTTGTTTCGTTCGGAAGTAAGCGTGATTTCAACAGACGGACAGACGGACGACATGCTGAGATCGACTCACGGACATGCTCGGTCTTAGAGCAATATTTTGATGTGGTACAAACGGAATGACAAAGTTAATATACCCCCATCTTATGATGGAGGGTATAATAATTTTTTTCCATTATTTTAGAAAATTTCATATGTTGAAGGAAATAATTGGATTTAAAAATTTTTCGCTATACGAAGTTCAAGACATGTACACTTTTATTAAAATTTACTCATTTGAGAGACTTATGAACTCAATTTAAGCAAACTTCTCTCATTTTAGGAAACTGTGAACTATATTAATTTTTAGTAAAATTGTGTACTATACTTCACGTTAACAACAACAACTGAATAAAATAAGAAACATTTTCTCACATTAGGCAAAATTTAACTAAAATTCACCGCCCCTTATTTTGAGTGTACGTATTTACGTACGAGGTAAGATTCGGCCTGCCTGAACTTACTTCTTGTTTCTCCTACAATCCCTATTAGAAGAGTAAATTCTTTGTCATTGTATATCAACATTTTGATTTTTTTTTTTCTAATCCCATTTCTATATGGTGCATATCTTCACACTTCCAGTGCCGCTTGTATACAACTTTCCAATGTAGCAAAACCACAAAAAGTCTGGCATAAAACAGACGCAGTGAACAGGCAAAAAAGAGCACCATAACACATGAGTAAGAATAAATTACAACAGTGTTATCAAGGGGCGCTTGTTAAACATGTCGAGTGACACTAATAGCATTTTTACTTACAAAGTCTTTGCAAACTGCGTTCATGTCGGATTAAGTGCATCTGTAAATGGCTATGAAAACAACGACAACCGAAAGCGTTTAGTGAAAAACAGTGAACTGGAATATAGAGAAATTTTAAATGAAGTTTTAAGCTAACTATTCAGGAGTACAGTATAGCTTTGTAAGACTAAAATTGAATCGTTAGCGTCAATTGAATTTTTTCTTTGAATGCTGTGATACTTTTAACAATGGTTTCGTTTTAATATTTGTCTAATAGAAATACCATTGTCTATGAAAACATGGTTAGGTTTAGTTATACCCTACATTATACCCTGCACCATTCTCTAGGCCAACTCATTCCATGTCCTCTGCAGTCCGTCAAATTTGTTGGGAACTAAATATATAAATATATAAATAAAATAAAATGTTGACAAAATTTTACATAGAAATAAAATTTTGACAAAATTTTCTATAGAAATAAAATTTTGACAAAATCTCCCATAAAAATAAAATTTTGACAAAATTTTTCTTTAGAAATAAAATTTTGAAAAAATTTTCTATAGAAATAAAATTTTAACAAAATTTTCTATAGAAATAAAATTTTGACAAAAAAATAAAATTTTGAAATTTTCTATAGAAATAAAATTTTGACAAAATTTTATATAGAAATAAAATTTTGACAAGATTTTTTATAGAAATAAAGTGTTGACAACATATTCTATAAAAACAAGTATATATAGCAGTACGTTCGGCCGGGCCGAATCTTAAACACCTACCACCATGAATCAAATATTAGGGTTTCCTTTGAAATTTCAGAGGGTTTGAGGACAGATCAAGCAGAGCAGTCCAACCAGTACACTTCACGAAGATAAATTTAAAGATTTTACCTATGAGGACTATATCAGATTCTGGATTTATAAGAACCATTTTTGTTTGAGGTTTAGAGGAATCATTAACATCTCTTGTAATTTGAAATCTTAAATCTGTAGATTTTCACCCGAGAAATAAAATCTGGGAATTTTACATTGAGTTTCAAGCAATTTTCATGATCAGCGCGCTTTCTATACTCTCAAGAAGTGAAATCGGTCTACATGGAGGCATTACCAACTGCATCGATAAAAACTTAATCCGATACACGTTTTTGTGAGCCTTAATACCACAATATTTACAATTTCAGGCAAATCGGATAAAAACTACGGTTTCTAGAAACCTAAGGAGTTAAATCGTGAAATCGTTCTAAAATACTCACCGTTTTCGCACACCTCTTTATGGCCCGAAAATAACTCTAGATTTCCAATTTCAGGCAAATTGGATAAAAAGTACGATTTCTATAAGCCCAAGAAATAAAATCGGGAGATCTGTCTATATGGGGGCTATACCAAAACATGGACCGATACTCACCATTTTCGGCACACCTCTAGATTTAAATTTCAGGCAAATTGGATAAAAACTACGATTTCTATAAGCCCAAGAAATAAAATCGGGAGATCTGTCTATATGGGGGCTATACCAAAACATGGTCATAAAATACCTCTAGATTTAAATTTCAGGCAAATTGGATAAAAACTACGATTTCTATAAGCCCAAGACCCCAAATCGGGGGGTCGGTTTATATGGGTACTATATCAAAACCTTGACCGATTGTAATACACCATACCATAGGCTGTAGTTAAATCTATGCAGTTATTTATTTTGCTTTGTTCATTGGTATTGAATTTCTTACTCAAGAGAGTATTTTCTATTACACTCTTTACATCATACTGAATAGTACAATGATTCAAATTTCCATCACTGACACAAGAGACACTGAGAGACATACGGCTACTCTCTTCTGTTCCGCTAATTTCATAGTGTGTGAATAGGCTAGGCAGATTGAGGGACAGAAGACAAGAAATTTCAATTTTATTCTTCTTACATTTTTTTTCCTATTTTTTTTTTAAACGCCTTTAATCGGGGGGCTGTGTGATTATTTGCTTCAACATAACTGATTCTTTTCAGTTAAGAATTCTAACGAGTAAGACAACGGCAAGATCATTCGATCATAAAACGAAAAGTGTCAGAATTGTAATTGCGTATTCTTTATTCTTTATACACTATTCTTTTTAATTTTATTCTGAAAAGATTTAAAGGTAGCTACACTGTGTTTTTTCTGCGGAAAGAATAGCTTTAAGTGACTCCCACGGTTTTTTTTCGATTTTCCTTTAGAATTAGAAGACAAGAAAAACTGTAATTTGTTCACTAACGTGAAAACGAACCCACACAAGTTTTGGCCTTGTACGAAAGGTAATTTAAACTTCGTCCTAGTGATATGACCTATGATTTAATTGGAAAAATTTCCATTTGTTTTAAAGGCTTTCGTCCGTGCCAATATACAATTTATACAAAAGGGCAGTCTCTCGACGAAGTGCCCTTGAAACGTGTCCATCGGAAAACCTCACCACGCTAGAATACGTGAACGTGGAAACCGGACCACGTGGGGAAAAAGGTGACCTCGGGTTTTCGAGAGACTGGAGAAGTTTTTACGAAGGAGTTTTTAAAATACAACGTTTCTTGTCGCAGATCTAAATGGATTTTTAATTGCTACCCGGCGAAGACAGAATTTTCAACAAAAGTTCAATCTTAAACTGGGAAAGAGAATCCCTGCACCATGAATTTGACATATCAATAATTTTCGTCCTTATTAATTAAG
Source organism: Haematobia irritans (assembly GCF_050003625.1). Classification (NCBI taxonomy): domain Eukaryota; kingdom Metazoa; phylum Arthropoda; class Insecta; order Diptera; family Muscidae; genus Haematobia; species Haematobia irritans. The sequence goes on along the minus strand of NC_134399.1, from coordinate 72,489,677 downwards.
TACAAAATTATCGGCTCTATTAGTGATTTTATTCTAAACCAACACCGTAAATTTTCTTAAACCCTCCAACACCTTCAGTTTTCGTTGTTTCTTCGATAAAAACCCAATTTTTTTCCTAACATTTCAATTTATTCTTATAATTCTATCCTAAACAATTTCAATTACTATTAATTTTGCTAGTTCTTATTTGCAACCACTTTAACTCCTTAACATGTATCACAGTTATTTCATATAAATACCAAATATAGTTATTTCGATCCAGCAAACATCAAACATCGCACGGGGGCCTTCTTGCAACGTTGGATGCTGTACTGCTGATGTAAACCGTAAGTTGACTTTTATAATTTTTTTTTGATACATGTTGAAAAGTTATTTAGTGATTTAAATTTAAAAAAAAAAAAAAAAAAATAATTAAAAAAAAAAAAAGAAAAAGAAAAAAAAAAATACTATATATTTTTTTCAGTACAAAGAGATTTAAGAGAATTTTAGTATTCTATAAGCACTTTTAAGTCTCTTTAACCCACTAATAAATTAAATACAAAAAGAGTTATGTCCCCATACTTTTTTGAATATTGCCCCGCCCACTCGATATCTATATGTGTATTTATATATTGAATTTGGTTATTGAGATCCTAGAATTATAATGGCGACCTAGCTACATGAATTGTTTTTGTTTTTTTTGTAATAAATATTTTAAAATGGAATAATTCTTTGTTGATGTGAATCGGAAGGCGTTTTAGGTAAAGGGTTGTTGTTGGGGTTTTTTTTTATGAATATGTTGGCCGTCTGAAAAAAAAACCATTTAGGATGGGTGGGTAAAGAGGCCCGGAGCTTAACATCTATGTTCCGAAATAAGCCATAGGAATCATGATTTTTTTTGGGCAATTATTGCGCACGTGAATTTTTTTTTTGTAATGGTTTAGGTTTGCAGTTGGAACAAGACCCCCGCCCACATCTCCCGAACTGACTAGCTTAACAAGCACGTGCGTACGTTCTAAACTCAAACCAAGTTGATGCTTTATTATTTTATTATTTTTGTTCTTAGGAACTTTGCACACCCAAGTACATTACATAGTTTGGATCCATATCCCTACTATACTTGTATATTTTATTGAAAGCTCAACCAAATTAGAAAAAAATAGCATTACAAAAGATGGCGCCCAACGTGGGGCCCGAAAACTTAGGAACCTCATGTTAATGAATTTTGACCTTAACACTTAGTTCGTATAACTCCACCAAATAGCAATTCCTCAAGTTTTTGGGTACCTCATATTTAACATCATATTATTTTAGGTTTCAAATGAGGTATAGGTCGATGTGTTTGTTTATTAAATTTGATCATATGATCAAGAATGTAATAACAGAAAACCTTTATCGGAATCATTCTTTACAGATACTTTGTCGTATAGAATCCATTTTGATTTTTCTGGCTTTTCATTCCTTTTTGTCCAAAAGTTACCTTACCGAATTCGATTCCTAAGTTGTATTTGTGTCCCTTACGATTTCGAGAAACTAAGAATAAGATTGCATAGGAATTACAATTACTTAGCAGTAGGATTCTAGCTAGTATTGTCCACCTTCTGATTTCTTATGGCTGCGAGATTTTAAGGTGCGTTAAGTGCAGCAACAACATGATACTATGGCATAGACATCCCGTTTAGTGTTAGTGAAGGAAATTAACAAAAATATTTTTTTATATCATTCTTTTTTTTCTCATGAGAGTGAAATATATTACAGAAATTAGGGGACTACGTCTTCCAATTTTTTCCAACACTGAATAGAGAGATGACTTTCAATTTGAATTATTTAAAAGCAAACCTTTACTGAACACAGCCAAGATTCACAACATATATGTATATATTTTTTTTCTCTAATAGAACCCAATGTCACTCGTTCACAGCAACGAAAATTTAACCAATCTGGAAGCAAGTTATAATCCTAAACAGTGTATTATTTGTAACAAAGATTTCGAATTAGATGAGGTGATTGTTAGTACTCCGTGTAAACACATCTTTCATAAAGAATGTATTGTCCGTATTTTGAATGAAACGCAGGTATGCCCAGTTTGCGCGAAATTATGTAGGCAAAATAGACTGGTACCATATGACATTATGTCACAAAAATCTAACCAAGTGTCTAGTGCCCAAGCTTCGGGTAGTAACAAGAGTGGGGCGAAGCCCAAAACGAATAATCAAAACCAAAAACCAGCTACAGTAGATGTGGTAAATTCTAACGCAGATCAGCTTGTGAACGAGGGAGGAGCTCAATCATTAGATCAATTATTAAATATGTCTCAACCAACAAATTTTGATTTTCCACCTGCCGATGAAGGTAGAGATAGCAATGCAGGTCCAAGACATACTGGAGGCAATGCTTCGACTATACCTAGATCTAAACGGAGACCTATTAGAAGAAACTTATTAAATAGGAATCCTAATCAAACTTCTGGATTTAATCCAAATATGGATGTTGCAAATTCCAGATTATCCAATCAATTTTTACCCAATTTTCAAGCAAATTTAAATTCAAGTATACAGCCTAGATTATCTGAACATCGCAATATAAGTGATAGCTATTTACAAAATCTAATTAACGACGCTATTAGAGACCAATTAGCTGCTATAAATTTGAATAGAGGTGGTAACCCTAGAATTAGCATTGAAAACCCCTTTGATAATCGGAATTCGAATTTTGCTAATCGAAATAATGTGCGAAATACTAGACAAAATCCGAATTTTGATTTAACCGCTGATAAAGTTTCGAATATTATTTCGAGTTGGCGATTGAAATTTACTGGCGAAGAAGAGAATGGACTATCCGTGGACAATTTCATTTACAGGGTCCACGCACTTACAGTTCAACACCTTCGTGGTGATTTTGAAATTCTTTGTCGTCATATTGATTTACTTTTTTCTGGCAAAGCCACAGATTGGTTTTGGCGGTTTCATAGAAGTACGTTACGATTTGATTGGGACACTTTATGTCGCGAGTTAAGAAATCAATTTCGGGATCGACGCACTGATTTTGATCTCAGAGAACAGATTAGATGCAGGAAACAGAAAGTAGGCGAACGTTTCGATACATTTTACGACGCTGTCTTACAAATTTCGGATAGATTACAATATCCACTTGATGAGCACGAATTAATAGAGATTTTGAAACGTAATCTTCGACCCGAGGTTCGAAAAGAACTTTTACACTTTCCAATGCATTCGATTTCTGATTTACGAGAGTATGTCCGGAAACACGAAATTTTAGAGGAAGAATTAACCCGAACTCGGGGTAATAGGACATTTATGCCACGAAGACTGGTTTCGGAAATACGAGATGAGGATGGTGACGAAGTAGAAATAAGTGAGGTTGACGAGGTATCTCCTATAGTATGTTGGAACTGCTTAGAACCGGGTCACAAGTTTGAGGACTGTTTAGGAGAAAGGAGGTTATTTTGCTACGGTTGTGGCACTCCAAATATTTACAAACCCCATTGTACAAAATGTAATAAATTTCCAAAAAACTATCAGGGAAATCGGACGAACAAACAAGTTCAGTCCAAAGCGACACAATTTTAAAGTCAATTGAGTGTCAAACAGACACACAATCCATTGCAATTACAACAACAAATTTTGAGAAATACAATAACTGTCCACGACATTTAAAACCATACCATATTAGACTGAGAGAATACAACAATGCGAGATTTAGAATTTTTAATGACGAAGTTGTACACAGCCCAGTGGGGAAAACGAAACGATCCACGCGGAGATTGAGGGCCTTTTGGCGGAAAGTTTTGAACGGTCGCAAAGAATTTTGCTCAGCCATCATTTCGAGCGTAAATAATTTCGATTTACGACCATTTGCAACCGTGAATATTTTTGACGAGGATGTTATAGGATTAATTGACACAGGTGCGACAGTATCTTGCTTCGCTTCGGATTATGCGAAAAGATTTATTGAACAAAATAAACACCCTTGGAAGAAATTCAATATTATATTACAGACGGCCGATGGAAATCCACACTCCGCTATAGGCAGTGTAAATACTTTAGTGAAATTTCGAGGGGAAACTAAAAGTATGAAATTTTTGATTATACCCAATCTGACACAAAACTTATACTTAGGTGTAGATTTTGTTAAGACTTTCGGTTTAGCCAAGGATTTGTTTTCTGATGACATATCAATGTCTTCTAAAATTATCTTAGACGAGATTAGTTCGAATGATGATATGCACGATCTAACTAGTGAGCAACAGAAAGTCCTTAATTCTGCGATTAATGCATTTCCGTCTTACAGCAAGGAGGGTTTGGGTAGAACTTCATTAGTTACTCATAGCATAGATACCGGGGATCATAAACCAATTAAGCAAAGGCATTTTGCGGTTTCTCCTGCTGTTGAGCAGTTGCTTTTTGCTGAAATAGATCGTATGCTTCGACTAGGCGTGATTGAGGAGTCTCAGAGTCCATGGTCATCGCCTGTGGCCTTGGTGCACAAGCCTGGGAAGGTACGACTGTGTCTCGACGCAAGGAAGTTGAACAGTGTTACAGTGAAAGACGCTTATCCTTTGCCTTTAATCGATGGAATTCTCAGTAGGCTGCCTAAGGCAAGATTCATTACGAGTCTTGACCTTAAGGACGCCTTCTGGCAAATTCCATTAGATGAAAAGTCAAAGGAGAAGACGGCTTTCACTGTACCTGGACGACCCCTATACCAGTTCGTTACCATGCCGTTTGGCTTGTGTAACGCGCCACAGACGATGTCCAGACTCATGGATAAAGTCATACCGGCTCAATTGCGTACAAAAGTTTTCATTTACTTGGATGACTTACTCCTAATCACAGAGACTTTTGACGAACATATTTTGTTACTTCATGAAATTGCACTCCATATGAGAAAGGCGAATTTGACAATTAACGTTGAGAAAAGTCGTTTTATGCTTAAACACGTGAAGTATTTAGGACATATAATTGGGTATGGTACCATACAAACGGATCCTGAAAAAGTTCAGGCGATTCGTGATTTCCCTTTGCCAACATCCGTTCGTCAGCTAAGAAGATTTCTAGGTATCTGTGGTTGGTATAGGCGATTTGTGCGAAATTTTGCCACGATAACTTCACCAATCACAGATATGCTTCAGAAGGGCAGGAAATTTATATGGTCTGAACAATCAAAAGAGGCTTTTGAGGACTTAAAGAATATTCTTTGCTCCGCCCCTGTATTGCACAATCCAGACTTTTCTCGACCGTTCTCAATTCAATGTGACGCAAGTCAATATGGAATTGGGGCTGTACTTGCTCAAAGAGATGATGAGGGAGACGAAGTCCCCATTGCTTATATGAGTCATAAGCTAACAACACCACAGAGAAATTATTCGGTGTCAGAGCAGGAATGTTTGGCGGCAGTTATGGCCATCAAAAAATTCCGTGCATATGTGGAAGGCCACGAATTTGAGGTCATAACTGACCACGCATCCCTAAAGTGGCTAATGGGTCAAACCGATTTACATGGTCGACTTGCCCGTTGGGCCTTGAAGCTTCAAGGTTTCAACTTCACAATTAGGCATCGCAAGGGCAGTCAAAACGTTGTGCCTGACTCATTATCACGAATGTTCTCGGAAAATATGGATGAAATTTGTTCTGTCGATATTGATAACATTATTTGTAGTGAGATTGATAACTCAATCGAAATAAATTTAGAATCAGAAGAGTTTAAATCGACTGAGTATTTGGCCCTTATTGAGAAATTTCACTCCAACATTGGGCAATTGCCAGATATTGAAATTCGAGACGGTTTCATTTACAAACGTGTCGAACATGCTACTGGAGACCCAATCCAGGAACAAATGTCATGGAAACTTTGGGTTCCCCGCGCTATGACTTCTGATCTCATAAAGCGAGCTCACGACCATCCACTATCTGCTCATGGAGGCGTCGGAAAAACCTTGCGACGTTTGAAAAGTTTCTTCTTTTGGCCTAAAATGGCAAAGCAGGTTTCTGAGTATATATTGTCATGTGATGTGTGCAAACAAACCAAAGCCACCAATAAAATATCAAGACCGCCTATGGGACAACAAAATGTCTCTACACGAGTTTTCCAAAAATTGTATTTGGATTTATTGGGTCCATATCCGAGATCGTCCTTCGGTAATATCGGTATCATCATTGTATTGGACCATTTGTCGAAATATCATTTTTTGGAACCCATAAGAAAATTTACAGCCAACGTTATTGTGGAATATTTAGAAAAGCGCATATTTCACATTTTCGGTGTACCCGAGATAATAACTACGGACAATGGTGTTCAATTTAAGTCGCACATATTTAAGTCATTTCTGGATTCTTATGGAGTATCCCATAACCTCACAGCCATTTACTCTCCACAAGCAAATGCTAGTGAGAGAGTAAATCGGTCAGTGCTTGCGGCGATACGGGCCTATGTGAAACCTCATCAGAAAGATTGGGATGCTAAACTCTCTTCCATAAGCTGTGCATTGAGAAACTCCAGACATACCAGCACAGGCTTCTCTCCATATTTTACAGTCTTCGGACAGAATATGATGACTAATGGACAATCGTATGCTCTGCTACGGAAATTACAACTTTTGGATGACAGTTCTATAGATGTGAGGCAAGACGAGAAATTGGAATTGATTCGTCAGAAAGCACAGGCAAACATTAGGAAGGCATATGATAGAAATGTTGCGACATATAATTTAAGATCTCGGCCTGTTGATTTCAAGGTAGGACAAATCGTATTCCGCAGAAATTTTGCACAATCAAAGGCAGTTGAGCATTTCAATAGTAAACTTGCGAACCAGTTCGAAAAGGCCCGCGTAATAGCAAAGCATGGGACGTGTTATTATGATCTTGAGGACATGTCAGGAAAATATATTGGGAAATTCCATGCCAAAGATATCAAGGCGTGACTTCAGCTATTGTCTTCTTGCTCCAAGCAATAACCCACTACCTGTGTTGTAATACACCATACCATAGGCTGTAGTTAAATCTATGCAGTTATTTATTTTGCTTTGTTCATTGGTATTGAATTTCTTACTCAAGAGAGTATTTTCTATTACACTCTTTACATCATAGTGAATAGTACAATGATTCAAATTTCCATCACTGACACAAGAGACACTGAGAGACATACGGCTACTCTCTTCTGTTCCGCTAATTTCATAGTGTGTGAATAGGCTAGGCAGATTGAGGGACAGAAGACAAGAAATTTCAATTTTATTCTTCTTCCATTTTTTTTTCCTATTTTTTTTTAAACGCCTTTAATCGGGGGGCTGTGTGATTATTTGCTTCAACATAACTGATTCTTTTCAGTTAAGAATTCTAACGAGTAAGACAACGGCAAGATCATTCGATCATAAAACGAAAAGTGTCAGAATTGTAATTGCGTATTCTTTATTCTTTATACACTATTCTTTTTAATTTTATTCTGAAAAGATTTAAAGGTAGCTACACTGTGTTTTTTCTGCGGAAAGAATAGTTTTAAGTGACTCCCACGGTTTTTTTTCGATTTTCCTTTAGAATTAGAAGACAAGAAAAACTGTAATTTGTTCACTAACGTGAAAACGAACCCACACAAGTTTTGGCCTTGTACGAAAGGTAATTTAAACTTCGTCCTAGTGATATGACCTATGATTTAATTGGAAACATTTCCATTTGTTTTAAAGGCTTTCGTCCGTGCCAATATACAATTTATACAAAAGGGCAGTCTCTCGACGAAGTGCCCTTGAAACGTGTCCATCGGAAAACCTCACCACGCTAGAATACGTGAACGTGGAAACCGGACCACGTGGGGAAAAAGGTGACCTCGGGTTTTCGAGAGACTGGAGAAGTTTTTACGAAGGAGTTTTTAAAATACAACGTTTCTTGTCGCAGATCTAAATGGATTTTTAATTGCTACCCGGCGAAGACAGAATTTTCAACAAAAGTTCAATCTTAAACTGGGAAAGAGAATCCCTGCACCATGAATTTGACATATCAATAATTTTCGTCCTTATTAATTAAGTACAAAATTATCGGCTCTATTAGTGATTTTATTCTAAACCAACACCGTAAATTTTCTTAAACCCTCCAACACCTTCAGTTTTCGTTGTTTCTTCGATAAAAACCCAATTTTTTTCCTAACATTTCAATTTATTCTTATAATTCTATCCTAAACAATTTCAATTACTATTAATTTTGCTAGTTCTTATTTGCAACCACTTTAACTCCTTAACATGTATCACAGTTATTTCATATAAATACCAAATATAGTTATTTCGATCCAGCAAACATCAAACATCGCACGGGGGCCTTCTTGCAACGTTGGATGCTGTACTGCTGATGTAAACCGTAAGTTGACTTTTATAATTTTTTTTTGATACATGTTGAAAAGTTATTTAGTGATTTAAATTTAAAAAAAAAAAAAAAAAAATAATTAAAAAAAAAAAGAAAAAGAAAAAAAAAAATACTATATATTTTTTTCAGTACAAAGAGATTTAAGAGAATTTTAGTATTCTATAAGCACTTTTAAGTCTCTTTAACCCACTAATAAATTAAATACAAAAAGAGTTATGTCCCCATACTTTTTTGAATATTGCCCCGCCCACTCGATATCTATATGTGTATTTATATATTGAATTTGGTTATTGAGATCCTAGAATTATAATGGCGACCTAGCTACTTGAATTGTTTTTGTTTTTTTTGTAATAAATATTTTAAAATGGAATAATTCTTTGTTGATGTGAATCGGAAGGCGTTTTAGGTAAAGGGTTGTTGTTGGGGTTTTTTTTTATGAATATGTTGGCCGTCTGAAAAAAAACCATTTAGGATGGGTGGGTAAAGAGGCCCGGAGCTTAACATCTATGTTCCGAAATAAGCCATAGGAATCATGATTTTTTTTTGGGCAATTATTGCGCACGTGAATTTTTTTTTTTGTAATGGTTTAGGCTTGCAGTTGGAACAAGACCCCCGCCCACATCTCCCGAACTGACTAGCTTAACAAGCACGTGCGTACGTTCTAAACTCAAACCAAGTTGATGCTTTATTATTTTATTATTTTTGTTCTTAGGAACTTTGCACACCCAAGTACATTACATAGTTTGGATCCATATCCCTACTATACTTGTATATTTTATTGAAAGCTCAACCAAATTAGAAAAAAATAGCATTACACGATATAGCCCGTCTTCGAACTTGACCTGCCTGCAGACAAAAGACGAGTTTGTGCAAAATTTCAGCACGATTGCTTCATTATTGAAGCGTGATTACAACAGACAGACATCGTCATATCGTCTTAGAATTTCTCCCTGATCAAGAATATATATACTTTATATAGTCTGTAATCGATATTTCGATGTGTTACAAACGGAATGACAAACTTATTATACCGCAGTCACCATTCTATGGTGGTGGGTATAAAAATATATATTTTTGTTGGTTTTATGATTATTCGGAACGAACAGCTTCAGACGAACTGACGTCAGTTATTTTCAATAAATTATATCTCAAATAATATTTTTGTTCTTTGTTCATCGACGGAAATAAAATAAATAAATAAAATAAAAACCTATGTCACTGGTGTTGTTCTTCTGTTGCTGCTACCACACTGTGTGTGGACAACACCAGTGAGATAGGTTTTAATTTTATTTATTTATTTTATTCCCGTCGATGATTTCCGAAGGAGATCGAAATATCGAATTATAAAAAAATAAAACAGCAAATAAAACTCTGACCTGGAGCTTGAATTTACAAAAAGAAAACAGAAGGTAATAAACAAAAAGGTCAAAAAACAAAAACAACAAACTTACATTAAGCGTTTTTATCTTAAATCTAAAGTTTTGATATTTCAGTCAATTTAAGAACAATTTCTTTAAATCAAAATTGTGTTTCTTTACTTTAAGGAAAATTAGCGTTAGTTTAAAGACATGCGACTTTAACGAAGGACGCAGATTTACAAATTTCAGTGTAATTTATAGCGATACAAATCCCATAAGATGGTTAGTGGCATTAACCGAAAAAAATATTGAAAGCAATCAATAATCGATTATTTTTATGACCTCAAGCCGAACAAAACTAATAATAGAAATAAAATTTTGACAAAACTTTATATCTATCTACATGCAATCCGATACGTTGGTGTCTGATATAAATGTTGAGTTACATTGGTTAATAGGTAAGAGAAACAAGACTATATGAAAAATGGGCCTCAAAATCGAAATAAAATAGTACCCCAAAAATTAAAACGATAAGGGTGACTGTCCTTGATCGGTGTTCAAGGTCTTGCCCTACGACATAGGTCAAAGTGGACTATCGAGTTTGTGGGCTTTGGCCGGGGTTTGATGATACTTTCATTGGTACTCCTTGTGCAAATTTTGAATCAAATCAATATGAAATTCTGGCCTTTGGGGTCATATAAATGTATATCAAGGAAAAGGCTATATCTAAATCTGAATCAATTTTGTCCAAAATCAATATAAATTGCTTTTAACCCAAAGAAAGACTATACGCCAAATGATCGGACATAAACTGCGATCTGTGCTTTACTCACAACATTACATATACAGACAGACGGAGATCGCTAAATTGAATCAGAATTTAATTCTGAGGCGATCGGTTACTAAACTGGTCCTTATTGGCGTTGCATACAAATGCACTAACTTATTGTACCCTGTACCACATGGCATGCATTTTGCTCAAATTAATAATGCTAATATGGGGATCGGTTTATATAGGGGCTATACTGCATATGCTGTATATTTAGTGGACCAGCTGATTGTGGATTATGCAGGTACTAGACCTCTATGATATTGAGTATTAACCCTTTCGCTACCGAATGTTAAAAACTTAAATTTTTTTCCTGCTTTAACTTATGGTAACAGTATGTAGAAAAAATTGTAATTTTGAGGACTTACCTCAATTAATTCTCGTGCTATATGAGTTTGTTCCTGATTCTTGAATTGTGACCAAATTGCCGTACGAAAATAAGCTCTATTTGGCCTATAATATCTTTCAAAAATACAAAAGAGAACCCGAAAAAATACCAGCTATAGTTTTTGTATGAACTTCAATTTGCTGGAGATATACAGTAGAAAAATTGTCTCAAAATTTCGTATTTTTCGTAAAATATTTATAGCTGGTTTAGATTAAAACCTCTACGTTAAAATAACATCGAGAAATAAATCGAAACTATGACTGGAAATAGAGTTTGGAGTCGTTTTCGAATATCCTACTGAGTGGACATCGGTAGTTAAAGGGTTAAATTAAGTATTAAATACACTCTTCAAACAACCCTCGCATGATTTGTTGGTCGACAACAATGAAACCGACATAGCTGAACGATTCATATTTGCGGATTGCAATTTCATAAATCAATATCAATCTGGCCACAGACAACCATTAGCAATAACACCTTAAGGCATACTGCCTGAGTCAATATTGTGGCGTGTAGTCATGGTTCAAGTGGTTGCAGACTTCAAGTGACTTTAATGATGGTTGTAATATACATTCAGAGTTTATCATTGATGTTTGTCCAAGAGATTGTAAGTAACTTGGTCGATTGGTTTTTGAGAAAACCTATTTTGACATAAAGAGCAATATTTGTAAAACACTATTGACAGAGAAACCACGGAAATAAAAGCTAGAAAATGTCTCTAAACGTTAACTTTGGAGCGGAGTAACAATTAAGCTGTTATGATTGAAAAATCAAAATTAGAATCATAACAGGAATCGATATATAATATTTTAAAAAATAGTGTCGTAAGCACAAATACGATACGAATGTCATTTGTGCATAGTATTTAAGGCGCATTCATCTGCTTCAGAGTTAGTTGATTTGATTTCAAAATGGGTATTTTTGTATAAAAGAAAATTTTGTTTAACTAACCCGTAATATTGTTCAACTTAGCTTTAATATCTCTGAAAATTTATCAAAATTAAGGAAGTTGTCTTTGCAATCTTTGACTCTTTTATCGTTACTACAAAACAAAAAATCGTTCCAAAACAGAAGATTTTTTTTCAAAACTATACTTTAGAACAATTGAACAATTGAATAATTTATATTTGAAGGCGAGTTGGAATTTCGAATTTCAAATTGCAGTAAAAGTTGTTTTTTAGCTATTATATTTTTGGCAACACTACACAGAAAAAAATTTCACTAAAAATTTTTCCAATTAAAATTTTAATTGAGTTTTAAAAAATATTCAATTAATACTATTAATTGATTCAACAAATTTTTTAATTGAAACAAAAATCAATCAATAAAATTAATAGTATCAATTAATTTTTTAATTGACCTTCAATTAATTTTTGAATTGATACTATCATTTCTGTGATTGAAGACATTTCAATTAAAAAATTAATTGGATCAATTAATTTCGTGATTGAATCAGAAAAAAAATTTTGTGTGCAGTTTAAACATCTGCCGCACGTTTCGGGGTTTGTTTCACTGTCAAACATCTTCAGTTTGGTGTATAATTTAACCATAAATCGTCTTACAAACGAATAACTTTTGCGAATTATTGAATTTTATTTATATTAAAATGCGTCCTTCTTAAGAAAGTTCATCGCACAGAAAAAAATTCACGAAAATGTTTCCAATTAAAGTCTTCATTGAATTTAAAAAAATATTCAATAAAAATTTTTTTTGATTCAAGAAAATGTTTAATTGAAACAAAAATTAATAATATCAATTAATTTTTTAATCGACTTTCAATTAATTTTTTTAATTGATACTATCATTTCTGTGAATGAAGACATTTCAATTAAAACTTAATTGGATGAATTAATTTCGTGATTGAAAACAAAAAATATTTTTTGTGTACGCGCGTTTCTTCCATTTTATGGTGAGTTTAATTGACCAATTGAAGAGGCTATTCGCGCTATTGCGACTATTTCTTAAAAATATAGCACTTTTAACAAAAATTCCAAATAAAAAATCACCTATCACTTATCCCAGCCAAAATTACTGGATGAGAAGAGGAAAGTAACTTATAGATTTTGCTAGATTGGTTGCCGTTCGTTTTTTGTGAGCCTCTATAGTTTTTTTCGCCAAACTCGATTTTGTAAAATTTTTTGTTGTGATGCTGTGATGCAGTAAAGTTGTAGGTAGCTCTTGACTCCTCGCCCACCCTCTGTAAATTTCAAGTAAATCGGAGAAGTTTAGTTTTTTCGATGTACTGTAAAAAATTGAGCAAAAGGAGGGAAGTCCCATCTCCCTTGAAATATATAAAATCAGGTACCCCATATGTTGGCGAAACATTCGTCCACCAACAAACTACATAGTCATTATTTATTCATATTCATTCATTATAGTCATATAAATTTATTTGCTTATACTTTGCCATTAATTACTATAACTAGTTAAATATTTTGGGTTTCTAAATATGTGCGACAATATATCTAGAGTGTAGTCAACTTGCATGCTAATAATTGGAATGCAAAGCATAGCCAATATTCGATATAAATATAGAGTCGATATAGTCATGTCCGTCTGTCCTTGAACACATTTTTGTAATCAAAGTCTAGGTCGCAGTTTTAGTCCAATCGACTTCAAATTTGGCACAAGCATGTGTTTTGGCTCAGAATAGAACCCTATTGATTTTCAGATTTAGTTATAGCTCCCATATATATATATATATATATTTCGCCCGATATGGACTTATATGGCCCCAGAAGCCAGAGTTTTACCCTAATTTGCTTAAAATTTTGCACAAGGCGAACAATTAAAACTATTGTCAAGTGTGCCAAATTTTATTAAAATCGGTTCATCAGATTTAGATATAGCTCCTATATATATCTTTCGCCCGATTTGGACTAATACGGTCCCAGAAGCCAGAGTTTTACCCCAATTTGGCTGAAATTTTGCACTAGGAGTACAATTAGTAGTGTAGTCAAGTGTGCCAAATTTTATTAAAATCGCTTCAGATTTAGATATAGCTCCCATATATATGTTTTTCTGATTTCGACAAAAATGATCAAAATACCAACATTTTCCTTGTAAAATCGCCACTGCTTAGTCGAAAAGTTGTAAAAATGACTTTAATTTTCCTAAACTTCTAATACATATATATTGAGCGATAAATCATAAATAAACTTTTGCGAAGTTTCCTTAAAATTGCTTCAGATTTAAATGTTTCCCATATTTATACCCTTCACCACTACTTTGGTACAGGGTATAATAAGTTTGTGCATTTGTATGTAACGCCAAGAAGGACAAGTCTGAGACCCATCGTTTAGTATACCGATCGTCTTAGAATTAAATTCTGAGTCGATTTAGCGATGTCCGTCTGTCTGTTGATGTATTTTTGGTTGCAAAGTACAGCTCGCAGTTTTAGTCCGATTGTCCTAAAATTTGGTATAGGGTCCTGTTTCGACTCAAAGACGATCCCTATTGATTTTGGAAAAAATCGGTTCAGATTTAGATATAGCTGCCATATATATTTTTCACCGATCTGGTCATAATTGGCGTGTATATCAACCGATCTTCCTCAAATTCCGTACATCCGAATATTTTATGAGTCTCGAAAAACTTGCAAAATATCAGCCAAATCGGTTCAGATTTAGATATAGCTCCCATATATAGCTTTCGCCCGATTTACACTCATTTGCCCACAGAGGCCAATTTTTTGCTCCGATTAAGTTGAAATTTTGCACAGGGAGTAGAATTAGCATTGCAGCTATGCGTGTCAAATTTGGTTGAAATCGGTTCAGATTTAGATATAGCTCCCATATATAGCTTTCTCCCGATTTACACTCAAATGACCATAGAGGCCAATTTTTTGCTCCGATTTAGTTGAAATTTTGCACAGGGAGTATAATTAGCATTGTAGCTATGCTTGCCAAATTTGGTTGAAATCGGTTCAGATTTAGATATAGCTCCCATATATATGTTTTTCTGATTTCGACAAAAGTGATCAAAATACCAACATTTTCCTTGTTAAATCGCCACTGCTTAGTCGAAAAGGTGTAAAAATGACTCCAATTTTCCTAAACTTCTAATACATATATATCGAGCGATAAATCATAAATAAACTTTTGCGAAGTTTCCTTAAAATTGCTTCAGATTTAAATGTTTCCCATATTTTTTTACTAAAATTGTGTTCCACCCTAGTGCATTAGCCGACATAAATTTTGAGTCTATAGATTTTGTAGAAGTCTATCAAATTCTGTCCAGATCGAGTGATATTTAAATGTATGTATTTGGGACAAACCTTTATATATAGCCCCCAACACGTTTGACGAATGTGATATGGTATCGAAAATTTAGATCTACTAAGTGGTGCAGGGTATAATATAGTCGGCCCCGCCCGACTTTAGACTTTCCTTACTTGTTTTTTACTAACATTGTGTTCCACCCTAGTGCATTAGCCGACTTACATTTTGGGTCCTTAGATTTTGTAGAAGTCTATCAAATTCTGTTCAGATCGAGTGATATTTAAATGTATGTATTTGAGACAAAACTGTATACCCCCAACACCTGTGACGGATGTGATATGGTATCGAAAACTTAAAAAAAAATATTCACATAATCTCATGTGTAGAAAATTTTAATTATGCATAGGTATCAATGACTTCTTCAGTCGGCACATTTATTCGGCGATGAACCGACATTAATGCCAATCCTTTGAGTCTACTCTCGCTAGTCGAATTTCTAAGATACGTCTTTAATCTCTTCCATGGCTGAATAAGGAGGTTGAATCACGATAACAAAAACAACAAATTTCAATATGTTGTTTACAATTTTAAGAAGTCAAAATCAGCTGATAAAAGAATCGTATGGCATTGGTAAAAGTGGCAATTATTTATTCTTTCAATTGTTCTGAAAAAATAATTCAAATCCAGAGAAAAATAAAGGTTCAAATTTAGTTGCGTCACCTATGAGTTATTGTGAAGTGGATAATTCATTCGAGGAACGCCGATATGAAACCAAAGTTAATAATGCCATCTATTAACAAAAACAGTTTATGATGCAGTTTAAAAACTGATGTGCGTGGTATTTTGGGTCTGGAATATGTTATCAAGATACTCAAGTAATTTTTGAACAATTCTCCAGCTATGAATGCGCGAGTTTGTTTGAGATGCATTTGCTATGCAGTGTCATTTGGAGAGCTACAATCACCATAAACATATGATTTTGACATCTTAAAATTTGGTCGAAATAAAAAAATTGTAATCATATGGCCCCATGATTTAACCTTCTTGTTCAGCCATGAATCTCTTCATTGTTGAAAATGAACGTTCGGATGAGCACGTAGTAACTGCAGAGATGGAAAATGCAGTACTATAGTACTTTTTTCAAAAGTTTTTCACCCCGGTCAGTAACGTAGTACCCCCGCGAATGATTTCGTACAAAATATTTTAATATTTTGAGAAAGTCTTTATCAACCTTATTTGCTAATAGTCTTTTACAAATATGGCAAAACAGACATGTTCATGTGGGAAGAAAATCTCGATTTTGTAAAAGACATAGTCAAAAACAGGATTTTATTGAACTTCAACAATGTTTTAGTCGAAAAAAGAATGCGATTCTATATTATCGATTTTTTATTTCGGTAGAAAATGTTGTTAACATTTTATTTCTATATAGAATTTTTGCAAAATTTTGTTTTTATAGAAAATTTTTCAAAATTTTATTTCAATTGAAAATTTTGAAAAAATTTTATTTCTATAGGAAATTTTTGCAAAATTTTATTTCTATAGAAAAAATTTTTTTTCTATAGAATTTTTTTGCAAAATAATTTCGGTATAAGCCGGCTATCATACAAAACCTTTTTTCGGAGGGTTCAAGTGTGGTTCATTGTTGGGTTTAATGAACTGCCTGAATTTCTTCTGATAATTGGTTGATAGTTTTGCTGCAAATAGAGGATGCTGATAAGGAATGTGGTAATTCCGAAACCATCCAACCATCTTGCAGTCTATAGGTCTTTGCCCAAATAAATTTGACAAACATTCTTTTCCTCTGTTGGTTAAACTACACTTGTAGTTTAGTCAATGTATGGTTTTAAGCTGCAACAAAAAAACAACAATGCTTAAAGATCAAAACCAACAATAACAAAACAAAACGAATGGAAAATTTTATTTCTATAGAAAATTTTTGCAAAATTTTATTTATATAGAAAATGTTGTCAAAATTTTATTTTCTTTAAAATTCAGTCTCTTGACAATAATATTCAAGTGAAATTTTTGTTGAAATTTAGTAACAAGTACCTTTCCGATCAAAAAATACCTTTTTTGTACTTTCTTAAAATATGCACGTTTGGTAATATCTCTTTATTGCTTCCATCGCTAAATTAGGCAGGTTCTTTTCGCAGGTTTTGCTCCATTTCATTTACACACGTGTGTTTGGCTGTTTCGTTGTTGTTCTATGGCCAAACAAAGCGAGTCATGTTCACAAAAAGAACAACAAACACACATAAAAAGCAGAAATAAATTTTCCAAAAATGAAATTTGTTTGATCCCCCTCACCCCCCCCCCCTGAATACGGCCTTGGACATCTACGTTAATATGTTAGAATATATTATGTTTGGGGCATGAATGTTTCATAAAAAACATATGTGTGAATATAGACATATATAAATTTACAAATTTCGACTAAACATACATATGTTGTGATATTTTATTCAAAGCGACAGAGAGAGTATAGAGAAAGAAATAGATATGGAGAGTTGACGAAAGATATCAACATAACACAGCGAAAGAATCAAAAGAGAACAATTTCTGTGAAACCCGCTTGTATGTTGTTTCGGAAAACTATTTTATGATAAGGCCAAAAATTTGTTATGCTTAAGTCTAAATATTATTTAATTTGAATAAAGAGAATAGACATTCGGAACCAAGAGAATAGACATTTGAAAAACAAACAGCATATGTTTTCGCCTTGAGAGCAGCATTTTATGTATGTGTGGACATGTGTTTTGTTTATCATTTTGGCATTATGGGCACAATTTTTTTCTTGGTTCGTTAAAAGAAATCAGGAGTCTTCATAAAAATAACGAAAGGGCACTATACTCTATTTAGAGTTGGCACAGTAAAATGAAATAAGGAGGAAATAGTGAAAAATTACACAGTAAAATTTATAAAAACAAAGTTTAGTTCCTCTTTATTAATAAGTAGTCCACGAGGAGTTGACGGACACCTTCAAATATAAAAGCGGGCATTAAGTTCGAGTTTTGCAGCTAAAACAATTTAAAAAGTTTATTTTCTTTTAAATGAATTATTAAAGAAAAATAAAAGGCATTTTAGAGCGATGGTGTTAAATGCTAGTAAAAAACTGTTCACGCCTAAATAAATTTATGTTTATATTATAAAATTATTTATGTATGTTTATACACTGCTCCACGTGGCAAACAAATGTATGTTTCTGTTAAATAATGTTATGTTTGCATGGGCTCGT
Organism: Haematobia irritans; assembly: GCF_050003625.1. Taxonomy (NCBI): domain Eukaryota; kingdom Metazoa; phylum Arthropoda; class Insecta; order Diptera; family Muscidae; genus Haematobia; species Haematobia irritans. Next base: position 72,471,299 of record NC_134399.1, on the reverse strand, counting down.
GGGCGCTGCAAACTGTGCTATATAAATGTAACTTATAACGATAATTATGTTCTGGTGACCATAACAGCTACGTAGCCCAGTGGATAGTGTGTTGGCTTACAAACTGTATGGTCCTCGGTTCGATTCTCCGTGCAGGCGAATGGTAAAATTTAAAAAATTTATAAAAGTTAATAACTTCTTCAACATTATTTGTATTACAGAAAAAGGTGCCAAGAAGAAATATATTTCGTGGAAGTGAAAATAACGTGTATGTTAGGGAACGAGCACAATCGTCTTTGGGAAAAATTCTTCCAAGCATATAATATTTTTGGGCTCAAAATGCTTCCAAACCTATAATATGTTCACATAAAACAAATATATTAATGTTTAGGCAGTATCCAATAATATATGTGCTTCCTGCAAAATATGTTTGGAACATATGTTAAAGAAGCGATTTTTTTTTTGAGGGTGTACTAAATATAATATGCCATGTAAAAATGGACGAAACAATAACTCGAATACCCCATACCAGTAGAAATAAGTTGAAGTTACTACGAGTACTCGCTTTCTTAGCGCCATACCCAGTCCAACATTTACGCTGGCTACACTGTTAGAAAAATATGTTTTTCATATGTTTCGATATAAACAAAATGTGTTTCGGGCACAATTTTTAAACACAATATATTTAAGTGCAAACATGTAATGTTCTCAAACTAACACTAAATGTTTGGAACACATATGTTAATATGTTAGAATATATTATGTTTGGGGCATGCATGTTTCATAAAAATTATATGTGTGAATGTAAACATATATAAATTTACAAATTTCGAGCAAACATATATATGTTGTGATATTTTATTCAGAGAGCGACAGAGAGAGAGAGTATAGAGAAAGAAATAGAGATAAAAACCGGGAGGGTTGACGAAAGATATCAAATTAACACAGCGAGAATCGAAAGAGAGCAATTTCTGTGAAACCGCTTATATGTTGTTTCGGAAACTGCTTTATGATAAGGCCAAAAATTTTATACGCTTAAGTCTAAATATTATTTAATTTAAGTCTAAATATTATTTAATTTGTGTATATTATAAAATTATTTATGTATGTTTATACTCGACCCCACGTTCTTCCTTTGTTAGAGTTTTTGAATTCCTTCCAAAATATCAAACTTTTATACCAAAACCAGTTTTTTATTACAAAATTGTTATTTTTGCAATAAAAGAATAATATTTTATCCAAAAGCTCAGTCAATTTCGTTTATATCAAGCACTGTTTCTGACTGTAAATCTTTAATAACCCACATTTCGAAGTTTCATTATAAAAATTTAATATAGTATAAATATAAATGTGTAAATTAAAAAAAAAAAACAATTGGTGTTTGGTCGGAGCAGGGATTGAACCCACGACCCTTTGCATGTACGGCAGACATGCTAACCACTGCTCCACGTTGCCAACACATGTATGTTTCTGTTAAATAATGTTATGTTTGCATGGGCTCGTGGGCGCTGCAAACTATGCTATATAAATGTAACTTATAACGATAATTGTCTTCTGGTGACTATAACAGCTACGAAGCTCAGTGGTAGTGTGTTGGCTTACAAACTGTATGGTCCTCGGTTCGATTCTCCGTCCAGGCGAAAGGTAAAATTTAAAAAATTATAAAATTGAATAATTTCTTCAACATTATTTGTATTACAGAAAAAGGTGCCAAGAACTAAAAAATTTCGTGGAAGTGAAAATTATGTTAGGGAATGAGCACAATCTTCTTTGGGGAAAATTCTTCGAAGCATATAATATTTTTGGGCTCAAAATGCTTCCTAACATATAATATTTTCTCATATAACAAACATATTAATGTTTCGGCAGTATCCAATAATATATGTGCTTCCTGCAAAATATGTTTGGAACATATGTTAGAGAGGCGATTTTTTTTGAGGGTGTATGTGAAGGGAACCAATAGATCGCTTGGAGTTTAATGGAAATGCACGTAGCAAATTTTTCTATGAGTTTCCCTTAACTTTGTTTCATATCCTCTACAAGATTTAAACAGTTTGCTAAAAAATAACACTTTTTCCCCCAAGATTTCCTGACTAAAGAAAATAGAAATTTCAAATGATGTCAAATTTCCTTTGGAAGGTTCCAAGTACTTGGTCGCGTTATGTTACAATGGGGTTTCTATATTTTATAATCGCCTTAATGACACTTTCTTGATATCAATCAAAAGAATTTGAGTCACGGCTTTGTCGCATAATACCAACTTTTTATGTAGAACATTAAAGGGAATCAAGGGAATCAAATATACTTATGCTGAATAAAGAAGAAACATTCCTTTATCTATCACTTCGAGAAATTTGACATCCATATACAGCACAAATCAAAATGATAGCACAAATCATTTCATTATATCGCAATGAGCTTATTCAAACTACATAAGAAAAGACGACCGACAGCCATTTTCGTGTAGCTCCGTTTGTCTTTAACTTGCAGTTGCAGTACTGAAAAAATATTGTCGTGAGGTTAAAGATTTCATGTCTTTAAAATACGAATGCCAATTTTGCTTAGCATTGAAGACACATTTCTCTAATATAAAGCTTTTTCCTTATCCAAAAGTCGATAAATTTTCAATGAAGTCGTTTTGTCTTTGTAGTTAACTGATTCGTTTTAAACATTAGTATCTTTACATGAAAGAAAAGATTGTTTAACTAAGGTCAACTTGACCTTAATAATTCTGAAAACTTTTTCAAAATAAATGAAATCGTCTTTAAATTTGTTGAATTTTTGTATCTTCACTAGGAAGCAAAACAACGTTTAAAAATAGGACATGCTTTTAATCACATTACTTTAAATGAGCTTTTTATTTAAAACATATCATAATTTCTGCTTGAAGTCGAGTCGGAAATTGGAAATTTAAGTTGTCGTTAATACATTTCTAAAAGAATTTGATATCACATGAAAAACAAACTGAAAAAAATAATGAATTTAAATTCCTAGTATGAAGTACGCAAAACTAAAATTTAAAAGAGAATTGTGTCCCTGTCCAATTCTCCGCTTCTTTTGCTCGGGATCATTACCAAAACCATTAGGGTAAATACAAAATCTGTTGAATAGGGCAGGGTATCTAACATCAACGGTACAGTCAAAACTTGTTCTATTATATTGCCCTTAGCTTTATTTTTTCTAAAGCTCCTATAATTTTTCTTTAAGCTTCTTTTAGCGTGTGATAAATAATAAACCGTATTTCTAAATTATACAATGAGATTCCCTTGATTGAATGTGACTATGAGAATTTTAACAGATGCTCATATCAACTTATGGTAGGATGTGAAATAAATTTAGGTTATTAGCTAAAATCAATGCTGAAGCCATGACGAGACGTTGCTTGACATAGTAAGAGCTTTTTTTCGAATCAATGGAGTTTAATTGTGAAGAAATGAATATTGCTTTGAAGTAGTAGTCTGAGACTTCATAGAGTCGTCAGTCCAAATGATATTCCAAACTTCAAAAAGTCACTAGCTGGTCTCAAATTTCAATGGAATTAAGAGAATACAATTTAGATGAAAAATACAAAAAAAGAACATAAACATGTAAAGACAGTCGAAAGTTCGGCGAGGCCAAATATTATTATTTGAAATTTTCTCTTCTAAGATGCTCCGGAAATAATATCTGGTGATCGGTTTATATGGGGGCAATATATAACAATGGGCCGACATGGACCAATTTTTGCATGGTGTATACTAACATGGTTATAGTAACATCACAACCATATTTCAACCGGATCGGATGAAATTTGCTCTTCCATGAGGCTTCGGAAGTTAAATTTGGGCATCGGTTTATATTTATATACGCAAAAGTGGTTTGCAATACAGTCCGACCTAGAGAGCATAAATTCTCAGTGGGATTGAGATCGTGATTTTTGTGTCGGCCATTCGAGTATTTGCTCCGAAAATCATTTCTTAGTATTTTGTAAATTTGCTTGGGTAAATTTGATTGCAAAATATCGGTAGTGTCCTGCTTTCATCATTGAGGTCACCTCAGAATATTACTGCTAATGAACTGGTAACGACAAAATCTCCAAAAACACCACGTTAAGCAAACCGGAAGGTGAAGGTGGTTAGTGATAAGGAATGATGAAAGCAATTGCGAATTTAGCTATTTTCCCGCTAGATTTGACTTTTTTTGAAGTCGTTTAGTGGGAATAAATGCATTTAGCTCTTTTTCTGACTTTTCTTCATTATCCTTTTAGCTATTTTTAGCTTTTTTATTTTCGACGTATTTCTATTGAAATATGGATAAAACGGCGTTTTTATCTAAACCTTGCTGCTAGAATAAGGTTTTCCACATATTTCAAAGCTCAATTGAAACATTAACAAAAATATATACGGCCGTAATTTCGGCCTGGCCGTAACGTAACGTAGAAAATTCTACTAAACAAAATTCTACTAAAGACTGTCATCCACAATCGAATTAATTGGGTTGCGGTAACACTTGCCGATTGCAATGTATCCTCAAACTTTTTAACAACGTCTTCTAAATTGTGAGTTAGTCCATACGGGGTATATATTAAACAAAAAAAAAAACCGATTAAATACGTATATAATTCATTTTGACAAAATTTTCTATAGAAATAAAATTTTGAAAAAATTTTCTGTAGAAATAAAATTTTGACAAAATTTTCTGTTGAAATAAAATGTTGACACAACTTTCTATAGAAATAAAATTTGGACAAAATTTTCTATAGAAATAAAATGTTGACAAAATTTTCTATAGAAATAAAATTTTGACATAATTTTCTATAGAAATAAAATTTTGACAAAATTTTCTATAGAAATAAAATTTTGACAAGATTTTCTATAGAAATAAAACTTTGAAAAAAAAAATTCTTTAGAAATAAAATTTTGACAAAAATTTCTATAGAAATAAAATTTTGACAAAATTTTCTACAAAAATAAAATTTTCTATAGAAATAAAATTTTGACAGATTATTTTTGGCTCGAGTGGCAACTATGATTATGAACCGATATGAACCAATTTTTATGTGATTGGTGATCAGCTATATATAACTATAGACCGATATGGACCAATTTTGGCATGGTTGTAAGCGGCCATGTACTAGTGCAATGTACCAAATTTCACCACGTGCCAAATTTCAACCGGATCGGATGAATTTTGCTCCTCCAAGTGGTCAAATCTGTGGATCGGTTTATATGGGGGCTATATATAATTATGGAATGATGTGGGCCAATTTTTACATGGTTGTTAGAGACAATATACTAACACCATGTACCAAATGTCAACCGGATCGAATGAAATTTGCTTCTCTTAGAGGCTCCGCAAGCCAAATCTGGGGATCGGTTTATATGGGGGCTGCATATAATTATGGACCGATGTGGACCAAGTTTTGCGTGGTTGTTAGAGACCATATACTTACATCATGTACTAAATTTCAGCCAGATCGGATGAAATTTGCTTCTTTTAAAGGCTCCGCAAGCCATATCTGGGGATAGGTTCATATGGGGGCTATATATACTTATGAACCGATGTGGACCAATTTTTGCGTGGCTGTTGAAGACCATATACTAACACCATGTACCAAATTTCAACCGGATCTGATGAAATATGCTTCTCTTAGAGGCTCCGCAAGCCAAATCTGGGGGTCCGTTTATATGCACACAGAGAAGGAATATGATCACCTCAAACATGTTTCAAGAGCAAAATGTTATTTTTGTATGGTAACCACGTAACATGTTTGTCACTAAAATGTTATTTTATCGTCAAGTATAACCTGCTTGCCGAAATCAGATACATGATTTCCGAGAAAATAACATGGTTGCGAAAACCATGTTACATGGTCACCACCCAAAAATAACATTTTGCTCTTAAAACATGTTTGAGGTGATCATATTCCTTCTCTGGGTGTGGGGTCTATACGTAAAAGTGAACCGATATGGTCCATTTGCAATACCATCCGACCTACATCAATAACAACTACGTTGGCCAAGTTTCAAGTCGATAGCTTGTTTCGTTCGGAAGTTATCGTGATTTCAACAGACGGACGGACATGCTTAGATCGACTCAGAATTTCACCATGACCCAGAATATATATGCGTTATGGGGTCTTAGAGCAATATTTCAATGTGTTACAAACAGAATGACAAAGTTATGGTTGAGGGTATAAAAATGATTCCTGCCATTATGCGGGACATCTTTGCAGCAAATACACCTTGTTGTGAAGTTTTGTTCCTCATATTCATAAAAGTTAACAATGAAAAATTTGACTTTTGATACAAAAAAATATATTTTGTCTAGCTATTTTTCAGCTATTGTTTTGTTTTTGCCAAATATAGCAGTTTTTGGTTAAACAATTCTGACAACGCAGCTGAGGTCATTAATAGTAATGTTCGTTTGTATTATCAATAAACTTTTTACAATACCCTAATATATTAATAGATCTTTTTCAAATTTAGCACTGGTTAATACCATACAAATCCACTAAGATTCGAAAACTATCGGTCAGATTTAGATAAATCTCACCTAACTATGTTATGTATCTTTTCATTTTCCATAGAATATAAGTACGAGGCATCGGGCCACATAGTAAGATATTAAGCTCCCAAACTTATTTTAATACTTTACTCACTAGTTTTATAAATGGGGGCCGTCCGTTGCTATGTTCAAGTCATGAAAAGCGACATCCGTTACCACTTATAGAAGCTTTGAAACTCTCCGAAATGCAATCAATGTTAGAATTCACTTATCTCTCGACTCGATTTGACTTATTTAATTAACATACATAATTTTAATTGCTAATAATTTTTCCTTTATATGTAAGACGATGCGAAATACATTATCATAAACGTTTCCAGTTCATTCTGTGTTTATACTAAACAAAAAAAGTGAAAAAACTTTTTGACAAGCCTCAAAGCTAATGGCCTCCATCAATAATTCATAACACAACTTAATCAGCACAACTAAATTCCTTCCTTTTGTTCTGCCCACCAAAAGAAGAAACAGAAAAGATTAAAACTTATTCAGCATTCATATCGTATTGCATATGTTTTCTTTTCTCGCTGGGAAACGGATGTTCAATATTGCTAGAAAATTGCCTTAAACCATCATGTTATGGAGACCATTGAATGTTTTTTTAAGCACGATAATAAAATCAATATTAAGACTTTTTTATATTCAGTTACCGGAAGCAATCGAAATACAAGCAGACAATATGGCTTATGACAGCCTAAAGGTATTAAAATTGAGTATTGTGAAAACAATGAGAAAACACCAACAAAACAATAAGTTTCTGGCCAATTTTCTTATACACTAAGCAACAACTTTGTTGCATACGCTATACAACAAATTACAAAAAATATATATAAAATGAAGAGAGTACGTAAAAAATTTTACATTTTGGATATTGGTATTGATTCCACAGTTCTGCTTTGTTATAATAAAGATATATGATCCATTGAATTTTCCAATTTTCAGAAATTAAAAAAAAAAAAAAAAAAAAAACAAGTTAGCAAAGTCTAAAGTTGGGCGGGGTCGTCTATATTATACCCTTTACCACTATGTAGACCAACATTTTTTATACCATCTCAATTTCTTAAAATTTTTTTGGGAGCTATATAAAGGTTTACAATCCCATATACAAATATTTAAATCAGAACCGATTTGGAGAAACATTTTTAATCTTCTACAAAATCTCTAGACTTTAAATTTAATGACCTGAAACACAACACAATTAAGTAAAAACTATGGGAATTATAAAGCTAAAGTAATTTTATTTATTGCACAAAAGTCCATTTATGATTTATCCGGCGATACACATGTATTAGAGGTATATGACAATTTGAGGAAATTTTATTTTTGCTCCTTAGCAGTAGTGATTTTACAATGATATTGACTAAATTTCACTAAGATAGGTGGTCACTTGTGGAGTTTGTGACAATATTTGGTCACATCAAGCGACATTTACAAAGGCGGAACCTTATCTAAATCTTCTGTGGAAAGTATGGGGGACATCTTTGCTGACGTTGTGCCAGTTTTGCCTTAATCGGAATAATATGTGGCGCTTTTTCTAATTACACAATGCTAAAATCTTAATTCTACTCTCAGGGCAAGATTTGAAGTAAATCGAAATGAAAATTTGGTCTCATATAACTATATGAAACTAAATCGGGCGAATGATATATATGGGAGCTATATCTAAATCTGAACCGATTTCAACTAAAATTAGTATTGACCATCCATTGTACTCTAAAATTTGAAGGAAATGAAGATAAAATTCTGGCCTCTTGGGTTGTTTTAACACTTGCCGATGGCAAGGTATCTTTAATATTCTTAACATTGTATTCTAAATTGTAAGTTAGTCCATATGGGGTATATGTTAGACAAACAATGCTGATTACATACTTATATAATTCATTTCTTGACCGGTATATAAATAATTACGAACCAATTCTTGCTTGGTTGTTAGAGGTCATTTACTAACTCAATCGTAATCGAATCGGATGAAATTTGATCCTCCAAGAGGCTCTTGAGGTCAAATCTGGGGATCGGTTTATATGGGGGCTATATATAATTATGGACCTATATGGACAATTTATGCATGGTGGTTGGAGGCAATATACAACGTACAAAAATTTAATCGAATCGGATGAAATTTGCTCTTCCAAGAGACTCTTGAGGTCAAATCTGGGGATCGGTTTATATAGGGCTATATATAATTATGGACATATATGGACCAATTTTTGCATGAATATTAGGGACCATATACTAACACCACGTATCAAATTTCAACCGGATCGGATGAAATTTGCTCCTTCCTATTTTCAGTAGATATATCAACTTCTTCATCCACAGTCAGGCAGCAATAAAGGTCACGCAAAAAAATAATTCTTTCCTCCCAAACGAAATTTTAGACACAGTTCGTTTCTTATTTGCTTTTCGCTGTAAGGAAGTGTATTTGGAAGAAAAGTATATACTTTTTGTGATAAACGTTTATTCTTTTCCAGGATGTAAAAACAATTTCATAAAGACAAACTCAAAACAAAAAAAAAAAAAACATTGTTTTCTTGCTAATTGCATTTTCCCTCACATCTTTCTCACATCGACGAGGTTTTTTTGGTTCTTAACACCTTTTCCTGTAATACCAACAATGTAGAAGAAATTATACGATTTTATAAATTTTTAAAATTTTTTTAAGTTTCGCCTGGAGGGAGAATCGAACCGCGGACCATGCACTTTGTACGCCAACACACTAACCACTGAGCTATGTACCTGTTATGGTCATCAATAGATAAATATCCATATAAGTTATATTTATATAGCATAGCTTGCGGCGCCCACGAACCGAATAACCTGCTTCGACCAAAAATTCTTTGTTTGTTTTTTTTTTTTTTTTTACATATATTCCAGATATGTTCGGAAGATTCCGAAAAAATGTTCAACATTACATTGTAGTATATTAAATTTTGAACTGTAAAATGTGTCTTATTAAAGACCAAAAGTCAGAAAAGAACAGTGTTTGATATAAACGAAATGGACTGTGTTGTTGTTTCAAAAATAACTTTTTTTTATTGAAAAAATAAACATTTTGTAACAAATGAATTTTTTTGGTTATAAAAGTTTAAAATTTTCGAAGCAATTCAAAAACTCTAGACTAGAAGTGCACATGTGTAATAGGTACTTTTAGTTAAATGTGGTATCACAATGGACTGAATAGTCTAAGTGAGCCTGAAATTTAATCGGGCTGCCACTTTAACCTAACCTAACTCTAACAAAAGAAAAACGTTTTCGGTACACCTTTTCCAAACGTTTTTTTTTTCTTTGCGTGTTAGAGAGCTTAGAACCTTCAATGAACAGCATAATACATGGTCTAAGTGGGAACCAATCCCTTTTTCTAAGGGTTGGCTTCATCCTCTATAACCTACCCAGCAAAAAAAAAATTGGAAGTTCTTCTATAAGCACAACTTTAAAAGCACTTCTAAAAATGTCCTCCCAAAGATGTTCTTTATTTTACTGCACAGGAAGTTTATTTTAACCAATTTTTTATAACTCGATTTTTTCATATTTTTAATGGGATTTTTTTTTTGTTTTAAATAGGATAAAAGCAGATTAGGAATTAATAAAATGGTACAAATTATTTAAATTTTGGCGTATAAATTGCTAAGTCCATTATAGAAAAATTGCGAAATTTTTTTTTTAAATATTTGATGTCAAACGTTCCAGACAAGCATTAGAATGCATTAAAGGTCATAACAAAATTTTAAAAATTATTTATTTGTCAAATATTACAAAATTTGTTAATTCACGACCAAAACACTGAATTCGCATTACACCTTAAGAAGTAATGCAGACTCAGTGCAACGGCTGTTGAAATGGTGGACATCCGTCCTTTGACAAGCCCATGTTAAATTATTCGCTTCTGCGCCAATTTTGCACCACTTCCGGACCCAAAAAGAACATTTTCACTACTTTTTTCGCGACGCTTTTTTTAATGGGTAAACTAACCTTTTTATAAAAAATACAAATTTTCAATAAAATTTTCCAAAAAAAAATTTAAAAAGTAAAATTTTAGTATCGGTGTTATGTAAAACAAGTAAGAAATGTCTAAAGTCGGGCGGGGCCGACTATATTATACCCTTCACCACTTTGAAGATCTAAATTTTCGATACCATATCCCATCCGTCAAATGTGTTGGGGGCTATATATAAAGGTTTGTCCCAAATACATACATTTAAATATCACTCGATCTGGACAGAGTCTATCAACTTCTACAAAATCTATAGAGTCCAAATTTAAGTCGGCTAATGCACTAGGGTGGAACACAATGTTAGTAAAAAATATGGGAAACATTTAAATCTGAAGCAATTTTAAGGAAACTTCGCAAAAGTTTATTTATGATTTATCGCTCGATATATATGTATTAGAAGTTTAGGAAAATTAGAGTCATTTTTATAACTTTTCGACTAAGCAGTGGCGATTTTACAAGGAAAATGTAGGTATTTTGACCTTTTTTGTCGAAATCAGAAAAACATATATATATATATATATATATATATATATATATATATATATATATATATATATATACATATATATATATATATATATATATATATATATATATATATATATA